>NW_023270615.1:12089966-12124050 GCF_011800145.1 Mirounga leonina
CGACCACTTTCTGGAAGGTAGGACGTGTGGAGAAGTGAATTCGAGGCGATATTCGGGAGGATAGATGGCGGGGGAGGGGCCTCCGTCGGCCGCTTCTGGCAAGTGATAGAGCCGCGGGGCACAAAATCGGAAATTTTAGAAGTCGGCTCCGCCGAGGGACGTCACTCTGGTGGCTAAGTGGGGGGTGGAATCCTCGTGGGACAGTGGGGTCTCAGGACCCTCGGGGTCACAGAAAGACCGGGAGTGCCTGAGGGCGGCAGAGCTCTCAGGTATCGGAGCGGGGAAGCCGGCTGCAGAGGCGGAGCGGAGGCGCAGGCTCTGAGGTCAGGGTTGCCATAAACCGTGATCCGCGGCACAGTCGGGCCCCTGCTCCTCCAGCAGGGACCCCACAAGCGGCAGATCCGGGGAGACTCCCCTTCCTCCCCCGGGAGGAGCTGCGCGGGAGTGCACCGCGGGGATCTGCTGGGTTTGGAGACTCCACCCGGGGTCGGGTGCCAGAGATAGAAACGCGCGGTCACAGGCCGGGTGAGCACGGAGTGCGGCCGGAGACCGGGGAGACGGGAGTGACTGACGGCTTTGCTCTGGGGGCTCACTGAGGAGCGGGGCCCCGAGTTCTCACCTCCCCCGGGGCGGAGATTGGGAGGCCACCATTTTCACTCTCCGCCTCCAAAGCTGGACGGAAAGCTCGCAGGGAACAAAAGCCCCGGAGAGCAAACCCGAGGAGATGACTTAGCCGGGAGGGGGCAAGGGCGGGGCACTTCCGCCTCCGGCAGAGACATTTGGAAACCACGGCAACAGGCCCCGCCCCAGAAGATCAGCGAGAACAGCCAGCCAAGACCAAGTTTACCGATCAATGAGAACGGCAGAACTCCAGCACTAGGGGACTACTGCACATAGAATTCACGGCTTTTTTACCATGATTCCTTAGTCTTTTAAAGTTAAATTTTTTTTTAACTGTCTTTTTGTCTTTTTATTTCTTTTTGAATTTTTCTTTTTCCCTTTTTCAAACAACATCTTATCAATCCCTTTTTTTAAAAAAAACATTTTTATTTTTCATTTTTAGAGTCATATTCTATCCCTTCATAGTAGTTACCCGTATTTTTGGCTTATATATATAAGTTGTTCTCTCTTTAAAATTTTGAGATAGTTTCTTCTAACAGATTAAAATATACCCTAAATCTCTAGTATATGGTGTTTTCTATTCCCCTGCCTGATCACATCCTCTCCCTTTTTTTTTTCTTTGTCTTTTTTCTTTTTTTTAAATCCTCTTCTTTCTTTTTTCAAACAACTTCTTATCAATTCCTTTTATAAAATTTTTTATAATTTCCATTTTTACAGTCATTTTCCATCCCTTCACCATATCAACCCTTATTTTTGTACATATATAAGTTTTTCTTTCTTTAAAATTTTGGGAGACACTTTCCTCTAAAAGACCAAAATACACCCCAAATCTAGTGTGTCGCACTGATCTATATACCATATAGATCATATTTGATCACATTCTGGTTTTTTTGTTGTTGTTGTTGTTTTGTTTTGTTTGTTTTTGTTTTTATCTTTATCTTTTTCTTTTTTTTTCTTTTTCTTTTTTCTCTCTTTCCCCTTCTTATCCCACTGCTTCAGGTCTTTTCTGATTTGTTTAGAGTATATTTTCTGGGGACGTGGTTACTCTGCTAGCATTTTGTTCTCTCATTAATCTATTCTCCTCTGCACAAAATGACGAGACGGAAAAAATCACCTCAACAAAAAGAACAAGAGGCAGTACCGACTGCCAGGGACCTACTCAATACGGACATTAGTACGATGTCAGATCTAGAGTTCAGAATCATCACTTTAAAGATAAGAGCTGGGCTTGAAAAAAATATGGAAGTTATTAGAGAAACTCTTTCTGGAGAAGTAAAAGAGCTAAAATCCAACCAAGTAGAAATCAAAAAGGCTATTAATGAGGTGCAATCAAAAATGGGGGCGCTAACTGCTAGAATAAATGAGGCAGAAGAGAGAATCAGTAATATAGAAGATGAGATGATGGAAAATAAAGAAGCTGAGAAAAAGAGAGATAAACAACTACTGGATCATGAGGGCAGAATTCGAGAGATAAGCGATACCATAAGACAAAACAACATTAGAATAATTGGGATCTCAGAAGAAGAAGAAAGAGAGAGAGGGGCAGAAGGTATATTGGAGCAAATTATAGCAGAGAACTTCCCTAATTTGGGGAAGGAAACAGGCATGAAAATCCAGGAAGCACAGAGAACCCCTCTCAAAATCAATAAAAATAGGTCAACTCCCCGACATCTAATAGTAAAACTTACGAGTCTCATAGACAAAGAGAAAATCGTGAAAGCAGCTCGGGAGAAGAGATATGTAACCTACAATGGTAGAAACATTAGATTGGCAACAGACCTATCCACAGAGACCTGGCAGGCCAGAAAGGACTGGCAGGATCTATTCAGAGCACTAAATGAGAAAAATATGCAGCCAAGAATACTCTATCCAGCTAGGCTGTCATTGAAAATTGAAGGAGAGATAAAAAGCTTCCAGGACAGACAAAAACTAAAGGAATTTGCAAACACAAAACCAGCCCTACAGGAAATCTTGAAAGGGGTCCTCTAATCAAAGAGAGAGCCTAAAAGCAACATAGACCAGAAAGGAACACAGACAATATACGGTAACAGTCACCTTACAGGCAATACAATGGCACTAAATTCCTATCTTTCAATAGTTACCTTGAATGTAAATGGGCTAAATGCCCCAATCAAAAGACACAGGCTAACAGACTGGATTAAAAAACAAGATCCATCGATATGCTGTCTGCAAGAGACTCATTTTAGACCCAAAGACACCCCCAGATTGAAAGTGAGGGGGTGGAAAACCATTTACCATGCTAATGGACACCAAAAGAAAGCTGGGGTGGCAATCCTTATATCAGACAAATTAGATTTTAAACCAAAGACTGTAATAAGAGATGAGGAAGGACACTATATCCTACTTAAAGGATCTATCCAACAAGAAGATCTAACAATTGTAAATATCTATGCCCCTAACATGGGAGCAGCCAATTATATAAGGCAATTAATAACAAAAGCAAAGAAACACATCGACAACAATACAATGGGACTTTAACATCCCCTTCACTGAAATGGACAGATCATCTAAGCAAAAGATCAACAAGGAAATAAAGACTTTAAATGACACACTGGACCAAATGGACTTCACAGACATATTCAGAACATTCCACCCCAAAGCAACGGAATACACATTCTTCTCTAGTGCCCATGGAAAATTCTCCAGAATCGATCACATCCTAGGTCATAAATCCGGTCTCAACCGGTACCAAAAGATTGGGATCATTCCCTGCCTATTTTCAGACCACAATGCTTTGAAACTAGAACTCAATCCCAAGAGGAAAGTCGGAAAGAACTCAAATACATGGAGGCTAAAGAGCATCCTACTAAAGAATGAATGGGTCTACCAGGAAATTAAAGAAGAATTAAAAAAATACATGGAAACCAATGAAAATGAAAACACAAATGTTCAAAATCTTTGGGATGCAGCAAAGGCAGTCCTAAGAGGAAAGTATATAGCAATACAAGCCTTTCTCAAGAAACAAGAAAGGTCTCAAGTACACAACCTAACCCTACACCTAAAGGAGCTGGAGAAAGAACAGCAAATAAAGCCTAAACCCAGCAGGAGAAGAGAAATCATAAAGATCAGAGCAGAAATCAATGAAATAGAAACTAAAAGAACAGTAGAACAGATCAACGAAACTAGGAGCTGGTTCTTTGAAAGAATTAACAAGATTGATAAACCCCTGGCCAGACTTATCAAAAAGAGAAGAGAAATGACCCAAATCAACAAAATCATGAATGAAAGAGGAGAGATCACAACCAACACCAAAGAAATACAAACAATTATAAGAACATATTATGAGCAACTCTATGCCAGCAAATTAGATAACCTGGAAGAGATGGATGCATTCCTAGAGATGTATCAACTACCAAAACTGAACCAGGATGAAATAGAAAACCTGAATAGACCTATAACCACTAAGGAAATTGAAGCAGTCATCAAAAATCTCCCAAAAAACAAAAGCCCAGGGCCAGATGGCTTCCCAGGGGAATTCTACCAAACATTTCAAGAAGAATTAATACCTATTCTTCTGAAACTGTTCCAAAAAATAGAAACGGAAGGAAAACTTCCAAACTCATTTTATGAAGCCAGCATTACCTTGATCCCAAAACCAGACAAAGACCCCATCAAAAAGGAGAATTACAGACCAATATCCCTGATGAACATGGATGCAAAAATTCTCACCAAAGTACTAGCCAATAGGATCCAACAGTACATTAAAAGGATTATTCACCATGACCAAGTGGGATTTATCCCTGGGCTGCAAGGTTGGTTCAACATCCGCAAATCAATCAATGTGATACAGTACATTACCAAAGGAAAGAACAAGAATCATATGATCCTCTCAATAGATGCAGAAAAAGCTTTTGACAAAGTACAGCATCCTTTCTTGATCAAAACTCTTCAGAGTATAGGGATAGAGGGTACATACCTCAATATCATAAAAGCCATCTATGAAAAACCTACAGCAAATATTATTCTCAATGGGGAAAAACTGAGAGCTTTCCCCCTAAGGTCAGGAACGCGGCAGGGATGTCCACTATCACCACTGCTATTCAACATAGTATTGGAAGTCCTAGCCACAGCAATCAGACAACAAAAAGAAATCAAAGGCATCCAAATTGGCAAAGAAGAAGTCAAACTCTCACTCTTTGCAGATGATACGATACTTTATGTGGAAAACCCAAAAGACTCCACCCCAAAACTGCTAGAACTCATACAGGAATTCAGTAAAGTGGCAGGATATAAAATCAATGCACAGAAGTCAGTGGCATTCCTATACACCAACAACAAGACAGAAGAAAGAGAAATTAAGGAGTCGATCCCATTTACAATTGCACCCAAAACCATAAGATACCTAGGAATAAATCTAACCAAAGAGACAAAGGATCTGTACTCAGAAAACTATAAAATACTCATGAAAGAAATTGAGGAAGACACAAAGAAATGGAAAAACGTTCCATGCTCATGGATTGGAAGAACAAATATTGTGAAGATGTCAATGCTACCTAGAGCAATCTACACATTCAATGCAATCCCCATCAAAATACCATCCACTTTTTTCAAAGAAATGGAACAAATAATCCTAAAATTTGTATGGAACCAGAAAAGACCCCGCATAGCCAGAGGAATATTGAAAAAGAAGAGCAAAGCTGGTGGCATCACAATTCCGGACTTCCAGCTCTATTACAAAGCTGTCATCATCAAGACAGCATGGTACTGGCACAAAAACAGACACATAGATCAATAGAACAGAATAGAGAGCCCAGAAATGGACCCTCAACTCTATGGTCAACTAATCTTCGACAAAGCAGGAAAGAATGTCCAATGGAACAAAGACAGTCTCTTCAACAAATGGTGTTGGGAAAATTGGATAGACACATGCAGAAGAATGAAACTGGACCACTTCCTTACACCACACACAAAAA
Source organism: Mirounga leonina (assembly GCF_011800145.1). Lineage (NCBI taxonomy): Eukaryota > Metazoa > Chordata > Mammalia > Carnivora > Phocidae > Mirounga > Mirounga leonina. Next base: position 12,095,522 of record NW_023270615.1, read on the forward strand.
TAGACTCCAAATGGTTGAAAGACCTCAATGTGAGACAGGAGTCCATCAAAATCCTAAAGGAGAACACAGGCAGCAACCTCTTCGACCTCGCCGCAGCAACTTCTTCCTAGAAACATCGCCAAAGGCAAGGGAAGCAAGGGCAAAAATGAACTATTGGGACTTCATCAAGATAAAAAGCTTTTGCAAAGCAAAGGAAACAGTTAACAAAACCAAAAGACAACCGACAGAATGGGAGAAGATATTTGCAAATGACATATCAGATAAAGGGCTAGTATGCAAAATCTATAAAGAACTCATCAAACTCTACACCCAAAGAACAAAGAATCCAATCAAGAAATGGGCAGAAGACATGAACAGACATTTTTCCAAAGAAGACATCCAAATGGCCAACAGACACATGAAAAAGTGCTCAATATCGCTCGGCATCAGGGAAATCCAAATCAAAACCTCAATGAGATACCACCTCACACCAGTCAGAATGGCTAAAATTAACAAGTCAGGAAACGACAGATGTTGGCTGGGATGCGGAGAAAGGGGAACCCTCCTACACTGTTGGTGGGAATGCAAACTGGTGCAGCCACTCTGGAAAACTGTATGGAGGTTCCTCAAAAAGTTGAAAATAGAGCTACCATATGATCCAGCAATTGCACTACTGGGTATTTACCCCAAAGATACAAAAGTAGGGATCCGAAGGGGTACGTGCACCCCGATGTTTATAGCAGCAATGTCCACAATAGCCAAACTGTGGAAAGAGCCAAGATGTCCATCGACAGATGAATGGATAAAGAAGAAGTGGTATATATATATACAATGGAATATTATGCAGCCATCAAAAGGAATGAGATCTTGCCATTTGCAACGACGTGGATGGAACTGGAGGGTATTATGTTGAGTGAAATAAGTCAAACAGAGAAAGACATGTATCATATGATCTCACTGATATGAGGAATTCTTAATCGCAGGAAACAAACTGAGTGTTGTTGGAGTGGGGGGTGGGGTGGGAGGGATGGGGGGACTGGGTGATAGACACTGGCGAGGGTATGTGCTCTGGTAAGCGCTGTGAATTGTGCAAGACTATTGAATCTCAGATCTGTACCTCTGAAACAAATAATGCAATATATGTTAAGAAACAAAAAAAAAGAAGAAGAAGAAGGTAGTGGGAGGGGAAGAATGAAGTGGGGGAAATCGGATGGGTAGACGAACCATGAGAGACGATGGACTCTGAAAAACAAACAGGGTTCTAGAGGGGAGGGGGGTGGGAGGATGGGTTAGCCTGGTGGTGGGTATTGAGGAGGGCACGTTCTGCATGGAGCACTGGGTGTTGTGCACAGACAATGAATCATGGAACACTTCATCTAAAACTAATGTTGTAATGTATGGGGATTAACATAAGAATAAAAAAAAAAAGTTAAAAAAAAAAATCAGGGACCAGGTATTTACTTCTTTGTTTCCCCCAATGAAAATAACACATGGCCTTACACTCTAATATGAAATATCCTGATACAGGAAGAAAATCTTCAGACTTAAAGGAAAGGGGTCCTGAAATAAGCTACTTCACTATTTATAAAATCAGAAGGTTAGACTAAAGAAAAAAGTAGAGGTGGGAGAAATAATCATGTTACAAGGCAAGAAATTCATAGATTCCTATTTTATCATGTTTAGGTCTAGATTAAAAACTGTTTTGGGTTATATACTTCTTATTTACAAAACTTTTTTATCAGCAAGATCACGAGCTCTCCTACATAGTTCAATCTTTTTCCTCCCATCTTTTTACTGAGTTTTGTTATTTCTCTTCACTATTCACCAGAACACTTCTTCAAAGCCTAGGTGCATTGTTAGTCTGGGTACATATTTACATATTCACTGAACAAATAACCTTCAAGTGTTGTCTGCTCTGTGCTATGTATAGTCCCTGACTTTATGTGTCTAAAATGGACATTAGTGGTAAATACCAAGAAAGAGGCAATAAAGATTTTTTAAAATTAAGAAAACAAATGCATGTATTGTATCATATATACTTGAGAATCCTGGTGGGAAGTATTCTAGTTAGACTGAAACTTTCTTGGGTAATACATAAAGGAGAATTAATCACATCAAAGAATAAAAATTGGAAAATGACTGATTCAAAAGGAATGATTTTAGAACTATAATTATTTTATTTACAGAGAACACTAACATACAATGTCATAAAAGCCCCCAGTGATTTTCTTCTTTCATATGATTTCTCTCTTAATCAAAGTAATATATGCACTCAGTTTTAAAAGGCAAATAATACTGAAAAACAGCAGTTTCCTGTCTGATCTCCCCATATCTTGATACGTGATCATCCAAAGAATCCAATTTTATTTTCCTCATTTCTTTGATATTTAACAGTATATCCTGTTCAAGTCTGGGTTAAAAACTGTTTGGGTTATGTATTTCTTTATTCACAAAACATGTACTCTCAACCAGATTGCAAGCCGCTGGGGTGCAGGGAGGCGGTATTTTCCCTCTCATGGTACCTAGACTACCATGCCATGCACGAAGAAGATAGCTATTGGTTGTTGCTTGGTTAAAATTGGCATCCATTCCCAAGGTTTCTCAGAATCCAGGATCATGGAGTAGAAACTACAGGGAAGACTTGGAATTAATAAAAGACCTTGGTTTGAGTCCTTTGTGATCTGGGGAAGTCACTCTTGCCTCTCTGAGACGTTCCCATCTTCTGCTTTTCTTCAAAGGGCTACGGAACAGGCAGTCAAATGAAGCTTTCATAGGCACCTGTAAAATGTTCCCTAAATTAAGCATTTGTCATTCCTATACCACCCAATAATATGCCCTGTGATGATGGGACTGTATAGCTGTGCTATATAGTATGGTAGCGACTAGCTAGTAGCTACATGTGGATACCGGACACTTGAAATGTGGCTAGGGTGACTAAGAAACTGAATTTTTAACTATATAATTGTACTATGATGTGATTTCAGTAACTGATTTGGACAGGGAAAACCTCATCCTAACCCTCCAGATTTTACAGATTAGGTAATTGAGGCCTAGAGAGGTTATATTGCTGTGTCAAGTTCACATGACTTGTATTTGGAAGAAGTAGAAACAAAACTCATATAAATGATTTTTAATATAGTAAATTTATAGTTATTGTTGAAGGATCTGCATAATCTTTCCCTTTATATTATGTTTTGTTTCATTGTAATCAAGGAGAGTCATCTGTGACAATTAGGGCGGAGAAATCAAGGTGACAGCAAGTTCCTTGGTACTGAGATGAAATGTTTGCACTTAGATTAAATGGGGTTTAGTGACTGGATATGGTGTCAATGTGGGGCAGATAAAATTTTAAGAACACATGGCTTTAATTATAATTCAGTTGGGAACTTTTTTGTCTTTTACTATGCTTCAAAAAGAAAAGGGCTCTTAGATTCAATTAAATTTCTCCATTTGTAAATGAGCACACTTTGAACCCAAGGAGAATTAAGACTAGTTAACCTCTACATTTCTGCCATTGAACTCCTAGTTCAATGCCACTTGCACAGATCTAATTTTTTTTTTTCAGGATAACATTTTTTATGTGTCATTTTATTATAAGAGCAAATATCTCCATTGTAGAAAATTTGAAAAGTATTTTTTAGAAAAAAGAAAGATAAAAGTCACTACCAGTACTTCCTCTACCTCTAGATAAACAGTAGGTAGATTTTTTTCCCTATTCTGTTATATGTAAGGTAGTTTATTTAAATGTAGTTGAGATTATTTTGTTTGATAACTTTTTTTTCCACTTAACAAGAATGCATAAACATTTTCTCAGGGTCAAATCAGACCTAGTTTTAAATTTTAGTTCTGTTTTAATGAGCTATGATACATTGAATAGGTCACTCCACTTCTCTGTGCCTTAGTGCTCACAGCTTCCCAATGGTGATAACACCTACTTCACAGGGTTGTTGTAAAGTCATTGAAAATTCCTAAGTAAAGTTTCTAGCACTGTCAGTTTTCTTTTCTATCTAATGTTTATATTTTAGACAAAGTGATGATTTGTCTGCCCTGAGTTGGATTTCTCAGTTACTCATAAAGTTAAACCAAGAGTCACATCACTGGAGAGTTTCACTTGACTAAAACCAAAATGTGAGCCCAGGTAGGGGCCTTCAGAGATATGGTATATGACCTATAGATCGAGCAAGAGTAGAGAGTGGAGATGGATGAAGCAAGTGGACCAGCCCTAAGAATGGCATAGATCATCTTATTTAGTCCTTTTCTCTATTTCCACCTCTCTACCACCCCTTTATGCAATTCTGAGTCTTCAATTTGTGGAATGAACTAGGCATCCAAATCCATCACTCACTATCTGGGGAACCTTGTGTAAGTCTTACCCTCTCTTTCATCACCTCAAAAGGAAGGTTTTATGCTAGAGGATCTTGTAGGATATTTTGAATAGTACCACTTCATATGCTGTGATTCCAGTTGCCTTGCTGTTCCCTCCAAGTACTTCTTGCTGCTATCCTGGGTCCCGTCTCTCCATATCTAGTTCAAGGTATTTCCTGGAATCTGTCTAAAGGCACTCAAAATGAGGTGCACCTTGGCACATAAGGTGGATAAACTGCCTAATTCTGACCATTTCCAAGAAAAACACAAAATACATCAAATATACAAAAACGCTATGTCATCTCTTCAAGAAAAAAATAAAAGCTGACTCATGTTTCTTGATTGCTTACTATCTGCCAGTGATGGTCTTCTCAAAAATCCTTTGAGGTAGGTGTAATTATTATACCCATTTTATAGATAAGAAAACTTAGTCACTTTACCAGGGTAGCACAAGTAAAAATTGACATTATTCCACTTTGAATATAGATATTCTGCAGAATCTACACTCTTAATGTTGCGAATATGATAACTTCTCTATAAACGTTCAATATAAAAGAAATTCGGAAAAGAATAGCTGGAATCCTGCAGTGGACATGATGGCTGGTAGTTTGGGAAGAAATAAACCCTTCCACTAACATATGTATTTGCCTTCCATGGCATGATTAGTCATCTTTGTATAACCAGTGTCTACCTACAGGGCCTGGTACAGTGTAAGTATCCAACATATGATGGAGAATGAATGATTAACTGAATGAATAAATGACAAAGAAGTTAAAGACAACTTGCCTGTCCTACAACAATCAGAAGTAGAAAATTTGAGATGTTATTCCTCATGTTCATCATGAGAATAGCACTTCCTTTTTGTTGAGTCTGTATGGAAATGCAAACAGGTGTTAGAAAGCTAGTGTTACATTTCCACAAAATCCATTTAAACAAACATGTCCCAGCTTGTCATAGTTCATTGAACTTGGAATGTAACACAACAACAGTCAAAAAGCATAGAGGGAATTTTACTAGGAGCTCAACAAAAAGCAATTTGGATGGGGGATTTATATATCAGCAAATTTTCTTACAAAGAGATGCTTTGGTGATCATAAACCAAATTTTAAACCACACACTAAGCAAAGTATCATAGGGATAGGGAGTCTACATAATGTTCACACTGATCTATCAGAAGAACCTCTTGCAAATCTCTGCTTCATTCACATTTTCATCTCTAAGAAGATACTTTTTGAGTAATGAAGGATATATGACTCTTTGGAAGAAATATACTGGTAATGTGAAAGAATCCAATTACTGTAAGAATTATCCCTGTTATCTTCAAAGTTTATGACTATGAATATGGAATTCTAAGACATCTGAACATGTCCCCTGCCTTTCGGAAAGCAAGTATGAAAAATTAAAAAGATGAACTTGAATCCATATGGAGGGACTCTATCTTAAATTAGCACATATTTTCTACCGTGTGTCAACAGCGTTTATGTTGTATTTATGCTGGCCTCCCCAGTGAGATATTGTGAGCTCCTGAGAGCAGACATTTCATCCAATCCACCTTCTTCTGTCTCTCTGTGCCTAACACAGAGTTTTCCTTATAGCAAGAACTCCAGGAAGGTTGGATTAGTGTAAGTCAGCTCCAGAAGACTTAGCATGTAAAATGTCAAGTTCTGTCAAGCTATTTATGAATGGTCCTCATGACTATGATAAAGAGGCTACAACTTAAACCCATGTACTACAGAGTAAGCCCTCTAATTAGCTCAAAAGAGCAAACATTGAATATGGACAAAGAGGCAGAGAAAGAGGGACTAATAAAATATTGAATGTGAGTGGCCTAATTCCAGTAACATATTTTGCCATCTTGCTGCTGTGGAGGCTATCAGCTATGACTGCCTTTGGTCTTAAAGGAATAGGTTGAAGTACATAAGTAGGTTGGTATTGGGAAGTCAGGTTATTTAGCAAGAATGATTGACCTAACCTCCGTGACCATAGGTACATGATGACAAAATGAGTAGTTGACGTAGTAGATTCGGTCAAATAATAGTCTTCCTGTACAGGTGGCCTCTTGAAGATTACGGATGACATAGAAAGGGCAAAGATTAATCTGTCTCATAAACTCTGAACAATCTCTTGATCTCAGTATATGCTTGGGCACTCCTTCTGTGACTCGTGATCTGGGCTCTCCCTGATGGCACCAACTAAATGAGATGGGCCTCAGGCTTTGCAACACATGAACAGTCCACCACAGGACTCAGTTCTTACTGTTGTGTTTCTCTGGATCCTGTCTACCTAGTAAACTTTCTCAGATCCCAATTCACTTTATTCCAAAGCTATGATAAAAAAAAGGGGGGGGGGATGGGGAGAAAGATGCCACCAGGGGGCTAAGCACATATGGGATTGGGAGATGAGACAGGAATCCTGCAAAAGAGAAAACTCCCAAGATGTTTCCATCAACTGTCCTGATTCTTTTCTTAGACACCACAGTGACCAGACCCACATTAACTACTGGCACTGAGGATTCTTCAGCAATACTGGTTGAGAATGCTGTCTTGGCTATATAACTCCCTCAATTGTTATAACCAAACTCTGGATTTAACTACGTTATTTTCTTGTCTGTCCTCAGCTACTTATCCCTGTTTTCAGAGGACATATCTTCCCTCATTTCCAAAACTAATTCCTTTACCTAAAGATACCCCCTTTTCCAGCCTCTTTAAGGACTCGCACCATCAATTACTCTGAAGTCGGAGATCTTGCCCCCTCTACTGACTCTTTTCCCTAAGTAAGTAAACTGGTCAAGTTTTTCACATCTTCACAAACCAACCAGCTTCCTCAAACCTATAGACCTCTTTTTATCTACAGCTATAACTTTTATTTATATGGATATTGTGGTTTGGATTCATTGGCTCCATCTGTGTTCTTGTTCATCTTTCCTCAGTCTATGATACTAGGATCTTTAGTATTAAGCTTAAGAGGTGCTCAGTTCCTTATATTAATTAACTTTGAATTTCATTCAAATTACAGTTATTTTTTCTTTCCAGGTTAGGGTTTTGTAGATCACAAGACAAGGAAGGGGGGCATGATCCTCCTTTTCTTTCTTCATACTTTTTGACTCTACTTCTTTTCCCTCATCTAGTATCACAGTTCTCACAGCATAAAGGTTAAAACCAGAGGAAGAGAAGGAAAGCAATGAGGGCAGAATATTCTTGCTCGATGGTTAGTTAGCAAAGACAGCTTTACACTCTGTGTTCTGACCAGTGTTTAAAATCGATCCTTTCTCTTTGGGATATTTTTGAGACACTTCACACATCCTAATGGAAACATCCATTGCACTTTCTAGGTGATGTATCTTCCTTTCTTTGTTCTTTCTTTTCTGATTTTTTTTAGCCATCCACTTCACACAGTCCTCTTTTGGGGGCCTCTTCCTTCCTTCGGTTAACCCACTTGCGCAGGATTTCAGACAGCTGTAGGACAGTTTTATTTCTCCCACATGACCTCCATGTGTTCTATGGAAAATTCTCCTGCGTTGTGTCCACCACTAAGTTTCTGAAATGTGGGCCAAGCCCCATGCAGCAGCAGGTCTCCACTTCACTGCCACAGCAACTACCCAGCCTCTCTCTTGCCCTCTAGATTGCTCCAGTTGGTGCCAGACACAAGGTCAAACTATCATGGAATATATATCAAGCTCTCTGAATGGTCCTATTGACTTAAAATGACAAGGGAAGCATCCTCTCCCTCCCTCCTATCACCACAAATTACCTAAAACACAGTTCTTTTATACCATCAATGTGTGGGAACTGTAAAGCATGTGCTTGACACATACTTTGAAATTTTTACATGGTAGTGCAGAATATCACTTTAGGATATGTTTGAAAGTTCACTCTCACATCCTGATGGCAACACCATTCAGGGATGAGGGACTTGGAGACAGACTGATATGCTGTGATTCTCAGTGGTTTTGCTTGGAGAGAACACTGCCATGAAACTATCTTTTTTTATTTTAAGAGAGAGTGCACGAGCAGGGGGGAGGGGCATAGGAAGAGGGAGAGAGAGAATCCTAAACAGGCTCCACACTCCGTGTGGAGCCCAACTCGAAGCCCAACATGTGGCTTGATCCCATGATCCTGAGATCATGACCTGAACTGAAATCAAGAGTCGGACGCTTAACCAACTGAGCCACCCAGGTACCTCTGCCCTGAAACTATCTTCACCAGAGGGAGTGAACCCTACCAAATATGTATGTTGTCCATCAGTTTTATCACCCTCAGGGATCCACTTGTTTCAGTTGTATCCCAATAGCATGATCCTCACCCCAGCAGGTCTCCTGTCTTATTTAAGATGATCCCACATGGAACATGTCCCATATCAGAAACTCCAGTTGACATGAACTTGAAGGATTTTAAGACCTTCAGAGAATGGGATTAGGGAAGATACACAGAGATGATTATAAGGACCAATAGATAAAGACCAATCTAACATCTTTTGAAGTTAAGGGGTTTTCACTTTGCTTTATAGAAGATGTGGATTTCTGTTGTCCAGTGCTATACCCTTGAATATCAACGAATGATAATTCACTTCTCTAGGGGACTGTTGGGGATGCTGCAGAAAGAATGTTCCATAAATCTCAATGATAAATTATCATCACTAAAGTAAGGTGATCTTGGGGCGCCTGGGTGGCTCAGTCGTTAAGCGTCTGCCTTCAGCTCAGGTCATGATCCCAGGGTCCTGGGATCGAGCCCCACATCAGGCTCCCTGCTCGGCAGGAAGCCTGCTTCTCCCTCTCCCACTCCCCCTGCTTGTGTTCCCTCTCTCGCTGTGTCTCTCTCTGTCAAATAAATAAATAAAATCTTAAAAAAAATAAAGTAAGGTGATCTTGTCTGTCTTACATGCAATCTGAAAAATTCTAATTATCAACATAAGACTCACAGCTAGGTTAATAGGAAGGCTTCATTATATACCACCTTCTATATTGTTGCCAGTGGTTGCTAGGAGCTTGGTCCGCTGGAGAGCAACTATCATTAGGTTCTAGAAAAAGAGAAGTTTCAGAGGTGGGTTTGGCTCAGGGTTGAGGTAAAGGGACAGAGGACTAAGAAATTAAGAGAGAGGTAAAAGAGGTAAGACATTGCACTGAGGGGAAGGGATGTGATTTCAAAATTTGGAGTCAGAAAGTTTAAACTGAGAGGTGCCTGGGTGGCTCTGTCAGTTAATTGTCTGCCTTCGGCTTAGGTCATGATACCAGGGTCCTGGGATTGAGTCCCCACATCAGGCTCCTTGCTCAGTGGGGAGTCTGCTTCTCCCTCTCCCTCTGCTGCTCCCCCTGCTTGTGCTCTCTCTCCCTCACTCTGTTTCTCAAATAAATAAATAAAATCTTTTTTTTCTTAATGTTTAAACTGGGATAGAGGTATATGGGATTTCTAGACAGATGCAATGGCTACAGGGGTTGAGGTGGAAGGAGATGGAGACCAGACTATCTTGAAGACGAGAGAAGGGCTCTCTCACTTCTCTTGGCCACAGCCTCCCAGAATATTTGTAATTTGTCTGTATACCTAGACCCTCTCTTTGGAAGGAAGCAAGAGGATACCCATGCTATTTTGTCTTTCTAAAGTGAGGTTCATCAAACAGAGTTAGGATATCTCTGCGGTCAAGGCCAGGATTCAAGCATGACTGGCCAAGGACAGAGTGCTGGGAGCCAGGCACATTCAAACACCCAATTCCATGTGGTCTCTACCTCCATGTAAGGGCTACAGGTTGGGGGACACGGGGAGAAGGATGTAGGAGAGAAACATCTACTTGTCTAAAGAGTAACTTTTAAAAATTGTATTGCTGACCACATAACTTCCTTGCTTTAAAGTGTCACCAGCATGGAAGACATTAGGAGAAGGAAGGGAAAAATGCAGGGGGTGGACATCAGAGGGGGAGATGAACCATGAGAGACTATGGACTCTGAGAAACAAACTGAGGGTTTAGAGGGGAGGGGAAAAAGGGATGGGTTAGCCCAGTGATGGGTATTAAGGAGGGCACGTATTGCATGGAGCACTGGGTGTTATATGCAAACAATGAATCATGGAACACTACATTGAAAACTAATGATGTATTGTATGGTGACTAACATAACATAATAAAAAAAAAATGTTCCCAGCTCTTGGGATGCCTGGCTCAGCTGTTAAGCATCTGCCTTCAGCTCAGGTCAGGTTCCCAGGGGTCCTGGGATCAAGCCCCGCGTCGTGTTGGGCTCCCTCCTCAGCCGGAGGCCTGCTTCTCCCTCTCCCACTCCCCCTGCTTGTGTTCCCTCTCTCGCTGTCTTTCTCTGTCAAATAAATAAATAAAATCTATAAAAAACACGTTCCCAGCTATAAGGGAAGAAGAAACTTCATAGTTGGGCAGACAACATGGCAATGCCTTCTGGCCTCTCTTAACTCATTTTATACACACACACACACCCTATTCTCCAACCATAGGTACTTCCCAAATTAAGCCATATTCATAGTCATGTCTTAAGTCTTTGTTCATGTGTAACCCCTGTCCTTACATCCTTTCTTCATTTGGTTAATGCCTGTGCATTCCTTCAAGCTCACCTCCTCTGATAGCCCCAGAGCACCCAACTTTCATTCTTCAGTCACTTGCTACGCTGTAGGGCTTGTTCTACTATGAAGTTTGGTGGTTACAGTGGAATCAGATAGACTTGGTTCTTATTCTGATTCTGCCACCTGCTAATATGTGACCCTGACATATTTACATAACCTCCTGAAGCTTCATTTTCTTTTTATTATCTAAAAAAAATGGGAATGATAATGGATACATATGTCATTAGGTTGTTACAGGGATCAAATGAAATAATGTATGTAAGGCATTTAAAACAGTGCTTAGAACATTTCAGCTTTCACTGAATGTTACTTGATAATTAATCATAGCATTTATGGGGCCTCACATGGTACCAAACTTAATAAAGAGGCAAAGAGGTACATACTTCCCCCTCAAATTCTCAAAGCATTCAAACATTGAATTCCATTCCATTAAAAAAATTAAACCTTTGTGGGGAAGGTTTGGAGATGCTCCTAAATCAGACAGACCCCAGTCATTTCACACCACAGAGGAGCTGCTTCCTGGCAAACTTCCATGCCTCCCTTTCAGTCCATGTTAAACCAGTCATTCTAGCCACGAGCAGATGAACGGCAACCATGCCATGGGCAAGAGGCAACCCCCTTCCAGGCCTAGAACTTTCTCTTTTTAGACTAGAAAATGGCAAATAAATAAATAAACTCTGTATAAATTTAAATAATTGGAAGGCAGCTTGACTGAAAAAGACACTTTTCTTTTTCACCACAAATGTCACCATCTGGACTTTTCCTTTTTTAATTTCTTTGGGACCTGACAAGTCACTGGGCTGATATAATCACACCCAGTCAAAAATGACAGACACATCTCGGCAAGTTAGCCTGGGCACAGTTCCAGGGTGGCCAGCGAGGACCCAGAAACCAGTGGGAGGGTGCTTTCAACACCCCCCTTCCCTTCCTTCCCCAGAACACAAGAGCTCCTGAGTGTGATCAGCTTAAACACACCCCCATTCCCCTACCCCGCACACACACTTGTGGATGTGTGCAGGCTTACCACATAGCATTCAGTTAACTTACTAGTTAACTCATTTTCCAGTGAAAACTAAAGGGCGGGAAAGGCTATCCAGCAGACTGTGCTGTTATTAATAAACTGTGTGTGGCCATCCTGTTTCTGCGCTTGTCTTCATTTCTCTCAAGCAGTCCTTCATTGAGCAAGGCAGGAATAATCCAAGGGAACCAGCAAAGTGAATCCAATTTTCTATATTGGTCAGCTGAGCAGCTTTGTGTGGCCACCGGTCCAGACACACTCATAGCAATCACAGATAGACATTCCTATCCACAAAATCATCCTATTTACTATTGTATTTCTGCTCTTTCTGTGTTATTCTGGTTATGATTATCTGGAAAATACAGTGCCTCCCCTGTAGATCTTGGGGACAGTATTTTTTTCAAAATGGAAAAATTGACCATTTTGCAAATTGTCTCTTACGGCAATTTACAAAGCTCCAGTCTTTAGGAATATTTGCATATCGCTTACTTTATTTGCATGAGACTTAATGTGTGTGTTCACACACATACATACACATACATATGATTACATAGATTCATTTGCCACATTTCTGCAGTGTACCGTTTACGTGTGCTATGCTGGGATTACAAGGGCAATGTCTACAAGGATAGCGCTTTTCTGACTGGAATGTGTCTATACTTCATCCCCTTAGGAGATTGTTCACGTGCAGAGGCTCAGTCCATTGTCTGCATTTCTCTGCCCCCAGCCTACGGATCACACTGTGAGTAGCAAAGCATCGGGGGAATTAGACATGGTTTTTATATTAGAAGTTTGTGAGTCCCTTTTGGGCATTTTCCTTGGCTTCACACCTTCACACCCTACACCCAGTCATTAACCAGAGTAATCATTTCCTAAATACCTCCCAAATTTACCTTCCAACCCCACCTCCCTGCCACTAGCCTGGCCCATGACTGTCACAGCCACTTGTCCCACAGGCTGGAGCAGTGGCCTCCCAGCGGCTTCCCATCTCCGAGGCTTGTCCCTCTTTGGGCATCTTTAACACTGGAGCCAGGATGATAGATGTAACATGCAAATCAGACCGTGGGCCTCTCTTGCTAACACTCTTAGATGGCTTCCTGTTGTTCTTAGGATGGTATCCAAAATTCTCCATATGGCCTGGAAAGCCCAGGGTGACCCAGCTCCTTTCTGTCTTTATAGCACCATCTCCCACCAGGCTCCCCAATCCGTCACCATACTTCATCCTCCGTGGCCTTCTTTTGGCTTCCTGCATATGTAAAACATCTTCACTCAGGGACCTCAGGCCTGACATTTATACCCCTGCCTGAAACTTTTTCTCCTCCTTCCCTCACTGTGCACGCGCTCCCTTCCCACCAGTTCCCCCCACCCTCTACCTCCGTCATCCTTTAGGCGTCAGGGAGGGATCGTTGCCCCGTTGGATGCTCTCAGAGCACTCGACATTGCGTTCCAGGGTGCTTGTTAATGCATCATTCCCATAGCTGTGTATTTAGGGTAAGCTCCATTGGGGCAGTGGTCAGCGCCGTGCGGCCAGCAATGAACTGTCAGCACACGGCTCAGCACGTGGCACAGAAAAGGCTCCTGGTGAACACTGCCTGAGAATAAGTGAGAAGGGAAAGAGCTGGTGACAGGGGTTGTTGCGCTGGCGTATGAAGCTCCAGGAAAAGCCAGTAGTCCCTGAGACTTTCCCGGGGCCAGGCAGGATGGGAGTGGAATGAATCACAGAGGGCAAGGGTTTGAGGGCCAGACTACTTGGGGGCTACTGGAGGAAGAGTAGGTGCTCCCCAAGCACACATGAGGGCAGGGACATTCCAGCTAGCAGGAGGAGAGGGAGGCGGTGACCAAACACGGAGGGCCCTTTACGCCGTGGCAGATACTTTGCTCTTGGCCTATAGGTGAGGAGAGGAGGGGGTCGAGAGAGGTTTCAGATCTGCAGATGACGTAATTGATCGTCATAAGTAAATTTGTGCTGCGGAGACACCTCGGTGAGAGCATTATAAAATACGCGAAAGGTAAAAATAGGATGGGTAAAGAATTCTGATGTTAGCCCTGGTAAGACATGAAGCAAGAACAAATATCATTATAGAGAACAAGGGGCCTAAGCATGTGACCTGAATTCAACCAATCAACTCCCCCTTCTCCAAACTTTGAATTGAGAATTAGTTACTCAGAGAAGTAGGGGCAGTTGAGACTCCGTGCGTGCATGCATGCATGCATGCATTCATTTGACAGATATGTGTTGAATGCTCACCGTATGCCAGGTACTTTTCAAGGTACTGGACAGACAGCGGAAAACAAGGCAGACAAAAATCACTGCCCCATAGAGCTCATATTCTATAGGGAGAAGAAAATAGACAAGTACATGAGTGATCTACGTGGTATAGCATATGGCTTACAACAGATATGCAAAAACTAAAAGCAAGCGTAATGGATTAGAATATGCTAGAGGAGGGGCAGATGTGAAGGGTAAAATTTTAAATAGTATGATTTCTGAAGGCCTTTGAAAGGGTGATATTTGAGCTAACACTTAAAGCAGATGGAGAACAAGCCGCATGGCTTTCTGCAGGAAGGATGTTTAATGCAGAGGAAAATTAGGTGGTGGTTACAGTTGCATCATCCAAGAATGCCAGCAGCTTTGGTGCCAGGACCTGTATCCTTGCTCAGGGGCAGCAAGCCCCAGCTGTGGCTCACGGTATCCAGGGCACTCAGCAGTAGTGGTCTCACCAAAGAGTTCTGTGAGACAGTGTTGCCTGTGGTTCTCGCTACTACTTGGCCTCCTTCATCCCTTCCTGCTTTATGAACTTGGTCCTGCAGGCTTTCTCGCTCTTCTCTGAGCACTAAAATCCTTTTACTAAATTCCTATTCTTATGTGAGGCAGGAGTGGCTAACGAAGGACCCCAGCTGCCATAAACCTGAGTTCCTGATCCCCAGGGAACCAAGGCCCCTGATATTAGGAGGAAACTTCTGTCCACTTCCCTTACCCGTAGCTCTTCTTCAGGGTGACATTAGAGATGTTTTACTCGTGTGTCATGTTCCCAGCTGCCTTCCCCAGAAGAATGAAATTGCACGTGCATTTCTAAGAACAAGTGGATAGAATCACAGTCTTGAGATAAAAATGGGAGAACAAAGGGCTGCCTTTGGAAAGGATGCTTTCGTGTCAGAAAAAGGAAGGACAAAAGAGACCCAGTTAAGACACCTGGGTAAAGTGCCCTAGCTCCGAGTTGAGATAATGGAACAAGAATCAAACCACTATGCAAAAAAAGAGGAAATGCCAGGGGTGAGGTATCTGTATCCATTAAGAAATGTGTGTTTTTTTGGTTCTGAGTTGCATGATTATTTATTTTTTTACAATTTAATGGCACTGAACTAGGCATGCATCTTCCTTCCAGTTGTACATAAATGTAGTATTGCTTCCCTCCACTTCTGGAAATATGTTATTAAATTATGGTACACCCTCTAATAGATGGCATTAGAGAATCAACCAAACAGGAACAGATGGTGTCTTAGACCAGGGAGGTTGTCTGTGACGTAGAGTTAGCATACATACAGCTTAGCTCCAGAACTTAGTGAAGGGTTAATGGAAATGGCAGTAATGAATATGCAACAAGCTCATTCTTGAACATTCGGACTCGCTAGGGACACGGGACTGACTGGCTTTGTTTCTGGAGCTCTCTCTGCTTTTGGAAAGGCCACTAACAGGACAGTGCAGGAGACAGTGCTCCAGAAACGGCTGCTTACCGGGTAGACGCAAAGTGACTTAGAACTCTCTTCCTCTGCGCTGGAGAACGGATCTATGTCAGTCTAAAGACATACAAAGAAACTCACTGGAGGAGGAAACACATGGTAGAAGCTGTATGAGGAGCAAACCCGCCACGCTGGTGTGCTCTGGGTAGAGCAGAGAATTGGAAGTCTCCCCGCCACAGTGGGTCACAAGGCTCCTAATGGCATGGAGCATATTCTAGAAAGCAGAGACCTAGGCTTCACTCTGGCAGTAGTTCAGCCTGAGCCAGACTTCACTTCCTTCCTCTGATACCTCTCACTCAACATCCCCCATTTCTGCCAGGCTTATTTGTTCTGCTTAGAAAGGTCATAGTCGGAAAATCCAGCAGCTACAAATGGAACTGCAGATCCACCATCTGGGCAGCTACAGACCAGCCATGACACTTTCAATTTCTCATTTGTAAAATGTGCTCATTGCCACTCATTCTGCCAGACTTAAAGTGGTATGATTTTTGACTAAAGTCACTGATGGTCTCTTATCTGAACTAGAAGGAATGGAGAGGCTCCTTACTGAGGCTGAAGCTGGCTATTATCTTCCTTCTCCAAGGAGAGGGTGGGATTACTGGGGTCCCTTTACTGTCTGTATTTGTTTGCCGTATAACAGGCAATCGTAAGGTCTTAGAGGCACACAATTCCCGGCATTTATTTAGCTTATGTCTGGGGTCAGTGAGTGTTGGCTGATTCTACTTGGGCCAGGCTGTGACAGCTCAAGTACAATGACCCTGTGTCACATGTGTCTCATCCTCAACCTGGACCGGAAGGTTCACTTGTAGAGCAAGCTCTTCTTATAGAGCAAGCCCAATTGTGCAGGTAGTTTCCAAGCCTTCAGTCACATGCCATCCACCCTCTAACATTCTCTTGGCCAGAGCAAGCTGTTTGGGCAACCCCACAGTCAAGGTGCAGAAGAGCCCCCTCCAAACACAGAGGAGGGGAGTGAACGGGGGTACCTATTGCCTCATTCCTAAGCACTGACTGGCCCCAACAGATGATCCCTGGGAAGTCACCGGGTTCTGACTTCACCTGGTTCTGATCTACTGGACTGCCCTGACCCTGGTTTATGGTTTCAATTCTTATAACTAAAACAAGTATTTATTAAATATCCATGATAGGTAGAGAAGGTGAAGCTTACATTGTCTAAGCCCTTAGTATGTGTCAGACCCTGTGTGGTGGACCAGAGGTTTATTACTACATTCCGTTGCCTGTGTTCAGCTACTCCTACAGAGTAGTCATCCTGTTTTAGTGAAGAAGGTGATAGTCAAAGTGGGTCGGTGCCTTCCAGGCTCTTCTTGAGGTATGTTGAGAGGGTACAAGTTGAATAAGCAGACTAGCCCATCACCCTCACGGACATTACTACTGTCTGGATTGCTAATTGTCCAGTTGAAGTAAAATTCCTAATTTCATATATTCTTAGCCATCCAAACCTTGGCTGTCAGAACTTCCCCTAATCCATCGTCCACCATAGTGCTGAAATGATTCTTCAGAGGACTGACAAACAGCTCATAAATAGCAGCCTGCTCATCATACTGACTTAGTTGTCATATTCACTCCTTATCCAACTGCAGGGAACTAAGAGACTTCATAGTGAGGATGAAGAGTGCTGATACCTTCTGTTCCTAGCTGTTGTTCACTTTCTCTACCTAGGAAGCCAACGTGAGAGAGTGGGATTCATGGCATGTCTTTGCTGCCTCTGTTAGTTTGCTGCATGACAGAGAACCACAAAGTCTCAGAGGCTCACGACAATGAGCATTGACACTTATGGGTCTGGAATAGATGTTGGAACCAGACCCACCTAACTGTGAATATGGTTGGCCTCCATTTTCCCATCAAGGAAGTGAAACTAACAGTACCTATCCTCTTCACTGGTGTGAAGATTTGCTGGATACACTACACAGAGGTACCTAATACAGAGCCTGGCACGCAAAATATTTACGGGTTATCCTCTCACTCTATATCCCATGGTGTTTGATCACCAGCAGTTGCAACTTCAGCCACTCACAAATCCTGGCATCAGACTTGCCAGGACCAAAGAAATAATGCAACAACCTGACTCACGATGCTTTGTGGAGCCTTCATTTGGGTAAAAAATATGTATGTGACACCCATATAATGAATGCTTGATTTGCATGTGTGGGTTAGAAAGGTGGGAGTGCATTGGGGGAAATGGAACAGAGCTAATAAGTTCCCGTCTGTGATTTGACCTGCTCTCCGCCTGACTAGCTGCATATTCATGTCAATTTTCTCCCAGTTACCTAGGGCAAGAAATGAAGAGGAAAGATCTTTAATCATTTTTTTATTCTAATTGAAACATTTTCCTTGCAAGTGGAGAGAGAACAGGTGCCTAACGAGCCCACATGATGATTCACAAGGTAGTAGATATCGCCACAGATATAATTAAACTGGAAGATCAATGAAAATTTCCTTTTTGGACTACTGCCAGCTCTGCATAGACTGGGATCCAGCTAGCTGTATTTATGCACAGTGATATCCAGAAGTGTGTACTCACACAGGTGTGCCCTGCAATCTCGTATCATGATAAATTAAACAGCCACAGACTCACACAACGAGGATGACTTATTTAAAAAAAACACTGCTATTTCCATGTACAGTTAATGATCCTGGACCGCAAACATCATCTGTCAGAAAGGCAGACAATTGCTGCGTCCTATCTCGTCTCACTCTCCCTTTCCCTCTATTATGTTTTTCATTTTTGGTTGATAAAAAACAACCACATAAATAAGCACTGGCCCACAGGATCAAGACCTGAAAGAAAGGCAGGAAGGGGGAGAAATGGAGGGGTTGGGGAAGGGAGTCACCAGGGGAATGAAGCATTGTGAGCACGTGGCCTCTTCTTTGGAGCTCCTGAAAATGGCACTGCATTTATGCCAGGATGTCTGACCTCTCTGGGTCTCTGGTCCTCGAGCTCAGTCTGTAGATAAAGCCCATGCCCATCTTGCATCTGGGGGTCTTCTGCTGAAGGGAGCGAGGGAAGAACTTAGGGGTGAGGGTTGGTGTTTGAGATCGGCACCGATGCAGATTTTGCAGACCAACAGAACTTTCACAGCCTTGTATTTGTTGAAATATTCTTTCAGAAATGAAAAAACAAATCAATCCAGTAATTCTTTTTGGTTGTTTTGTAAAAAGATTACAATTGAAAAAGAATCATTCCTTGAGTTAGATACTGTCTTAGTGAGCTTGGGCTGCTGTAACAAAATGCCATCAGTGGGTGGTTTAAACAACAGATATTTATTTCTCACCATCTGGAGGCTGGGAAGTCTGAGGTCAAGGTGCTGGCAGATTTGTTGTCTCCTGAGATCCCTCTTCCAGTCTTGCAGATGGCTGTCTTTTTGTGCTATCTTTGCATGACAGAGAGAGGAGCTCTGGTGTCTCTTCCTCTTCTTAGAAGGGCACTAATCCCATCATGAGTGGGGGGGCACCCTCATGACCCATGAGCTCTTCTAAACCTGATCACCTCCCCAAGGCCCCACCTCCAAATACCATCACATTGTAGGTTAAGGCATCACCATATGAATTTTGAGGACACAAAAACACTCAGTCCATAGCAGATACCAAACGCTTTTGTGATGAGTTCTACAAAATAGAGATAAGTCTGATGCCTAAAGCTCATAGAAAGATTGGTGCTTTGTGCATATGTCAGAGGAGACAGTGGAAACCATAGTCCAAATACTGTCCACTCATATCTTGCAAAAAAAAAGAAAGGTTGTAGCAGAATTACCAAAGAATACAAATTCTTGTGTTCAAAAGATCCTGGAAGATAAATGTAGACCAACATACCTGTTCTCATGAGGATAGACCAATTGCTGCCACAATTTCAAAATCGCAGTGGCGTAACAGAAAAAGGATTTGTTCTCATTCACACAAAGTCTGATCTGGAGGCTCCCCGTTGGCAAATCTCCTTCATGCAGGGAACTTAGGCATCTAGGCTTCTTCTACTATGAGGCTCTCCACCATTTCAGAGATTTTTAGAGTCCTTTGGAAAAGATGGAAGATCACACGTGGGATTCCATTTTATGTCCAGGGTTGGAAGTGGCCCATGTTCTATGGGCCAGAACTCAGTTCCACAATGTCCTCTAGATGCAAGGGGGCTGGGGCTTTGGCGTTCCTGTGTGTGTTCAGGAAGAACCCAGAGGATTATCTCTGCCCTACCGTCCATATTCCAGAGGAGGAAAGTGAGGCTCTGTGAGCGGATCTGATTTGTTCAGAATGAATCGGTGGCAGAGCCAGGACTGGGACTCATGTCTTGTCACTCCACCTTCTTTATTTCCTGTTGTCTCCTGGGCTCTTTGAAGATGTACAACAGGACTTAAGGTTTCTGAAGGACAATCACAAGGAAGAACTTTTTTCTTAGCATCCAATGTCAGTCTTCTTTTTTTTATATTAGTCACCATACAGTACTTCATTAGTTTTTGATACAGTCTTTAGTACACTTACCAGGGGATACACCTCGAGAGAATTTAAAAATTAATTGTTTGCATCATTAAGATTTTTTTCAAAGGTTTTTTAGATGGTTCTTTGACTTCTGTAAAAGATCCCACATTCCCCAAGGATGGGGAGGGCAACATGATACTTCTCTTTGATCCTTCATAATACCTAATAATATAAGGCATGTGGTCATTGCTTAATACATGTTTGTTGCCGGGCATGGTAATAACTGAGTCTGAAAAAGACACCTATGTAAAAATAGTGAGAGAAAGAGGAGGAACTTCCTGATAAAAGGGCAGGCAGTGATTCCATGGAGTCATCAAATACTGGTGAGGATCTAGTTCATGTCAAGCATGGTCCCGAGAGCTTGGATATGGTGCAGAAGGAAATCGTGGTTGCTCACCCTCAGCGGATACCTGTAGTCTGAACTCATGGTTCTCTATTGGCTGATTCTATATAACACATGGGCATGTTTCCTGGTCCTCTTTACCTCCTTTTTGTTATCTGTAAAAAAGGGATAGCAGCAGTAATCTCCTCTCTCTCTAGGCTGTTGGGCAAATGATCACAGAGCAAGTGGAATTTGAAAATGATAGGAAATAAAAGACCCAGTGATAAAGGTTCAGGGGAGGCAGGTTAATGGGGCATGCATGCAGAGGGCAGCCTGCCTTGGCCTCCACGGGCCATTATGAGTCCTTTCTTCAGAAGGGCTTAGCTTCGGATTGCTGCTTCTGGAAAGAAGGTGGCGGTGTCGGAAAATGCAGGGCAGCAGCAAAGAAAGTTTAAAACAGCCATATTCATATGAGATGAGTTCATAAAGATCTCTGTCATGACAATAAGTCACTGGCAGAATTTATGACAATGAGATCATTATGAAGGATTCTGAAAAATGCAGTTAACTGGCCACTGTGACCTCATCGTTCCCAAGCCCCACAGCTCTCAAATGTATACACATTTATATACACAAATACATACAAATGTATACACCTTTCAGGCACAACTAATTTTTTTCTTTGTTTGTTTTTTTTTTTAAAGATTTTATTTATTTATTTGACAGAGACAGAGAGAGCAGGAACACAAGCAGGGGGAGTGGGAGAGGGAGAAGCAGGCTTCCTGCTGAGCAGGGAGCCCGATGCGGGACTCGATCCCAGGACCCTGGGATCATGACCTGAACCGAAGGCAGTCGCTTAACCAACTGAGCCACCCGGGCGCCCCTAATTCTTTTCTTTGTAAAGAGACATTTTTTATTTATTTCCGTGTGCAAAGCCTCAAGATTCTTTAGCTTGCCATTCGAAGACTGAAGAATACTCAGATGGCTAATCGTGAATAAATAAGTCCCAGACTACCCAGAAGGGATCATTAACTTGACTCCTAATTTTGATTCCTTTTGAAGACTTAACGTCAAAAACTTACCTCGCTAAGGATTTTAACTAGTTTCCACTGTAAACACCAGTCTGGTCTGATACCTCTGCTTGTCCTGGCCTCTGGCTTTGTGTTTTCAGTGTATTTTATATCCTCCTTAGACCGCACGCTCCTTATAAGCAGGGGCAGTGTCCCGCTGAGCTCTGCATTGCACATGCCTCCCGCAGAGACTGCCTCGTAGTGCATGCTCAGTAAACGTTTGAGAGCGAGTGATTGTGAGTTTTCAGTGCAACAGGAGAGCAGTGTTTTGTCATAGGAATTTTTTGGGTCCAGCACCTTTTCAAGATGGAAGGGTCAGGCTCCTCATCAGGGGTCAGCAAACTTTTTCTGTTAAGGGCAAACAGTGCCTGCCCTAGAGCTCATGGTCCATACAGTCTCCGTGGGAACTACCCTTGTAGCACAAAGCCGCCACAGACAATACAGACATGAATGGGAATGGCTGTATTCCAGATTACTTCCGTTAAAGACACTGAGGTTTCAACTTCTGTAGTTTTCACCTATCAAACAGTATTCTTCGTCTTTTGATTTTTTGCAACCCTTCCAAAATGTAAATACCATTCTCGGCTCACGAGACCTAGAAAATCAGGTGGCCGGGCAATTGGCCCATAGGCCACAGTCTGAAGATTGCCGCACTAGATCATGGGACTGCTGATGCCGCTTTTGGTGGTGGGACTTACTAATGAGATGAAGCTGCTTTCTGGAACCTTCCATCCCGTTTCCTTAGGCAAGTCACAAGTGCTCTAGTTGGTCCAGTTCCTAAGAGGGGAATTACTGTTTTATCTGACTGCTGGCTGCAAGGACACTCTGGAATGAATTGAGGTTATGGAATTCTTGGGCGAGATATACCATCTTAAGACTAGAGAGTTAATGATTAAAATATTAAAATGAGGAATAAAATATAAATCATGAATCATCTTAGATACTTCTAGGAATCAATAACCCATATCATCATTCTCATTTATCCCTGTGACATCCATTCATTTCACAAAGCCAGAGTTCCTGATAATATAGAAATATATGCCAGACCACATGTATGGGTCAAGCTGAATATACCCCCAAAATTCTGGTGCTGTTGTGAGATGTTCACAAAATATAAATACATCTGCTTGTAATTTTTGAAAATCATGTTTAGATTTTTAATATATTATTGATATTTATTGTAATATACACCAGTGCGATGATTATTTGCTACACAAAAAATATACATTCAAAAATATGGTCAGTAGCTTGATGTAAGTAAATATAAGTAACAGGGCTATTTTAAAAATCAGTTAGAGGGCGCCTGGGTGTCTCAGTTGCTGAGCGTCTGCCTTCGGCTCAGGTCATGATCCCAGGGTCTTGGGATTGAGTTCCGAATTGGGCCCCCTGCTCGGCGGGAAGCCTGCTTATCCCTCTCCCACTCCTCCTGCGTGTGTTCCCTTTCTCGCTGTGTCTCTCTCTGTCAAATAAATAAATAAAATCTTTAAAAAAAAATAAAAATAAAAAAATAAAATAAAATCAGTTAGAACCTAGCGCTTCACTCTAAGAAATTTGCTCCTTCGTTTTCCATACACCTGTTGGTCGAATAGAAGAGAAAACCAAACTCTGCCTTTTAGCAGCTGCTATTTCAGAGAGAATGACTCTGTAAAGAAGTTGATTTACAAATAAAATTCATACTAGTTCTTATGTAAACTTACTTCCCCCCCAAATTTTAGTGACTTAAAGCCTACACTCTGGGCTCAGACAATCCTGGATTCAAATCCTGACTTTATCACCTATTAACTGTGTGACCTTGAGCAAATTACTTAACCTCTTTGAGCTTCCAATTTCTTCATCTAAAACATGGAAACATTAATAATGACAGGGGGTACAAGTGAGATAATGCACATAAAGTACCTGTTGTGGTTGCTGCTCATTGATAGTAAACATTCACTAAATAGCAGGTGTCACTGTTAATAAATTTTGTCATTAGAAAAAATAAAGTCCTTTGTGTAGTGAGTTAGCAAACTTTGCGGAGGCGTAATATAATTTCAAATACCAGACGGTGTTGACATTCTGAGAGACACTTTACGTTGCCCGGGTTCGGGAGATGGCAGTGATATACACTTCTCTGTGTTGGGTCCGCTTAAACACCGGAACCATCGTGCTTTGGTTTTCTTGTTGGCTGTTTTCTTGTTGCCCTCTCGGGCTCTGGGGATGTTCCCTAGAATTTCCATTGCATCTGTGCAACTTCTCTTACCTAATATTTTGGAATTCCATCTTAATTATATTTTTCTCATTCGTATTCCCCTCTAATTTCCCTCTGCTTATTTTACTGATTTGTTATAATTTGTCAGAATCTTACTTATTCAAAGCCTCTGATTTCACATTCTTTTTAATCAAGCTGTTGCTCATCTACCTAACTTAAGTCGGTGTGCTGAGTCAACCAGTGTATGGACAGTTTCAAATCCTCATCCCGTAGACAGTGTTAAGAGACACGAACCCAGGATACGTAAAGGTCGTGTCAGGGAGATACAAGTATTCATTTATAGCCTAGTGTGCACTCAGGGCCATGGGATATGATAGAAAAGCTATAGATTAGGAATCAAAGTATCTGGATTTGGGGGTCTTCTCAGCCAGCACAGGCTATGGGCAACTAAACAAGTCATTCGATCTCTCTAATTTCAGTGTATTTGTCAATAAAATAGTTTAAAATAAATAACAATGGATATGATAATCATTTTGTAAGCTGTAAATCACCAGGCATACCACTACAGGGTTATTATTGTGACTGTCATTATTCACCCCATGCTTCCATGTGTCCACAGGATACCATTTAGGGAACAAATAATTTGTGGTGGTAAGAGTCAAGTCCCACCTCTTACACTATTAAGGTGTATAACTCGGGGCAAATAACTTATTTCGCTACCAATTTCTGTGTTTGTAGAATGTAGTAGATACTCATCAATGTCTCTTCCGGTATAAAATGTGGGGGCCTCACAAGTACCAGGAAGAAAGCACGGATAGGCAGGCTGGCTGAAGTCTTACCAGGCAGGAGTAGTGAATATACAATCCTGCAGTCACTGGGCCCACTGTCACCTTAGAAGTCTGGAAATTGCACGGGGATAGAGGCTTCAGAGGAGATTCATTGGATAGCAGAGCACACAACAGGCTCAAAGGAATGTCACTTCACACAGAGCCCACCTAGTTCCAAAACTGACAACACTTTGAGCTGCACGTAGAGCAACTGAAGGAAGAAGAAAGACCGTGTTAACCATCACCTTGTCTAAAGTGATGAGGACAGGTCCACCTGTCTTCCCCATAAGTAACAAGGGAAAGAAGCAGAGAAGCTTCAAAAATTATAGCCTCCTGATTGAGCTTCATGCCTCTTGTCTCTTTTCTTTCTAGTTCATCCCCCACATTGCCACCAGAGGGACCCTAAACTCAAATATGGTCCTACCCCTGTCCAGATTAAAATCTCTGATGTCTTCCATGAGAGATGCTCAGTGTCACTCATCATCAGGAAAATATAAATCAAAACCACAATGATGGATCACCTCACATCTATTAGGATGGCTGTTATTCAAAAAAGAAAAGACAAGTGTTGGTAGGAATGTGGGAGTGCAAAACGGTGCATCCACTACGGAAAACAGTATGGAGCTTCTCATTTCTAGAGTGAAATCTAAACTTCCTTGCTTACAGGGTCCTTTACTATGTGTAGGGTCTATCCTTATATCTCAGCCTCATGTGCAGCATCTCTTCCCCAAGACCAAACCACTCTGAACTTGGTTTTTTGTTTTCTTTTTAGCTCAGTGCTTTTGCACATACTGTTCCTCTGTCAGAACTATCTTTCCATGGTTCTTTACTTGGAGAATTCTTTCCTTTCCTTTTGGACCCAGATCAAATATTACCTTCTTTACCATGTATTACATTACCTACCATAAAGTTTTTGCTTTTTTTTTTTTTTTTAAGAAGGTGTTTACATGTCTGCTTTTCTACTAGCATAGGAACTTCTAGGGAGAAGCCCATGTTTTATTTTATTGTGCTAATAGGTGCTTCATTATTTTTTTGTAGAATTTACCAGTGATTAACTGAATGATCCAAAGGATGGAGACATCTGGAAGGGACAAATAAAAGAACAGGGCTCTTTAAAACATAGCAGACAAAACTTAAGAAGGGACAGATTTCGATTCTATAAAATCCTAAACAAGGTAGACAAAGGACACTTTTTCAAATTAAATGTGGTTTTTTTTTCAAGATTTTATTCATTTATTTATTTGACAGAGAGAGACACAGCGAGAGAGGGAACACAAGCAGGGGGAATGGGAGAGGGAGAAGCAGGCTTCCCACTGAGCAGGGAGCCTGATGTGGGGCTCGATCCCAAGACCCTGGGACCATGACCTGAGCTGAAGGCTGATGCTTAACTACTGAGCCACTCAGGCGCCCCTCCAATTAAATGTTTGACTCAATAAATATTTAGTAAATGTCCAGGGCTAAGGCTACTAGAGCAAATAAGGCTGACTTAGCATGTTTCATTAACTAAAATACTAGTATTCCTAGACCTAGTGGTCAGTGGGGAAAATAGCATTGTAAAAAGTGGAATACCAGGGGACAAATCACCCAAAGTCTTGCAAGTTAGGGTGAGAACTTCATTTTTATTTTAAGTGCAGTGGGAAGCCTTTGCTTTAAAATTTGTAAGCAGGGGAATGAAACAATCTGATGGGCATTTTGGAGAGATCATACTGGTTCTTCTATGGAGAATAGACAGTTAAGTAGGGATACTAGTTAGTGCATCAGACCATGTGGGAAATGACATTGGCCTAGTTACCAGAATCACCTGGAGAGCTGTTAAAACACAGATTTCTCAGCCTCACCCCTAGAGTTTCTGATTGTGTAGGTCTGATGGTGATGGAGGTGGAGGTTGGGTGGAGAATTTGCATTTCTAATAAGTTTGCAATGATGCTGCTATTTGGAGACCACACTCCGAGAACCACTGAACTCTCCTGTGGTAAGGACCTTGGGACAAAGTGGACGGACTTGAAATGTAGTCTGGAGATAACATTAAAAAGACATGCTAATTTACCAATACTAGGAAATATTAGGACAAAGCATATCCCTATGGAACTTGAATGAGATAAAATACTAGGAAATTCTAGGAAAGGTATATTGGTAACATGAAACTCAAATGTGGTTAAAAGAAAAAAAAATGCCCTTCACACAGTAGGCAGTACATGCATGGACATAATTTACCCACCTCTTCACACCGACAAATAAAAGCCAATGGTTTTCAAAGTGTTGGGAGAGTTTGTGTATTATAGGCCCAAAAGCAGCTCTTAAAAGTTTAGTGTCCTATGAATGGTTAAGATTGAATAAGAGAGGGTAGCTGTACTTTTTTATGGTCAGACCCTTGGAGTATCAGGTAAAATGGGGGAACAGGGTGAATGAGCCTTGGGTGGGATTCTTTCTAGGATTCTCAGAACACTGGACACTTACCCGCCCCCTCCCCCCAGGACAGCTCTTCTGCTCTAGCACCCAGGGAAATGTCTGTGTCTCTCCTAGAATGGACGCCTCACCTTAACGCCTGGAGCTTCAGAAGTCCAGATTAAAAAAAAAAACTCTACATGCCATTGCCTCCCAGGACTTTGCCCAGGCTCTGTTGGTGTCCTGCTCAATCTATCTCCAATTTCTGTCCTATTAGCTACTTTATTCCTGCCTTTTTGTGTAGCTCTGTTAGGAGCTGAATTGTGTCCCTCAAAAATTAATGTATTGAAGTAATAACCACACCCCCCCACCTCTGCAGTACCTCAGAGTGTGACCTTATTTGAAAATGAGGTCACTGCAGATGTAATTAGTTAAATTAAGATGAGGTCATCAGGATGGGTCCTAATCTAATAAGACTGGAAGAATTCTACCTCAGAGTTCTCAAAAGGAGCAAACCCCCCCAACATCTCGATTTCAGACTTCTAGCCTCCAGGATTGTGAGAAATAGATTTCTACAGGGTAAGCCAGTCAGTGTGGGGTACCTTCTTCCACCAGCCCTAGCAAACTAATACAATCCCCTCGTGGTGATTTCTTCAGTGCCACTGCCCACTTAGCTCTTAACTCTGCCTTTTTTGTTTCTCTCATCTGCCCGTCTTCTGTGTTCTCGAGCCAGTGGGCCAGCACTGACCCTTCCATAGGGTAGACAGACCAGGCCTCCTCTGACCCTAGCCAGGGCACAATGTCCCAGATCCCCTCCTTTCTGGATGTAGGATTCTTACACTATCCCCCACTGGGCAACTTTCCCCTTAAGAGTTTGTTCTAGTTTGTTCTATGCTTTGTTGTTCATCTTTGTGTCCTACCAATGATCACAGTACCTCAAATGTGGCCAGTGTGTTTGTTGAATGAATAACAAAATTTACGAGGTAATCATTCTTTTTAAAAAATTTTTTTATTGTTATGTTAATCACCATACATTACATCATTAGTTTTAGATGTAGTGTTCCATGATTCATTGTTTGTGCATAACACCCAGTGCTCCATGCAGAACATGCCCTCTTTAATACCCATCACCAGGCTAACCCATCCCCCCACCTCGGACCCTCTAGAACCCTCAGTTTGTTTTTCAGAGTCCATCGTCTCTCATGGTTCATCTCCCCCTCCGATTTCCCCCCCTTCATTCTTCCCCTCCTGCTATCTTCTTCTTCTTCTTCTTTTTTTTTCTTAACATATATTGCATTATTTGTTTCAGAGGTACAGATCTGAGATTCAACAGTCTTGCACAATTCACAGTGCTTACCAGAGCACATATCCTCCCCAGTGTCTATCACCCAGTCACCCCATCCCTCCCACCCCACCCCTGACTCCAGCAACCCTCAGTTTGTTTCCTGAGATTAAGAATTCCTCATCCATTTCTTCCAGGTTATCGAATTTGCTGGCATAGAGTTGCTCATAATATGTTCTTATAATTGTTTGTATTTCTTTGGTGTTGGTTGTGATCTCTCCTCTTTCATTCATGA
>NW_023270615.1:12124150-12126741 GCF_011800145.1 Mirounga leonina
CCCTCCCACCCCACCCCCGACTCCAGCAACCCTCAGTTTGTTTCCTGAGATTAAGAATTCCTCATCCATTTCTTCCAGGTTATCGAATTTGCTGGCATAGAGTTGCTCATAATATGTTCTTATAATTGTTTGTATTTCTTTGGTGTTGGTTGTGATCTCTCCTCTTTCATTCATGATTTTATTGATTTGGGTCCTTTCTCTTTTCTTTTTGATAAGTCTGGCCAGGGGTTTATCAATCTTGTTAATTCTTTCAAAGAACCAGCTTCTAGTTTTGTTGATCTGTTCTACCATTCTTTTGGTTTCTATTTCATTGATTTCTGCTCTGATCTTTATTATTTCTCTTCTCCTGCTGGGTTTAGGCTTTATTTGCTGTTCTTTCTCCAGCTCCTTTAGGTGTAGGGTTAGGTTGTGTACTTGAGACCTTTCTTGTTTCTTGAGAAAGGCTTGTATTGCTATGTACTTTCCTCTTAGGACTGCCTTTGCTGCATCCCAAAGATTTTGAACGGTTGTGTTTTCATTTTCATTGGTTTCCATGAATTTTTTAAATTCGTCTTTAATTTCCTGGTTGACCCATTCATTCTTTAGTAGGATGCTCTTTAGCCTCCATGTATTTGAGTTCTTTCCGACTTTCCTCTTGTGATTGAGTTCTAGTTTCAAAGCATTGTGGTCCATAAATATGCAGGAAATGATCCCAGTCTTTTGGTACTGGTTGAGACCTGATTCGTGACCTAGGATGTGATCTATTCTGGAGAATGTTCCATGGGCACTAGAGAAGAATGTGTATTCCGTTGCTTTGGGATGGAATGTTCTGAATATGTCTGTGAAGTCCATTTGGTCCATTGCGTCATTTAAAGTCTTTATTTCCTTGTTGATCTTTTGCTTAGATGATCTGTCCATTTCAGTGAGGGGGTTTTTAAAGTCCCCCACTATTATTGCATTGTTGTCAATGTGTTTCTTTGCTTTTGTTACTAATTGCCTTATATAATTGGCTGCTCCCATGTTAGGGGCATAGATATTTACAATTGTTAGATCTTCTTGTTGGATAGACCCTTTAAGTAGGATATAATGTCCTTCCTCATCTCTTATTACAGTCTTTGGTTTAAAATCTAATTTGTCTGATAGAAGGATTGCCACCCCAGCTTTCTTTTGGTGTCCATTCGCATGGTAAATGGTGTTCCACCCCCTCACTTTCAATCTGGGGGTGTCTTTGAGTCTAAAATGAGTCATTTGCAGACAGCATATTGATGGGTCTTGTTTTAATCCAATCTAATAGCCTGTGTCTTTTGATTGGGGCATTTAGCCCATTTACATTCAGGGTAAGTTTTGAAAGATATGAATTTAGTCCCATTATATTGCCTGTAAGGTGACTGTTACTGTATATTGTCTGTGTTCCTTTCTGGTCTATGTTGCTTTTAGGCTCTCTCTTTGCTTAGAGGACCCCTTTCAAGATTTCTTGTAGGGCTGGTTTCGTGTTTGCAAATTCCTTTAGTTTTTGTTTGTCCTGGAAGCTTTTTACCTCTCCTTCTATTTTCAATGACAGCCTAGCTGGATAGAGTATTCTTGGCTGCATATTTTTCTCATTTAGTGCTCTGAATATATCCTGCCAGTCCTTTCTGGCCTGCCAGGTCTCTGTGGATAGGTCTGTTGCCAATCTAATGTTTCTACCATTGTAGGTTACAGATCTCTTCTCCCAAGCTGCTTTCAGGATTTTCTCTTTGTCTCTGAGACTCGTAAGTTTTACTATTAGATGTTGGGGTGTTGACCTATTTTTATTGATTTTGAGAGGGGTTCTCTGTGCCTCCTGGATTTTGATGCCTGTTTCCTTCCCCAAATTAGGGAAGTACTCTGCTATAATTTGCTCCAATATACCTTCTGCCCCTCCCTCTGTTTCTTCTTCTTCTGGGATCCCAATTATTTTAATGTTGTTTCATCTTATGGTATCACTTATCTCTCGAATTCTGCCCTCGTGATCCAGTAGTTGTTTATCTCTCTTTTTCTCAGCTTCTTTATTTTCCATCATTTGGTCTTCTATATCACCGATTCTCTCTTCTGCCTCATTTATCCTAGCAGTTAGCACCCCATATTTGATTGCACCTCATTAATAGCCTTTTTGATATCTTTTTTTTAATTTTTTTATTCTTATGTTGTTCCCCATACATTACATCATTAGTTTTAGATGTAGTGTTTCATGATTCATTGTTTGTGCATAACACTCAGTGCTCCATGCAGAATGTGCCCTCCTCAATACCCATCACCAGGCTAACCCATCCTCCCACCCCCCTCCCCTCTAGAACCCTCAGTTTGTTTTTCAGAGTCCATCGTCTCTCATGGTTCATCTCCCCCTCCGATTTCCCCCCCTTCATTCTTCCCCTCCTGCTATCTTCTTCTTCTTCTTCTTTTTTTTTTCTTAACATATATTGCATTATTTGTTTCAGAGGTACACATCTGAGATTCAACAGTCTTGCACAATTCACAGCGCTTACCAGAGCACATACCCTCCCCAGTGTCTATTACCCAGTCACGCCCTCCCTCCCACCCCACCCCCGACTCCAGCAACCCTCAGTTTGTTTCCTGCAATTAAGAATTCCTCA
>NW_023270615.1:12126841-12256374 GCF_011800145.1 Mirounga leonina
GTTAGCACCCCCATATTTGATTGCACCTCATTAATAGCCTTTTTGATATCTTTAATTTTTTTATTCTTATGTTGCTCCCCATACATTACATCATTAGTTTTAGATGTAGTGTTTCATGATTCATTGTTTGTGCATAACACTCAGTGCTCCATGCAGAATGTGCCCTCCTCAATACCCATCACCAGGCTAACCCATCCTCCCACCGCCCTCCCCTCAAGAACCCTCAGTTTGTTTTTCAGAGTCCATCGTCTCTCATGGTTCATCTCCCCCTCCGATTCCCCCCCTTCATTCTTCCCCTCCTGCTATCTTCTTCTTCTTTTTTTTTTTTCTTAACATATATTGCATTATTTGTTTCAGAGGTACAGATCTGAGATTCAACAGTCTTGCACAATTCACAGCGCTTACCAGAGCACATATCCTCCCCAGTGTCTATTACCCAGTCACGCCCTCCCTCCCACCCCACCCCCGACTCCAGCAACCCTCAGTTTGTTTCCTGCAATTAAGAATTCCTCATATCAGTGAGGTCGTATGATACATGTGTTTCTCTGTTTGACTTATTTCACTCAGCATAATACCCTCCAGTTCCATCCACGTCGTTGCAAATGGCAAGATCTCATTCCTTTTGGTGGCTGCATAATATTCCATTGTATATATATACCACTTCTTCTTTATCCATTCATCTGTCGATGGACATCTTGGCTCTTTCCACAGTTGGGCTATTTTGGACATTGCTGCTATATACATTGGGGTGCACGTACCCTTTCGGATCCCTACTTTTGTATCTTTGGGGTAAATACCCAGTAGTGCAATTGCTGGATGGTATGGTAGCTCTATTTTCAACTTTTTGAGGAACCTCCATACTGTTTTCCAGAGTGGCTGCACCAGCTTGCATTCCCACCAACAGTGTAGGAGGGCTCCCCTTTCTCCACATCCCTGCCAACATCTGTCGTTTCCTGACTTGTTAATTTTAGCCATTCTGACTGGTGTGAGGTGGTATCTCATTGAGGTTTTGATTTGGATTTCCCTGATGCCAAGCGATATTGAGCACTTTTTCATGTGTCTGTTTTGCCTTTTTGATTTCTGCTTGGTTAGATTTTAGTTCTTTTATTTCTCCAGAAAGGGTTTCTCTAATAACTTCCATGCTTTTTTCAAGCCCAGCTAATAATCTTTAAAGTGATGATTCTGAACTCTAGATCCGACGTCATACTAATGTCCGCATTGGGTAGGTCCCTGGTAGTCGGTACTACCTCTTGTTCTTTTTGTTGAGATGATTTTTTTCCATCTTGTCATTTTGTCCAGAGGAGAATAGATGAATGAGAGAACAAAATGCTAACAGGGTAACAACGTCCCCAGAAAATATACTCTAAACAAACCAGAAAAGACCTTCCAGAAAGTGGTTGCTTTTCTGTTCAGAGAGTTGTTGCTATTCTTTTCTTCGATCTCCTGTTGAGTTTGTAGGTGTTCAGAATGGTTGATCCCTATCCAGCTGAATTCTTAAGACCAGACGACATCCAGGTCTCCCACTCCTGTGCCATCTTGCTCCACCTCGAGGTAATCATTCTTTATCTGTTTTCCCTTTGGTAAGTGGAAAAAGTCAAGGGCTTTTGACCTTCATGTAGGTGTCTTTTCATCAATACAATGAGTGGTTTATTTGGAAAGCATGTTTTTGGATCACATTACTCAGTAAATGTGTATTCTTAATGAAAGTGATCAGTGCAGATCAAGCTGACATCAACACTAAAGATATGGAGGATTGCTTTGGTGTGCAAATGGAAATGGTTTGGTGCTGGGGGATAATGCATACAGGAGAATTAGGACTGGGTTATTAAACTGAGGGGATGAAACTTGTCATTAGTTCCCACTGCTTCTTGGAGTTATTGTTAATAGCTGTTTGAGTGAGGAGCCGGGAACGTGTGGAGAAGAGGATGTGAAGAAACAAATGTGTAGATAACGTCTGCTCCCTGAGATATGTGGTATTTGGAATTGATCATCCTGCAGTTTTCGCTGAGAGGCTAGTGATTTTGAACTGATCTGTTTTCCCAAACTCAATCAGAGGTACAGGCAGCTGACAACCCTGCAGATTCCTCCTGGTCTCTGCAGCCGACTTTGATTTCCAATGAAATGTGAGGTTCATGTGCCACATTTGGGTGCCAGACTCCAAAGAATGATGATCTTTATGTTTATCCAGGGAGGGGTTGTTCATGGAGGGATGGTGGTAAAATTACCATTCATATCAAATTATTTTTGAGAGAGGCACATCATTAATATTTAAGGAGGGACAATGGATGTAATTTGGGTTAATCCTGGGCAAATGAGAGAGCACACTCACTCTTTTGATGGACTGTCCAAAACCCTGTTAAAATTTAACTGAACTCCACCCTGAGTCCTTTCAATCAACATTTACTAAGTGCCCTTAGTCATTAACCATTAGCTTCTGCCAGGGATTCACCTTTCTTTCTAGAACTTTATATACAAGAAAGATTCTCATTGAAAATCCAACATAGTATTTTGGTCTATGTTGTTTTGTGAAATGCCCCAAATTTTCAAAATTACTTTTAATTTCCTTACATTTAAAAAATGAATTGTAAAGGTTATGCTACCATCTCCAAACCACTCACTATGAATAGTTAGGAAACTAGAGAGAAGACAGTAGGCACAATTAGAAAAATTAAACTGTTCATTAGTAGATATCCAAACTGCAACTCCATATTGAGTTTATTTTGCGTATGGTGTGAGAAAGTGGTCCAGTTTCATTCTTATGCGTGAAGCTGTCTAGTTTTCCCAACACTATTTGTTGAAGAGACTTTTACCCATTGTATATTCTTGCCTTTTTAGTTTTAAGTTAATTGACCATAAACCCATGGGTTTATTTTTGGACTCTATTCTGTTTCATTGATCTTTGTGTCTATTTTTGTACCAGTACCATTCTGTTTTGATTACTACAAATTTGTAGTGTATCTTGAAATCTGGCAATGTGTGATACCTCCACTTTTGTTCTTTTTCAAGATTATTTTGGCTATTCAAGGTCTTCTGTAGTTCTATGCAAACTTTAGGATTATTTGTTCTAGTTCTGTGTTATTGTTGGTATTTTGATAGGGATTGCATTAACTATACATTCCTTTGGGTAGTGTAGACAGTTTAACAATATTGGTTCTTCCAATCCATGAGTGTGGGCTATCTTACCTTTGTTTGTGTCATCTTCAGTTTCTTTCATCAGTGTTTTACAGTTTTCAGAGTACAGGTGTTTGAGCTCCTTGGTTAAGTTTATTCCTAGCTATTTGATTATTTTTGGTGCAGTTGTAAGTGGGATTGTTTTCTTGATTTTTCTTTCTGCTACTTCATTATTGGCATATTGAAATGCAGCATATTGCTGTATATTAATTTTGTATCCTGCAACTTTGTTGAATTCATGTATCAGTTCTAGTAGGTTTTTTGGGGAGGGTGGATTCTTTAGTGTTTTCTATATGTGGTATCATGTCATCTACAAATAGTGACAGTTTTACTACGTCCTCACCACTTTGAATGCCTTTTATTTCTTATTGCTGTGGCTAAAACTTCTAGTACTACATTGAATAAAAGTGGTGAGAGTAGACATCCTTGTCTTGTTCTTGATCTTAGGGAAAAGCTCTCAATTTTTCACCATCGAGTATGATGTTAGTATAGGTTTGTCATATAAGGCCTTTATTATGTTGAAGTATTTTCCCTCTAACCCTACTTTGTTGAGAGTTTTTAATCGTGAATGGATGTTGTACTTTGCCAAATGCTTTCTTACATCATACACAAAAGTAAACTCAAAATGAATTAAAGACCTATATATGAGACCTGAAACCATAAAATTTCTAGAAGAAAACATAAGCAGTAATTTCTTTGACACTGGCCATAGAAACATTTTTTAGATATGTCCCTCTGGCAAGGGAAGCAAAAACAAAATTAAATATTAGGACTATACCAAAATAAAATTAAAAAAAAAAAACTTTTACAGAACAAAGGAAACCATCAACAAAACAAAGAGGCAACCTATTGAATGGGAGAAAATATTTGCAAATTATATATCCAATAAGGGAGTAGCATCTAAAATATAAAAATAATAGATACAACTCAACACCAAAAAATCACAAATAATCCAATTAAGAAATAGGCAGACCTACATAGGCATTTTTCCAAAGAAGACATAGAGATGGCCAACAGACACATGCAAAGTTGAAGTGTTCAACTTCACTAATCATCAGGGAAATGCAAATTAAAACCACAATGAAATATCATCTCACATCTGTCAGAATGGCTAAAAAAAACCCCACAAGAAACAAGTGTTGGCGAGGATGTGGAGAAAAAGGAACCCTCATGCACTGGTGATGGGAATGCAAATTGGTGCGGCCACTGTGGAAAACCGTGTGGAGGTCCCTCAAAATATTAAAAATGAAATTACCATATGACCCAGTAATGCCACTACTGGGTTTTACCCAAAGAAAATGAAAACACAAATCTGAAAAGATATATGCACCCCTATGTTAATTTCAGCATTATTTACAGTAGCCAACATATGGAAGCAACCCGTGTCCATTGATAGATGAATGGATAAAGAAGATATAATCTATTTTTAATGGAATATTACTCAGCCATAAAAAAGAATCAAATCTTGCCATTTGCAACAACATGGATGGACCTAGAAGGTATAATGCTAAGTGAAATAAGTTAGTCAGAGAAAGACAAATACCATACGATTTCACTCCTATGTGAAGTTTTAAGAAACAAAACAAGCTAATAAGCAAAGAAAAAAGAGAGACAAAAAAACCCAGACTCTTAAAAAGAGAGAACAAACTGATGGTTGGCAGAGGGGAGGTGGATGGGGGGATGGGTGAAACAAGTGAAGGGGATGAAGAGTACACTCACCTTGATGAACACTGGAAAATGTATAGAATTGCTGAATCATTATATTGTACACTTGAAAACTAATGTAACACTGTGTGTTAATTGTACTTGAATTAAAAAAAATTTACAAAATGCAACTCTACAAAAGTAGAAAATCACCCAAAGGTGCACAAAGTTCATGGAGGTGGTAAAGTGATGAAGCATGTGGCATTTAGAATAAATGCCTTGGGTTGAATTCCAGCTTGATCTTCCCTAGATGTGGGACAGTGGGAAAGTCATTTTCCACATCTCTGAACCACAGTTTTCCTATCCCTGGAATGAGGTTAATGTGTGCAGGATTTTTGTGAGGATTGAATAAGTAATGCATATAAAGTGCAGACTACAGGGCTTGACATGCTAGTGCTCAATTCATGGTAGCTGCTGTTATTAAACCACGCATACTCTGATTTTACTGCCAACCATTTATATCAGCTGTGATTATTCTGATAGAATGTTCTTAACTCTAGGAAACAAACTGAGGGTTGCTGGAGGGGGGATGGGGTAACTGGCTGTTGGGCATTAAGGAAGGCATTTGTGATGAGCACTGGGTGTTATTATACGCAGCTGATAAATTATTGAACACTACATCTGAAGCTAATGATGTACTATAAGTTGGCTAATTGAATTTAAATAACAAAAAGAATATGCTCATGTAATGGTTCTGGTACATATCTGAACATTAATGACCACCCGCCCCAACCCATGCTGAAATTTTTTCACTTTTTGTATGCAATAAACTAAGTCATTTTAAGGGGAAAAAATGAGAATTTTTTGGAAATTCTTGCAAAGCTGACAGAGAAACCAAAACTGTTTATCATGAGATGTACCTTGTTGCCTGTGTTGTCTCCTGTGGCCTGAATGTAGTAAAATTAAATGATGTCTGGAAAATATAGTGTAGCAAAGACTTGTTGGAATTTAGTTCACAGAGAAATCAGGAAATGAGTTTTCTGAATGATCATTATATGAAGATATTTATCTTCAAACCAGACCCTACATCAGGAAATAGACTCTTATGCTGTTGGTTTCTATGACCTGAT
This sequence comes from Mirounga leonina, assembly GCF_011800145.1. Taxonomy (NCBI): domain Eukaryota; kingdom Metazoa; phylum Chordata; class Mammalia; order Carnivora; family Phocidae; genus Mirounga; species Mirounga leonina. The sequence continues at coordinate 12,132,787 of NW_023270615.1, forward strand.
GTCTTTATCATGAGTCTTCAGCATGCAGCTCCTGAACATTTGGTCATACTGTGGAAGCCCGTGTACTACGGCCCATAAGTGGTTATGTGGGAGTGTCACTTGAGGCCGGAGACAATGTGTAATGCCATAGCAACTAATTTTTTCATAGTTTATATGTACCTGTCTAAAGGGGATTCTTTCTTACTGGGAGTCTAATCAGGAAGAGACTTCGTACCACCAGAAGTAGAACGTGCATCCCACTATACCTCTTTGTGAACTATAAATGGAAGAGACAGTCAGCTGGTGGTTCTTTAAAGAGGTACTACAGCATTTGAGAAGGGGAAGTTTGTCTAAAGATAGCAAAGGTCTAAGAGGAGAGTGGAAAGAAACCATGGTAGGTGAAGAGGATGAGCACTACTGTATCTTTGGATGGGGGAGAGAGAAACTTGGCAGAATCAAAATGGAGAGCAGTGAGGGGAAGGGAAAAGGTAGTAGAAGTGGCCTGTGCTGAGGGTATGACCACAGCTGTCATGGAAGAGGGAAGGGATGAATGGAGAGGACCACTCACTATCTCCTGAATGCACAGACTTGACCACCAGTATCCTTGAAGAAAGACCAACATATCCTTAGAGACAAAATGGAGCTGACCAAAACTTAGAAAATTGGAATTGGTAGCTTCTTCACATTGCAACAATGGAATAAACTGTGGTTTACATAAATGTGGCAGACGTCCTTCCACAAAACTCAAAGTCAGTTTTCTTTGGTTTTCTAAATCAAACACAGGCTCTGGGGTTAGCAAAAAGCCCAATATCAGTCACTTTTCAGGAGCCCCTCTCACTCCCTTGAGGTCATACTGGAGCCTTGAGATCTACACTGTCCATGTATTTAGGACAAATCAGAGGTCCTTAGTCCTGTAGCAGCTGTTCCTCATGTTCTTCATTCACTCCTGTGCATTCCTTCTGTGGGTGGTTCTGCCTCTCCCTCAGGTTCATGGGGAACAACCACAGGAGGATTGCCTCCATCAACCAGGAATACCTGCTTTGGACCTTTAGGTTAGAAGTAATAAATTTCCATTGTACTTGAGCATCACATATTCTTAAGTTTGTTTTGTTGACACTGTTACAGCAGCTTAGCCTACCCTAACTAGGTCTTTCTTTCTTTCTTCCTTTTTTTTTTAAGATTTTATTTATTTGACAGAGAGGGAGAGAGAGCACAAGCAGGGGGAGCTACAGGCAGAGGGAGAGGGAGAAGCAGATTCCCTGTGAGCTGAGAGCCCGACGCAGGGCTCGATCCCAGGACCCCGACATCATGACCTGAGCCGAAGGCAGACGCTTAAGTGACTGGGCCCCCCAGGCCCCCCCCCTAACTAGGTGTTTCTTACTGTACTTCTTACACTCATGTATGGCTCAAGTTCTGGACACCTTTTTCCAGGAAAGGAAGCGGGGAATCTATATTCCATAAAGCTAATCACTAGGAAGAAGTTATGAAACATAGTTCCATATGTACTGCCAGAGCCGTAAAACATGGATGGTGATTGGGGCGCCTGGGTGGCTCAGTTGGTTGAGCGACTGCCTTCGGCTCAGGTCATGATCCTGGAGTCCCGGGATCGAGTCCCGCATCGGGCTCCCTGCTCGGCGGGGAGTCTGCTTCTCCCTCTCCCGCTCCCCCCTCTTGTGCTCTTTCTCTCTCTCACTCTCTCTCTCAAATAAATAAATAAAATCTTAAAAAAAAAAAAAAAACATGGATGGTGATTATAACAAAGAACATCGGCTCAGGATTAAGTGTTCAGAGTAGAGAAACAGCTTCAGAGGCCAGTAGATCTGCAGAACTCTTTCCAGAATTAGCAGGTAGAGTAGACAGCTAGCCCCTTACAAATCTCCTTAAAAATCCAGAAACAAAGATATATTTACAGTGCATTTGGACATCTGAAGAAGCAATGACTAAGAACTTTCTTAATAAAAAGAAACTGGAACTTGGATCAGAAACCCACTATACATGTAGGGTGTTTATATAGATTTATACCCAAATTATAATACAACATGTATATAGTCCTCATTACCTCAGTTTGGCACCAATCACTTGCAATAGATATTTTTGTCATTCCCATGAAGTCCCAACTTCATTAACCCATCCAGGTATTATTGCATATGGATTTCTGGACTGAAAGAATGCTACCTGACTATTTTAGTAAAGATCCTAGTTCCGCAAGAGGGCAAAATGAGGCATATTCTTCTGATAAAATATAATATTAACTAAATCTGTTTCTATCTGGGCATCCTGAACTTTACAGTGCTGTTTAATTATTCATTCAAATGTGAAATTTTAATATTTCAGAATTTGGACAAATTAAAAAAAATACTCAAGGTAAGCCACACTGAGAATTTGGCCCCAAATATCCATTGTTATTGATATTCTAGGTACACTTGAAATTCATAATCATTTCCCTGTAGCAGCAATCAAATTATTTTTATTTGAAAAGAACTATGAATGGTAGAACTGGGTATAAGGAGGAAATACTTCCATTTCCATCATTATATTATTCACCACTGGGTATCACTGGGGCCTGATTTGTGGCAAGGCACATTGTAAGAACACGGTAATTATTTACTGAATAAAGTGATGGAAAGAAAGATGGAGCAAGAAAGATTCAGACAGGAAAGGAGTGTTGGTCTTAATGGTAGCAACCATAACGAATTCTGTACAAACAACAGAAAAAGGGAATGTCAGATGTCTTCAGGGGCTAAATTCTGGGCTGTAAGGATGTGTCATTACACAGACCTCCCACAACCTCTGCCCAGCCCGAGGATGCTCTGCCTGGCTGGAGCCCTCACTGCATTTTTTTTTATATTGTTGTTTTTTAATTAAGCAACTAGGTTAGTGCCTGGGTTAATAATATTAATGGCATTCTGAGTCTTGATTTTTCTCCATTTCTAATCAGAAATAGACATGTCTTTTTAATAGTTTTAATGATTTCTAATTTTAGGAATGTTTATGAAATCAAATAGTCTGCATTTTAATGGAGCTACGGGTATCAATATTGGGTGATTTTTTTCTATTTTAGAAATACCCTAGTTTCCAGTAGAACACACAATGTATGTAAGATTTACATAGCCTTGTAAAATTTCCATTCATTTATCCTCACAAAAACGAAATAGATTGGATGTCTTATTCTATTAACCTTTTTTTAAGCACACTCTGCTTCTTAGCTCTCAGTGGAATTTTAAAGTATTGTGAATTCACAAATCAACAGTGTGATTATAAAGCTTCTTGAAGCCAATCACCAGAAGGCATTAAGTAACTAGCAAGATTACATGGTGTTTCTAGCCTAATGTGGCAAAATTCAGATAGCAACAATTGGTGCCCAGTGAAGAAAAGTATCTGTCAAATCAATAAGCTTACTCGTGTACATTGATAACTGAGCCTGGCTGTTAAAAGTCATTGATTACCTTGAGAACAGCTATTAAAGGAAAGAGACCAATAAGCTGACTGGGACATTTTACTCTAATAAAAAGTAGCTCTGCTAAAGTAAATAATTGTTGTTTCTAAGCAATAAGTCAATGTCTGGAAGAGCACATCAGTCATTTCCCAAAGCAGACCTCCTCAGTCATGTTGGTCTGCTCAGCCTGTACACGTTTCCTTCCAGTTCCATTCTGCTGGGTTTGGTGGCAAAAGACAGCATGGGGGAGGAAATATTTTTGAAGTCCTCTTGCGGCGTTGTGGTAGATTTGGCGTATTGGTGCTCTTCACATCATTGTCCAGCTTTTTCTCTGTTCCCTGTTATTGTGGAAACCTCTGCTTGGCCTCCCCACCCCCCATGATCCCTCTTACTCTACAGTCCAAGGACTCAAAGAGAAGGTGGTACCAACTACCTCTTCCGAGTTCTTAGGTTATATAAGCACAGACCAAAGAAATGACTACCAAATCGGTTTGTAGACTTAATTGGCCTTCAGTGACCTAGAGCTTAACCAGCGCTGCATTTGTAAACTTTCTGCCATCTGCCCCTAGGGCAACAAGGATATCATGATGGTGCTTTGGATTTCTGCATGTCAGTGTCCATTTGGATTCTGTGTTCAGTGGTTCTGGGGATGTTGATGCATTCCCTTTTCCCTACTTTGCACTCACTCAAGTAAATGGCCATCGGTCCCTTTGCAAAACAACTGGGGGCTTTATTGCCATCACACTGGCCAGTTACTGCAGCATCCTTATCCAGGGGACCCATCTCTTCTCAGTCATGGGGTTCCTCCTGGGAAAGTCAACTCAGGTTTAGAAACTGGGCAGTTGATCATGGCTTGTCATCAGAGTCATTTCCCTCAACTTCTTGGTCATCACATTGGCCCAGCTCAAAAAGCCCTCTTCTCATCCCATTTGTTGTGGGTTGGGTTCCCTAAGAAACAGATGCTAAAGTGCAATTTGTATGTTTGTTTTGGAGTGTCCTGGGGTCAACACTTGTGAAAGGGAAGGACTTGAGAGTGGGATGGGAGGAACAGGGTGTGGGGCGTTATGCACCCAGAACTCTAGAATACTGAGCCAGAATTCCAGAGTCCTTTGGATGAACTAGGAGCCAGGGCTTTATAATTCCCGAATGTCACTGCACGTGGACAACTCCTGGAAAGAAGTGTGACTTTGAAGCAGGTCTCTGCAGCTGAGGCCATCCCTGAAGGGGCAGAAAGCCACAGGCCAATTGTTCACAACAAGCCGTAACAAGTCCTTCATGAGAGGGATCTGGACAGCATACCCCATTGTGCACCACAGTGTCCATGTCATTTATAATCTGGATCACAACCCCTTTTTTGAATGAAAGGGGATACTACTAATCACGGTGTGGTAACAGCAGGCATAAACCAGGACTGTCTGTACCAGGCAGATTTGGGCGTGTGATCACTCTTGCTATCACACTCTGATGACATCCTCCCCCCCGCCCCCCCCCCCACACTGACAGATCACCTCAACACACCGTGATGTGCTGATGCAAAAGCCCGCGCATCCTTCTGTTGTACTTGGCGCCTCTACTTACCAGTTATAGGGAGGGATCAGTTCCTGCAAGGATATTAACAAGGATATAGTATGAAGCAACTCCATGAGTTTGTTGACTGTAAGAAACACTTTATTTTTTTTAAGATTTTACTTATTTATTTGAGAGAGAGAGAGTGAGAGAGACCACAAGCGGGGGAGGAGTAGAGGGAGAGGGGGAAGCAGGCTCCCCGCTGAGCAGGGAGCCCAGTGTGGGGCTCGATACCGGGACTCTGGGATCATGACCTGAGCAGAAGGCAGACGCTTAACGACTGAGCCACCCAGGCGCCCCTGTAAGAAACACTTTAACAACCATTTTCTCAAGATAAAACCATGTGGGTTTTGTAAAGCCCTTAAAGGTAAGTGAGTGACATTAAAATTAAATATTCCTGGGCTTATTTTTCTTTCTTTCTTTTTTTTTTTTTTTAAAGATTATTTATTTATTTGAGAGAGAGAATGAGATAGAGAGAGAGCATGAGAGGGGGGAGGGTCAGGGGGAGAAGCAGACTCCCTGCTGAGCAGGGAGCCCGATGCGGGACTTGATCCAGGGACTCCAGGATCATGACCTGAGCCGAAGGCAGTCGCTTAACCGACTGAGCCACCCAGGCGCCCCCCTGGGCTTATTTTTCTGAATCCTGACCTAATAATGTAGAAGTTTTTGCACTTGAAAATAAATATTCTTTGGTTCGTACAGGTGCCCCTCAAACAACACAGGGATTAGGGGTGCCGACCCCCTGTGCAGTTCAAAATCCATGTATAACCTTAAAAAAATTTTTAAATTTTAATTGCAGTATAGTTAACATACAGTGTTACGTTAGTTTCAAGTGTACGATATAGTGATTCAACAATTCCGTACATTACTCAGTAATTCTCAAAATGAGTGTACTCTTAATCTCCTCCACCTATTTCACCCATCCTCCCCACCCACCACCCCTCTGGGAACCTTCTGTTGTTCTGTATAAGTTAAGAGTCCATTTGTTGGTTTATCTCTTTATTTTTCATTGGTCTTTTTGTTTTGTTTCTTAAATTCCACATATGAGTCAAATCAGATGGTATTTGTCTTTCTCTGACTTATTTCACTTACCATTATACCCACTAGATCCATCTATGTTGTTGCAAATGGCAAGATTTCATTCTTTTCATGACTGAATAATATTATCCTCTGTGCGTGTGTGTGTGTGTGTAGGTATCTATCTATCTATGTGTGTATATATATATAAATCACCTCTTCTTTATCCACGTATAACTTTTGACTCCCCCAAAAACCTAACTACTTGTAGTATTCATAAGCCTTATGAATAACATAAACAGTTGATTAACACATATTCTGGACATTATGTGTATTATATACTGTATTCTTACAACCAAGTTAGCTAGAGAAAATAAAATGTTATTAAGAAAATCATCAGGAAGAGAAAATACATTTACAGTGCTGCACTATATTTACCTAAAAAAAAAAACCCGCATATAAGTGGACCCGCTCAGTTCAAACCCATGTTGTTCAAGGGTCAACCGAACCATCAGTTAATTAAGAGGTGTTTGGTACATGAAGGCTTAAGGATTCTTTCTTTTTTTTAAAAGATTTTATTTATTTATCTGACAGAGAGAGAGAGAGATCATAAGTAGGCAGGCAGGCAGGCAGAGGGAGAGGGAGAAGCAGGCTCCCTGCTGAGCACAGAGCCCGATGTGGGGCTCGATCCCAGGACCCTGGGATCATGACCTGAGCCAAAGGCAGATGCTTAACCATCTGAGCCACCCAGGCGTCCCCTTAAGGATTCTTTCTATCTCTTATCCTGATTGACTCCTTATAGAATGTTTTTACCTGTTTGCATTTATTTGAATCATAGCATGGTAAGGCTGAAAGATCTTTCAGCCCAGCTCCTCATTACTCTGGCAGTAAGGGAATGGATAAACTGTGGTATATTCATACAGTACTGAAAAAATATACAGTACTTAAAATAAATGACATCCACATGTGTCACCGTGGATATGTATGAAAACAAGTAGATTGGAAAAGACAAGGAGCAAAGGATATGTAGAGTATGGTATGATTTATCTTCCCTTTAAATAGCACCTTATACACCATTTTAGCAATAGTATTTAATACTGATTTTTGTATACACCTATTGATTTGGATACACCTAGGATATCTTTATATGTATTGGAAGGATAGACCCCAATTTCAAAATAGTGGAAATTCAAGGGGTAGGAGGAGGTAGAGAGGGAACATATGAGGAGAATGTAGGTTTTACCATTTTATCAGTGGTCTAGGATCATGTCACAAACCACCTCAGAGCTTAGTGGCTTGCAAATAACAACCACTTATTACTGCTCACGATTATGTGGATAACAATTTGAGCTGGGACCCGCTAGGCTCTTCTGCTCTTAGCTGGGTTCACTCATGCGTTTGCAGTCAGCTAGCAGATGGGGAGGGGTGGGTGGCAGCTGTCACTAGGTGATGGGAGTGACAGGGTCACATGTCTCTCATCGCTCAGCAGGACGGTCCAGTCCTGTTCACAAAGCAGCTGACAGGGTTTCTCTGACGCCTTGGCTCAGACCTGGTGCACACTGACCACGTCAAGTCAAAGAGTCACATTCCGTTGGCTAAACAAGTCACCAGGCCAGCCCAGTTTCAGGGAATGAGAGAAAGACTCTACCCTTGCTGGGAGGAAATACAGTCACATTGGAGGAGGCCGGCAGAGAAGTGGAAAATGACATCCCTGTGTATTTTGTCATTGACCACAGCCACTTCTGTAGCTTTATTTTTTTAATCTGAAGGAAAGAAATTGTCAAAATTTATGATTCTGAGAAGTAGATATATGGGTACCTGTTATTTTTGTACCTTCCTGCATGTTTGAAGTTGTTCATAATTGATCATTTTAATAACAGTTCACATGTGATTGTATGATCATCTTTCCACACCAGAAATATTTCCTGGAATCCCATCACATCAATGCAGCAACCCATAGTCACACACCTAAGAGTCTCATCACCTGGGCCTTTTAACATTGTATAGATAAAATTCACAGCCTGTTGGGGACCTGGCTGAATTTCCATTTAAATAGCAACATTTAGTCCTCTAATTTGCTCCTGTTGTTCTAATTACTTACCTGGAGAAATTGTTTCCTAATTTTCTAACCTGTCCTTCCACAGGCCTCTGCTGTGCCTGGTTAGACCCTGGCTACAGAAAACATCTGTAGACTGCATGATAATGGTAGCAGAAATGATTGCATGGCTCTCTGGGAAGGTCTGTGTGTGTGTCAGCAGACGTGCCTATTGCCACAAAAGGAAGGAAATGAAATGTGTCCTAGATAGGAAAGACATTGCTGTCCCTTCTCCATTATCTACAGAAGGGTTTATCTGCAACCAAATTTTAATCCCAGGCTAGAACCCTCAAATGTAGTCCCCAGCTTTCCTTTCCTGCTGTTAGGTTGTGTGTAAGGGGAACACAGCAAACTCTAGCAGCAGCCTAAGGGAAACATAATTAAGGATACAAACACGATGCTGGCCATACATTCCAAATGCCAGCACATATTATGTTGGATAATCTGCCATTTTGGATTTTCCCTTTATTTTTATGGGTAATTGAGAGTTCTATTTCCACTGTTAACCCCCTCATCTATATATAGCTAAGCCCTTTTAATTTTTTATTCAACCTAAAATGAGACCTGCCATACCCAAAGAATACCAAGAATTAGGCTTTTACCCTGCCACCTTTCCAGACCTCTGGGTCTCCCCATTCAGCCACTTGTGACAATCTGTCCCAGAAAATTGGAAAACCGCTCACTTTAATTGGTTCTAAAATGGAGGATTCAGTGCCTGTGCTGAGTTTGAGGATAAAACTAACATTTTACAAAGCCCAGCCCAGCAGCAGCTGCCCTTTGGGATTTGGGACGTAGAGCAGCAAGTCATTCTGGAATTTAGAGCTTTATTACAAAGAAGTGCTAACTCTTCTGGTTCTGCTTATAAATGGAATAAAGGGGGAATCTGGCTCACCCATGAGCGCTTTAACCTTGTGCATGCTCAATATCCTTATGAAATGCAATATCTTATGATCCTTTAAATAACAAATTACCTTATTCCCTTTTATGGGGTCATTAAGGCCTCTAACGGTCCAGGTATAAATCCCAGCTACTACTGCACATCTTAATTTACTATTCATATGTGAATCTCTCTTTGGTTTTCAATTACTATACAACAGCAACTGGCTCATCAAATTATCCCCATTGGAATGTGTCTGTTAAAGACATTGCAGTTTACATCTTAGGGCCCTAATTAAAGTCACAGTACTTGATAAACCTTGAACAACTAGTAATTGGAAACTAACAATTAGTACCAGCCACCTTAGTTGAGATCAGCTCTGCTGCTGGCTACATGACTAAGCAAGAGGAAATGAGTGTGCCAGAGATAGCCCACATGCCAAATACATGTTAACGTCCACTCCTGCGTTTCAGCCAATGTAATGAAAAGAACCTGACATTAAAATATTATTATCTAAAAGTCTTTATATAGATATGTGTGTCATGGAATAGATCAGTCTGATATCCCTGTGGCTTTTCAGACTTTATCATGTTCATTACTCTTCTCATCATCCCATCTCTAGGTATCTATGGGCATGGTGCTATAAGATCATGTCTTTGAGCTTTGCTTCTTCTCAAAAGCCTACAGCTTTGCTTACTTTCTTAACAAAGCACAGGTCACATTGTCCTACCATATTCTGCATATCCTCTCCCTCTTCATGCCCCTTATTGTCTACATCTTCAGAATATCTGAGGCTCATGGGATGGCAGGAAGCACATGGGTTGATTTGATGAATCCAAGAGAAGCTTGAAGGACTGCAGGCACTGTGCCATGTGCCCCAATTAGCCTCCATACTCCATACTATTCCGAGACCACACATTTTAGAGAGCAACAGAGAAGAGTATATTTCAATTCCCTGTCCTGGAAACTTGCTGATGGGCCTTTTCCAACTGGAAATGTGTGAGCAGTGGCACTTGGCATTGGGCAGCAGGGTAAGAAATCTCCTTACACTGACCTTCTGTTTTGTTGGTCAGCACTGCATCCCTGTTCCCTTATTCCCATTCCATTGAATAGCTAATGAAATGGGATATTGCTCGAAGGCACTTCAGCAGGCTTGATGAAGCATCCCAAATGCCTTCTGCCTAATCTGCTTACCTCGTGATTTTCCAGGAGTTCTTGGCAATGGGAGAAGTGTGATGTTTCAGCAGTCTTTCCTGAAAACATTGCTTCAGTTACCATGGAAGATACCATTTGGTATGGTTTTATAATCTTTTATCATTCTCTTCTTCACTCCCTGCCAGAAAGCCCACATGGTTATTCCAAAGTATTCCAAGAAATGGATCACATAAATGATGAACTTGGCACTTTGCTAGCACTTTGTGTTCTTTTATAAAGCGAACAAATATGTCTTAAGAAGTTTTGTAGTTTTATTGCAAAACAAATACCTGTTCTAAATCCTCTCACTGCTCTACAAGGCTGACCAAGTAAGTTTTTGCAAGAGCAGTTGGGTCCAGATTAATTCCATGGCAGGCTCTGGGATCTGTTTCAAGCTATCCTTATGTAGCACTTGGATCTGTACCAAATAAATTTTCCACTCTAACCTTCCATGGGGGACCAAGCCCAGAAGAGAGTTGAGTCAAATATTGTCCAACATCAAGTTAGTACAAACCAAAGATATGATGCTCTTTTTGTATAGAATAGATCCTTGTTCCCTGCACTGTCTTCAGGATTGAACAACTTCAAAAACCATGATCCATGTACACTAACTGGAGCACTACATAACTGGTTTTGTACAAAGTTTGTTCATACTGTGAATCTAAACAGTGATCCTTTGAACTATTTAAAATTAGCTCCAAACTCAGAATCAAAATTATTCTGTAATTTCCTGTCAAGCAAAAATTTGAAGCTTTAAATAGATACTGATCAATGTATGGTAGTTCAAGAAAGGCAGTGACTTTTCTTTGGGCACTTTAATTGGCTACAAACAACCCTCATCAAAACCATCAAGTGGATATATAGAGTCCTCTCTCCGTTCTGTTCTGCAGCTCTTGGCTCTCATCCTAGACTCTCTCTTTTCTAGAACCTATCCTGTGGTATTAGTAAGGGGAAGGCTCAGCTGGTTGAAAACCAATTCACTTTAAGAAGACTCATGATAACTATAAGGGTTACTGACACTCTATAACTATAAAGGTTACTTGAAGACCCAGAAGCCATCAAAATAGATAAGAATGAAACTCTGTTCATACAAGTAGTAAACAAGTAAAGAAGGATAGCTTACAGAGAGACATGACAAACAAAGAAGGAACAGGCAAGGGAAAATACCACAGGAAACAGAAGGATAAGTAGAAAGCCATCCTCTGTCAATAAAAAAAGAATTCTGTATCATATCAAATAGAGTTTGTAGGAGGATATCTGCCAGTCAGCTCGTGGAATCTTCAATTCTTGGGTTTGTAGAACTTAGAGTTCATTTATCCCAAGATTTTTTCTAATGTATTAACCCTTCTTGGATGGTCACTTAGCCTCTAAGTGCATAGCTCTAGGCACAAGGAGTTAACTACTTCACCTCGTGGCACACCTTATTGCTGAACAGCTCTGATTGCTTGCGCCAAATCAATGTCTGGTTCTCCGCTCCATTCTCCTGTTGGTCTTGGATCTTCTCTCTAGGGAAAAATTTCAGAAAAATTTTTTTATTCTCTCTTTGAGGGAGTTTACTCATCATTTCAGTCTGATCCCTAACCTCCTGCTATTCTCATTACAGTTTTTTTTTCTTATTTTAAAAGATTAAGAGAAAAATATCAGTAAACTACACCAGATATAACCAGTGTGTTAATGTTCTAGTATATATCTCCCAGTTTTTGTATCTTTTTGTACATACTCTTTATAGAAAAATTAAGATTATAGTGTATGTATTGTTTAAAACAGCTATTTTTCAGGTAACAATTGATCAAAAACATATTTTTGTGTCATAGAAGTTTTTTTCTACAGCATTATTTTTAATGGCTATATCATCCTTTTGTATTATTAGATCATATGTTATTTCCTCCAATCCTATGACTAAGCAGTTAGTCAATTCCAAAATAATTCCTGCTTTCAATGAGCTTATATTCCTGTAGCTTAATGTATAGTCATTTTATTGCCTTTGGTAGTAGATATTATACTTGCCTAGGAATGCACATAATATATGGATCATTCTTTGGCTCTGAAGTAGTCATCCAGGAATATACACTTCTGTGTTTGAGCCTGCTTCCTCACACTCTCACCAGCATGGAATTTTTATCATTTTGTGAAGTCCTCCAGATTTGATAGGTTGACTATTAAACCACATTGTTGTTTTAAATTGAAATTTCTTTAAGTTCTAGTGATTCACTGTTAAAACAAGCCACATTCAGCATATTGGAATACTCATCTTAAAAATGCTTTTACTGGGATAAAAGAAAAAAATAGTGTCCCTTCATAAGCTAGTAGAATTTAAATTAAAAATAGAAAATACCTGTGACCTCACTTCATCTTTTCCTTGAACTTGGTCAAATTGTTTGCTTGCTTCTTCAGGCGACTGGTTTATTTTTTCAGCAAATGTTGCAAGGTGTTCAAAAAATGAGTGCTTTCTTTTACACCTGATTTCTTCCACTGAAAAGCCTTTGACCCCATGAAAACAGGTTTTAATAGGGTTAATTTAGTTATTCAGCTTGTCACAGTGACTTAACTCCCAATTATCTTGTGGTGGTATGTATTTGTCTCAACCTACACATTATTTTAATGTAGCTGTGTTTAATAGCATGTGGAGAGAGTAACTGTGTTTGGTTTTGTTCAACAGAGTAGCATATGATCTGTTGAACAGCCACTGTTGTGAAACAGAGAAGAGTGGGTTGTTCTTAGAGCATGAGAACAGGGAGGCTAAAACAGGAGGCCAGGCCTCAGTAATATTGGCAGCTTCCTTCTGGGAGTCTTGTTGTGGCCTTTCCCAGAGCTATTGCTCTTGCTGAGACAGAGTCACAGGGAGGTAGCTAGATACTGCTTTACCACACTGCCCCATGGGTGTGTCACCTTCCAAAAAATTAACCAAGCTTGCCTGGTAGCCTCAGACATGGTAGATGTCTCAAACTGTGAGCAGGACCCAGAGGAAAGAAGACCCAGGCAACCTGGAGCAGTGGTGGGTTCTGCTTGGTCTCTAAAGAACTAAACAGACTCACCTGCTGCCAGTTCTTTCCTCTGTTCCCCTGGCCTGCTTGCCCTCACCTTTCTGCCACGGCTTGCTCTCCTTCCCTGGCATGGTTGGAAAGCTCCATGCAGGTAAGCTGATAACATATTTGGCCCATCTTAGATGCCACTTTTCCATGAAGCTTCTTTTCATCCTTTCGAATGAGTGTAACAGACCCTTCTCCAAAGTCCTGAGGTAATAATAGCAAAGATGTCCGTAGTGTTTATTACACTAGGCATTCTTCCTCTAATCAAGTCACTGAATCCTCACAACAACTCTGTGGGAATGGTATTATTACCTCCTTTTTGTGAATGAAGAAACTGAGGAACAGAGAGGTGAATATCTTGTCTAAGGTTACACAGCTAAGTAGGAAAGCCAGGATTCCAGCCGAGGCAATCCAGCCCCAGAATCCACCGTGCAATACATTTTACTTGTCCTTTAGTGGATTTACTCAAATGCCACCTTGTATGCTTACTAAAATATGGGGCCCACCATCAGAAGAAACAGAACCATAATCAGGAAACGCTAGGTTAGTGGAAAAAACAAAAAACACAGATTTAGAGTTTGGGTCAGGTGCTAGCTCTGTCTTCATCTTTTGGGCTGATCACCAGAGCCCTGTTCACTCTTTTGTAAAGAAGGTCAAAATGTCCTTGTCCTGTTTCTCTTCCTGGCTAGATGTGAGGATCAAATGAGAAAAGAGATGTTTCTTTGTGAACTTAGAGCCTCACTGTCACTGTCCTCACCCACATCATCGTCATCACCACCATTGTCACCCTCATCACTGCCACATTGCCACCCTGTCATCACCATCCTCACCACCATCACCACCACCATCATCACCATGATCAGCACCATCATCACCATCTTCATCATGTACTCTTACATTCCCTATAACACTAGTCCAAGCACCTGTGAGTAACAGATATTCAAGGAATGCTTATTGAATGAATAGAAAAGTTTTCTACATCTGTGTAACTCCAAACATCCACTGGAAATTCACAGAGGTCAAAAGAAGGTTACATCTTGTCCCACTTGCTCCCTTGAATATGCCCTTTAGAAATTGTCCCCTCATGCCCTGCATCACATTTGATTCTAATTCTCATCAAAGCTCCTGCACCTTCATTCCCATAAGAAATCCAATCACTCTCAGCATTTCTTAAGTTGCTAACTTTACTGAAGAATTGGGAGATTTATGGAATAGTATCAAATCCCAATCTACACAGCTTCTGTGAATTCCCTGATTTTCATTTTCCTTTATATTCTTTTATATTCTTCCTCTCTCCCTCCTTCCGTCCCTGTCTTTCTCATTCATATATAGATAGATTGAGATCAGATTTACTAGAGCAAGTTTGAATTCTGATGATATTAACATAATTGAGAAGGAGATGGAATATGCAGAAGTAGAGGTAATTTGAAGCTTTTTCATTTCTTTTCAGTGCCTTTTTACAAATCTCTTCCCTCCCCATCTCTTTTTCTCCTATATCTGTCTCTCTGTCTCTTTCTGTCTGTCTATCTGTCTTCTCATCTGTCTGTGTCTGTCTGTGTCTGCCTATCTATCTGTCTCTCGGTCTCTATCTTCTCTATCTGTCTCTCTGTCTCTATTTTCTCTGTCTATCACACATGTGCATGCCCTCACCCCTCAGGTTACCAGTGTCTTTAGTACTTGTATGCTGTATCCTTGAAAGCCTAGCATGCAAGATTACAATCCACAACAGCTTACCTTCCCTCAGTTCAAAATTTAACCTCTCTCTCTTGCACACAACTTACTCCTTTGAATTGTCATGTTCCTTTTCCCTCAGAACATTTAAAAAATTTTTTTTAAAAGACTGTACTTATTTATTTGAGAGAAGGGGGGGCAGAGAGAGAGGGAGAGAGAGTCTTAAGCAGACTCCCCACTGAGCAAGGAGCCTGACACAGGGCTCGATGTCATGACCCTGAGATCATGACCTGAGCTGAAACTGAGAGTCAGACACTTAACCGACTGAGCCACTCAGGCACCCTGAGAACATTTTTGCTCCCACAGATCATGAAGTTCTTCAGGCCAACAAATTTAGACCAAAGTATGAGTGATAATTTCAGTTATGCCATTTCTCAAAGGGTATTAGCATTTTTCGAGAGGTAAAATGGAAGTGGTAATCACCCTGTGTATTAGTTTTCGATTGCTTCTTAACATGTTGTCACAAACTCAGCAGCTTAAAACAACACCTGTTTATTTTCTCAGTTTCTGAAGGTCAGTAGTCCAGTGTGGGTCATCTGGATCCTCTGCTTAGAGTGTTATAAGTCCAAAACCAAGGTGCTGGCCAGCTGGGCTTTCATCTGGAGGCTCTGGGAAGGCATATGCTCCAAACTTATTGGCATGATTAGCAGAATTCAACACTTTTTGTTGCAGAACTGGGGTCTCCCATTTCTTTGCAGGCTGAAACCTAGGGACTGCTCTCGGCTTCTAGAGGCTATAAACATTCCTTGGCGCATGGCCCCTTAATCTTCAAAGCCAGGGACAGCATGTCAGATTTCCTCATGTTTTGAATCTCTGAATTCCTTTTCTGCTACCAGCTGGAGAAAACACTGTGTAGGTCAGGCCCACCCACATAATCTCCATCATATCTTAAGGTTAACTGATTTAGGACCTTAATTCCATCTTCCAGATCCCTTCACAGCAGTGTCTAGACTAGTGTTTGACCAGGGGACAGGAATCTTGAGGCTATCTACCACACCTTAAAGAATTTCTAAATTCTTGAAGAAACCTCTCCGACCTATAGTCCCCTGTAATGGACACTTCTCCATCCAGAGCTCCGTAGGCTGCCAAGTTTTGTACCATGTGACACTGGGGCCATTGCGTCCCCCCAGTTTACTGGGGTAAGGCTGGCCTCTGGCCCATGGAGTGGGCTCAGCCCCTTATAACTTCCAGTTCCTGGTCCTGGTCCGTCAAGAAACCTGTTTGTATTTCCTGGCCTTGAGTTCAATGAAATAAGTTAGTTTCTCTTTTGTTGAAGCCAGTTTAAAGAGATGCTTGTTACTTGAACCAAAGGAGATGTGATGAAGAGACTTGGGCCTTCGGTCAGGACACCCTGCAACCATTCATTTCAAGGACATTTAGCATCTTCTGGATCCAAAGCAGCATCCTAAGCTAGCACTGGGATAGAAGGAAACAGTGTCTCCATTTCTTGGAGAGAAGTAGAAGATTGACTGAAATGATAGTCCCCAAAAGTCCTTCCTGTACCCATGCCCTGAGGCTCTGTTATTTCTGTAGAGTCCGTTTCCCCACATTTGGCTGACACCTGGTTCGACCATGTGACTTACCTTGGTCAATAGGATGCTAGCCTACCTGACATAAGCAGAGGCTTGAAAAAGGAGCAGCACATCTTTGCTTCTTCTCTGAGAACACTATAATCACAGTGAGAAGAAGCCTGGACGGCCTGCAGGATGAGAGACCGTATGGGTCAGAGCAGAGCTCATCCTGGACCTGCTAGCCCCCAGGTGACCCCACAAGTCAGCCCAAAAAGATGCATGACAGTCCCCACCCAGATCCATAGAGTCACCCAACCTGTCTGTAGATTTGTGGGGGAAAAAATGGTTGCTATTTTTAGGGATTAAGCTTTGGGGCACTCTGTTATGTAGTGATAGGTAAGTGGAACTGAGAGAACCCAAATGCAACTTTAGAATTGTGGGCCAGGTCCTTTCTAACATATTAAAATTATTTGGAGAGAGGGGAAAATAAGTTGCCTAAGATTTATGACTTCATTCATTTGAGAGACTTCAAGGGTAAGGAGGCCTTGACTGAGTCAAGTACAGCCCAGCTCCCCCTCTGCTCAGATTTTAACAGATCTGCCAGCTTTGTCTGGCATCAGAATCAGGTCTTTTAATTAAGTAATAGAAAGGTAATTAAGACAGAAACATGATTATGTGCGTTATTCGTATGCACCCACAGAGGAAGAAAAGCAGGGAGTACCAGCTGCAAACATCTGCAGGAAAAGAACCAAGAGCAGTTTCTGCTCCTGCCTCTCCATCTTTCAAAAAATACCAGTCGTCCAGGGAAGTAAATCAGTGCTGAGTTACTAGCAGCAGAATACGTGCTGTCCATCTCATGAGATATTAAACCGAGGTTCCTTTTGCTCACATTCTGCACCTGTCACCAAGTGTCCAATAAAAATCCTGTTCTCTGAGGGCATGTCAGGAAAGAGCAAGGCACAGACCTGCCCAAGCCTCCCTCAGCCGACCAGGGGAGCCCCTCAGGCAAGGCCGTCCCTGTGGCCTGCCCCCAGGGCTGAGTCATCAGAGGCTCTCCTCGGCAAATCCCACCCGACCTATGGCCACTGGCAATCACACAGAGCTCAGAGAAATGAGTAAAAGTAAGGGAGTATCTGTGACACAGTCAGGTCTCTCCATATCCCACATGGTCTAGGGGATTTCACCTCGGTAGTGGGGGAGCGGATGGACATGTAACCAGAAGACAGGAGCCCTGGATTCAAATCCTCCTTTTATCATTTACTCCTCATGTGTTCCTGGACAAAATTCCTAACTTCTCTGACAGATCATCTGTATTGTCTGCCTTAAAATAGAGAGAATGATGGCTGTTTGCCAATCTCACAATTCTACTTGATTCTTGATACCAGTTCCATTCATTGATAATGTATGGGAAGAGTGGCTTGAAATGGTAAGAAACAGCCTCCAACGAGACACTCATTTTTGGGTCATGTCATATGAGAGTAAGGGCACTAGGGTGAGGCTACCTGGAGTGAAGTCTCTGCCTCTTAATGACTCTTGATCTTGAGGAGGTTACTTAACTTTCTTCATCTATAAACTGGGGTTAACATTAATACTTGTGTCATAAGTTTTGCAGATTAAATAGGTCATGTGTAAAGCCATCAGAAAAACAGACATGGAGCATAGCACACAGCTGATGGTCACATATCATTATTTTGCTCTTATTTTAAATATTATTAATCTCTCCTCAGTGTCTATGACATTTTTATCTATGCTTTGTGGGAGACATTACTAGGAGGAAAATAGATAAATACTTGGATTCATATTCCAGGTCCTCAGCTTCTGAATCCTAAAGCCTGGAAAACTATTTAACTTATGTGTGTTTCTTTGCCTGTCCAAAGATGGAAAAGAGAGGATTAGGTGACATAATCCATGTAAAGTACCTGGAACATTGTATTTATTCAATATTAGTTACTTTTTTTTGTAATTGTAGTAAAAACTATATGACATAACATTTACCATCTCAACCATTTTTAAGGGTACAGTCAGTAGTATTAAGTCTCTTCTCATTGTTGTGAAACAGATTTTCAGAAATTTTTTATCTGGCCTATCTGAAACTTTACACCCATTAAACAACTCCCCTTTTGCCCTCCCCCCAGGCCCTGGCAGCCACCATTCTACTTTCTGTCTCTATTACTTGGATTACTATATATACCTCATTTAAATGGAAACCATACATTTGGGTTTTTTGTGACTGAGTTATCTCACTCAGCATAACGTCCTCAAGATTCATACATGTTGTAGCATGTGACAGGATTCCCTGAATAATATCCCACTGTATGTATATTCCACATTTTGTTTATCTAATCATCAGTGAACATACAGGTTGCTTCCACCTCTTGGCTATTGTGAACAGTGCACTACAAATGTGGGTGTGAAGTTGCCATTTTAGACAAAATGTCTAGCACATAGTAGGGACTTACAGAATCGAATAAATCAGCCCTGAGTGAATGATATTTTCATAAGGAAGCAAGTGACTCCCCAACAGGGCACCATTAAATCTCAGGGTAGAAAAAAGAAATGTGTTATATTGGAAAATTAGGAGGGGAAAAGCATTATTTTTTCAAGGAGAAATAGCAGTTCTGAAGGGTTAGTTCAGCAGTGTTTTCCTATGTCGAAGATGATAAAATGTTTTTAAAAAATCTTTCTTGAGTTAAGCACCTTTCCATCAAAGAGCTAAATGTACATGAGGGATAGTTTTTGAATTCATGTGACTTATCCAGTCAATTCATAGTCTTAAGTCACTAAGGTTTAATATTTAAAAGTATAAGATTCTTCATTTTTCTATTAGGGCTTCTTGTCTGAAAGATTTCATGCCAATAATCATTTTAGCTCTGTATTATAAATACCTCTACCTGGTTGAGATTATAGACTAAAAACAAGCCTTTTGGAAAACTCAATGCTGTGCATCCAACAGCTCATCCAATTAGTTGACATTTATTTAGAGGCATATTGCCTCATTAATGTGCATTTGGCATGTCAAGGGTAAAAGGTAGAGGAGATCAGCAAAAGCAGCTTGCAGAAGGGACTCTCTATCATCATTTTCCCTGTGCCATCCTCTTTCCCGTTCTTGAGCTCAGCGGCTGGGGCTATGGGAAGTAGGCACAGAGTGGAGGCATCCTTCCCTAGGCATTGAATTTCCCCTAAGATTGACATACAAAATCATAACTGAGCTGTAATTATATTACATTGTCATGCCTGAATAAATACAGGCATCATCCAGAACCATATCTCATCATAGATCTAGATGTTGTATTGGATAATGTGCTAGATTATCTCTAAAAGCTTTTCAGCTCACTGTAATATAAATCTACAATTAAAGAATGTGTTCAAGGTTATGATAGCTGGTAAGTGACACTACCAAGACTCAGGTTCAAGTACAAGTTTCCTGATCTCAAATTCAAGACTTTTGGATTTATAATAGGTTGATGGATGGATGGATGGATACTTGCATGCATCCATACATACTACTGAGACTTTACAAGAAAGAAAAAGGAGCCAAATTCCTGATCACGTTTTGCCAGTCACATATAGTATCCCACTTTTTAAGAAGTCTGACTTCTCTTCCCCAATTATGTTTTTAAATGAATACCAGCTTGATTATCTAGTTGCCTAGTCTTAGAAACTTAAACATGAAGTGCTCTCCCATCAGCCGTCTGCGGGCCGCCCAGCCTGTGACTGGTCCATCACACACTTGCCCTTTTGCTCCAAGGTTGCCAGCACGTGGTGTGTCATGAAGTGTCCAGCCCCCAGCCTGACAACATCATTCTGTGCCACCATGAGCAGGAAAAAGAAGCCAACCAACCCACCCCCTAGAAAGGCATTTGCTAACTGCCCACTAGCAATTGTTGAGTGATAACACATGCACTTCTCCACATGTTTATGCAGAGTCTCAGATTTATCTGACAGTTTTACACCCTCAGGCATGATACACAGTAATTAAAATTAAAAATGTTTTGACAGCCTAAACAAATGGCTATATAAATTAGAAAGCTGTAAAAGCCACCGTAGCCAAAAATAAAGATATATAGATAAATCATAAAATTATAAACAAGGAGAATGTTTTAATACAGGCATGTTTATACCCAGACACTTTAAAATACAGGCTAACTTTTGCCTGAAGGAGGATGGTGGTAAAAAAGAATTGTGGAAACTAGCAAAACCATTCTTTCCTGCTTAGCAATTCTTTTCTGTACCCTTCTCTGTTAACCAAAGAAAGGAAGAAATTTGTTGAGGTTTTCCAACTTCCTTTAAATCTATAATCGGATGTAGAATCTCCAAATTTTAAAAAGCACCCAAATCAGTTGCCTAGAATTTTTACTACTAACCTTCCCAAATGTGTAAAATGATGTGGGCTATGTAAAACTTGGCTTGATTTCACATTTCTCGAATGCATGGCATAAAACGTGTGTTTATGAAATGAGCCAAATATATGATCTGCATGTGAATATAATTTCTTTGAACTAGATGTGCACAAATGTTAAAGTATCATCTTTCACTTAAATATATTAGGTTGATGTCAGAAGAAACCATCATATCACCTGGCCTTTTCTCCATTTTTCCATTTCTCCCAAAGTAAGCCTGCTCATCACTGCCCATGCATTGAACTACTAGGGCATTTCAAAAGAGGGAACAAAATAATTGGAAGTAATCAATGGGATTTTCTCTACCTAGAAAGGCTGGATTGCCAGAAACCAGCCATATCATGTGGATAGTCTTTATGATAAATTTTCAAAGCAGTCCTTTATTTGGCAGAGTTCCTAAAGATCCATTGCCACATCATTATCATGTCTCATGCATCCATGGATTAAGAAAGAACTGCAGAAACACCAAAGCTTTTTCTGGTAATCATCCTAGACCCCTCCTGCTTTGTCCTGACCTCTTGCTTTCAATCCTTTGTCCTCTTGGCTCCATTTCTTATTCTTGATACCACCGCTGTCTGCCTTGACTTGGCATTGCTGTTTGCTCTTCCCAGCTTAATGCTCTACTCCATCCCCTACCCCCAAACAAAGGACCTGGTTCAGATCTGCTCTTCTGGAATTGTCCCACTGTGAACCACCTTTTTGGAATGTTCAACCTGATCTGCTCCTTGGACTAACCACTGGAACCTACTCAGTCCTGCCCCATCTCCAGAAGGGGAAGCAAGAATTTGACCTTCTTTTGAAATAGAAACATACGGTCATAAAATGACGATGTTTGCAATAACCCATGATTGGAAATCTTTACATCTTAGAATTTTCCAGATATTTCTGATGAGCTGACAAATTTAGGAATAATGGGAGTTGTATTGTTTATTTTAATTTTAGCAGCAAAACTCATCCAGTGAAACCTTTGAAAGACAACAATAACAACCACAAAAGACATCCAATATATAAAAAGACAGTTCTTGCTAAAACAAGAACATTATAAGATGAACAGAATCATTTCCTGATAGATGGCAGCCTGGGCCAAGGGTAGCAAAGTCAAATGCCTATTAATGTTTAAATGAATGGGAAAGATCAAGTCTAAGGCAACCGAGTCATAAAGACAGGGCTGTGTTACAAGATCTTTTGCTTCTTTTTTTTTTTTTTTAATTTTTTATTCTTATGTTAATCCCCATACATTACATCATTAGTTTTAGATGAAGTGTTCCATGATTCATTGTTTGTGCATAACACCCAGTGCTCCATGCAGAATGTGCCCTCCTCAATACCCACCACCAGGCTAACCCATCCTCCCACCCCCCTCCCCTCTAGAACCCCGTTTGATTTTCAGAGTCCATCGTCTCTCATGGTTCGTCTCCCCCTCCGATTTCCCCCGCTTCATTCTTCCCCTCCCGCTACCTTCTTCTTCTTCTTCTTCTTTTTTTTTTTTCTCAACATATATTGCATTATTTGTTTCAGAGGTACAGATCTGAGATTCAACAGTCTTGCACAATTCACAGCACTTACCAGAGCACATACCCTCCCCAGTGTCTATCACCCAGTCACCCCATCCCTCCCACCCCACCCCCCACTCCAACAACCCTCAGTTTGATTCCTGCGATTAAGAATTCCTCATATCAGTGAGATCATATGATACATGTCTTTCTCTTTTTGACTTATTTCACTCAACATAATACCCTCCAGTTCCATCCACGTCGTTGCAAATGGCACAAGATCTTTTGCTTCTTAAAGAAACTAACAAATGAGTTTTTTTTTAAAAATTAATTGACAATTGAATTTTTAAAACCATCTCTCTGTCCCTCCTCCATGAAATAAAACCATCTCAGCAGGCCAGAAATGGCACTCTAGCCCTCAATCTGCAACCTATAATTTAGGCTTTTGTATTAGTTTCCTATTGCTATGAAACAAATAACCCCCAGATTTAGCAGCTTAAAACAATGAACACTTACCCCGCAGTTCCTGAAGGTCAGAAATCCAGAGGTAGCTTAGCTGGCCGGTTCTGAATCAGTCTCTCACAGGTTACGATCAAGTGGTTGGTTGGGACAGCAGTCACTTCAGGCTCTCTGATCTGAACGTTGGCTGGAAGCCTCTGTTCCTCTCCATATGGGTCTCTCTATTGGCCGCCTTAGCATTCTCGCAAGATGGCAGATCACTCCCCCAGAGTGAGTGATCTAAGACAAAAAGCAAGGAAGAAGCTGCAGTGTCTTTTATGACTGAGTCTCAGGTTATATAGCATCACCTCTGCCTAATCCTGGTGGTCACAGAAACCACCTAGAACAATGGTACTACTACACAAAGGTGTGTAGTGCCATGAGGTGAGGATTATTACGGGCCATCTTGAAGACTGGATACTACAGCCTTAGAAACATCGAAATGGGCCAAACGTTTGCTCTTCAAATTTGACTTAAGGAATTTATACCTTAAAACCAGTGCCCTCTCTTCCAGCTCCTTACCTTCACCATTTATTCCTCATTTCTCTCCTCCCTCATCACCACCTTGACTCAAAGGCAAACACATGCATTCCTGTTCAGTTTTCTCTTTGGATTGGAATTCATCAGCTGGTTCCTATACTTCTGGTCCTCCAGTCTTGGTAAAGTGAACAGCCCATGAGTTTAACTTTTGGCTCCAGCTGCAATTTGTAGTACCATAGTTCAGGGGTCTGAGAGGCAGAGAGTAGAGATTGGAATTAGAAGCCTACAGGTAACTGTGACTCAGATTCCAAGACTCTTCAGCAAACATCTGCAGAGAAAAGGATAGGTGTCAAACTCTGTGCTGGTATCTGGAGATTGAGAGATAAATCAGATACAGCAGAGAAATCAGGAATCAGGGATCTAGATGGTCACATAGAGGGTTGGGGAGTTCGCCAGGAGGTGTGATGATGGATAGCAAATCATCAAAAAGGTCGCAGAAATGTCTGGTGAATGTGTTTACAGAGTTGCAAAGAGGCAAGGTGTAAAAATTAGAGAGTTGAGACCCAGCACAGTTAGTAAAGTTGGTGTCAAGGTATGATGGTCACTGCACCCAAGTATGAAAAAGGATAATATAGCAGCTGCCTGAGGGAAAGGCCACTCTGACTTCAGTGGAGTTTAGATGATGGTTGACAGCTAGGGGTGATTTTTGGCTTGGTTCCTTCACCTGTAAAAGAGAAATATAATAATATTAAATATTACTATTTAACATAAAATCAAATAAATGAAAAATATCTCACAGGTTTGTGATTAAAATTAGCTTAATTCATTTAATATATGCAAAGCACTTAAAACAATCCCTGGTACATACTAAGTTCTATATAAATGCTATCACTATTCAGTAATTGGGGCCCCATTTCTTAATTCCATAGGGAGAACTTTTACAAACCTAGCTAGCTTAGATTGCATCTATTCAAGAGAACTGATAAGAAAACCCTGGGACAGTGTGCTGGGAGGAAATTTGAGTTCAAGCAGAACTCTGGAAAATACCAACAACTAAGAGATAGAAAAATTGTCTAGTTATTCATTTTTATTTTTTTAAGTTTTTATGTTAATTCCAGTTAGTTATCATACAGTGCAATATTAATTTCAGGTGTACAATATGGTGGTTTATCACTTACATTAAACACCCGTTGCTCATCACAATTGCACTCCTTAATCCCCATCACCTCTTTCACCCATCTCCCCACCTACCTCCCTTCTGAAAACCATCAGTTTGTTCTCTGTAGTTATGAGTCTGTTTCTTGGTTTGCCTCTCTCTTTTTTTGTCCCTTTGCTCATTTGTTTTGTTTCTTAAATTCCACATATGTGTGAAATCATATGGTATTTGTCTTTCACTCACTGGCTTATTTCACTTAGCATTATACTCTCTAGTTCCATCCACGTTGTTGCAAATGATAAGATTTCATTCATTTTTTTTTTTTTTATGGTTGAGTGATACTCTGTTGTGTGTATATATATACCACATCTTCTTTATCCATTCATCAGTTGGTGGATGCTTGGGCTCTTTCCATAATTTGGCTATTGTAGACAATGCTGTTGTAAACCTGGGGGAGCATGAATCCCTTTTAATTAATGTTTTTGTATTCTTTGGGTAAATACCTCATAGTGCAATTACTGGATAATAGGGAAGTTCTATTTTTAACTTTTTGAAGAACCTCCATACTGTTTTCCATCGTGGCTACACCAGTTTGTATTCCCCCCAAAAGTGCAGGAGGGTCCCCTTTCTCCATATCCTTGCCAACACCTGTTGTTTCTTGTGCTGTTGATTTTAGGCATTCTGACAGGTGTGAGGTGGTATTGTAGTTTTCATTTGCATTTTCTTGATCAGTGATGTTGAGCACGTTTTCATGTGTCTGTTGGCCATTTGTGTATCTTTTTTCAGAAAAATGTCTATTCATGTCTTCTCATTTTTTAATTGGATTATTCATTTTTGGGTGTTGAGTTTGATAAGTTCTTTATAGATTTTGGATACTAACCTTTATCAGATATGTCATTTGCAAATATCTTCTCCCTTTCCATAGGTTGCCTTTTAGTTTTGTTGACTGTTTACTTTGCTGTGCAGAAGCTTTTTATTTTGTTCAAGTCCCAAAAGTTTGTTTTTGTCTCCCATGCCTCAGGAGACATATCTAATAAGATGCTGTGGCCCATGTCAAAGAAGTTATGGCCTTTGTTCTCTTCATGGATTTTTATGGCTTCAGGTCTCACATTTAGGTCTTTAAGCCATTTTGAATTTATTTTTGTGTATGGTATAAGAAAATGGTCCAGTTTCATTCTTCTGCATGTTGCTATCCAATTTCCCCAACACCAGTTGTTGAAGAGACTGTATTTTCCCCATTGGATATTCTTTCCTGCTTCGCCAAAGATTAATTGACCATAGAATTGTGAGTTCATTTTTGGGTTTTCTATTCTGTTGTATTGATCAATGTGTCTGTTTTTGTACCAGTACCATACTGTTTTGATTTGCTACTGCTTTGTAATATAACTCAAAGTCTGGAATTGTGATGCCTCCAGCTTTGTTTTTCTTTTTTAAGGTTGCTTTGGCTATTTGGGGTATTTTGTGGTTCCAGAAAAATTTTAGTCCATTCTCACCACTTTTATTTAACATAGTATTATAGGAAGTCCTCGCCACAGCAGTCAGACAACAAAAAGAAAAGGCATCCAAATCAGCAAGGAAGAAGTAAACTTTTGCTATTTGCAGATGACATGATATTATATACAGAAAACCTGAAATACTCCACCAAAAAAGCTGCTAGAACTGATAAATGAGTTTAGTAAAGTCACAGGATAAAAAACATCTTGCGTTTCTGTACACCAGTAATGAAGCAGCAGGAAGAGAAATTAAGGAGTCAATTACAATTGCATCAAAAACAATTAAGTTACTTAGGAATATACATAACCAAAGAGGTGAAAGACCTGTAATCTGAAAACTATAAACACTACTGAAAGAAATTGAAGTTGACACAAAGAAATGGAAAGCTATTCCATGCTCATGGATTGGAAAAATCAATATTGTTAAAATGTCTGTATTACCCAAAGCAGTCTGCAGATTCAGTGCAATCCCAATCAAAATACCAACAGCATTTTTCACAGAGCTAGAACAAACAATCCTAAAATTTGTATGGACCCACAAAAAATTGTGTATTTATTCAGTTTTAAATATTTTTTATTTTTTTAATAATTTTTTATTATGAGGGCGCCTGGGTGGCTCAGTCGTTAAGCGTCTGCCTTCGGCTCAGGTCATGATCCCAGGGTCCTGGGATCGAGTCCCACATCGGGCTCCCTGCTCTGCGGGAAGCCTGCTTCTCCCTCTCCCACTCCCCTGGCTTGTGTTCCTGCTCTCGCTATGTCTCTCTCTGTCAAATAAATAAATGAAATCTTTAAAAAATAATAATAATAATAATTTTTTATTATGAGAAACAAACTGAGGGTTTTAGAGGG
The DNA here is from genome assembly GCF_011800145.1 of Mirounga leonina. NCBI lineage: Eukaryota > Metazoa > Chordata > Mammalia > Carnivora > Phocidae > Mirounga > Mirounga leonina. The sequence goes on from NW_023270615.1 coordinate 12,159,591, forward strand.
GAGGGGGGTGAGGGGATTGATTAGCCCGGCGATGGGTATTAAGGAGGGCACGTACTGCATGGAACACTGGGTGTTATATGAAAACAATGATTCATGGATCATCACATCAAAAACTAATGATGTACTGTATGGTGACTAACTTTTATTTTATTATGTTATGTTAGTCACCATACAGTACATCATTAGTTTTTGAATATTTTTGACGGGAACAAACTCTCTTGAATAGATCGCACATCTCTCTTGTTTCTTAAAACATTCTCAATATGGTGTGCATTTTTCTTGATTTCACAAGTTTCATTTTCATTATTGATTTTTACGCTAGTGTACGGTATCACCATACCTTTTGGATCTTTTGTTATATGAAATGCTGGATCCTATACTAAATGATCCCAGACTTCTAAACTTTTTAAGTTCCTATACTTACTATTATGTAAAAGAGTCAATAAAACTACCCTGCTAATTACTTGTTGGTGCTGTCAGAATCCCAAATTCCGATGACTCTCTTCTTTCCAATCTACTGCTTCTGTTCCTTCCTTGGGAATCGATGGCCAAGCTTATTAGGATTAACTACAAGTAATTAGACAGATTCTAAGTAAGAACATGAGAAGTTTTCCTGTGAATAAAATGTATTTGGTCTTTATTATGTCTGTGTATGTTAATTAGGGGTCTTTCCTTGCTCTTATATGGTTGATTTGTCCTGGTAAGTGACTATATCACTCTTAGGATTTCAAATAGAAAAAGATTTATGATAGGGAATTTGAGTCTTACACAGTGGTAGGCATTATGTAGGAATGGCTGGAGGAGTACAAATCAGGAAGACCTCTTGGGGGGGGCGGGGATCAGGAAGTGTAAGAATCACAGGGAAGCTGCCAACAATGATCCCGACTCTCTGCAGCACTGACGTATGATTCTCCTGAGTTGGGGGCCCAACAGAAGCTGGTTCTGGTGATTTCAGCTGTCTATAGCACCGCTGTCTTCTGAGACTCACTGGAATCCCTGGGAAGCCCTACAAATGCCTGATTTTAGGAAAATGCCCAGAACTAAGGGAAATTGTTGCGAATCATTTCAGCTGTCTACTTATAGCTGCTCCTGGATTAATGACTTCTCTTCCACTTTCAAATCTTTCACAACTGCTTCTATCCCAGAAAATATCCCAGAACCATGTAATGAAAGGGGTTCTGTGAAATGCAGATCCAGACTTCTTCCCTACAATGCAAAACAAAATGTAGAAGGGATTGAGGGTGGTTCCTGCTTGACGATGGAGAGTTTGATGCAGCCTACCACTCTATCAGCTTCGCAAATATACACACCTCTCTACCCGTATTTAAAACTTCCTATAACAACGTCATGCTTATGGCTAACATACACAACTGTACCTTTTATAACCAAAGATGTGCTCACTTCATCCCCCAAAGCGGAAAACAAAATTTTTTTAAGTTACTCTATATTTTTCTGAGTAATTCTCATTCTTCATCTCAGTGAGCCTTGTTTTATATTCTGTAACTCATAAAGGAAGTAGTTACTGATTAATATATTTAAAAATATATAACTAGGAGCAAAATATGTATATTTACTACAGTTCTCATTTCTAAAACTGATCATGATTATTTTTCTTTCTCCATGGCTTATTCTACATACCATTTACTTCAGCTAGGATTGCAGCTATTCTGACCCAGAACTTCATTTCTAGAGCCATTAATGGTCCTTCCAATATTGCATTGCCATAGTCTCCCAATAATCTTTACTCTGTACATGTAAATTCTGAGAGACTCACTAAAGAATATCCTACTTTGAGATATATTCCTCATGCCCCACTGTATAACATTATCAAACTGCCCCCATTTCTCCTTGATAATCAGGCAAGGCTGAGCTCTTCATCTGGTGCCATAGGGTTTCTTTGCCTGAAGCATTAGGCATTATAGTATTATGGCTGGTGGCAAAAAAAAAAAAAGAAAAGGCCAAAGCATGCCAGGTGATAGTCTCAACTTCCAGTTACTTGCAATCATAGTAGTGCCCCCAGAGGAAGAATTCCTCCCTTGGAAATTAATATCTTTAAGCCAGAGACTCCAGAGGTGCAAAATCAGGAAAAAAGAATTTTGGAGTAAGTTATTAAGAGATAACAGAGAAAGAAGCCAATTTTACCCATTTACCCCCAAAATTGTATATTCTAGCTATAGGAAAAACAGCCCTGTGATTGGTTTCTGGTTCAGAAAATATGTGGAACCATACTGCTTTTTCCCAAATCCATAACTGGTAGCACCGTAATTGGGTCTTTAGTAGGTTGTTGTGCTATTCTATCAAGCCAGTTATTTGGGGGTTACAAGATAGGTAAAACCAGTGAATTTTGTGATTGTGCATCTATTCTTTTGTTGTAAAGTGAGCTTCTTTGTCAGAAACAATGTTGAGTGTGATGCCTTACTGGTGAAAAAGATACTCAGTAAATCCACAGATAATGCTATGGGTAGAATCATTACAGATTGCACGAGGGCAAGCAAATAATGTATAGAGTAAGTGTCAATTCCAGTGAGTAAAAATTTCACACTTCATGATGGAAAGTTCCAATGTGATTAATCCCACCAAGGGGTTGATCAGTCTTCCCAAGGAATGATGCCATAATGAGGACTCAGTGTTGTCTCTTTTGTTAGTGTTTGGGCACTCAACGGTGACGGTTATCTGTGTTGTTAAATCCATATATAATTTTAACTTACATCTTTCCTGTAAAAGCCACTTTGTTCCCGTGACCAGAGAAAAAGGCTGACTGAGATCCACCAAACAGACCACTTTGTTTACCTAATAAGAGACTTCATTATAGGAAAACCTTTTTGTGAACATTCACATGGATACAAATATTTTCATGCCTTGCGTCCCTTCTGATATAGTTCCAACCATGTCCTTCTTCCTCAGTCTTCCTTGTTATTTGCTTCTCAAATTTACTTCCTTTCATTGTCTGGCCAAACCATTAGCTGTTGCCCGTTAATATAAACTTTACCTCTGCTTATGTATCCTTCCAGGTACAGGTAACAACTAAATGCAGCACTGGAAGTTCTGCTGGGAGTATTCCCTTCCCAGATGTTTTTCAGAGTCATTACAGAGTATCCTTATACAGCTGCAGTGGTCCAATATGGAGCCAGCATTCCACATGGAATCACCTTCAAAACAGGCCTAAATTTGTTCTTTCTTATGATTAGTGGCATGAACTTCTCCAGGGGGTTGAAGGAGAAGTGCCTGTATATCAATAGCAGTTAGCATTAGAGTCCACTGCATGTGAAGTTACTTGCTTCTTAACAACCTGCCTAAGTCCAATCTTACGTGTAACATTTGGTGGTGAAGGACTATTGCACATGACATGACCAAAGCTATGTCTTGGTTGGCACACAGCACCTCCTTCATGAGATGTGACTCAAGTGGCGTGGTCCCTTGGTGTTCTTTGGCCAGCTCTTCAGGCTCCAGTAGAGCCTGTAACAAGTCAGGCCCTGTGTTTTTGAAATGAGACTTTCTCTGAAAACCAGGGCATGCCTTTCTATCCAAATTCTAGAGTTACACTCTGTGATCCTGTTATTAGGATTGCCAAAGGTACCATATCAAAACCACATGAATTACAGATAGATTATAATTGTATCCGGTGAGTCATATGGCTAAAATGGGAAATCAGCTTGCACCACAGCCTGGATCTGTTACAAAATCTCTTCTTGCTCTGGCTCCAGTCACAGCTGGCACCCCTGGCATTCCAGATAGATACTCAGGAAATAGGTGGAATAACCCTTTCATATGTTGTCTCTCTGGCTTCCAAAAAGCAAACATCTTCACCAGTCTCTGTGATGCTGTCTTAGCAGTAGAAGGGACAAGTTACATCAACTTGTCTTCCTCTTGAAACAAAGTATCTAAACATTTCCCAGATCACTGAACTCCAAGAAATCTCACTGAGGTAGCAGGCTCCTGAATTTCCACAGGGCTTATCTCCCATCCTCTCACATGCATACAAATTCACCGTGAGTACTTTCTCCTTCCAGGTCTAATCAGCCTTGTCATCAGTGTGGTGGACCAGTATGGTGCTCTTTGTGATGGTGATGTGAGCGAGGTCCCTTTAGACAAGATCAGTTCTTTTCAAACTCTTAATAGGCTCCAAACTACCTGAGGATTTTGTTAAAATGGCCCAGTGATGGTTATTAAAGAGGGCACGTACTGCATGGAGCCCTGGGTGTTATATGAAGACAATGGATCATGGATCACCACATCAAAAACCAATGATGTATTGTATGGTGACTAACATAACATAACAAAATTTAAAAAAATAAAAAAATGCAGATTTTGGCTTAGTAAATCTGAAGTGGGGGCCCTGAGTTACTGTATTTCTAACAATTTCCCAGGTGATGGTAATCATACATTAAGTAGAAAGAGATCAGTTTCTGTGGGAGAGTCAGAAAGTTGACATATCCCTGATGGTATAGTGCTGTTTCCACCATGAAAGCAAACTTCTTCTGGTCATCCTGTTGATTGCTATAGAGAAGAAAGGAGATGTCATATTAATGTCTGCATATCAGTTTGCAAGACTTATGTTGGGTATGCCCCCCAAAAGAGACCACAGTTGGAACAATAAATGCAACTGCGTCACCATTTGATTAAGTTCGTGGTGATACACTATCATTCTCTATAAGCAATCTATATTCTGCACAAATTAAATAAGGAGATAAAAGAGAATTAATAGAAATCAGCACCTGCATCCTTCAAATTTTTGATGGTGGAACTAATCCCTGCATTTCCCCCAATGAAAGCATTAATATTTTAAATTGACTATTTTGATAGAAAATGTATTCCAGGTGGTTCCATCTTCCTTCTTTCCTACCATAGTATCCCGCACTCCATGGATGAAGGGTCAACCGGAGTATTCAGTGTATGTATATGTCCCCCTGCTGTGCATCCAGGAACTAGAGGATTAACTACCGAATGGGGTTGTAGATCCACGGGTCTTACTGTAAAAGGACTCAAGCTTAAAGTTCATTTATCAACTGAACTTCTTAAGTCCTGACTCTGACTGATAGATCAGATTCATAAAGATTAGTGTTTGCATAAGTTTTTAAGTGATATACTATAATCTGAAAAGTCTGGGTATTTCCATTTACCCAACAGGCAGTCACTCTGATTATAGCTACTTTGGCGAAATGCTTTTAGGAAAATACATAGGTCATACTTGTGGTAAACTTGTAGGGTCCTTCTTCAAGAAACCTGTATTTACCCTTCATTCAAGAAATTGTGTGTCTGTATGGCTTGGGGATTGAATAAAGAGTCATAACTTTCTCCTTTGTTGTCTGAAGTCAGATATCCATTCACCAGGATGCAAGGGTGTGTTTTTCACCCCACTTACATGGATTAAGTACATTCTTATAAGTCTATTCAGCTATTTCAGTCATAAGGACATCATGGCCACTGCCAAAGATTTCTACAGGCTAAATCAAACCATTCTGAATTTAGTTGCAGACCTGATACCTATTCCAGTGGTAACATTGATCTTATCCTAGCACTTGGTCATCTCCCACTGCTGGATGCCTTCATCCTCCATTGAAATCAGGGGATCTTTTCCAGTGGCTGCACCCCTTTCCATCATTCCTGGCTTGCAGGGGAAAACCACTACAAATGTTTTTAAGAGTGCTGGTGCTATTCTTACCAAGTCATTTCTCAATACCTTAGAAAGAGGTGTGCCCTCTTAGCTCTCCTGAGAGCATAGTGGGGATGAGGCTGTATGCAGGAATTGATATGATAAATCAACTTTATTATTCTTCTTAAGTCTTTGAATTCCTTCCTCTACCAAGAAAGTTCTAACACTTCACTCATCACAGAAAGCAGGATAATGTTGAGCCTTATTGTCTCTTAAGTAAATTATTAAATACTAGCATATTAAAATAACACATTGAAGGCAAAATCTGTACTATGTACATCCATATTGATACATTTTATATTTCTTTTTTCCTTGTTTTACACTCTTAAAATCCATTTCCCTATACATTCTCTAGGCTCTGCCAATTGGCAAAAATCTTCTTTCAGTGGATATGCTACTTCTTCCAGAGTTAGGTTTTATAATCTTCTGTAATCTATAGGAATTTATCTCAGATTATGAATCTGGAAGCAACACAAGGTGGTGGAGGTAGGTTTAAGAAGAATTAATAGGGGCTCCTGGGTGGCTCAGTTGGTTAAGTGTCTGACTCTTGGTTTCAGCTCAGGTCATGATCTCAGGGTCCTGGGATGGAGCCCTGCATCAGGCTCCACATTCAGAGGGGGGAGTCAATTTGAGGATTCTCTCTCTCACTTCCTCTGTCCCTCTCCCTGTTTGTGCTCTCTCACTTTCTCTCTATATATAATAAAATAAATAAATCTTTAAAAAAGAGGAAGAATTAATATCTCTTTGTAAGTCACCCGTTTCAGATGAGATGCCTTGAAGGTCTTCAGACAAGAGAAGGTAACATTTTTAGTGAGCAATGGGTAGTAAAGCCATTGCTTTATGCTTGTATGGAAAGAGAGGAGGTCCATTCAGTCAGTACCATTTACCTTGTGGCCTCAGGCAGACACATCTTAGTTTTGTACAAAACTGATTATAATGTTTACCTGTGGTGTAGCTAAAATTTATACACTTTGAAAAAGGAATCTTTAAGTGTTGTAAATCCATTTAGTACTGGGCATTGGTAATTTCTGTCACTATATTCTCTATTAACATTTTAATTATTGAATAACTGTATAACCTAAAGAGAAGAGGAAACTACTATTTGTTGAGATAAATTTTGCTCATAAACTTATTTTGTTTGTAGTTTCCTTCTATTATTTTTTTTAAAGACTTTATTTATTTGACAGAGAGAGACACAGGGAGAGAGACGGAACACAAGCAGGGGGAGTGAGAGAGGGAGAAGCAGGCTTCCCGCAGAGCAGGGAGCCCGATGCGGGGCTCGATCCCAGGACCCTGGGATCATGACCTGAGCCGAAGGCAGACGCTTAACGACTAAGCCACCCAGGAGCCCCTCCTTCTATTATTTTTGCAACTTGTATTTAAATGTTATATGTTATACTTTCCAAGAAATAACTTTAAAAATTACATAATGACTTCCTCCCCTGCACTCAGATTCCCCCGCTCTCAGCTGTCCAGACCCTGATTCAATAGCCTTCATCTCAAAACTAGCGGAAAAATCTGGTTTCTTCCTAGATTTACATAGAGGAACTCAAACTTGATATGCTTTGATGACTAGTGGGGAAATGCTTTACTTTATTTGAAAATATTCCAATAACATATTTTAACTATGATGTTAAGAAACGTTAAATCATACCATAATATTTGACTATATATAAACATGTATGGTCCTACTGTGGACTGGGATTCTTCCTGGGGAAGTGCAAAGAATCATTATTTAAGCTACCATTTAAATTATCTTAAGATTAACTTCCAAACAGAACAACATTAAAATGCATAATCTTCACCTGCATAATGTTGCTCTGGAAATCAGTGTCTCCATTTCACAACTACTTCTATTTAGCAAAGATAAAAAATGTGCCACTGTTTAATTCTCTAGACAGGCACCATGGAATGTATATGCATGTCCCAAATAAGGAGGCAACTTCACTGAAGCCATTTTTCAGCTTGTATAAAGTTTATAATGGAATGCTAATTCTCTTGACATTAATGCATGTTTATTTATAAGCAACCCAAAATGATTGAAAATAAAAAGTGTCAAGTAATAAATTATGTGAAATAGACATATTGAAAAAGTGAAATGATATAAAACCACATACAAAAAATAATCACGGCTTTTTTTTTCTAAATGGATGCCTGATTGCTTTTATATTCCCCCTGAAGGTTTTCCGTCAGCCTCGAAGGATAAATTACACAAAAAGGACAAGTTTTCATTAATCTGCAGGCTGACATTTTTATAATAAAAAGAGAAAAATGTTTAAATAATACTATGGGTTGGTCAGAGTGGCAAAAACCAGGAGACTGGAAAGGGAAGGTTGGTGTGCCATCCTTAATTTGTGTAGGCAGAGATCAGCAAATTTAAAACTAAAACCGTATTTTGCTAGTGAAAAGTTGCCTATAAAATAATCAGCCCTTCGGGATGAATTTAGTTTTTCTTAAAATCATATACATTGATTTGATTAATTAATGGCTTGATTTATTAATAATCCCTATATGTAAACTTCAACCCGGAATCAGAGATTTGCATGGAGATATAGCTCCTTGTAGACATCAGTTATGTTTTAATGGCTAGAGGAATCAATACCTAAATCATTATGATTGTGAAAATGGATATATAGTAGCTGATCAGATATCTAAACACAGCCTATGACCTTGAGTCCTAGATATCTAAAAAAATACAGGCAATCAGAGAAGACCATTCACGTGCGCTAACCACCTCATTTGCCATTTCCCTGTGTCTGCATCTGTATTCCCTGCCTCCTGTGAGGAAGGAGGAACTGTGCACATACCCACTGAGACCCACCTCTTCACTCACATGCCAGGTCTTATTTTTTCCCATCTAGTCAAGGACATTGCTCTGTTGCCCCTTTTCTCCTGCATTTTTATTTTATTTTTCTACAAGATCATTTGCATGATTAGGAAACATTTGGTAACATCTGCATCTTCTCAAAACCCTCCCTTCTGCCCTCAAGCATCTGCCATTTCTCTGCTCCCCTTGAAAACAAAACTTCTCAGAAAAGTTGATTGTACTTGATATCATCACTTCCTCATGTCCCATTTTATCTTGACCCCCCCTCCCACCATGACTGTGCCTACCCATCACTCCCAAACAACTCCTGTCAAGACAGCCCAAGGCTTTTGCTGCCAAGTCCAGTGAAAAGTTCTTAGGTCTCATCATACTCCACCTCCTCAGCATTGTGTACTGGTCACTCCCTCTGTAAGCTGCCCTTTCTTCCATTGCCTGCCAAGGCACCATTCTCACTGGTTTCTCTCATCTGACTGGCCACTCTTTCCAAGACGTCCTTGCTGGTTCCTCCTTATCTCCCCAACCTCCAGGGGTGGAATACCCTAGGCCTCAATCCCGAGGCCTCTTCTGTATCTAGCCTCACTCCTCTGGTGATAGCATTTTATTGGCATTTCTGCAGAATACTCCAAGCACGCTAGCCCAGACCTATCCTGTGAACTCCAGACTGGTATGTCCACTGCCTGATTGACCTCTACACTTGCACATCCCCCTGATATCTTGAACTCATCACGTCAGAAACTGAACTCCTGACTTTTCCCTTGAAACATGGATCTCCTTCTGCCTTCCCATCCCAGTGTGTGCAATTCCATCTTTTAGTCTCTCATTCTTTTCTTTCTTTCTTCTAAAATGTCATCAAATCCTGTCAACTGTACCTTGTCGACTGTCAGACTCTTTCAGAGTCCCATCAGTTGTCACCTTCTTACTACTACTGTCCTGGTCCTAGTCACCATCATTTCCTGGGGTATTGCACAAACCTCCTGTGGGGTCTCCCTGGTTCCACCGTGACTTCCTTACCTTGCTTCTCCACACAGCAGCCAGTGGGCTCCTTATAAAAAGTGAGTTAGACCATAGCACTCATTTGCATGGAACTCTTCAGTGGCTACTATTTTAGAAGCAGACCTTGAGATGAGGATTTTTGGTCACATGACTTGGTAAAGAAACGTTCTGAGAGGAGACCAGCAAAGGAACAGGGAGAACAGGGCATGGAGGTGGAAGAAGCCAAGCAGTATGTGATTTCAGGCAGTGTCCCACCCTCAGCCTGATCCCTCAGGGGACATGTGGAGTATAAGTTTTACCCGAGTTTGTCCTCTACACACTCCCCCACCCGTCAGTTATTTGCTTGAGGCCAGTCTTCTTGCTGTGCCTTCCAGGTTTCACTTTTCCTCTACCTGAGATGTCTGTGCCCAGAGATCACCATGGTCTGCTTCCTCACTGCCTGCTCATCTTTGCTCTCATGTACCCCATCACAGAGGCCTCCTTGACTGCCCTGTCCAAAAGAACAACTCTGTCTCCCACACATGACCTTTAACTGGTTTTATATTTTTCTTAGCACTTAGTATCTCTTGATATAAATATAGATCACACTGACCTCTCCCACGGCAGGCAGGGACACTGTTTTATTCACGATAATACCCCAGAGGCTAACACAGCACCTGGCACATAGCAAGCCCTCAATAAGTGTTTGCTGAACGAAGGAGGAGAAATGAAGACATGACACAGCATCACTGGGAAGATGAAACTTTGGGACAACTGAGACCTTCTCCCTTAGGATAGGAAGGAGGATTTAACTGCTTTGTTTATATCAAGTCCTCTGCCTAAATTATTAGAAAGCAGCTCTTTACATAGTAAAATAAAATATACATTTTTACATATAAAAAATATATATATTAAAAAAAAGAAAGCAGCTCTTTTCCACCTAAGTCATTACAAAGAAACACACCCTGTTCATTTCTAGCTCACTCTTTGGCCCTTCGTGGTTAGGGGCATGAGTCTCTTTCATTGTTATCCTACACACACAGTTCTTCTGGGGACTAGACTTGCTGCCACTCTACGAAACAAACAAACAAAAAGGCAATCAAAACTTGAATGGAAAAGGTGTCTTGGGTACCAAGAACGAGCTGCTTCCAGGTCTGACATCTGTCCTACTGTCTCTCCGAAAACCCCTGAGATTCTGAAACCAATTATTAGAGACGGAGACAAGACAACAGAGTGAAGCTTTTTCCACAGTAAACTATCTTCCCACTCCCAGAGCCATGACTCTCCCCAGCATTTTTCACTTAGACATTTCCAAATGTGAAAGGGATGGTAATAGGAGAGTATAATTATTACTATTATTTTTATAGATAAGTAAGAAAGTATAGTTCAGAGTTGGAGTAATGTTAGAGCAAAGTGTAATGTAACTTTTCTTCTGGATAATTAGCATTAATGACTTATCTTCGAAAGTCCAAGGGAGGACAGGGGGAGCACAAGTCCACAAAGCAAGGATCTCTCTCCCACAGGGATTCAGAGACATTGGACTGCATGCTGATCTGTGCACCCAAATCCAAAAAGAAGCAGTAAGAAGCCCATTCATGGAGGGCATTCCTACACGGGAGGTACTACATATGTTTTATTTGCCTATTTTTAAATATTGAATGAATATTCCCATCAATAGTGTCCTTTATCCCCTGAAATAGTAGATTCCCTACAATGACATGCTTAAATAAAAGAAGAAATGGCATAATAGAGAAAATTGGGACTGTTGATTTCAGTACCAGAGCAAAAGCATGACATCATCATTATTTTGGTATTTGGGTTGAGGAAGAGCCAATACCATTATTTCATTAAAAAGGGTGAGATGATAGATGTCTTTTGCACCCTCTGCACTTGGTGTCCCTCTGGACAGAGGCCTTGGTACCACTCTGATGGACCACTTGGCTTTGGGTTTGAGTCTTTCTAGACGGGATATTTATGGGATGAAGTCCTGTTTAAAGTAATTCGAAGAGATGTGAGGAAAACGGATCTGTGTTGTGAGGAAGCAAGGAGGGCGCTGAGGAGCAAGCCTAGCCCTGGGATGAAGTCTGTCCTAGTTTGCTAGTGCTGTTGGAACCGCATGCCACGGGCGGGTGCCTCAAAGAACAGAGATTAATTGTCTCACAGTTCTGGAGGCTAGACATCTAAAATTAAGGTGCTGGCAGGGTTGGTTCTTCCTCAGGGTGTAAGGGAAAACCCATTCCGTGCTCCTATCTTAGCTTCTAGTGGTTTTCTAGAAATCTTTGCCATTCTTGGGCTTGTGACAACAAAACTCCAATCTTTACATGGTGTTCTCCCTCTGTCTCTGTCTCTGTTTCCAAATTTCTCCTTTTTCTAAGGAAACCATCATAGTAAATTATTACCCAACCTAATGACCTCATTTGACTTGGCCATCTGCAAAGACCTTATTTCCAAATAAGATTTCTTTCATAGATACTGAGAGTTAGGACTTCCATGTCTTTTGGAGGGACGTATGATTCAATCCATAACAAAGGAGGCCATCAAATTCTGTAAGAAGGAGGAGAAATAGGACCTGAGAGATGTCCTTACCCTGTTCCCTCTTCCCTTATCTCTTTATGAGACCCTCATCCAGGTATCTGTAAAATTTGGGGGTACAGGTGGGGTCTGCACTCCATTCAGAGGCTTCTTCAGGAGGCTCTGCAGTTAGACTGAGGTCCTAACTGACTCTGGAAAAAAATGCAAATAACTAATAAATATAATATGTTCAAACTCACAGGAAACTAGGACATACAAATTGAAACAGAAAAAGATACTGAAAGGACTCTAAATCGGGGAGTGACATGGCCTGCCTGCTTTCTAAAGGAACCAGCATTATTTCAAAATTTTAACATCCTATATCGCTAATTAACAGAGATCAAGATTCACATAGTTCAGATTTAAGTTTTTCATAGTAGAAAAGAACTAATTGCACCCACCAAAATATCAGTATGTAAAAATAACTTGGAATTCCTTGAGACTCCTGCAATCCTCACTGGGACTACATGCCTAATTGGGAATAACCAAACAAAAACCCATTCCAGTGATTTCCAGGGACACCTTATATGGAGCCAGAATGAGTGAATATTTAGAAGGAAGCCCTCTAAAAAGAGGTTAGGTTTAGAAGTCAAATAGTTTAAATGGTTCCTGCTGAAAGGAATTCTCTGACTCACCTCTCTTACACCAACGAGGACGAGGACGTGATGTGGATAAACACCCAGGAGGTTAACCAACCAGTCTGGCCAGGGAAGTCTTCTTGGGACAAAGGCAGGCCATGTAGGGTCATTGTTTGATGCCTGTCCTTTGGAGATGAACACAAACCAGTTCTTACCTCAGTGTCACTGTCCCCCAGCTCTGAGCTTGGCCGGGTCCCCTCCCATCCCCAGCCTCGGTTTGCACATCTGCCCAACAAACGGATGGGCACGCAGCTTCTTGAGTGCTGGCAAGATGATGGATGCGCAGCACCTTACCCAGCATATTGGGAGGGCTCCGTAAACAGTGAGCATCAGCATAAAAACCCCAGGAGAATGGCTTCTTCAGCATCTTCAGCTCTGTGAGAAACACTGTGATGTATTAACTTCTAAGCCGACATGTCCTTGTCCACCACCTTTTGTACCACTAATGAAAGGACATGCCCAAAGTCTCACAAAGGAAATAACTGAAAATCGCATACTTACGCCACCTCGGCACCCCGCCCTCCCCAAAAAAGAGACCAGCTTTTCATTTATAACCGCTGGACATCTTAATCCAAGAATCCTCATCATATTATAGCCTGATGTCGTCTGAACAAAGCCTATTACAAATCAATACCACCGTGCATCTTTCCTAGTTGTCCCAAATTTCAAAGGGCTAGATTACCCTGCTGTGTATTTCTTTTTCTAGTTCAAAGCTTCCAAGACGCTGACAAGAGAAACTGGCCCATATAGTTCAAGTGACTTTAGTGAGAAACAGCACGTTCCCTGGATAAATATAAAAATGAGACTCAGACCTCCGAAGGCCCAGGATTTCCATGTTAGTTGACCTGTCAGAAAATATATACCAAAATAAATAAAGATTTTTCAAAAATGTACAATTCTTCACGATGCCCATAGGGAATAGTTGTATCCAAAATTAAGGTGATGCAAAGGGCAAAAAATTTTAAATGTTACGAAGCAGACATTGATGTTTTCTATGTATTTTAAAGCCAGTGTGCTCTGTCTCTCTTTTTATGTCTTGCATCTGCTCTGATTCTTCAGTTTGGTTTCAAATATATAACTATGTTCTGACTTCTACCAGTTCATTTAATTTTGACAGAAGGCTACCAAGAAGTCAAAACTTGGTATAAGGCTAATTTGGTTTACATTTTAGGACAGCACATTTCTTCTCCCCCAAGATGGCTTACTTTGTTGCCTCAGTATTAAGAATATGCCTTTTTTTAAGACTCTTATTTTTAAGTAATCTCTACACCCAGCGTCGGGCTTTGAACTCACAACCCCCAGATCAAGAGTCACATGTTCTACCGACTGAGCCAGCCAGGCAGCCCTCAAGAATATGCTTTTTGAGGTGGCACAGGTTTGGCCGAATTACTGGAAGGGCATGGTTTCCTAAAAGCTCAAAAATATTGTCCTGTGCCTGAGCAATGAGTCAGTGCTAATGTGTGCGGGGCCCTGTGGGGAATGCAAAGACCCCAGCAATTTAAATGGGATGAGATGTTCAGAGACGACAAAGACAAAAGCTAGTGCATGGTATGTGGGCTACCATTGACTCACATTCTGTGTGTTCACAGCAGACGGAGGGGTTCTGACTGAGGAGGCCTGGAAGGGGTCAGAAGTTTAGGGCTGAGGAAGAGTGAGGGTCCTGGGCAAAGCTGTGGCCTGGACATGAACTAGATACGGTTGGAAGGAGGAGACAGGTGGCCTGCTTTGAGTTGCTTAGCAGACGCCATTGATGTTCTGCTCGTGGCCCCCTGAGTTCACCCACATTTGGGGGAGACAGCTTCTTACACACAGGCAGCTTCCTGCTTCAAATTCTGTTCTCTCTGCTTCTCTGCCTGAGACGAGGAAGGGTGTTAGGAGGCAAGCAGGGAGCAGGTTCATTCTGAAAATGTTGGTGTGTGTGTGTGTGTGTGTGTGTGTGTGTGTGTAGGCTGAACGTGCCCAGAATAATCCTCAACCCCCAGGAGATAGGAATTGGAGAAGTGTCCACCCCCAGCCCTCAGCTTGGTGATTCTGAAGTCTGGGCTTCTTTGCTCTCCCAGGAGACTCCAGTGGGATGGAGCCCCAGGTGCCCTTATCGGTAACCCACTGGTTCACTCAGGCTTCACTGTCTTCTATTCCTTCCGTTTTCTCCTCCGTGCTTCATAACCTCCACCCAGTACTTCTCTCAGGGTCTGCTTGTGGGGACGCTGCAACAGAGTCCGGCAGGATGCAGAATGACACCCCATGCTCTGGTCCCCGCAGACGCCTCTCCAACTTCTCATGACCACCAGCACTGAGGCCCTAGCTGGCCACTCATAGCACAGCTCCTTGACTGTCCCCATGCCCATTCCACCTGCAGTCTGCCTGTGGAAGTACTGTGTATCCCTCCAGATTCAGTCCGGGCGTGACCTCCGCTGTGAAAGCCCTCCTCCACCCCACGCTGCCGGTCCCTTGGAGGGTAGGGCATGCCTTTCTCTGCATACCCAGACCTGTCTCCTAGCACTGAGCTCATGGTTTGGAAACAGCTGGTCAGCCTGCCTGTGACATACCTGTGATCTCCTTAGGGGCAAGTCAAGACATATTTCTATTCTCTGAATTCCTAGGACCTGCCCTTCATCCTGGTAAAGAAACAAATGCTCAATACTTTTTTTTTTTTTTGAGATAACAGTGTCCATGGGGTGGCCCCTCCTGTGCCTCCTGGTTTTCTGGCTTCCTAGTGGGAATCTTTGCAACTGGATTTTATTTTCAGAAGCCTCGGTTTGCCCTTACTGCCAACCCCACCCTCTCCGAAGGGGAAGCACAGAATTTGGTTAACCTCCTAAATGTGGGAGAAGTCTGCTCCTCTCCCAAGGCCCCGTTTAGTACCTGTGGCCCCCCAACTCCACTATGGCAGAAATGCAGAAAAAGCTTATTGTCATGCTCATTGTGACAGTCGATCTTCTGGGAACTATAGTTTCCTTTTTACAACACAGTTTGTCGTGATAGCCTCGTTCTCAAATTTTCCAGCTGCCTCCGTCCGTATTTTAATGCTATTCACTACTTTTTCTCATCTCATCAGTTTAATTCTTACAGATTTTTCCTCGTCCTGCCTATCTCCAGAGTCAGAGCTTTTGTTTGATTCAAGTTCCTGAATTTATTTCCCACTAGCTGCCTAAGTCAACAAAAAGCCCCCCCCGCCAAAGGATGACGCCTCAAATGATAAATTCCAAAATCCATCCTAGAGCCTGCGGCTGACTTAAATTAGATCTGGTGCCTTGTTTTCTGCTGACCTGCCCTGATTTCCCACCTTTATTTTGGAGTCTTTCTTTGGCCTCCCCTTCCCCTTTTCTTTGTTTCCTCTGCACCTTTATATTTGGAAGCCCCTGTGTGCCGTCCTCAGTCTCTGCTCTGTCCTGGTTCCTGGGCATCTGCGCGTGCTCAGCAGATGGCCCCCTCCTTCACCACTGGCCCTAAGCTCTCGGACAACCTTTGAGCAATGCCATGCCACTTTCCTGTCTGGTGTCTGTATTCTGTGTTCTCTGGGTAACTCAAACTCATGGTAAGAGTTAGACTCCTCTTACTTCTCCACTTCATGCTTTCTCCAGGCTTCTTTTTTTTTTAAGATTTTATTTATTTATTCATGAGAGAGAGAGAGAGAGAGAGGCAGAGGGAGAAGCAGACTTCCCGCAGAGCAGGGAGCCCGATGCGGGACTTGATCCCAGGGCTCCGGGATCATGACCTGAGCCGAAGGCAGACGCTTAACCATCTGAGCCACCCAGGCGCCCTCTCCAGGCTTCTTGATCACACCTGTCGGACTCATCCAGGACTCTTGCCCTCATCAGCCATCAGATGCAAAGTCACAGAGCATTTATCTCCAAGAGATCTCCTGCAGCCGCATGAACTGTCCTGTTCTTACTCCAGCTGGCATTTTGAAGGCCCTTCTTGCCTTTATTTTGTTTCACTGCAGTATTTTTCTAATTAGTCTTCCCATTTGAATCTCTCCTCCTCCAGCCCACTCTGTTCATGCCCCTAGCTGAATTTATTAGCATCATCGTCCAGCATTACAGATCAGGGAGAGCCCTTGAATGGAGGCCTAGAAACCTGAGCGCTAACCAGCTGGGCCATAGTCATTTTCACCCCCCAAAACCACACTGTTCCTTCTTTAAATGTGACTAAGCAATTTCTACATCTCTGTCTACCTCTACAGTTTTTTTTTAATACCTTTATTGAGATATAATTTAGATACATCAGAAAGTTTACCTATTTAAATTGTACAGTCCAGTTTTTTTTTAAGTATATTCAAAGAATTGTGCAACCATTTACATCCAATTTTGGAACACTTTTACCACCCCTACAAGGGATCTGTTAGCAGTCACTCCCCACATTCTCCAACCTCACCTTCCAGCCCCAGGCAACTAACTGCTCATCTGCTTTCTGTCCCTACATATTTGCCTATTTGGAACATTTCATATAAACGAGATCAGGCATCATGTGGTCTCTTGTGCCTGGCTCCTTTCATTTAACCTAATGTTTTCAAGGTTTAGCCACAATGTCGCACGTGTCAGTCCTTCATTTTTATGGCTGAATAATATTCTGTTTATGGATATACTGCCTTTTGTTTATCCATTCATCTGTTGATAGACATTTGTATTTCTCCTTTCTGGCTACTATGAAAAATGCTGATATGAAAGCTCTAAAGTTTTAGATATTATTCTTAGCATGATACCAAGGGATAAGTAGAGCAATATTCCCTTTTTCATTATTCTTTACAGATAACCTGAAAAGCCATCTTGACATGGGGATGGGGTGCTCTCAAAGGAGAAATCTGACAAAATCTGAGCACACACACACACACACACACACACACACAAAACAACAACAACAACAAAAAAAAACCTTGAAGTTTCTGTTACTGCTTTCAACTGTAGCCATGTCTATTAAAAGCCACTTGTAAATAGCTAACTTCAGCTCTGGCATGCCATAGATTAGGCATATTTGTTTTCCAGGGAAGATTATAAATAGAGGGGGGAGGGGGGGAGCGAAACAGAATGTATTTTGCAAATGAGCCCAGATGGAAAACTAACAGATGGCCGTGCACTGTATTTTGTGTGTTCAAACCTACATTTAAATTAAAATTTTTCATAATTATGATTAAGGTCTGTAGCAACACTAGTTCCTGTGGTGGCATCATATATCATGTATCAGTGGTATTGAGTAGAACATTTTCATGAAAAGGTTTCAGACTTTATACAAATTTTGGTACTTGCCTGCCCTACACTTAAGAAGGAAACAAAACAAAACCTCACTTAGCGTGATGAAGCGCACTGAGGAAACTTCAGTACAAGTGGACTTTCTATAATAAGGCCGTCTGCCGCCATCTGGCTTTTCCTCCCATGTTAAAACTCCAAGCCAGCTATTCAGTGCAGAGGGGGAAATAATGGGCCTTTATTTGCATGGCTATTTTTTTTCTAGATTCTGATAGGAAGAATTTTCTCTTGGATCACACATTTTTTTTTTTTTAATTTCCATCAGTACGTGGGATATATTTATTTTCTGATGGTAGGTGTCTCATCTTGTATGTTATCCAGCCCCCCTTGTTTTTCTCCTTTTCCCTTTTCTTGGGTGATTCTGTGTCACATGAGTTTCCCAGGTCTTATTAGAGGTGGGCAGTATTGAGGGGGGTCCATGGAATGTTTCTCCAGCTAGAATCAGGATTTTGGAAACTGCTCAGTGAGAATATGAAGTCTGAATCACTCTTTGTAGGACCTTTGGTCAATTGGGTGGATTTTGGGTGGTGCAGTTGACTTCCTTGCACCAACTCAGGTTCTAGATGTGTAAGATGGGGAGCTCTCACTGCTCCTCAGAAGGCATCTGATGTGCTCTACCTCTCTTTGCTCTGCCATGGTGCTCTGCTCTGGGACATGTCCGGACTGCCTTCCATTTTGGTAGTTCCTTATTCTTGCTTTCTTCTCCTCTGACATATTCTCCCATTGTTTTGGATTTTTACCTCCATCAGTACATCACAACTGTGCCCATTTTTGACTTACCATTCTGTCTCATGGTTGGTGTTTGGCCTTGAGCAGGATTCTTCCTCCCTGACATAATTTTTTTTTTTCTGGTGTAGATCTATCATACACAGTTTTTCCATTTGGCTCCAACACAACACATTCTTCAAGGTGACTCCTAGGAGTCATGGCCAGGCTCCCTCATAGTGGAAAGACCCTGGTGTGGACCTCCAGTTGGACAAACTGACTAATGCACCATCCTATGTTACCACTGACCATGGTGGGTCTGCAGTTAGAGGAGGTGGCTTTTACTTTAGCAATATCCTAAAGCTGCTGCATTTCATTCAAGTCACCAAAAATTAATGACAGACATTCTGAGTTTGCATGGTGGTAAGACCCAAAGTTTACTGTTGGGATAATAATTTATACATATTAACAATATCCACTGAGTCTACAAAGTGGAGCTGAAGAGATTTTCTTTTAGGTCATTTCAGCTTTTCAAGAAGTTGTGGAGGGTGGTGCAGGGAATAAGTTGGGGGATAAAGCCAAGTTCTGGTCTTCCAGTCCTCAAATTTTTGCTTTCTGGCTTCATATTCAAAATTTTACCCTCCAGGGGCGCCTGGGTGGCTCAGTTGGTTAAGCGACTGCCTTTGGCTCAGGTCATGATCCTGGAGTCCCTGGATCGAGTCCCGCATCAGGCTCCCTGCTCGGCAGGGAGTCTGCTTCTCCCTCTGACCCTCCTCCCTCTCATGCTCTCTGTCTCTCATTCTCTCTGTCTCAAATAAATAAATAAAATCTTTAAAAAAAAAAGAAAAGTAAAGCAAAATTTTACCCTCCAAATATCCTAGAGAGAGGAGGATACATGATGGAGATGAGAGTATGGACAAAACTGCTTTTGGATATTTTACTTACAATTTGGAAAAGTTAAGTTAGACTTCTGACCAAAAAAAAACCCCAAAAAACCTCATTCATCTCTTCTCAGGTTCTCAGATAGGAGAGAGAACCCGAAAAGGATAAATGAGAGGGACAGGACATTAGCAGCCCATGTCGTAAGTCAAGCCAGAAGCTATGTTCTGTGAATACTCTAAAACATTATATATGCCCATATACTGGAGAACGAACATATTTGATGCGATAAAAGAAGGCTTGGAAGAGCTGCTGAGCATTTAACAACATCACTAATTATTTGTGTAACATTTGGCAAACAGTCAAAACCAGAATTTTTTTTTCTGGTAAACATATTTTTACACATTTATCCTCCATACAGGAATAACCCATCAAGATGCATATATTTTCACTTGCCCATGTTTGCATTGCTGAGGCATAAACCAATCTTTCCTTAAAAGGTTTGTTTCAAAGTTATTAGCTAATTCATAAGCCCAGCAAACCTGGGGGCCCACAAGCATATGCTTTGCATTGAAACACCAGCTTGGTAATCAAACGAGGAACAATCTAATATGAGCTTTCAAGGCAGGTGAATTTGACTGTAAATCATGGTTCTGCACATAGGTTTGTGTATTTTCTATTCTTAATTACATCTGTGCAAATCTCCATTTGTTTATAGTTGCCTAATACATCGAGTGGCCTATTTGCATTCCCAGAGGCACCTTCCCATGGTGTGCACTTCTGAGGGAAAAAAAAAAAAACAACAAACTGGCTCAGCCATTAATTTGAATATTAAGTGCAAAAAGAGATATAGAAGTGAATGCTCTTCAATTCAGCAAATACTTCTGGAGCACCTTGCAAAATGCTGATAGAGATACACAGGCAATCCAATTCACCTAAACTCATTAAAGCTCAATTTTCTCATCTATGAAATGGGAGTAATAGAAAAAAAAAGGAATGTTCACTTAAAATGCTATATTAATAGGAGTTAGAAATAGTAGTAGTGGTAGTAAATTGCAATCCAGTGCCTCCTCCCCTTTTTTTTCAGCACCACTTAATTACAGGTATTTTTCTGTGAAAGACTGAATGTGACAGAAACAAAAATAGAAAGAGATTATTTTTATATCGGGTTACCTATTTTTTTTTAAAGATTTTATTTATTTATTTATTTATTTATTTATTTATTTATTTGAGAGAGAGAGAGCAAAAAGCAGTGGAGAGGGAGGGTCAGAGTAGAAGCAGACTCCCTGCCAAGCAAGGAGCCCGATGGGGAACTCGATCCCAGGACCCTGAGATCATGACCTCAGCCAAAGTCAGATGCTTAACCAACTGAGCCACCAGGCACCCTGGGTTACCAATTTTTTTTTTATTTTGTTAATCCTCTCATATCTAAGAAAGGATTTATAGTAGCCAGTGGCAGTCAAAAGTGTGTGATGTACAAGCAGTATGATCTTGGGGCGTGCCTTTTGTTTGGGAGATGCTGTATGTTCTACGATAACGGAAAGAAAACAGGGGACTGCCTAGTTCTAGGTTAAGTGTAAGAAAATGAGGGGGAAAAAAGAGAGATCTTCAGATTGCTCCTTGGTGTCTGTGGATTTCCTCAAGAAAGGAAGGGATACGAGCAGATGAGTCATCTGAGTCTGAAAATGATCTCTTACCAAGGCCTTCCTAGAACTTCGTTTGTCTGTAAAATGGGAATCTCCATGTCCTACAGACCCCACAGTGTCCATACAAAGACCCACACCCAGAGTGTATGTGAAAACTCTTTATAAATACCAAACAACTAGGTCTTTATTATTTTCCTGTTTATCTGAGTTTAGGGAATGAGAAACAAGGTGTTGAAGACTCTCAATAGATATCCTTCCTGAAAGCACTAGGAATAAATAAGGAAGCCAAGAAGTACCTAGGGCTCCACCTACCTACCTTTGACGTTTCCATTCTGATCATCCACAGTGTTGTCTCCCCCTGGCCATCTGAGCGCTGACACTTATGGATGGTTTGGTTGAAGCTGGATCCAACCTGTCAACAACAAGATGAGAAAATACAAGTCCGTCTTCTGAATCACCTTGAGAAAAATCACCATCTCAATTCAGACCTTCAGTTCCTCATCTATACCACAAAAAGGCCAGGTCAGATGCTTTCTGAGATTTCTGGCTGTTCTTCCCTAAGCCAGAGAATAAATGAGCCTCATACATGTGCCTGGACGTGAGTGATGAGTTGGTGATATCACGGGGACCTTCTCCAGTATCACGAGAAGTCAGTATCAAATATTCTCCTAACCCTGAGCAGTCAGGAGCTATGCTCTATGGCCTGCCGGTGGCCCTATCAGGTAGCCGCTAAGGGCCAGGGAGGCTCCTTCTAAAAAGTTGGATCTTCTACCTGCCCAGCTGATTGGCTAAGAACCTGCCATTCAATAGTCCTTTATCAGTCTCACTAGTTGCTTTCACTTGTACTGCAGAAGTGTGATTTCCCCAGGTAACCCCAGCCACTGCAGTGACAGAGAATCATATTTGCAATGGCTTTTCAAGATTAGAAGTGACCACAATTTATGGCCTCAGAAGCCATAGGCAATTGACCCTCTGCATTCAACAATCTCGCTTGAGAGGCACTAAATGCTTCTTTATGCTTTCTCTCATCGGTCCATATCCTTCTCTTTTATTTATCCATTCATTAGCTTATTAAGTAATTGCTTCATTAATAATTCTTTCTAAAGAGGGGCACCTGGTGGCTCAGTTGGTTGAGCATCTGACTTCAGCTCAGGTCATGATCCCAGGGTTCTGGGATTGAGTCCCTATTGGGCTCTCTGCTCAGTGGGGAGTTTGCTTCTCCTTCTTGCTCTCCCTCTGCCTCTCCCCCTTCTCGTGCGCATTCTCTCTCTCTCTCTCTCTCTCTAATAAATAAATAAAATCTTATAATAATAATAATTCTTTCTAAAGAACTATTTGCTGTTGAAACAATGGTTGTTCAGTAATTGTTGATTAGCTGGAGAGCTATGTCATTTTAGGAAAATGCCCCCCAAAGTGGCTTTCTCTTGCCAGGATATAAAGTCATATTTAGAAATGTAAGTTATGAATCAAGTTGAAGAGGAAGATGCAGGCAAAAAAACCTTATTATATTTAAGAACCAAGAGGTTAAGTAATTTGCCTAACATCCCAGTAAGTGGCAGGGTTGGAATTGAAACCCCAGCCTTTCTGACGCCAAAGTATATAGTTTTCCAGGGTCCTCACACCATTACCGGGGAAGGAAATTATCCAGAAAAGCAGCCTCTCACTAAAAGCTTCCTTCCTGCCTTCAGAGTTCCTAAAAGGCACCACACCCTCATGCTTTTTAGTTCTGGTGATGCTCTCCATGACATAATCAGTGTAGCAGTAACTGAGGCTTAGGTCCTCACCCACTGGCCTCAGCATATTTATGTGTCTGCATTCTCTAGTCATTCCATTATGCAGCTGTGATTTAACATTTTTCTACATATTACAATTGGGAGAAGTTGATTTCCTGGAAAATTGTTACAAAGAGGTTTCATCACAATGGAGTGAGTTTGGTGCTTTTGGGTGGTGTAGCACCATATCTGCCTGTCCCAAGAGCTTTCCTTCCTGTTGTCTACGGGACTGACTTCTTAGCTGGTCTTGGCAATAGCAAGCAGAAGCCTTCACAGAGCCCAGGAAATTCCCCCCCTTAAGCGTCATACAGCAGTCCTGGAGATGCTTGCAGTAGCCCTGTATGTAAGCAGAGGTGTGGATGGTACAGGAAAACTTCTGTTTCCCAAGACTTGAATGCCAAGTGTCCATTTCTAGTCTAACATTCCCTAAAACAGGTTCTACGTGACAGGGCCTTGAAAGTCTCTCAAGGGTTTTTTGATCATCCTTTTTTTTTAATGTTCAGTTAGCCAACATACAGTCCATCAAGGGTTTTTTTGGATTGTCCCATGCCATCTTATTTTGCCAGAGGTTGCTTTAGAGAGAGAGTATAAATCCCAAAGGTAAGGAAGACATGCATGTAAGATCTCATCTCTCTATATTCTAGGAACTGACTGATTGATTTCAGCTCTCACTTGCTGGGCTTGTGAGAAACTTAACTGTACCTAAATGATGATAGATGGTAATGATAGATGGTCATGTCCAAAGTTTTGCACAAGAGAAGTGGAATGGCCTTGTTTAGCATGTCCTTGGTTTGCTCTGGTTATGGCTGAACCATACGGACCGGATCCATGCGGTCCCCTCGGGGTGACAGCTTTCTGTGCCTTCCCGGCCACACTTGAGTGTAGGTCCTGTGGACCTGTGTCATTCACCACTGGGCTTTGCTCCCCAGGGACTTGCTACCTCCAGTACTGCCAGGAAACAGGACTGCGATGGTTACTTTATGTCACCTTGACTGGGCCATGGAGTGCCCAGACATTTGGTCCAACATTATTCTGTGTATGTAAGTGAGGGTGTTTCTGGAGAGATTAACATTGGAATTGGTAGGCCGAGGAAAGCAGGTTGCCCTTCCTCATGTGGATGAGAGCCCCCCACCATCCAATCAGTTGAAGGCCTGAGTAGAAGAAAAAGCAGACCCTCTGGGAGAAAGGTGGACTCCTCCTGTCTGACTGCCTTCAAACTGGCCCACCAGTTTTCTTCCCGCCTTCTGGGAATGTTGGCTCTTCTGGGTCTTTAGTCGATCAGCATTTGGAATTAGCTCCACAGCACTCCTGGGCCTCCAGCTTACCAGCTGCAGATCTTGAGACTTGTCAGCCTCTGTAATTGTTTGAGGCAATTCCTTATAGTAAACCAGCCCATATCATCTATCTATCTGTCCCTCCATCAAATTCTTTTAGCTCTGTTATTTTTGGAAAACCTAATAAAAGGGCACAGCTCTTCTCTGCTTTTCTCTCCCCTCCTTCTCCCCTTCTCTTGCCCAGCCTTTGGTCCCTACCTCTGTCAGACTTCGGCCAAGGTAACTGAGTATGTGCAAGGATCCCCGTGCGTTAGTTTCTGAGGGCAGCTTGAACAAATACCACCAACTGCCTGGCTCAAAACAACAGAAATTATTCTCTGGCAGGTAAGGAAGCTAGAGGCCTGAAATCGGAGGTCGGCAGGGCCACATTCTCTGAAGCTCTTGGGGAGGCCCTGTCTTTGCCTCTTTCAGCTTCTGGTGGCTGCTGGTGATACATGTTCCCTGGCTTGCAGCTACATGGCTGCAACTTCTGCCTTTGTCTTGAGCATGGCTGTCTTCCCTCTTTATGTGTCTAGCCTTTGACTCTAATTTCTCGTCTTAGAAGGATGCTAGTCTTTGGATTATGGCCCATGTGAATCCAGGATGACCTCTTCTTAAATTAACTGATCACATCTGCAAAAGTCTCTTCTAAGCTATTTCTGTTCCATGTGAGAATTATCCCTTATACATGTACACACACACACACACACACACACACTTTCCTGAGGTGATGTTCACAGACCAGCTGTGATACATGCTTGAACACAGAATCGGGAGAGGAGAAATAGAAATGATAGATGGTCGTGTCTTAAAATAGTTTTCTGACTCATTTGTAAGAAGGGCTTTACTATTAGAAAACATTGCACAGTATAAAACATATTTTGATGGGCTCAGAAATGACTCCCAGCCCCTCTGTGATGGAAGGGAGTCCTAGAAGGCTCCCTTTGGTGCTGGAGGCATATGTCAAAGCTGTAGGGCACTGTGTGGACAGTATGGAAAGTTGCTTCATTGGCGGCATGAACAGCCTTGCCTTGGCCAAATTTGGTTGCTTCTAGCCCCTCTCACACACCCCCCATTCAGTCTGCTGTTCTCTTTCTGTGGTTGCAGTATTTTCTATCTCTGAGATTATTAAGGAAAAGGATATTTAAGTTTCCTTCTCATTTCTAAGTTACCTTTTGCTATTTGATTGCTGTCTGCCTTTCATGTTAGAGGCTTTCTTCTGATTTTTGTGATCTTTGTCTCTTGACATGGAGTGAGAGACTAAAAACTCACTGGGATTACAGATGCTTGGGTGGGATTTGTGGACTGTGAGTTTCACCAAAGGTGACCTGACTGGGCCATTTTATTGAAGAATCCTTAATGTTACATCATCCCTCTTGGATCCTTTTTAGATCCTCCAGAGAAAATGCTTTCAGTATCCTGCCTGAAGGGCGAAAGACCTGGCACAGGAATTCTGGAATCCTCCTAGAGGAAGATGGCTGGGGTCTCAAAATCTCGTATGTATATGTTCACTTAATTTTCTGTTTTCATCATGAAACAATGATTGTTGAGGATTCATACATTGCTTGTGGGAATGTATTTGCCAAAAATGTGGAAGTATCCAAGATGTCCTTCAATAGGTGAATGGATAGACAAATTGTTGTATATCCATGCAGTGGAATATTATTCATCAATAAAAACAAAGAAGCTATCAAGCCATGAAGACATCAGGATGAACCTAAAACACATATTACACTTGGGATGCCTGGGTGGTGCAGTCAGTTGAGCATCCAACTCTCGGTTTTGGCTCAGGTCGTGATCTTGGGGTCATGAGATGAGGTCCCGCATAGGGCTCTGTGCTCAGTGTGGAGTCTGCTTTGAGTTTCTCTCTCTCCCTCTCCCTCTGCCTCTGCACCCCCCCTTTCACTCTTTCTCTATAAAATAAATAAATCTTTAAAAAAACACATATTACATTTGAAAGATCCGTCTGAAAAGGCTACGCATTTTATGATTCCAATTATGTGACATTATGGAAGTGAAAAAAGTATAAAAGCAGCAAAAAAATCAGGGGTTGCCAGGAGTTTGGGGACCGAGTAGGTAAAGTACAGGAGGTTTTTAGGGCGGTACACCTGTTCAGCCCACTACCGTGATGACAGACACCTGACATCATGCCATCATCAAAACCCATAGAGCTTGATCTAGCACAAAGAAAACTTTAATCTTGCATCTTTGAACAAATCATTGAGGAGGTCAGGAATCTCAGGAGGGAACACAGCCTGTGATAGGGGAATCAAGCTGTATTACAAGTGAATGAAACCACCTCACTGAAGGGAGTGGGGGGAAGTTGCTGACCTAAAGAGCTGGAAATGGGTGGAGTCTGTAAGACTAAAGGCAAAGGAGCTGTATACACATGCGCACACACACTCACATGCTGCACTGAACTCTGGTTAATAAAGTTGTTTCCCCTGGGGAATATGGCTTAGCAATTCTGATACGGCTCTGCATGCACACTGGAATTTAAAAATTAAATATATGGCAGATGGTCAGGGCCAGCTTTCTCCCTGTTAGAATGGGAATCTACAGTTGAGCAAGGGGAGGAGGCTGAAATGATCCATGTGGCCATGGATTAGAGTTGGAGGCATTAACATGCACTCATGTTTAACTTCGTACAGATACCCATGGTCACTTATCAAAATATCTGTAGGTACATATCTGTAGGTGGGTTCGTATACACACATGTCATCCTTGCTCTGTCTGTTGACAGACCCTAGAAACAACAACACTCTAGTCTCAACAAGTGCACCAAGCAGCTACAGCTTGGTGTCTAATACCATTTAACAATAAAGGGGAGCAGGGCTGCTCCTTGGAGAAATGGATGATTCTGGGGCTAGAGTAGGAAGTATTTAAGATGGAGACTAGAGCACCTTATAGTTACAGAAAGTAAGGAATTACCAAAAACCAGAACAACACAAAACAAAAACCTGCCTTAGTGGGGTTTTGCCAAAGGGACAGTTCAGTCCAGCTGAAAGAACTAATGGCCAAAGCTAGAACAATTTGAGCAACAAAAGAAACAAAGTACTATTGGACTATAACCCAAAGTATATAGTAAATACCCTTTAGTCCATACTGATATAAACAAATGAGTAAATAAATAAGAAGAAGAGATAAATCTGGGCAGAAGAATTTCAAAATAATTTATGTAGCTGTTCCATCCTCAAAATGGAGGAGCTTAACTCCACACTCCTTAAGTGTGGGCTGAACATGGTAACATCCTTCCAAGGATTATAGTATGGCAAACCAGGGGAAGGTAACTTTATAGAAGAGAAACTGTTACACAAACCTCAGCCAGGTGATTAAGGTCAATATCAACAATGACAAATCAGGTGGATAGTACATACCCTTGTTAGGATGTGGTGAAAATACCACTTTATGTCATTTTACCTCTGGTTATCTGTTTCCCAAAAAGCTGTCACTCCATTCTAGTTGTGAGACAAACATCAGACAAATTCCAGTAGAGGGGCCTTCTACAAAATATTGACCAGATTTCATCAAAATTGTCAAGCTCTTCAAAAATAAGGGAAGTTTGAGAAACTGTCACAGCCAAAAACAAAACAAAACAGGACAAAAAGCCCAAGGAGACATGACAAGTAGATGTGATGTGCTAATCTGGGTGGGATCCTGAAATAGAAGAAGACATTAGGTAAAAAAAAAAAAGGAAATCTGGATAAACTATGGACTTTATTTAACATTAATATTTCAGTGTTGGTTCATTAATTGTAACTAATAAGTTAGTAATGAGGGAGACTACATGAAGGAGTATTATGGGAACTCTCTTTTCTGTCCTCCCAAACCTCTCATAAATCTGTAACTGTTCTAAAAAACAGTCTGTTTTAATAAAATTTTAACCAAGGAAAAAAGTATCTTATTTCAATCACCCCCCTGAAAATATTTCAGAAAGTGATTTGGCTTCAACATCACCAAAATAATTTACTCATACATATGAATTTCCCAACACCTAATAATTCAGTCATCCCCTTTCTTACTCATTTAACCCATTGCAGTGATAGGATTATGTGGCATTTAAATATCACCTTAATACCCTCTTCAATCCAATAGCAAAAATCTTTTAAAAAGTTACCTCAATAAATGAACCCTAGTGCATCTGTACTTCTTCCTATAAAAATATAAACTCCATATTGTATTGAAGGGAGAAGCTAAATATTATATGTAACATCAGCTCCATATTATAGCAATATAAATACTTATACTATTTAAATAATTCTTAAAAATTAAACCAAAAATAATTTTAAATCCATTCATTGGAATCTTAGGACTATCATATTTTTTATTTTTTTATTTTTAAAATTTTTTATTCTTATGTTAATCCCCATACATTACATCATTAGTTTTAGATGTAGTGTTCCATGATTCATTATTTGTGCATAACACCCAGTGCTCCATGCAGAATGTGCCCTCCTCAATACCCACCACCAGGCTAACCCATCCTCCCACCCCCCTCCCCTCTAGAACCCTGTTTGTTTTTCAGAGTCCATCGTCTCTCATGGTTTGTCTACCCCTCCGATTTCCCCCGCTTCATTCTTCCCCTCCTGCTACCTTCTTTTTTTTTTTTTTTTAACATATATTGCATTATTTGTTTCAGAGGTACAGATCTGAGATTCAACAGTCTTGCACAATTCACAGCGCTTACCAGAGCACATACCCTCCCCAGTCTATCACCAGTCACCCTATCACTCCCACCCCACCCCCCATTCCAGCAACCCTCAGTTTGTTTCCTGCATTAATTGAGGAACAATTAACATACGGTGTTATATTAGTTTCAGGGGTACAGTATAATGATTCAGCAATTCTGTACATTACTCCGTGCTCATTAATATAAGTGTGTTTTTAATCCCCTTTATCTATTTCACCCATCCTCCCCTTTTTTCTTAGGTCCTTTCCAAGTGAGAACATACAATAGGAAAAACATGCTCCAATTGTATCTTGCAGAGGGCAAGTAATTACAAGTGATCTTTTCTTCAAATTAAATTATACCAATAATACTTTCAGTAACTAATCAAAATATTCACTGAGTACAACTTAGGGAAACAGTATCTAAGTTTCTAGTAGGCAACTAATTTCCCTTCCTTCCTATATCAAGTAGGTACTTAGTCTGTAAACATCATGTGGGGATGGGGAGCTCAGAAGAGAGGCCAGACTTGAGGCAGTTAGTGGTCTTCTCCCTTGTAGGTGACAATTATAGCAAGGAGAGTGGATCATCTCTTGCACCAAAAGTCCCTAGAAAAAAAGAAGACAAGAAATGATAAGGGCCAGGAAGGTGCCAGCAGTAATGCTGCGTTACAAATTATCTCCAGGGGGTGCCTGGGTGGCTCAGTCGTTAAGCGTCTGCCTTTGGCTCAGGTCATGGTCCCAGGGTCCTGGGATCAAGCCCCGCATCGGGCTCTCTGCTCCACGGGAAGCCTGCTTCTCCCTCTCCCACTCCCCCTGCTTGTGTTCCCTCTCTCGCTGTGTCTCTCTCTGTCAAATAAATAAATAAAATCTTAAAAAAACAAAAACAAATTATCCCCAGACTCGGTGGCATGCGGTATTTATTCTCATGCTCCTGGGTCTTCAGGTAGACTGGAGGTTGGCATATGCAGGCTGTCCTGGGACCTAGGGTGAAGGGAAGGAAGCTCCACCGGAGACAAGCTCTTCTCAAGGCAGTTAGACAAGGCAAGCATGACGCTGCAAACATGTTGAACTTCCACTTGGGTGAAGTCCTTTAAACATCACAGTGACCGAATCGTGGCTGAGCTCAGAGTTTAGGGGGTATAGAAGCATACTCTCCCTCTAGTGAGAGCGGCTACAAAACCACCGTATATCAGATAGAGAGGCATGGGGACAGGGGAAGCCCTGGGGAAGGAAAAGGAAGGTGAAGGACCATGAGCAGAATATTGAGAAACGTGTATATTTAACGGATGGGTGGACTGAAATAAGGCAGTGAAGGAGACTAAGGTCTTACTAGCATAAGTCAGGGCGAAGTCACAACCAGAGCTCTGTTCTAGATTATGGCATCACAAAGTTTGGTCTACAGAGTGGTCTGTTAGTTTCAGAAAAAAAAAGAAATCAAGAAAACAATTTTATTACATATTTTTCACTGATTTGAAACATAAGGTAAATTATAATTTGTCCATAACATCCTATTGTGCTTTTAAATGTCATTGCTTCCTTAACAGGTGGTGTTCATCATCTTGGCCAGAGTAATTCTTTTCCTATCAGTTTTTTTTTTTCTTTTTTAAAAAGCTTTGTTGAAATGTAACTTACATGATATAAAATTTGCTAATTTTAAATGCAAAGTTTGATTAGTTTTGACAAATGTGTATAGTCTTGTAACCACCAGAACTACCATCAAGACACAGGACATTTTTATCACCCTGGATAGTGCCCTCGGACTCCTTTGCAGTCAATTTTCTCTCCACTTTCCAGGCTCTGACAACTACTGATTGATTCTCTATCACTACAACTTTGTCTTTTCTAGATCATATAAATGGAGTCATATAGTCTTTTGGGCCTGGCTTAATTAATAGCATAATTATTTTGTGATCTATCCACAGGCACATGTATCACTTTTTATTGCTGAGTCGTATTCCAATGTGTGGATGTACCATTATATTGGTTTATTCATTTACCAGCTTATGGACATTAAGATCCTTTTTATCCTGAGGCAATTATTAGCTTCATTGTAACCTGGATTTGAAGTGTTCGCTCTTAATCACCCTGGTGATGCCACCTCAGTGAAGTTTCTGTGAACATTCATTCACACATCTTTGTGTGGACATACATTTTGATTTCTCTTTGGTAAATATCTGAGAGTGTTATTGCTAGGCCACATGGGTGTATGCTTACTTTGTAAAATAATTCCCACCTGTTTTCCAAAGTGTCTCTATTATTTTGCATTCCCACCAGCAATGAGAATTGCACTTACCAATACATAGTATCATCTGCCATTTTAACTTTAGTCTTAATAGCAAGTGTGTAGAGCTTTCTTGTGGTTTTTATTTGCATTTCCCTAATGACTAAGGAAGTTCTACATCATTTCATGTGTTTATTTGCCATCTTCTTTGGTGCAGTTTCTGTTTAAATACATTTCCCATCTTTAATTGGTTTCTTTCCTTGTTATTGAGTAGTAAGTGTTCTCCATATATTTAGATAAAAGTTTCTGTCAGATATATATTTTGCATATATTTTCTCCCAGTCCATGGCTTACCTTTTAATTTTCTTAACAGTAGCTTTCAAATATGAAAGTTTTTGGATAAAGTACGATTTACCCATTTTTTATATTTTTAATGAATTTTACACCCCATTTAAGAATTTTATGCTCATCTCAGGGTCTCAAAGATTTTCTTATATGTTTTTATCTAGAAGTTTTATAGTTGTATCTCTTACATGTAGGCCTTTTGTCTATTTCAAGTTAATGTTTGTATATGTTGTGAGGTAAAGCTTGAGATTCATTTTTTTTTTAATTATGGACATCCAATGCCAGTGCCATATATTGAAAAGACTGTCCTTTTTCCTTGGTATTTTTGTCAGAAAAGCAATTGACTTTTTATGGGTGAGTCCATTTTTGAACTCTGTTCTGTTACATTGTTCTATATGTCTGTCCTTATGCCAATAACACTCTGTCCTGATCACTGTAGCTTTATACTAAGTCTTGGAATCAGGTAATGTAAGTCCTCAAACTTTTCTTTTTCTAATTAGTTTTGTTTATTCTAGATCCATCCCATTTATATGAATTAGACTTAGCTTGTCAGTTACTACAAAAAAAATTCCTACTGAGACTTTAGAATTGCTTTGAATGTATAGATTAGAGAGAATTAAAATCTGAACAATATTAGTCTCCCAGCTGATGAACATGGTATATCTGTCCATTTATTTAGGTCTCCTTTAAATTCTCTAAGCAATGTTTTATAGTTTGCAATATACAGATCTTGTACATACTTTGTTACATTGATTCATATTTCATTTTTAAATATTATTGTAAATGTATTTTATTAATTTCCATTTCCAATTGTTTTAGTATATAGATATACAGTTGAATTTTCCATATCAGTTTTACATTCTATGTAAAATATATCTGTTGCAAATTTTACTTATTCTAGTAGCTTTAGACTAGATTATAGATTCCTTAAAGGTTTTTTGACAGACATTCATATTGTCTTTGAATTAACAGTTTTGTTTCTTCTTTTCCAAATTGTATGCCTTTTATTTATTTATTTTTTTTGCATTATTGAACTATCTGGAACCTTGAGTACAGTACTGAATACAAGTGGTGAGAGCTGATATCCCACCTTGTTCCCATCTTAGGGGCATGGCATTTTAGTCTTTTACCACTAAGTATCATGTTAGCTATAAGTTTTTGTTGCTTCCTTTTATCAGTTGATAAAATTACCTTGTATTCCTAGTTTTTATCATAATGGATGTTGAATTCTGGCAAATGCTTTTCCTGAATCTATTAAGATATGGGTTTTTTTTTAGTTCATTAATATGATGGATTACATTGATTGTCTTTTAACTGTTATATCAAAATTGCATTTCTGGGATAAAGCCCACTTGCTCATGTTGTATCATCCTTTTAATATGTGGGTCAATTTGACTTGCTAAAATTTTATTGAGGATCTGTTAAGATTTTTTAAGGATTTTGCATCTATGTTTATAAGACATATCGGTCTTTAGTTTTATCTTCTTATAATGTCTTTGTCTAATTTTGGCATCAAAGTAATTATGGCATCATAAAATGAGTTAGGAAGTTTTTATTCCTTTTCTACATTCTGGAAAAAATGTGTAGAATTGGTATTATTTCTTTATCAAAATTTTGGTACAGTTGATGACTGGAATCATGTGCACCTGCAGTTTTTCTGGAACTGTTTTTATCTACAAATTCAATATTTTTGCTAGACATAGAGCTAATCAGGTTACCTGTGTCTTCTTAAGTATACTTTGGCAGTTTTAGTCTTTCAAAGAATTTTTCATTTCATCTGTGTTGTTGAGCTTATTGCCTAAAGTCCATAATTTTCGCTTTTCAGCCTTTTAATATCAGTAGATTTTGTAGTGACATCCCCTCTTTCATTCATGATAGAATTTGTATCGGTCTAACTATACATTTAAAATTTATTGATACTTTCAGCAATGCTTGGCAGACAGGTATGTACAATTTGTCTTTTTGTTTATATATATCAAATTGCACATTGCATTACTATTATATTACGTTACATCGTATTTCACAAAATGGTCCTGTGGCTAAGAAAGTAGTACATATATTCTTAAAAGTATTGCTAGAAATTTTAATGTAAATCTTACCATTGAGGGAAAAATGATAAGGTTAAATAGTTAATAGTTTGTGCAAATATGGAGGATGAATTTGAATGGGCTATAATGAGTGAATTTATAAGTATCATGATTTTGTAAAGTAGTTAAAAATGAAATGGAAATAGTAAATACAGTGATTTTTATCTTAAAATTGGTTTTCAGTGGACTGGAGATCAATTTTCTCCTTTAATTTTTACCCTTTAATTCATTGTTACAGTTTTTTTTTTTTTTTCAGTAGTGGCATGAAACCATCAGAATTTAAGCAGTGATCTTGCTAATACACCAATTGAGTTTTTCTAGCACAAGTGCAAATTTATACCTTTCCAGTTAGAAATGATGAATATTGCTGCTAAAGAAAGAGATGAAGTAAAACATATTCAAGGTATACCAAATGAAAACAGGTATAATTCAAGTTATTGCAGAGAAAATATAAAAGAAGTCATAAAGTTAATGATGAACAGTGTGTACAGAAGACAAAGTATATTAGTTATCTAATGCAATGTAATAAACTAACATAAAACCTAGAAGCCTAAAACAAGTTATATTTATTATCTCATAATTTCTGTGGGTCAGGAATTTAGGAGCAGCTTATCTGGGAGGTTCTGGCTCAGCATCTCTAAAGACGTTGTAGTCAAGATGTCAGCCGCGTCTTCAGGCATTGGAAGGCTTGACTGGGGTTGTAGGATCTGCTTCCAGGATGGCTTACTCTCAGGGCTGTTGCCTGGAAACCTCACTTCTTTTATGGTTGTTGAAAGAACTCATGTCCTTGATACGTGGACCTGTCCATGGAGCTGAGTGTTCTCACAAAAGGTCAGCGAGGTTCCTCTAGAGCAAGTGATCCAAGGAGGAAGCCACAATGCTTCTGTATGACCTAATCTCAGAAGCTTCACTCTATTTCTGCCATATTCTATTTGTTAGAGGTGAGCTACTAAGCTCAGTGTACATCCAAGAGGAAAGGAACTAATGTTGACCTTTTGAAGAAAGGAGTGTCAGAAAATTTGTGGACATATTTTTAAACCACGACAGAAGGCTTGCTATTGGTGAAATTCATCAATAAGAGAACATTTTGGAATTTCAGTATCATACTATATAAAACAGCAATTAATATCGTGTGCTCTTTGCTGGCATTTTGCTTTAGAGTTTAACTAAACCCCATTTCGCATACAAGGAATACATGTACAGCTGACCCTTGAGTGACACAGATTTGAACTGCACAGGTCCACTGATACGTGGATTTTTTCAGTAAGTACACTATAGTACTGAAAGACATTTTCCTTATGTTTTTAATAACATCTTCTTTTCTCTAGATTACTTTATTGTAAGAATATAGTATGTGATACAGATAACTTACAAAATATGTGTTAATCGACTGTTTTGTTATCAGTATGGGTTCCGGTCAATAGTAGGCAATTAGTAGTTAAGCTTTGGGGGAGTCAAAAGTTATACACAGATTTTTGACTGTGCAGGGAGGTCAGCACCCTTAATCCACCCCCCAACCATTGTTCAGCTATCAACTGTATAAGAAAAAAACTGCTGGATAGGGGCGCCTGGGTGGCTCAGTTGGTTAAGCAACTGCCTTCGGCTCAGGTCATGATCCTGGAGTCCCGGGATCGAGTCCCGCATCGGGCTCCCTGCTCGGCAGGGAGTCTGCTTCTCCCTCTGACCCTCCTCCCTCTCATGCTCTCTGTCTCTCATTCTCTCTCTCAAATAAATTAATAAAAAAAATCTTAAAAAAAAACTGCTGGGTAACTTCTCATTTGTTTATTAATGAAAATATGTGCTGTGGAAGATTTTTGTTTGTTTAGTGAATGATCACTGTATATACTGTGATGTAGGTTGTCTTGGAGTAAGTATTGAATGTTACACCAGTTATATGTGTAGAGAGGAAGGGATCACTAGAGAAAGGAAAAAGGTTGCCCCTGATCACAGAGTACTTTATTCACAGAATACAAGTGTTGGTCAGCCACATTACTGGTAACATTCAATCCGTTTTGAGGGAAATAGGGACATTTTAAATACAGCCAAATTGTAGCTGTTGATTATCTTTTCAGCTTCTTTTGGCAAAGAAAATGGCAGCCATGTAAAATGTTGCTTTTTCATACACAAGAACACTTGTGGTCAGGGCAAGTGGCGCTTACATGAATTTTTATTAAATGATGAATGTGAGATTAAAACATTTTAATGAAGTTATTATTTCTGACCGCAGTTGTTTCTCTGAGTGGCTTTCTTAGGTGTAATCCAGAATGAAAACATAGTGGCTAAGACTTAAGTTAGTTCTGGAGTCAGGTTTCCTGGGTTCAAAACCCAGCTGGACCGTTTACAAGCTACAGGATCTTAGACAAGTCATTTCAAACCTCTGTGACTCAATTTCATTATCAGGGAATAAAGTTAATGGTACCTACCTTAAAGAACTTTCCTAAGGATCAGATGGGATAATCCATATGAAATGCTTATGCAGCCTGGCATATAGTCATCATGCAATAAACATTAGGTATTTTGACACTGTTATATCCTGCATGTGTTATTTCAGGCAAAATACCGTGAACTGCAGTTAACCTATAAAATTTCTTAGGAAGTTATACTTGTGGTTAAAATAGCTCAGTCACCATGATTTTGACCCTTCCTCAACACTTAATGCTTTATTTTAATCATCTATGAAAAGAATCTATAACCTATCATTGCATATATTTTAAACCCATATCCACAAGCATCCATAGAATATGAAGAAATACTTGGCTGAGCCCAGTGCAACTAAATGGTGGGTTAGGAATCTTTGATTCCACTCTCCCAATATAAATCCCTCACCTCTCCAGATTTACAGTTGGTGTGTTCATCAACTTAAAGTGAAGAGGAATCCTTTAATTAGTCTTTAGTGAGAAATCTACCCCAATTTCTGGTCTGTGTTCAAGTGTAAAGTCCATAACTACCTATTAAAACCATAAACTGTGAACTAGAATTTTCAACCTTAACAGTATTAGAGAATAAGGGGAAAATGATTGGAAGAGGAAATTGACCTTTGAATTGAGCTATTTGTGTTTAGCTGGCTGTAGATATTTTGATGCAATATTTCAACAATATTTTCCTTCCCTCGGGTATGAAATAACCATTATTTTTTATTTTTAAAATGTGTCTTTTAAGTTAAAGAATTATAAATCTTTAAAAAAAAAAAGTCATCTAAAATCGGTGCTTGCCTTTTTTTCATGAAATGCCCTAGTGGGCAAACACCCTCACTCTCATGAAAGTTGAGAGTTTGAGTGACTCACTATAGTCAGAGAGATACTAGAGCTGCAGCGTCCTCACAAGAGCCATAACATGAAATAGACAATTCAAACGATAGAAATTTGAAACAGGGAGAGAATCCTTCCAAGAGGAGGAGGCCAGTCTAGAACAGACTTACAGAGCAGGTGGGATCTGGACCTTGAAGGAGGTGAGGGAATTTTAGGCATATAAATGGGAGGAGAACTTTTCAAGCAAAGAAAACAATGTATCCAGTAGCATCACACTAGGTCGGTGTAGGGCATGTTTCAGGGACAGTGACTAGAATAGTTTGACTAGAAAAAAAGGGGGTGAGGGATAAAAGAGACCTTGACTAGACCCACACTATGAGGTCCATCAAAAGCTTGGCACCAACTCAGTCCAGCTCTCATGTTAAGGCATCCTCTTATAAGCCATATTTAGAAAGAATATGAAAAAGTAAGTGAGTGGGAGAAAGTAATCCTAAAAAGCATTAAGAGGGGGCAGCCCTATTTCTTTGCTTTATTTCTGTACTTCTGTTTAATGTTCTATATCACCAAGGCACACATTTCTGCCCTTCTGAGAAAGAATCCATGAAGGATGTCTTTCTCTGTCAAAAAGAGAAACCTTTCTTTGTATAATAAAAGTGGTGTGAGGGAATCATTAGTTAAATTGTCATGGTGTTGTTTTTGCTATGAAATGGCAGATTTCCTGGCCTTCACTCTTGGTATTTATGACTGTGATGGGGCAGACAACCAAAGTGGATATATATCTCCATGACTTTGAGTAAAATTCAAAAGTCATTTCAGCAGTTTGAGTTAACAGAGTGCAATGTTATTCAAGAAATGTAAACAACGGCTTTATTCAGTCATCTTCTCTATGAAAAGCTTTATCTGTGACTTAATTTTGTGAATACAGAGAATACCAATTCCTGTATGAAAAACTATTTCTCAAGCAGGTGCTCTCTCTTCTTCCTTCGTCTTTCATTGCCCAACTCCTTGGCTTTATTCTCTGTAAAGAAAAAGACCTGACCTTACTGTTTTACTGCTCCAGAGAAATTCATTCTTTCATTTCTGATGGGTTAACAACCATTAAAAGTACTGATTAACAACAACCTTCTCCAATCCCCAGCCCTCAGAACACAGAATTAGGACAATGCTTGGTAAATGCTTATACTCTCTCTCTTTCACCTGTTTTCAGAAGAAAAAAAAAAATTCTTGAGAAAAATGTAGGCTCGGATGAAATGTAGACTTAGTAGTGGTGTACCATTTTGAGTAGAGTGCTGGGACATGTCAGAGGACTCATATGGGATGCCTAGGTAGCAGTGTGGAAGAAAGGGGAACTGGATAGTTAGGAACCTGAGTCAGGGCAGCATGGATGAGAGAGTGACAGTTCTTTCAGATTAGGTGCTTGAGGTTACCTTAAAAATATCAGGGTGCTTGGCCAATAAGAGAGGGCAGAGACTTTGAGAAGAGTTGTTGTGACTTCCCTATCATGATGGCTAACTTTGCTCCCTCACTTGCCTCCCCTCTCTCCTGGCACCCCCTATAAATCATAACGATGATTTCCTTAGAGTACAGTGGATAGGGATCATCGTCAGACAACATATTTCAATAAAATTCTCAAATGTGAAAAGCAAATGGAAAAGTGATCATGCCTGAAAGAAGTAGAGAAAGCTCTACCCTAAGAGTCTTGCAGAGGGACATAGCTCAGGAGGCCATTTCCCTTCTCAGAAGAATCTCCACAAGACTGCCGACCTGGCAGCAGCAGATTATGGCAGAGCTGGAGACAGAGGAGTGGGACTGAAAACAAATGGGTCTTAATACAAAATATGTCTTCTCTGTCCCTGGCAGAGCCAGCAGCCAACTAAGTACTTGGCCCTAAACAAAACAATAACAAAACCCCAGAGCTATCCTTTCTGAAGAAATTGAACAGACTGTACACCATCTAGTGAAAAATTAGGAAAGTTAGTATGGTTGCTGGTATTCCTAATAAAGACTTCTTTTTGGCTTCTGGAATGCCCCCCGCCACACACATGCTGCCCACAGGATGAGGGGCTGGCTCCCCACTCCTCACGCTGCAGCCATGGTGTCAGTCTGGAAGCCCCACTCCTGCCTCCACAGAGCTTGCACTCAGCATTCCTTCATTCATAACATCACCTGACAGCCCAGGGCTTTCAATCATTTCATCAAAACTTCCAGCAGGAATGAAAAGACCAAATTAAACAACAACAACAACAAAAAAATGGACTGAGAGGAAACAGAGATAATGTAGGGAACAAAAAAGAACTTAAAAAAAACTACACAGACACCTCTTTTCCTAAGAGAAATTTGAGAAAATACTACATCCATAAACCAAGAACGTGAGGCTATGAAAAGAAGGGACCATCATCGAACAAGAAATAGCTCTCAGAAATTAAAACAATACATAATTACCAAAAACACATTGAAAGGAGAGAGTGGAAAATAAAGGGAAGATACCCCCCCCACAACATACCAGAAAGAGAGAAAGAGAAAGAAAATTAAAGAGGAGAAACAGAATCTGATTAGAAGTATTTCCAGAAAGAAAGAGAACTGAAAAAATGAAGAACAGCACATTTCTATAGAAATAGTAAGATACATATTTTCTGACCTAAAGAGAGATATGCAATTCTTCCAACCAAAATGGCTACCCTAGATGTATTCTCTTCCTCTCCCTCTTTCTCTCTCTCCCTCCCTCTCCCTACCACCCACTCTTCCCCCCCCCCCCCATTAAATAGGCGAAATAAGTTAAACCCTAACTTCTTCCAGGGGGAGGTTCATTAAATGTATAAAGTAGAAAAATAGTAGAATTAAAACTGGTCAGGTTTTTCTCTTGGGAAGAGATGTTGACCGGGTAGGGATAGGTTGGTAGGCAAGTGTTTTAGGTTTTGTGTTTGTTTTCTGTTGAGTTATGTTGTGCTGTTTCAATTTTTTTTTAAGATTTTATTTATTTATTTGAGAGAGAGAGAATGAGAGAGAGCAAGCACATGAGAGGGGGGAGGGTCAGAGGGAGAAGCAGACTCCCCGCCGAGCAGGGAGCCCGATGCGGGACTCGATCCAGGGACTCCAGGATCATGACCTGAGCCGAAGGCAGTCGCCCAACCAACTGAGCCACCCAGGCGCCCGCTGTTTCATTTTTTTTAAATTGGGCATATCTTTCACTTTGACTTTTAAAAACGTAACACATACTTAAATAAGAATTGTAGACGATGCACCTGCTAAGACAAACACTTGATTACAATTGTAAAGTGGATGAAGAAAAACCTAAGAACCCTAGCCTCTGGTTTTCCAGCCCTTTCCCCAAACTGTTGGGCGTCACTTGTTTTCCTTCCTTCAGGTCCCCAGGCTCTCTGTCTGCCATCTGATCTCAAGACAAGGTTCAAAGTTTAGTTACCAAACTTTAGTCTTTGAGCAGTGATCTCAGCCTTAAATTCAAGGTCTTAGGTATAGAAAGAACAAGCTCTCTGCTGGAGTCCTTAACATCACACTGGTCCTGTATGTTGACATCAGCCCTGACTAAGTGTTTAGTTCAGAACAGAACGGCAGACAGGGAGGTGACAATTAACATCATTAATCACTTGTTCGGCGACAGGAGCTCTTATTCTGTGGATCCATTGTTATGTTCAGAAGGTCCATGAATTTCCTCAAATTGAACCCAAGTGTTCATTTTTCCCATCTTTATGGGTTCGTCCTTTCTCCAGGAGAAAGTCCATAGCCTTTATGAAAATCTCACAGGACTCCTTGACTTACTGATGTACAAGCACTACCCACATACATGCCCCCATTAATCCTCTCGACAACCTTTGAGGCAGTGGAAGAAGAAGAGAGAGAACATTTATTGAGCGTGTATGATGCTTACATATTTATCATTTAATTTTTCCAACACCCCCATGAGGTCAGTGTTATTATTCCCATTTTAATAAGGCCCAAAAGGCAAAGGGTCAAGTTAGCATTTGAACTCATGTCGGTGTATTTGGAAGACCCAGGCTCTTTCTAGTATATCGTGATGTCTCCTGGTCTGTTCCTTTAGTTACTAGATAGTTAATTTTTTCCCCACTGGGAGAAAAAAAGAGGGGGTTTTATGGGGAAGGCCTGTGTTTTTGCTCTAACGATTTGCATAGCAAGAAAGATGACCTTATACTGTTCCCAGTGCTCCATGGGATTAAAGTGCAGTGATGTGAGAACTCAGGAATCTCCTGCATGAACAAGCAGCTGAGAGACCTGCAGACCAACAGTTCTCAAGCTACTGGCACCACTTGCTGTCTGTGGATAATAACATAAATGTTCACACTCTATAAAACTAGAGAAAGAAAAAAGGAAAAAGCTGTGAAACACTGAAGACACAGTTCACTTATTAAAAAAAAAAAAAAAAACTGGAAAATCAAGACTCAAGACTTCTCTCTTCATCATTAAACACAATTAAAATGGAGTTGCCAAGGACAAAAGATGAAGTTGCCAAATGGACCTGAAATCACAATGGTGCCCACTTAGCAAACACAGCATCAGCTGCCCCAAATACATGGCTGGGCATCTGCTTTGTATTCAAAGTGGCTAGCCCCTCCATTGCACCATCTTAGCTAGTTTTTCTTACCACCTCTGTTCTTTAGGAAATACTGAAAGTAATTAGTTTGATGACTTGGAAAACTCCTTTTAAAATCCCTACATTTGGTAAAAAGAGCACAAGAAAACCTCTCCAACTGATAAATATCTAATTTACAACTGTTAACCCCATGTGTTCCTCCTCCTCTTGGCAAAGTAAATGGATTTGTAGTCATAATAGGAATAGTTTTTTTTTTTTTAATATATATCCAATTCTGAGAGTAGGTTTATTTTGTAGGTTCTCAAGCCTTTAGACAATTTAGATGAGAATACGGAAATATAACTTTCAGTTGGCTGGCAAATCTTACATTACCTGTAAACTTGGGCTACTGATCAGTTTTAAAACTGTCTTGTCTATGCTATCATGCCAAGGAGCATGATATTTTTTCCTACAACTTTATTATAGGTGGTTCTTGATTTTCGTACTTCCTGGGATAGGAAGCTCATCTCCTTATAATTATTTGTAAAGGAGATCTTAGATGGAAAATGAAGGCTATGTTTATGCTGGGAAGCAGTCATGGCCAAAAGCGTCCTGCAGAGACTGGTTGAGCAGCCCCACAGAAGTCTACGCACAGAGGGTCTTGTGGGAAAAACTCATTCAAAGGGAGGAAAGTAGGGGAATGCAAATGTGATCCAAGGTTAGTGACATAAATAACCCCTTGTGATACCTGCCCACCATGCCCCTAAGACAACCTTCTGCACAGAAAACAGTGCTCATACTACTTCTTAGAAATTCTACTTCCATATCTGCTAAAAGGCACTGGACCATATGATCTATAACTACCACTAATTGGACCGGGGGTGACCACCTGACCCCAAATGGGCCCATTAGGTTCTCTCCCATGGGAAATTTTAAGTATCCCAGAGGCTCTGGTTAATCTTTGTTGAATAATTGGGAAGTTAGTGTCAACTGGGGCAGACATTCTCTCCCCTGTACCCCAAGAAGCAGTGAAAGTTGACTTCAAAATGCATGAAGCAAACAACTAATAGAAGTCTATGGCTCCAGAGAGTTTCTGCCTTGGCTCCTGACACTGTTGGATTTCCTACTTGTAATCTATTATAAAGTAGATATCTCCTCTTGAAATACCCCTGTATCTATACAAGAAATTTCTCATCTTCTCCTTAAGCTCACTGGAGTTAATTTTGGTCATTTGTTTAATTCCGGGGGAGAGGGACTGCAGACTTCATGGAAGGAAATGAAGGGAGGGAGAAGGGAGGAAGGAGAGGAAGGTTGTCTATAAAGTATTGAGAGCACAAGTCTGTGTCCCAGAGAGTGGCATAAATTGACCATGAACCTTCCTAACTGGAGTAATTGTTAAACCACAGTTAGTCTCAAGGAGACCCGGCAGGCTGAGCATAAGAGAAAGCATAGTCGTCAGAAACCAGGAAGTAGCTGAAGAAAACATGGCAGGTCTCTGTGGTGGAGACTTCAGTGGGTTTTCTTTGGCTGATGAGGCTACAGTGGTACGTTTGGTGATGTGCAGTAGTCAGCCAGAGACAGAAAATGATAGATACGTTATGGAATCTTAGAGACCAGAGGCTGGTTTTCAAAGGCACATGTGATGCTCCTTGGAGACTTCCAGAAGCATTTGGGGGAGAGAGGCTTGGAGTCCCCACCTGCCAGGTTGGGCTGTATCCATAGAAATACTGTTTTGTTACAGTTACTGGGACCCATTTTTAACCTTCAGGCTGAAGTAGCCTGGGGTAACTGGAGATATATATACACGTAAGTTCAGTTACTGAGAAGTACCTTCTGGCCTCTAACTTACACCCTTTGGTTTATTCTGCATAACTCCAGAGGATAGTCATTTGATAGCCCTTCAAATATTTGAAGACAGTTATGAAGCCTCCCCTAAATCTGAGATTCCACAATCTGTACCGATGTTTTATCCCAGTGACTTCACCATTTTCTTCTCTGACCTAGGGTCCATACATCAGACACGTCCTACATATCAAAATTCCCTGGGGCACTTGCTCAATACACAAAATACATATTCTTGGTCCCATCTTCAGAGATTCTGATTTAGTAGGCCAAGGATAGGGGACATAAATCTCTATTTTTTAAACAGATGATTCTTATATCACTGGTCAGTCCTGGCATTCGTATCGAAGGTTTTGTCTTATTGGTCTCTCTGCTTTGCAAATACACCATTAGTCAGTTATGTGATGTTCCAAAAGGAAATGTGTATTCGCCTGTTAGAGTCCAACAAAACTGTTGATCATTTCTTTACCCAGATTCTATCAATGCAGACTGGGGATTGCATGGGCTGTTTATCAGTCTCTCTTGATTTATTATGCCTTTGTAGTAAATTAAAATTCAGCTGTTGTTTTTGCATGAACAACTTTTGATCTACTCATTCCATACTTGTGGAATTTACATTTTTAACCTAAAAGGAAAAGTTCATATTTCCTTTTGATATTATATCTTAATTTGATTCACAGAGACCTTTTAGATTCATCAGGAGTTTAAGGAGTAGACATGCTGTCCTTGGCACATTACAGAAGCACGCTTTCTATGACTTCATAGAAATTGTTAACAGGAATTTTGTATAGGTTAGGACCAAGAGCATAGGATGCTGGAACTTTATTAGAGAAAGGCTTGCACAGAGGCGTGGTATTAGTTTCATATTGCTGCTGTAACAAATTACCACAAACTTGGTGGCTTCATACAAAACATTAATTATCTTACCATTCTGGAGGTCAAATGGGTCTAACTAAGGCTAAAATCAACGTGTTGTGGGGCTGCATTCTTTCTGGTGGCTTTAGGAGAGAACCCATTTCCTTGATCTTTCCAGTTTCTGGAGGCTGCCTGCATTCCTTGGCCTGTGACTCCTGCATTCCTTGACTTTTTGCTTCAAAACCAGCAATAGCTGGTCAGGTCCCGATGCCATCTCTTTGGTCCTGATTCTTCTGCCTCCTCCTCCTTGTGATTACATTGGATCCTGCATAATCCAGGATAATCCCCTTTAAAGTCATATGATTAGCAACCTTGGTTCCATCTGTAACCTTCATTTCCCCTTGCTGAGTCACATAACATACCCACAAGTTCTGGGGTTAGGCATTCTGCCCACAACCAGCATCAGTGG
Source organism: Mirounga leonina (assembly GCF_011800145.1). Taxonomy (NCBI): domain Eukaryota; kingdom Metazoa; phylum Chordata; class Mammalia; order Carnivora; family Phocidae; genus Mirounga; species Mirounga leonina. Next base: position 12,204,094 of record NW_023270615.1, read on the forward strand.
TAACAGTTCCCTGATGTTATTAGACTTTTCAAATTGCAGAGCCTGTACCCATAAAATGACTCACTCATCCCATGAGCCACAAACGGCAGCTGTGATTGAACCCATTTTAGAGATGAAGAATCTGAAGCTCAGAGAGTATGACAGCTCCCTTCGGGTTAGTTACTAAGTGATGGAATGGGACCAGCGCCTGTGTTTGATTGCTGGCCCACCGATCTTCATAATCATTTAAGCAGCTATGAGTCCACCTAATGTCTTATCATCTAACATTGCCCGTGTTGGTCATAAAATATCATGAAAGACGTTGTCAGATACATATTTCTCTGTCACTGCCCTAATCAACAAGCCAAATAACTTATCAGAAAAGGAAATAAAATTTAATTTTTCAACATGTCCCCAGAGAACTCCTGTTACAGCCTTGTGATAGCTTCTTTTCTTTTCCTTTCATTTATTGATTTTTTTTTTTAAAGAATTTGAAGACAACTAAAGGCCAGTCTCAGATGTTTTTAGAGCTCGATGACCATCCTACTGGTCTGCTCATTCTGCGATGGACTTTTTATGCATTTGGACGGTATTCTCTTCAGAATTCCTCCCACCCAGTAGAAACCGAATCTTCCTGACCATGGAATGATGGAACCGAAACACAGCTGTTTCACGTTTAAAATCATCAAGACTCCTCTTTATTGTCTCTTCCTAGAAATGCTGTCTTTCCCCCTGTTCTCTTTCTTCTCTGTGTCACTGTTTTTTACTTTCGAACTTGTTGATAGCAATTTTAATTCCCTTCTGCCTCTTAAAAAACTCCCCTTTCTTGGCTTCCTTCCTGCATTATTTCTTCCAACCTATCCCAGAGACCTTCAGCCGATTTAATAAGCTCCTCCATGGAGGCACATACTTAAAGTGCTTTTCTTTTCTCATCAAGCAAAGAGACCAGATTGCATTCACGGCGAGCAATATTGTGTGCTCAAGAGCCCCAGATAGGAAGACATGAAGAGCTGTAGCAGCATTGTGGTTCTTGCACATTGAGGGCATGGGACCAGGGAGGTCGCATCACCCCCATTTGGTAGCAATGTCCACTGCCAGCCATCCCTTTCCATGTTCCTTCATGTCGTAACCTGCATTTTGTTTCTCTTTTTTTGCTTCCCTTTTTCCTGTGCTTCCCCTCCATGGGCACATCCCCCAAGGACCTCTGCCCTCTTTTTTTAAAAAAAAATTTTAATGTTTTTATTTATTTATTTATCAGAGAGAGAGAGAGAGAGAGAACACGAGCAGGAGGAGGGGCAGAGGGAGAAGCAGGCTCCCCTCCGAGCAAGGAGCCCGATGCAGGACTTGATCCCAGGATCTCAGGTCATGACCTGAGTCGAAGGCAGACGCTTATGGGATTGAGCCACTCAGGCATCCCTGCCCTCTTTTTATTCTGCCTGTCTGTGAGATCTCATTTCTTCTCATGATATCTCCTTCGATCTAGTCCTGAACATCAGACTTGCCGAGACACCCTGTTCTTGACAGAAACTTAACATACCTAAGATGGAAAACTTCGCTAGCCCTGCATGATCCATTCTTCTGAATTCATCTTATAATTTTGTCAGTTACTCCTGTAACGTCTTTGGTTGCCCCCTCCTCCGTACCTATAATAATTTCTCCCCAAATATAGCTATTACTTCCTCCCCTACCTCCACAGTGTCTGCTATGTTCGGTCATTTCCCCTGCTATCATCCTAGCTCAAAAACTTATTATATGCTGCATGATTGCAATAATCTAACTCAGTGAGTCTCACCCCTGGTTGCACATGAGAATCACCTGGGGGAGCTTTGAAAAAAATTCTTGTCTGGTCCCAACCTCAGACATTCTGATTAAATTGGGCTAGGGCGGGGCCTAGCCTTGAATTTTAAAAAAACAACTCCCCAGGGGATTCTAATATGCAGCCAGGACTGGGAACTACCAGCTAACCTTCAGTTTCTCCCTGTCTTCAATCCATTTTGCATGTGAGATAATGATTCTAAATGGTTCTTTCTTCATATACACCCACTCAAAAGCTTTAATTCATTAGCACCTATGAGATAATTTTCAAATTCATTAGCTTAACTTCTGCCGACCCATAATCTGGTCCAATCAACCCTATTAGCATGATTGCACGATCCACTAAGGCTTCATCTCCTGAACTGGCCTTGCAATTTCCTGCCTTCATGCACTGTTGATACCTCTTTTCTGTACCCATTTCTGCCTTCTGAGAATACACTCGACGTTTCTGCATTTCCAGCCCGAAGCTTCTCCCTATTTTGCCACCTGATCACATTTCTTCCTTAAAATCCAAATCATTTTCAATTAATGCCAGACCCTAGTTACTTTTCACTGGAGGCTAGTTGGTTGAAAGATCAGGCTTTTGCAATAGACAGAAACAGGTTGAAATCCTAGATTCTCTGCTCCCTTCCGTGTGACTTTGGGGTGTCGTGGAATCTCCCTGAGTTTTGTTTCTACAGTATGTTAAATGAGGTTACCCACCTCTTAGACTTTGCTGAGAATTCAGTTAAATGGACTCAAGTATGGAAAATGCCTCACACATGAGATGTGCTAGATAAATTTATTTTTTATTAATATTTATTAATTTTAGCTATTTATTTAGTATTATCAGTGTTTGTATATATGTGCCATTGCCCCAAATAGATTGTAGAGACTGGAGTAAAAGACTGACTCTACAAAATCCTTATACTCACAGTGTCTGTTGTTCCTTGAATATAGTAAGTGTTGCTTGATAAAAACTTCTAAATATATCAAGTGCAATTTAGGTGACCATGACCTCTAGCCTGGCTGTGGTGCCTTTTGGTGGTAGATGGACAATATATAAAAAATTCTGATTGAAAGCTTGCCTTTTTTATAGCATAGCTTTTGAAAGAGATACAAAAACATCTTGAAGTATTTTGAAATGTTTACAGTTCACGAGGTGTAATTCTAATGTCACTCTTTCAGGGTCCCTTAATATCATGAAATTCAGCTAAATGTATTTGGTCCATCCTCCAAGAAATGACTGTTTATATAATCCTAACAAAAATGGACCAGCAACACGAGGTTGAATTAATTCTTTTGAGGCTACTTTCCTGATTTTTATATATTCCTTGTCCAGAAAAGCCGTGGCAAGTGACGCATTCCTTGTCTGAATATATCCTTGATTAAACTCTCTGCAAACAGATTCCCAATGGGATTACATAAGGAACACTCAGGTCACTTCAGAGATCAGCATATCTCACTTCATGAGGTTTTAAGCCATAGAAAGTCTAGTTTAAGGTATTTCTCTTTTCCAGTTTATTCTATTGGGATTTTCTCTCCTTATGCCATTTTCTCCTAATCCCTCTCAGTAGAGCTAATTCTGAAAGGCTAATCCAGAATCAATTTGCCTTTTAGGAAAGTAAACATCAGAACGATTGACGGGAAAGTTCTGCCCAAATGCCAGAAGCAATCAATCCTAACATCCTGCACACACTATTATGGACTGAATTGTGTATCCCTTCCTCCCACCCAAATTGCTCTTTTGACACCCTAACCCCCACTGTAACTGCATTTGGGGAGAAAGCCTTTAAGGAGTGATTAAGGTTAAATGAGCTAATAAGGGTGGGGCCCTAATTCTATAGGATTGGTGTTTCATAAGAAGGGGACGAGATCCCAGAGATCTCTTCTTGTCACAGAGGAAAGGCCACAGGAAAACATAGTGAGTAGTCTGCCACCCGGAAGCCAGGAAGAGAGAACTCACTGGAAACTGACCGGGACAGCACCTTAATCTTGGACTTTCCAGCCTGCAGAACTGTGAGAAAATACATTTCTGCTGTTTAAGCCACTCAGTATGTGTAATTTTGTTGTAGACTGATACACACATTTGCAGTCACATTGATACACACACAGCAAATGCAAAATTTTCAAAACCTTATTTTCTGAAAGGAAAATACCCAATTTCTTCTCTCCCCTTCACTGCCGGTCAGCCTCCACTCTTCGCCCTGGCCTCGCCTCCTTGACTCAGTCACTGTGACCCTAAGATTTTACCATCGACCACAGTAAACTTTAACAATCCCATATATAAAGTTTTCCTATTAAACCTAGAGTGTACAATGAGGACACAGCCATCCATAACCCTGGGGAAAGTTTTTCTGAACTGCTGCATTTTTCCCGATGAATCACTGTTAACCCTGTAAACACTGGCTCCTTATGATCCTTTGAGGCATTTCCAAACTTTAAAACCTTTCCAAATATGCTATAGACTTCCATGTCATCTTCAACATTAGATGAAACTTACTTCCATCTCTTGTTCACTTGGGGTCATTACCGTGATGTGCTCATAATGAAGCTATGCACATACGGAGGTAGATGTTGGAATTTCATTTTATTTAATTCCAGTATAATTAACATACAGTGTTAGACTAGTTTCAGGTGTACAATATAGTGATTCAACAATTCCATATATTACTCAGGGCTCATCACGACAAATGTGCTCCTTAATCCCCATCACCTTTTTCACCCATCCCCCTACACTACCCCCCGCCCCTCTGGTAACCAACAGATTGTTCTCTGTAGTTCAAAGCTTGTTTTTTTGTTTGTCTCTTCTTTTCTTTGTTCGTTTTTTTTTTTTTTTAAAGATTTTATCTATTTATTTGAGAGAGAGAGAATGAAAGAGAACACATGAGAGGAGATAGGATCAGAGGGCAAAGCAGACTCCCTGCCGAGCAGGGAGCCCGATGCGGGACTCGATCCCGGGACTCCAGGATCATGACCTGAGCCGAAGGCAGTCGCTTAACCAACTGAGCCACCCAGGCGCCCTCTTTGTTCGTTTTGTTCCTTAAATTCCACATATGATTGAAACTATATGGCATTTGTCTTTGACTGACTTATGTCACTTAGCATTATACCCTCCAGATCCATTGATGATGTGGCAAATGGCAAGATTTAATCTTTTTTATGGCTGACTAATACGCCATTGTATAGGTACCACATCTTCTTTATCCATCATAAGTCATTGGACACTTGGGTTGCTTCCAAAATCTGGCTATTGTAAATAATGCTGCAAAATGCATAGGGGTGCATATATCTTTTCAAATTAGCATTTCCATATTCTTTCAGTAAATACCCAGTAGTGGAATTACTAGTTTATATGGTAATTCTATTTTTAATTTTTTGAGGAAGCTTCATACTCTTTTCCACAGTGGCTGCACCAGTTTGCATTCCCACCAACAGTACAAGAGGGTTCCTTTTCCACCACATCCTCACCAACACTTGGTGTTTCCTGAGTTTTTTATTTTAGCCATTCTCACAGATGTGAGGTATTACTGCATTGGGGTTTATTTATATTTCCCTGATGATGAGTGATGTTGAGCATCTTTTCACGTGTGTGTTGGCCATCTGGATGTCTTCTTTGGAGAAATGTCTGTTCATGTCTTCTGCCCAGTTTTAATTTTTTTTTTTTTTTTTTTTTTTTGGTGTTGAGTTGTATAAGTTCTTTGTAGATTTTGGATACTAATCCCTTATCAGATATGTCATTTGCAAATATCTTCTCCCATTTAGTATATTATCTTTTTGTTTTGTGATGCTCTCCTTTGCTGTGTAGAAGCTTTTATTTTGATGTAATCCCAATAGTTTATTATTTTATTTTGTTTTCCTTTTCTCAGGAGACATATCTAGAAAGAAGTTGCTACTGCTTGATGGCAGAGAAATTACTGCCTGTGCTCTCTTCTAGGATTTTTGTGGTTTCTGGTTCTTTGAAGAATGCTGGATTTCTTCTTCTCTCCCCTTCACTGCCGGTCAGCCACCACTCTTGGCCCTGGCCTGGCCTCCTTGACTCAGTCACTGTGACCCTAAGATTTTACCATCTTATGTATAGGTCTTTAATCCATTTTGAGTTTATTTTTGCGTGTGGTGTAAGAAAATGGTCCAGTTTCATTCTTCTGCATGTAGCTGTCCAGTTTTCCCAACACCATATGTTGAAGAGATTGTGTTTTTCCCAGTGCATATTCTTGCCTTACAATCCTTTGTCAAAGATTTATTGCCCATATAATTGTGGGCTTATTTCTGGGCTCTCTATTCTGTTCCATCTGCTCTGTGTCTATTTTTGTGCCAGCACCATACTGGTTTGATTACTACAGTTTTATAGTATATCTTGAAATCTGCAATTGTGATGCCTCCAGCTTTGTTCTTCTTTTTCAAGATTGCCTTGGCTATTCAGGGTCAGATGTTGGAACTTTAATAACATATTCTTACATATTAGCACTTATTATATATCAGTGACTGCTTTAATCCATTTGCATATGTTAGCCCATATAATCGTTGAAAGCACAGGTTTAAGGTAGGTGCTATTATTGTCCTCATTGTATAGACAAGGAGGTTGAAGCACAAAAATGTCCTTAAGGGTAGTAAGGGGAGAAGCTGGTCTTTGAAATGAGATTGGATGGCTTTAGAGCCCATACACTCAACTGTGATTACTTTTACTGCCTCTACTGAGGACTGAATTGTGACTTCAACAGGGGCCAAACACTAGCCATTGCCCTAGAATATACTTTCTTGCAAAATTCTTTGATGTCAGCTAATATTTAGATGGTTGACTCTTTTTCATAAATGCCATGCAAAGCTTATACAGGTACAGCAGCTTCCAGGGTGTGTGATGGAGGTGGATTTCTGCAAAACACATGAGTGACTTAGAAGCTGCAGCAGCCCTCTCCCCAGTAGAGAGCACAGTCTCCAATATCATTGTCTTCTGAATTTTTATATGGATTCTTTGACCTGTCAGGGCAACTCAAATCTTATCTATAATTGCAGCATGCCTAATGTGCTGGGTCACACTGATAGGTGTGCTGTACATTGGGCAGCTCAGAACTTTAAAAATGCCGCACTGCCCAGTACTCAGATCTTGGTTTCTGATGCCATTCTCCTGTACAAGAAACAAAGGTTCTTTGGAGAAATGACTGAGTCTAGGACTGGGGCAGTAAATATACAGGATAAGCCTGAAGCATCTTGTAGTGCCAGAAAGTAAGAAAGTGCTGAAAACAAAACAAAGCAACAACTAAAAACCCACACACAACCAGAATATCAAAGAGATACAAGAAACATCTAAAAGAGCTCCCAGGGACGCCTGGGTGGCTCAGTTGGTTGGGCGACTGCCTTCGGCTCAGGTCATGATCCTGGAGTCCCGGGATCGAGTCCCGCATCGGGCCCTCTGCTCAGCGGGGAGTCTGCTTCTCCCTCTGACCCTATCCCCTCTCATGCTCTATCTCATTCTCTCTCTCAAATAAATAAATAAAAAGAAAAAAAAATCTTAAAAAAAAAAATAAAAGAGCTCCCAATAGCCAAAGCTAGAATAATTTGCACAAAAAAATAAATAAGGTAGTATTAGATAATAACCATAAGTATAAAATAAATATCCAGGAGTCCATACCAATGAAAATAAATGAGTGAGTAAATAAATAAATGGGGAAAAGACATAAATTTCCTATATGAAAGAATTCCAATTAAATTATACAGATAGTTCATCCTGAAAGAGATGGAGTATAACTCCTTACTTCTTTAACTGTGGATTGTGCATAGTGACTTCTTTCCAAAGAGTGCAGTATTGAAAGAATGACTTCACAGTGGGAAAACCAGACAAACACGACCTCATCCAGCTGATCAGGGTCAACATCAACAGTGGTAAGTCATAGTGATAGCCTATATCGTGGGTAGATGAGATGAAACTGACCTTTGTGATCTTCCCCGATTCCTCCATTCTAATCATGAGAAAAATGTCAGACAAATCCCACTTGAGGGACATTCTGCAAATTATCCAACTGGTACTTCTCAAAACCGTCATCATTAAAAAGGCAAGTCCGAGAAATGGTCACAGCCAAGAAGAGCCTAAGGAGACCTGACAGCCAAGTGTAATATGGTATTGTGGATGGCATTCTGAAACAGAAAAAGGACATTATATAAAAACTAAGGAAATCTGGGGGCGCCTGGGTGGCTCAGTTGGTTAAGCAGCTGCCTTCGGCTCAGGTCATGATCCTGGGGTCCTGGGATCGAGCCCCACGTCCGGCTCCCTGCTCAGCGGAGAGCCTGCTTCTCCCTCTCCCTCTGCCTGCCACTCTGCCTACTCGTGCTCTCTCTCTGTCAAATAAATAAATAAAATCTTTAAAAAAAAAAACTAAGGAAATCTGAACAAAGTATGGACTTTAGGCAACAATAATGTATCAGTATTGGTTCAATGACAAATGTACTATTCTAATGTAAGAGGTTAAATATAGAGTTGACTAGATGTGAGGTATATGGGATTTCTCTGTGCTGTCTTCATAATAGTTCTATAAATCTACAACGATTCTAAAATAGTTTTTTTTTTTTAATTAAGTCACTTTGCAAGGCATCTATTGCCCAGGCAGTGTTGCCGAGATGCAGTCACATGACCGACCAAGCTCCAGCTCCTTGGAGTCAGATGTAACCAGCCTTTTCCCATTCTTCTCCTTTGCTCTCCATCCAGGAGGCCATGACTTGAATATAGCCAGCCTCACAGTTCCTGGGACCCTTGGCTCCTACTTTGTGTTTTCCATAGTTCTGATGTCCTCAACATTAATGATGTAATTAGACACTTAGGCCCAATAGAATTTGCATTTCCCATAAATACCTCCCCACATCATTCTTTATTTGTGGCTCTGATACCACAGCACCTTCCTTTCCACCCAAACAAGATTCAGCTCCAACTGTTGACTACAATTTAATCTAGCTTTCTGCGGCCCTGTTTCAGTTTGAAATGCCAGGAGCTACCTTTTACAACTCAGATAAGAATACTTAGTCGTTTTGAAAAGCTTTGGGTCATGGAAGGTGCGTCTGTATAACTTTTTTTGCCTCTTACATCCATTCATGTAATGGACAGTGTTCTAATTCAACAGTAAGAGGTGCTGTCTGCCCCACAGTATCCCATGATGCAGAGCGCACGCGCGCACCTGCATGCACACATGCACACAAACACACACAGACAACTTCTGATCATTATGTTTTCTTAATTTTAATGCCATTCAGAGAAAATTACTCCATCTTAATCTGCCTAACTCAGTAGCATGACACCCCGAAAGTGTTCTCAGAGGTTGTGAGATGGGTCACAGGTAGTGTAATTACAAAAACAAATGCTTGTGTTGATGATCTATTTTTCAAAAGGAAGTAATGTAGATTTAAGATTATCCCTCTGTAATCCAGCATTATGTGCATCATAGTGGAGGGGATGCCAAGTATAGTAGTGAGCAACCTTACTGTGAGCAAGTCAAGCACACCATGATAATTCAGTGGAATTTTATAAAAAGTCTTGTCTTCAACTTTGATCCATAGCTTCTAATTTATGAAAAATTCCACAGTGCATCAGGGGTTGTGCTCACCCACCTGCTCAACAGGCATAGATGCTGCCCTCCGGCCATCTGGGGCTTCCCCACATGGCTGCCCCTCTCATGATCACTATGGAAAAAACTCCCCCCATTTGGGAGCTCTCTCTCCTCTTCTGGCCAAATACCCACTAGACCCTCAGACTTTTGTCTTCCTCCTCTCTTCCCTTCAACCAGCATGCATCATCAGTCATGTCCTTGTACTCACATCCATGGTATGTGTGTGTATGTGTGTGTGTGTGATGGAGGCTGGGTGGGTGACAGATTGGCTGTTTGTGCAGAGCATGCATCTCACATACCCAAGCTGGGCTGCTGTATGATGCTGAAAGAGTCTCTGGGACTTGCCTAGCCTTGAGTTACACCAGCAAATGCTGCCTTTTGTTGTCTCTACCTATGGTAAGTGCTGTCCCCCAGGAGGAAGGGGTCCTTCATGCCATATGTGAATGAACAGTGCTCTTGCTTGCATTCTAACATGCTTTTTGAGAAGGCAAAAAGGAAGTGGCAGGGCCCCAGCCATCTTGGTTCATTGCTGACATCCCCATCAGTGCAGGCCCTGCCTGGGAACATCATCCATCAGGTATATCATAGAAAAAAGTTTAAGAGTTCATGTTCTAGGTCCCTCTATTGAGATGCAATTTTTTTCCTTCTGTACAGAACAGAACTGATCTATGCTTGAAGGGCTCCATTACTGAGATGGAGATACCTCATTCTTCCCTCTACCTCATCTTCTCTTCCTCACGGGCTTGCTTCTTCTCTATCCACAAAGAGTGGGGCACCCTGCACTGTCCTTGTCACTGAATATAATTTCTGTGACACCTCTACCCTGACCGTAGCCATTAGTGTTGCTGTTGATCTCTCTTGCTGAAGTTCTTCTCTTGATTTCCCTTTGTCTCATCACATTGTCCGCTTTCTCGGACTTTGCATTCAGTGCTGCTTACTTCTGCATGGATAACTGACCCAACACAGTGCAGTTGGGTCTGTGTCTTCTGGCTTTGCATGTTTTCTGCTAGGTGTCGAGGGGTTGATTTTTATTTGCCACCCAACACGTTTTCCTCCAGGTTGCTTCTGTGGCTGAAACAATTCCAAAAGCTTAGGGTTATGTTGTCATCTCCCTTTCCAGATCTGACCTTCTATCTGGAAATTCAAAAATACTACCTTCTTTAGTTCAGGTATGGAAGGGAGGTCTTTTAATGGTACCTGAGAGGAGAGCCATTAAGTTTTTGTTAACCATTGGCATTATATCCTAGGTGAGCATATCATATAGCCTAGGCATAGGGCAGGGCACAAAAGAAATAAGACATAAGGCAGTTAAGATTTTTACAGGAAAGGGGGTAGTTGTGAGCACTTACAAAAATATTATTAGTCAAATGAACAAAACAGAGTGTGGCAAGTGCTCCAGAGTCCCATGAAATTGGGCAAGACTTACAATGCCTCTAGTAGAATACTCTGCAGGGTACAGAATAGTCATGAAGATTCTTTCCTACACAGTGACAGCAAATACAACTCCAGAGACACATAACTTCAAGGATCCTTGGTCTAAGAACAAACCATGTTTCTGTACCATTGGCTAAGGATCACATGCCTTGAAGGCTAACAAGATCGTAAAAATGGGTAAAGATGAGATTTTAGGTTAATCGTGTACTTATTTAGCTGTCTTTGTCTTCTAGCTTTCATTTTTCTTACCCTCATGGACTTAAGAAATGATCCCTGGGGCACCTGGGTGGCTCAGTTGGTTAAGCGACTGCCTTCAGCTCAGGTCATGATCCCAGGGTCCTGGGATCGAGCCCCACATCGGGCTCCCTGCTCGGTGGGAAGCCTGCTTCTCCCTCTCCCACTCCCCCTGCTTGTGTTCCCTCTCTCACTGTCTCTCTCTCTCTCTCTCTCTCTCTCTCTCTGTCAATTAAATAAATAAATAAAATCTTTAAAAAAAAAAAAAAGAAAGAAATGATCCCTGAGGTCCCTTCAGATTTTCAGATGTTGTGATTCTAAGAAACACTTTATCAGGGTTGCTCACAATTTGTGAAGATCATTAGTTACTCAACAACCAGGAGAATGATCTGATATGAGTTTAACCTCCACTCTCTGCCCTGATCAGTCCTCATAGATGTGCCAGAGTGTAGTGAGTGGGCAGTAGAAAGCCATCAGAAGGAAGGGAGAAGAAACAACCAGACAGCCACCAAAAGCAAACTCAAGTCCAACCATAATACTTACCTGAACTGAGAACAGAAATAACCCACAGCCCAACCCCAGTTTTCTTCCCATTCCCCCCAACCTTGCTCTACCCTGCACTGTGAATAGCCGTTTTCACATGTGTGTGGACACACTGACTTGCACTTCCAAGCTCTGTCCGCCATCCCTTCTTCCACCTACCCCTCCCCTTGGTCACTTCTCATACTTAGATTGATGCATGCCAGTGGCATTGTCTACCCTGAATCAGAGAGACCTGGTGGAGAAGGCCTCGCAAGAGACCTTCATATGCTGGAACCATGTGATCAGGGAACTCTAAGGTCCAGGTACTAGAAGTATGGTCAAAAAGGGCAAGCTAGGGCTCCAGTAACGTTACCTCTTAGCCCCTGGACTGCTCACCCCAATGTGAGAAATACAGCTAGGGGAGGACTGGAGAAGGGGCCTCCAAAATACTGGGCCCAAGTCCTAGGTTGAGTCTGTATACTCCTACTTATAATAAAAAAAATGTGGAAATGTAATTGTTCAAACATATCCCGGTTGTGCCGTGTATTAAGCAATATAACAAAGGTGGCACACATATCAAATCTTAAAAAAAAAAACAAAAACCTAATGGCAGATAATACAGAAATTTTTTTACCGTGAAGCTAAAGAGAGGTGGACTGTTGAGCCAATGTGAATGATTATTACTAAACCATTACATATTTATATATACTACATATATTTATATATTATATAATTAGATGACTATATATTGTTAACATTTGATTGTAGCTCCGAGTGTAGAATCACTTTATTTGAAATGAGATCACACAGCCAAACAATAAAAATCTCGCCCTGGAGCAACAGGGCAGCAGGCCAAACCTCCATATTGTGTCCCTCAGCTTAAATTTCGTGTGGCTTCCAGCTCTATTTCTGGGAAAGAACGGGCTAGATTATCTCTAAATTCCTTTCTAATGCTGTGATTCTCAGATTCAAATTCAGCCAACATTCAAGTAGCATTTGCTGTTTGCACCATGCCAGGTCAATTCACGGATCTTCCATCAATTCAGCCTTTTCTGGGAAATACTCTTCACCCACTTAAAGGTGAGGAAGTGAAAAGTCAGAAAAGGAAAAGGACTGGGTGTAGATCTAACAGCTGTGAATACACAGAGGTGTTCCTTGAGCACAGAGCCTTTACCTCCAGGTCCAGAGGCTGTCCCGCTGCAGCATGGTGGTGTCCGAGGTCGCCCGGGGGAACCACAGCCTCCCGCAGAGCAGGCTCTTTGAGGAAGACGGCCTGATCCACGGGTGTGTTGACAATGCCAAGAACAGGGCCTGGAATGTTGTCGGCACTCCCAAACAACACTGCTCGTTGAACAAACCAACAAATGCAGAGCTGTACTAGATGGGTAGCTACCCATCTACTAACGAGAGAGAAGTAGTGAAATATTTGACATCAACACTTTGTTTCTAAGTTTACCTCTATTTTCCACAACATTCTGAGCCACAGTCAACACAAATCCTGGCTTTGTGGGATAAGTTGCTCTCCTACTTTGAGGATCTGTCTTTTCAGTTAATATTTTTTTTAAGGACATTTTCTCTCAACTTTCTCCTGTCAATATCCATCTGATGCTACCTTGGCCAATCTTTTTTCTGACTTAACAGTATCAGGCTTTAATACATCTATCTGGTAGAGGAAACACTGTTAGTGTAAAAAACTGATAGCCTCTCTGCTATAGACAGATCCAAATTTTATCAAAACCGTCAGCTACTCTTCTACTTGTTTGATATTTACTTTAATTTCTTTTAGAGGCTCAAAGCTTTAGAAGAATCCTTCAAGATAATCCAGGCCAATTTTTTTTTTTTCCAAATTGGTACAGATGCTAAAGTGATAAGTAAGAAGACCTTTAGGTGGTATATAAGCAAAGAGTACTTTTTCCTAGTAATTACATTTTCTAATATTCGTATTTGTTTTAAATATGTTTTCTAGTAGTTGATAGTTTTCTAATAATTATATTTTCCTTTAATGAGTAATCAAAAACTATATACATGCATGTGCCTATATATCTGTAGATCTGTATCTGTGTATTTCTAACTGCATCTGTAAATCTAGCACACTAAACCTGAAACATTATGAATATTATTGTTTAGGTCAGGGCTATAGTGGGCAGATTTCATTTGAGTTTAAAAGATTAATAGGGGTGCCTGGCTAGCTCAGTCCAGTAGAGCGTGTGACTCTTGGCATTGGGGTTGTAAGTTCGAGCCCCACATTGGGCATAGATATTACTTAAAAATAAAACCTTTAAAAAGATAAAAGATGAATGGATTTAAAGAAATAATGAAAAAAATTAAAGAAATGTTAAGTTAATAATGATACAGATGGTCCTTGGATATGTCAGAAGTCATGAAGAGAGCAACTGAGTTTGGAAAACACTTTGCTAATCCAGCCACATCATTTTATGTCTAAGGCACAGGGAAGTGAAATGACTTGCCCAAGGCCCCAGGGTTAATTAGTGAAAAAACGAGGACCAGACTCTAAGTCTCCAGGTTCCAGGTAATTTGTTCACATCCATAATGCCCCACTTTTAGACTCTGAGCATCATTAACCTGCTCTTATATGATTCATATTATGAATAAATTTTTATCCACCGCTGACTAATGCATAAGATTCTAACTTTCATAATTGAAGTTTCAAAGACAGAAAAGCCCTCTAGTTCCCTCCAAGGAAAAAGCACTCTCAGGTATAATTACAATTTGTGTTTATAATGCGCCTTTCATTAGGGAATCTGAATGAACTCTAGAAAATTGATCTGATGACTGCTATTATCTTGTTTTATACATTGGGAAACAATGACCCAGACAGGTTAAGTGAATTGTCCAGGGTCGGCCTGGTGTCAATCACTGAGAATGAGACAGAATTAAGTCTTTAATCTCCCCTCCCCCCTTGCCTCTGTGGGCTTTGCCTTTCCCATTCATCCCCTAGTCACTTGCCAGATTTTGAATTAGAGGGAGCTCCATTAAATGGGATTCTAGTCTAAGACTCTACTTTGTACCTTTGCACAATACGTATGGTAAGTATCCAAGCTCAGGATTTCCTATTTTAATAGCCTTGCTTGTCTTTATTAATTGAGCGTGTAACTGGACTTAAATCTGTCATTTGTTATTCTCTCTGGTTGTTGAAAAATGACTTTTTTGTCCTACTAAAGTTTTTTGTCCTGCCTGTTTATACACAGGTGGGGAAATAACTACCACTACAAGTCAGACAGGACACACGCTGAGATGTTTACATTCTACTTGTTCAGAATTCTTAACTCAACCACTTGACTAGCTACTGGCCAAAAGAAATCAATAAATAAATTCATTGTTTCAGTCATTTATTTCCTACTTTCGCACAGTGGGTCATATAGTATGTGTGGCCTTTGGTTGACCACAGGAGGTCAGCTCCTATTGATCTGATGTCCTTCAAATGCCCTCTAGTGGTTGAAGGCCCACATGGGCTGTTCCATTTTCTCTTGTGTGAAACACCAAGGTCCCTGAATAAATAGAAGAGCTACCCTTTGAAAATGTGCATCTAAAGCATCCCATGTGCATATTAAGGAACTTAGCCTTCCCCTTTGCTCCTTTGGCCAATTAAGCAATCTCCTCAATAGCAAATGCAGGGCACAGTATTCACTGCTCCGTAGCCTTCAGAATACCCACTTTAGAGCACCCACCCTATCCCACACGCTGTTATGAGTCCATTGCGTATATACAATCTCTGTATTAGTTTCTTAGGGTTGCATAACAGAGTACCACAAACTGGATAACTTAAAAACAACAGCAATTTATTCTCTTACAGTTCTGGAGCCTAGAAATCCAAAATCAAGGTGCTGGCAAGGCCATGCTCTCTCTGAAGGCTGTAGGGGAGGATCCTCCCTTGCCTCTTCCAACTTCTCTTGGCCCCAGGCATTTCTTGACTCATGGAGCGTAATGCCAGTCTCCGCCTCTGTCTTCCCATAGCTGTCTTCCCTCCATGTCTTTGTCCTCACGTGGTGATTTCCTCTCTGTATCTGTGTCCCAATGTCCCTCTTCTCATAAGGACACCAGATGTATTGGATTAAGGCCCACTCTAATGACCTTCTCTTAACTGATTATATCTATACTGACCCTTTTTCTAAATAAGGTCACATCAGGTACTAGGGATTAGGATTTCAATACATCTTTTGGGGGTATACTATTCAGCTCCTAACAGTCCTTTCAGAGAGGAACAGTTTGTCCCCATTCCAGATGAAAAACTTTGAGGTATGGAACAGTTTTCACCCTGTGGCCCAAGGTAAAACAGCTGACAAATGGTAGCATAGCCCTGTCCGATCCGAAGGCCAGCTCTGCTTCAGTGCCCGTTGGAGGTGGGAAAGAGTGCTAACAGGGGCCTTGGTGACTAGGGGTGCTGTTCTGACATCTGATGAGGAACCTATAAAGGAAATCACAAGGTCTAGAAAGAACGTTTGGTGATACAGAGTGATGAACAAAATGCTAAGTGCTAGCATCCTTGGAGTCCTTACCAAGCTCCAGGCAGTGTGCTCAGCCCTTCCCGTGTCTGAAATCCTTTACCTTCCACAGTGACACTGACAAGGTGCTCTCTACCCATCTTACACATGAGGAAACTGAGGCAGAGGGCTAATGTAAACCACCGCAGGTCACATTACTGAGTCAGAGGGCCGGGATTCACCCCCAGGAAGTCTGATACCAGCGTCTGGTTATCATAATGCCTGGATTGGAGCTTCCTGACATTCTCCTTTTCCAGCCCTCCAAAATAACTGTTTCATATGTATTGATTTTGTCTCCTGTTTTAAAATGTGAGCTTAAAATACAACCTGTGGAGAGCAGCACTGAAACCTTTCTACTGTGTACCCTTCACAACATCAGCTGCTATACTGGTCATATCATAGCTTCCGGAAGAAACTGAGCTCTTGGGTGCAACCTGGTGCATCCCAGCCATACTGTTAAAATGAATTAGGCTGAATGCTGGGGTCTCCCTGAGCGTCCTGGGAAAAGACCCCTTCCCACTTCCCAGTCCAGCAAAGAAACATCCTATAGTCCTTAGAAATAAGTGCAAGTCAAACACCAGCTCCCCTTTAAGATTTGGTCAAACGATGTGTCTGAACAAATCTGCTACCAGGACATGCTCTCTCCTTAGTGAAAAGCTCTCCAGAAATGTGTGGCTGATCTGCTCCAAGGTGTGTGTCTTGAGTGCAGGGATCAGCCCTCACTTAATGCCATCACTTCTTGCACAGAGCTGTGAATCCTGGAGCCATCATTACAACTAACTCTTAGGAGGAACCTGAGACTCATTTGATCAAGTGCCAAAAGAGGTGAGATGCTGCCGATTTATCTCTTGCCTCTCCCCTGCAAAAATTCTAAATAATCTAAGAAGAAATTCTTCCAGTTCCATTTTGGAGGTCTTAGAAACCATGCTGCTCGAGTCTTCCACTGGGCTGCCTCGGGCCTTGGAAAACAGCCAGCTTCTCTCTCGGCTGGAGTGTGTACGCGACTTCAACCCCGGGTGCCGTGGAAGAAGAGAGTGCCCTGCTCGGTGCTATATGTGGATGTGTAAATTACAGCAGATGATGCACTTAGCAATTATGTTCTTTGCATACATAAGCAGGAACAACAGCTCCCAAACTGCCAATATCCTTCTCAATTCTCACAGAATGACTATGTGTCACACGGTCATGCAGCAGGGGGCCTGGAAATGAGATGAAGGAATGGCACAGTATGAAGTTTCAATTTTGGAGAAGCACCCCTCCTGCGGTAGCGAACAAGCAAACAAGAAAAGCCTCAGAAGGCACGGCAGCCTGGCTGCACGCCCCAACCCTCCTGAGGGTAGAGATGGGACACGGAGGAGACCGGATGAAGGGGGAATGGGGCCGGTGACTTAGATGCTCCTGCGTCTGGTGAGGCTCCGCGACTACCTGCAGGAGCCAGGCAGTGTGGTTGGAGGCTTTCATGAAACAGCTGAAGCTACACCGCACATTTCAAGAGGCTGGAGGGGACAGACAGATAGCCTAGAGGAGGAGAGTGAGTCTGATAGGAACTCCGGGGAACACCACAGAGTGCATGCGCCTCCTCTAAAGGGGAGCTCTCCTGCACCTTATGCAACTGTTGCTAAGCAGGAAGAGCTAACGCTTCTCACTCTTCAAGAAAAGCTGAAAATCCTTGGGTGGGGAGAGGTTGGTGTGGGTGTGAGCCCTTTCTCAACTGTATTAACTATTGGCAGCAAATTTAAATTTAGCAAATATAACAAATGCAATTTAACAGATTAAATTATTTTATGGGCGCCTGGGTGGCTCAGTCGGTTAAGCGACTGCCTTCGGCTCAGGTCATGATCCTGGAGTCCCGGGATCGAGTCCCGCATCGGCCTCCCTGCTCAGCGGGGAGTCTGCTTCTCCCTCTGACCCTCCCCCCTCTCATGTGCTCTCTGTCTCTCTCATTCTCTCTCAAATAAATAAATAAAATCTTTAAAAAATAAAAAAAAATGTTTTAGAACGTTGTCAAGATTTGTATCAGTTATTTATGCTGAGTAACAAACAACCTCAAAACTAGTGGCTGATAGCTGCCTTTTTACTCTCCTTGTGACTTCCTTGTTTGGGAATTTGAGAAGGCTCCCCTGAGCGATTTATGTCTGATCTGCGTGGTATCTGCTGAGGCATCTGGGGCTGGTGGATCCACTTCCAAAACAGTAAATTCTTCCCCCACGTATCTAGCACCTCTGCCTCTCTGCCTCTTGCTTCTCTCGGTCTCTCTCTGTCTCCGTGTCTCTCTCTCTCTCTCTCTGAACAGTCTCTCACCCTCCAGGGCCTCTGCATGTGCTCACGGCACGGCGGTCTCAAGAAGCTGTACATGTACGTAGCAACCAGCTTCCAAGAGGCAGACGATAGAAGCTTCCAGGCCACTTAAGAACCACACTCAGAAACTTGACAGCATCACTCTCATCCTGTCCTGTTTTTTAAAGCAGTCACAGTGCTCACCTAATCTCATGGAAGAAGAGGCAGAGAAATGGACTCCATCTCTTGATGGGAGGTGGCGGGTTCATGCCGCATGAGAGCATGTGGGACAAGAAATGCAGTTTTATGCATCTTTGGAAAATGCCTTCTGCCTCAAGGTCACACCAAACTCCTGTGAAGTGAATATGGTCCGAAGCCCACCTGTTTGCATTGTCAGATCCAAAGCGCCTACTGAAGCAGTGTGAGGTACTGAGTAAGAGCATGTATTCTGAAACCAGACTGCCTGGGTTCAAATCCTAGGCCTGTCACTTACTTACTGTCTGAGGCATCTGGGCAACTGACTTCACTTCTCTGGGTTATTAGTTTCTTCTGGTATATCCATAGTACCATGCCTATCTCATGGAGATTTTCTTAGGCTGAGGGACTTAATACTTGTCAAATGATTAGAACAGAGCTTTACACAGAATACATGCTCAGTAAGTAAGAGTGCATTTGTTTGCCAGGGCTCCCTTAACAAAGTACCACAAACCAGGTGGCTCAAACAAGGAAATTTATTGTCTCACAGCTCTGGAGGCCAGAAGTCTGAGATCAAGATGTTCGCAGGGATGGTTCCTTCTGAGGGCTGTGAGGGAACCATCTGTTCCAGGCTTCTCCCCTTGGCTTATAGATGGCTGTTTTTCCCCTATGTCCCTTCACACTGTCCCCCCTCTATGTGTGACTGTGTCTGTGTCTAGATTTCCCAGAACATCAGTCATATTGGATTAGGGCCGCCCTAATTACTTTAACTTGGTTTCCTCTGTAAAGATCATATCTCCAAATAAGGTCACAGTCTGAGGTACTGGGGGTTAGGACTCTAACATATATATATATATATATATATATATATATATATATATATATATATAATTTTTTTTTTTTGGTGCAAAATGGTGGCTAATATATCTTTTTTTGAGGAGTGCAATTCAACCCATAACAGATAGGATTGCTGAGATTCATTCATGCAATAGATATTTGTGGCATGGCCAAATCAGATATGCAGAGCACAATCCTGTGCACTAAAGAGATCTAAAATATGTATTTCATATACATATAATATTTATATATATCTATATCTTTTGTTCTCACGAAGATTAAAGATTCAACATATAGGAAACATGTAATAGTATTATGAGGGTATAAATGATCAAATACCATGTAAATGACAGAGGAAGTATGCTGGTGAAATTTGGAGGAGAGAGAGATCCTGTATCTTGTGAGCCCGGGATGAGACTGATCATGTGGGTACAAGTAGGCTTAAGCAGATTGCTTCTGATAACTGCTCTTCTTGACCACACCTGACTGTTTGACCCTCTGGCTCTATCATGAGCATCCCTGGACTTTCCCAGAATGCACACTCAGCTCTGGAACAACTCCCAGAGCCTTTTCACAAACCACAGTGACTAAACCCATGGTCTGACCCAGACACCGCCTCCGGGACCACAGATAAGCCTTTATGGCTAATCACACATCCCCAGATGTGGGCCTTGACCCTGTTCTGCCAAATTCCAGACATTTGTGAACAGTCTTAGAAGGGTGAGAACTCAGGGGCGCCTGGGTGGCTCAGTTGGTTAAGTGTCCAACTCTTGATTTTGGCTGAGGTCATGATCTCATTGTTGTGGTATTGGGCCCCATGTCTGGCTCATGTGCTGGGTGTGGGGCCTGCTTGAGATTCTCTCTCTCCTCCTGCCTTTCCCTTTCCCCTTACTCTCTTCATGTGCTCTCTTCCCCCCACAAAACAAGAGGGGGTGGAGTACTCAGGCAAGACTCTGCAGATGAGGTGGAATTCTAAGTAGGACCTAAAGACTGCAGAAGATCCCCTCAGAAACAGAAGCTAGAAAAGAGGGCCTCAGTTTGGGGGGCAGGTGGTAAGTGAGCACTCAGAAGCAAGGTAGTACACACTCAGGGGACGTCGAAAGTGGGTTGGGCTGACTCACAGGAAGGCTGTGTTTGGGAACAGAGTAAGGGATAAGCTTAGAAGGGTCCACCTGGCTCCTGGAGGGCAAAATCTCATCTTATTCTCTTATGATGCCTCTCACTAGTTCTTGGCCTCACTCTCCTCCCTTCCCACTTGCTCCCCATATACACCCCAACAGTGGCTACTGTAGAGTCATCCTTTGGTTTGATCTGTCCTTAATGACAAGAACCATCTCCAAAGACTGAGCAGTGTAAGCCGAGTGATGCCAATTGAGAAGAACTACTCTAGGCATGACTCATGGTGCACCTCTGGGTGACAGAGGCAGTGTGTCTGGTTCTTCTGTTAGATGTTGTGATGTCTGTATATCAGAATACCAAGTTCAGACTCCCTGCCTCAGTTGCAGCTGACACACTAGTATGATAAAAAGCAGAAGGGAAGTGAGCTGAACACTCAATGTTGCTTTTTTTTTCTAGTGCCATGACTTGCCATTCATAAGAGCACCTACTGTCAGTCTCTAGGGGGCACTTTGCCCCTAGACACAAAATGAGAACATCATGGCAGAATGGTTATGAGCTTGCACCCCAAACCAGACTATCAAATTCTGGGTCTACTTCTTACCAGTGGTGGGACTTTGAATAGTTACTTAACTTTCTGTGCCTCTGTTTACACATCTGTAAATGGACGTAATTATTGTATATACTTGATGAATTAACAGAAATCCTTAAGCACAGTATAGAAGCATTTATGAAGCACTAGGTAAATATTAGCTCTCAATACTGGCTTCAGGAATATATAAACTAACATACAACTTAGTGCAAATCTCAAAATCCCAAGACTCTGAGAACTTTGTAGGGAGAGGGAGCCTCTGACCATGTAGGAAATTAGGACTAAGAATACGTTCTCATCAGCATCTTATTTCATTTCTTCAAAGGAATCCACTTTGGGGTCCCGCAAAGATGGAATGGTATTTTCCTTGATTTCCAAGAAAGAATAGAATCTGGAATTTGTTGGGGGGACAACCAAAAGAAGGACCACAATTTTAAGAACTTAAGATTCTGGGGGATAAATCAGCGTGCAGTGAGCTACCTTAGTCATCAAATTTACTTTTTACATCCCTCTGCCTCAAGCTCACCCTAGCCTCTTCAAAAAAAGAAAAGAAAAAGAAAGAAAACCCAAAAAACCAAACTCCGCTTATAGTAAAGAGGCCCAAGAAATGCAGCTGTGGAAGCTTACAGCACCTGAGCATCACCTTTTTACCATTGCCTCTCATTCTGAGTTAGATAAGCACATCTTTAAATAGATTTTGAAAATTTACATTTCTCCGTATATATTCTATTTATATATATAAGAGTATATAACCACACGTGTACATACACAGGTACTTTGTTGGGTGTGTTTCTTAACACCTCCGTTATTTGTCCAGACTGTGCCTCTTGCCTTCCCAAATGGTGTTTTTAAACACTATAATCCTGCAGAGAATTTAACATAGTCTAGAATTACTACTAACCTAGATCTTAAATCAAGCCCTAGAAAGATGTTGAGATAGGGGGCGCCTAGGTGGCTCAGTTGGTTAAGCGTCTGACTCTTGGTTTCAGCTCAGGTCCTGATCTTAGGGTCGTGGGATCGAGCCCTGTGTTGGGCTTTGTCCTGCGTTGCGCTCCACACTCAGCATGGAGTCTGCTTCAGATTCTCTCTCCCTCTCTGCCCCTCCTGCTCGTGCTCTCTCTCTCTCTCAAATAAATAAGTAAATCCAGGGGTGCCTGGGTGGCTCAGTGGGTTAAGTGTCTGCCTTTAGGTTGTGATCCTGGGGTCCTGGGATCGGGCCCCACGTCATGTTCCCTGCTCAGTGAGGAGCCTGCTTCTCCCTCTACCTTTGCTCGTCCTCCTCTCCCCGCACTCGTGCTTGCTCTCTCTCTGGAGCACCTGTCTCTCTCAAATAAATAAATAAAATCTGAAACAAAAAATTCTAAAAAAATAAATAATAAAAAATCTTTAAAAAAATGTTGAGGTGATATACACCATGTTCAAGAGAATACAAACAAATAGAAACCCACCAATAAAGCTTTATTTTTCAAATCCTGAGAATGGGTGTTGGGGGATGTTACAGCTGTTATCTTGAGAGCCAAGGAAATCAGGGCTAGACAGGGCAGTGCAGTGCCCAGGTACTACAGGTTTTGAGAAAAGGGCACAGTTTTAACCTCCCAATCCAGGGGTTTGGCCTTTAGCATCCTATTTCTTTTCAGCACCATGGCAGGCTTGAGAAAAGATCTTGGCCTAAATTGCATGTGAAAATGATTTTGTAGGTCTCAATCCAGCTCTCGTGGCTGAGTGTAGCCCTGCCTAACTTGACACAATTTGTCCTGATTGACAGTGAGAAGCCGACTGCAGGATCTCCCAGGTCAAGACAGTGAAGGGGTTTGGCCCAGGGACCCCAGAGCATGCTGGGTAGCAGCCTGCACTCGACTGAGTTCTCCCCACAGCTGAGAGAGTCCAGCAAGCTCGTCTGAGATGCCTCAGGTTGTCCACAGAGCACCAAGGGAAAAGTACACTCCAGCAAATCAAAGTGAGGTCTTTCAACTTGACCAGACTCGAGCAGGGGGAGAATCCCCCAGGGAGGAAAAGCCGGCGGAGAGAGGACCTTCGCCTGCTGTCTGTTTGCAGGCAGGAAACCATGAGCATTCTGACAGCCCCAAAGATCTTGTCATCGCCAGCCCATCTCCATTCTGATTGGAGCCATCTATGCAGCCCCATCCCTACTTTCTCTAACCCTGTCATTCACCTCCAAAAGCCTAATGATTTTTAGGGAAGATTGAATTTGTTGGCAGGCATCCTTGACTCTGACCTTCCCAGAGTCATTATCATTTGACAGATACTGAATGCCCAGTTAGCAGATGCTGTTGGGTACCTGTCCCCTCAATTTGGTCATGTATCACCTTTCTCCACTATGACCATGTGTTCTGGGAGGGACTGTGTCTTTGGCTCAAGAATAAACATTGACTAGTCTGAACCACTCTTAGGATTACCATTCTCCTGGACAGCTGTTTGGGGGAAGACCTGGGACTCCGCCCTGAGCAGTGAGATGTGAGAGGAAGTCTCCTGGGAATAATGGAAAGGGGTTCCCAGACACACAGGAGGGGTGTCTCTTGTTCTTCTGTTGGATGTTGTCATGTTTATGTCACTGGAGGTTAAGAGAAGTCTGTTCCTGCCTCATTTGTGACTGAGATACAGTAGGATAAAGAGCACCTGAAGAGCCCTAATGTGGCACTTCCAAACATCCTTGTGGAAAACCAGCTTTATAACTCTAGAGGTAAGAATGTGAAGGAAAAGAAGGATTTTGAAGTTTTTTTGTTTGTTTGTTTTGTTTTTGAGACAACTTTTTTTTAGAGAGAGTTGTTACCACACTGTGGTTTCCTGTCCCTCTAGGGGAATTTGGGTGGAGAATCAACTGCTTCACCTTAGGCTAGAGAGGCTCTGCTTCTTCCACCATCCCTGTGTTTGGGGGAAGCCATGGGAGTCAGGTTTGCCTCTTGCCTCTGGAGGTCATGAGAAGGGCGAACAGCCAGGAGCGAGCCAGCCCTTAGAGGTTGTCCTTCACTCACACTGTTGGCCACAGCAAAAGATAGATCATTGCCAAGTACTAGCTGTGGGCCACGCAGAGGAGAGGCGTTAAGTAGGACATCCCCACAGCACCTCCTTTACGGGTAATGGGACCCCAACAGCAACACCCTGGAGGTGAACCTTAGTCTCCTGGGGGCTAAGGAAGGGTTTGTGACCATTCGTAAAAGAGATGCAGCCACCCAAGAAAATTACAGAATGACCCCATTGATGGGGATGTCCTGCGAACCCATAAAAGTGTTGCAGGGAAGTCAGTGTTAAACAACAAATTAAATACGTTAAAAAATTAGATATACAACCAGGCAGATGAATAGATGTAAGACCTTTCCTGTGCTCCTACCACTCCTCTGTACCCTACTCCCCTGGTCAGCAAGTAGGGAGGCTGGAGGCACAGGGCTTTTCCAGCACCGTACCCAAGAGACGGGCGGTTTGAGCAGCATGTACCAGAGAAGCAGGCAAATAGGGGGTGCCTTGTGTATGGAGAATTTTGGAACAGTAATAACACTGGCTAAAAATAAGCCTGTTTTTCATTATCACTGTGCATTGACAATGCTTGACAATGCCAGTGATAAAATACCCTTTGCAGGGGGCTGACCACTGCCACCGCATTACTCCCCCCAAGTACCCCACTGCCCTTACTCATAGGACTCTTATTATGTGGGACAACAAGTTTTCCTCATTGTTTAAGCCATTTGGAGGTTTTTTTGTGTGTGTGTGTGTGTGTGTGTGTTTTTCCTGTTACTTGAGGTAGAAGATACTGAGCTAGACATAGGACAAAGTAAGTTGCTTGCCATCAAGAAGTGTACATTTTAATTAAGCCAGGTATGGACAGAAGTGTTTTCTGGGGTGAATGTCTCATTTAACTCAAATATTGATGCCAACCAACCATTTATTGTACAGACAGAAAAACATCTGGATCTGTTAACCCTACAAAATAGAAGCTTGTTGGAGAAGGGCAGGAAAGGTTCCTTCCCATTTATAAGTACATTGTAGTTGTTTTACCTGGATGGCTCAGTGTAGGAAATAAGAAACAAAATTTCCATCCCCGTTTGGAAATGAGGCCATTTTAAGTAAGTTAGCAAACAAGCAAATGCAGGGGACATCTCGTCCTTTACCACCCACTGCTTTTTACTTTCTTTTTGCCTCAGACCATTCCTTGGTTACTGTCCAGTAAGTTGACCATCATTCCACATGCTCTTATGGAGGATCTAGTAGACTCCTGGCCCTGTGCTAACCACTGAGTAAGCTATCTCAATACAGTGGTTTCACAGAAGCCCCCACACAGGAAAAAACTGAGCTTTAAAGTGGCTAAGTGGGACTCAAAGCAAATTCAGTCCAACTTGGAAGTTCATGATCTTTATGCTTGGCTCCTCAGCTTCTTAGAAGCATAGAAATGTAAGATTTGATCCTTCCTTCAATGAGTTCACAGCCAGAAACCTATACAATGTGGGAAAAAATGGAGAAAAGAAATAAATGTGTAAGTGATGGGTATTGCTTAGACATGCCAGGAGATAAAGAAACTGGATGCCACACGGAGAATGTGAGCATAGACAATAACAGAGAAACACGTTTTGTCCCTGGGCTGATGCTTCTGGATTTCAGCTCTTATGGCCTAATTCATTATTAGAGCTTAATTTTAGCATAATAATAATATAGATATCATTGATTCCCTTATGAGTCCCTTTTCAAAGGGTCATTTACAGTTAAGCCCTAGGAATAGAGAGCTCCTTTAGGGTTCTAATTTTTTTTCTTCCAGTGATATTTTCCATTTGATGGGAATAAATTCTCATGAAGGAATTGGTAGGCAATGGGAAAGATGAGCTACTTTCAATCTGGGGCCTTTCCTGGTATCCCTTTATTTATTTCTATGGGTAGCCCATTTATTCCTAATGCTCTTTATCCTAAGAAAGCAGATATGCTAGAGAATACAGAAAGCCAACTGGGTATTTATCCAAATAATACAGAAACACTAATTTGAAGGATACATGCACCCCAATGTTTATAACAGCATTATCAACAATAGCCAAATTACGGAAGCAGCCCAAGTGTCCACCGAGAGATGAATGGATAAAGAAGATGTGGTGTATATATATACAATATATATATATACATTACACAGGATCATGACCTGAGCTGAAAGCACTTAACTGACTGAGCCACCCACGCACCCCTGTGCTTCATCAGTCTTATCTAATACCCGTTGCTCATTATAACACATACCCTCACCCAGTTACCCTATCCTCCCACCCACCCCTCTCTAGCAACCCTCGGTTTATTTCCTATGATTAAGAGTCTCTTATGGTTTGTCTCCCTCTCTGGTTTCATCTTGTTTCATTTTTTCCTCTCTTCCCCTATGATCCTCTGCCTTGTTTCTTAAATTCCACGTATCAGTGAGATCATATGATAATTTTCTTTCTCTGATTGACTTATTTCGCTTAGCATAATACCCTCTAGTTCCATCCACATTGTTGGAAATGGCAAGATTTCATTTTTTGATGGCTGCATAATATTCCATTGTATATATATACCACTTCTTCTTTATCCATTCATCTGTTGATGGACATCTGGCTCTTTCCACAGTTTGGCTATTGTGGACATTGCTGCTATAAACATCGGGATGCACGTACCCCTTCGGATCCCTACTTTTGTATCTTTGGGGTAAATACCCAGTAGTGCAATTGCTGGGTCGTAGGTAGCTCTATTTTCAACTTTTTGAGGAACCTCCATACTGTTTTCCAGAGTGGCTGCACCAGCTTGCATTCCCACCAAGAGTGTAGGAGGGTTCCCCTTTCTCTGCATCCTCGCCAACATCTGTCATTTCCTGACTTGTTAATTTTAGCCATTCTGACTGGTGTGAGGTGGTATCTCATTGTGGTTTTAATTTGTATTTCCCTGATACCGAGTGATGGTGAGCACTTTTTCATGTGTCTTTTGGCCATTTGGATGTCTTCTTTGGAAAAATGTCTGTTCATGTCTTCTGCCAAAACTCTTCACAGTGTAGGGATACAGGGTACATACCTCAATATCATAAAAGCCATCTATGAAAAACCCACAATGAATATCATTCTCAGTGGGGAAAAACTGAGAGCTTTTCCCCTAAGGTCAGTAACTCAGCAAGGATGTCCACTATCACCACTATTGTTCAATATAGTACTAGAAGTCCTAGCCTCAGCAATCAGACCCCAAAAAGAAATAAAAGACAACTGAACTGGCAAATAAGAAATCAAACTCTCACTCTTTGCAGATGACATGATACTCTATGTGGAAAATCCAAAAGACTCTACCCCAAAATTGCTAGAACTCATACAGGAATTCAGTAAAGTGGCAGGATATAAAATCAATGCACAGAAATCAGTTACATTTCTATACAACAACAATGAAACAGAAAAAGAGAAATTAAGGAGTTGATCCCATTTACAATTGCACCCAAAACCATAAGATACCCAAGAATAAACCTAACCAAAGAGGCAAAGGATCTGTACTCAGAAAACTATAGAATCCTCATGAAAGAAGTTGAGGAAGACACAAAGAAATGAAAAAACGTTCCATACTAATGGATTGAAGGACAAATGTTATTAAAATGTCTGTGCTACCTAGAGCAATCTACACATTCAAAGCAATCCCTATCAAGATACCATCAACTTTTTTCACAGAACTGGTACAAATAATCCTAAAATTTGTACAGAAACAGAGAATATCCCGAATAGCCAAAGGGATGTTGAAAAAGAAAACCAAAGCTGATGGCATTACAAGTCTGGACCTCAAGCTCTATTACAAAGCTGTCATCATCAAGACAGTATGATACTTGCACAAAAACAGACACATAGATAAATGGAACAGAATAGAGAACCCCAGAAACTGACCCTCAACTCTATGGTCAACTAATCTTTGACAAAGCAGGAAAGAATATCCAATGGAAAAAAGTCTCTTCAGCAAATGGTGTTGGAAAAATTGGACAGCCACATGCAGAAGAATGAAACTGGACAATTTCCGTACACCACACACAAAAATAGACTCAAAATGGATGAAAGATCTAAATGTGAGACAGGAATCCATCAAAATCCTTGAGGAGAACATAGGCAGCAACCACTTCGACCTCAGCCGCAGCAACTTCTTGCTAGACACATCTCCAAAGGCAAGGGAAACAAAGGCAAAAATAAACTATTGAGACTTCATCAAGATAAAAAGCTTTTGCACAGCAAAGGAAACAGTCAACAAAACCAAAAGACAACCGACAGAATGGGAGAAGATATTTGCAAATGACATATCAGATAAAAGGCTAGTATGCAAAATCTATAAAGAACTTATCAAACTCAACACCCAAAGAACAAATAATCCAATCAAGAAATGGGGTGATTTTTTTTTAAATATAGTAAACCATTTAGATATTTTTCTGGAGAGGGTGGTTGAGTGAAATAAGAATGGTGTCTCTGTTTACATTTATTTTATGCCTACTTTTAGGCTTATTGTCAGAATGTGAATCACCCAGGATTCTTAGCTGGCCTTCTTTTCTTGCCTGAGAGCATTTGTATTAAGAGAATAACATGATGGGGTTTGAAGTTCCCATCATTTAATTGGATGGCATATGTATATAAATAAAAATTTGATAGGAAGATAGAAGAGGCCATTTTCTATTACCTAAGCTCTTGTTATTCTTTTTTTTTTTTTTTTAAGATTTTATTTATTTATCTGACAGAGAGAGACACAGCGAGAGAGAGAACACAAGCAGGGGGGGTGGGAGAGGGAGAAGCAGGCCTCCCGCTGAGCAGGGAGCCCGATGCGGGGCTCGATCCCAGGACCCTGGGATCATGACCTGAGCCGGAGGCAGACGCTTAATGACTGAGCCACCCAGGCGCCCCTCTTGTTATTCTTTTTCTGTGTTTCCATCATATATATGTTCAAGAGTTGTCTGTGCTTAGAACAATCTTTACCCATTCTACACAAAAGACAGATTCATACTGACCTGCATCATCCTTCAGAGAATCAAAGAATCTCAGAGTTTAGAAGGATCATAGGAAATTCTCTCAGATTCCATATAAATACCTACATACCTTCTATAGATACCCCTAATATTTGCTTGAACACTTTCAGTGACTGAAGTAGACTTTTGTTGGGGGGGGTGCAAAATTACTCTAGTAATGAGACTCAGCAAAATGTTTCCTTTTTTTTTTTTTTGCTTTTGTGCGTTAGACTGGACCTGCTCAGGCCTCTTTCCCATGATTGACCTTCAGATACTTACAGATAAATATCCTGTCTTCTTCCAAGTCTTCCCAAGATAAACATCTTCTATTGAGAAAACCACTTTCTCTATCCTCCATGATTCTGTCCTGGCCCTTAAAATAGTAATTTGCCACCCTCCAGAAGTATTTACCAAGACTTTTTGACTTGTTCCTTGTCCCTTTCATTTTTTCCCCCAAGAGCTGAGGAGAACCTTGTCTGACTAGGGAGATTGATATGAGTCTAGAAGTGAGGCCAAGCCTCTGATTGGCCATCTTTTTGGCAAACCTGCTAGGGATTTCACCCTTGCTCTTGCTTCGATATGGTATGAAGACCTGGATCAAAGCGCAGTACTGCCTTCTAGAGGCATGGCTAGAGGATCTTTTTCATCCTTGTTCTCTGTGTTTAATGAGTATGAGGCTGCCCACAGATGCTCCTTGACATGGGCTGGGTCAGTGTCTCTTCCATTAGCTCAGTCCTTGCGAGCATAGCTCCTAAAGTCTAGTTGGTGCAGGTCCAAACCATACCCGTGAATGCAGTTTTGCCAACAGTAAAGATGATAGTCTGAGCTCCTCAGTATTTCTCACTTGCTTCCAAATTTAAATGGAGAAGGGATGTGGTTATCACCCAGACGAAAGCCCCCCAGCATATTACTTTATCCCGCATATGTCACAGTGTCTAGCCTTTAGAACATACTCCAGTTTGTCCAAGTCCTATCAAAGTGGGATTCTCCGAACTGAACAAAATAACCAAGTGTGACCACATAGAAAGTTCCCTGTTCCAGGCACTAACACTTGGTAACTAAATATGTGAGTCACAGAGTCTGAGTATTTTATGCACACATCATATTTTACTTGAGCAGAGTCTCCCAAAGAATATTGCTCCTTTGGAAACCTAGTGAGTCACCACCAACTTCCTCTCTGCCCCATCACTTTCAAATAGGCCCCCTTTCAATCATGAAAGCGAGGCATCAACAGGGCTTCAGGTTCCCTGCTGTAGAGACATGCACACAGGAGAGCCGAGAATAGGATCACCCGCTAATGAAAACTACACAAGGGAACAAGCAGACCATGACACATCCATCACCTCTATGCTTTAGGGGCTGGGCTAGAGTCCTTCAGATTCCAGGTGGTTAGATGAAGGAGTTTCATTTAGTTTTTAAACCATGGAGAACTAGAGCTTTGAGGATGTTTTCTACCCTGTGGGTTATCAATCTCCTCGTTCTGTTTCTTGGACTCACTGTACCAAGGGCAGACATCTGTATTCAGGGGAGCTGCTCTTTTCCGTTACCCACCTGATTAAAATACATTTTGTGGGATCTCTCAGCCTTAGAATGGATTCCTTTAATAAGGCCAAAATAAAATGTGTGGGGCCAAAGGACCAAAGGAAAGGAATGGCTGGCTCCCTTTGATGAAGGAAAACACCTTGACTTCTAAAATGCCCAAGCTCTAGAGGGAGAGTCCTGGAGGGAGGGGGAGGATTGTCATCTGATTTTCCCTGCTTCTGGGCCTCCCTGCTACCACCACAGTCAACACCAGAGGTACAGGGGCCACCTTTTTCAAAGTTGTTCTGTGTTCCAGCCTGGAGTAAGGACCTGGGTGTGGTTAGTTCGTTTGGGAGGTGACCCCCAAGGGCTTGTGGGAGGGATTGGGAAGTGAGATAGGGAAGTAAGAAAAGCCAAGCAAGGGTATGTTAATGAGTGAGCTACTGCTGAGGATACCTTGGGTTCAGACCTACTAGAGACCCTCTGGAAAACTGAACGACACCTCTGAGTTCACCCACCAGAGGCTGGGGAGGCTGGGGGATTCATCCACTGACTCTCCTCCCCCATTGCTCCAAGCTACCCCTGGAAAATGTAAATCTTTTGGTCATCCAGGTTGTACTTAGTGGAGTGGAGCAAGCCCTGTCGATGTCAGAGAAAGGCCTCAGCAGAGAGGAAGAGAGGAGCAGGAAGCTGCGATGGGCAGCTGTCAGCATGCCAGGCCCCGTCTGTTCTAGCAGCAGGTGCACCCAGGGTCTGGTAGATATGAGATGGAGCATCCATGGTACCTGCTGTACAACTCCGGGAGCCCGAGAGCTGGGGTTGGGGGGAGGGCCCTTTTCTTTCTTTCCATTAGCCACCCCCCCAAAAAGGCTGTTATTTGAAAACATAATCCTTTGATATACTAAGGTGTAATGAGAAAGAAAGGAAATAAAAACAGATAATATAAAGAAGCACACCAGACCAGGTCTCAAAATACAGGTTGCTGACCTCCAGTAACTGCACACTGTCTTCAGGGATGGCCCGTTTTTACAGAGCCTTGCCACACTGCTTCCCTGCCCTGAAGCACCAGTGTCTGTCCCCCTTGGTCAAAACGCCCTACCTCCTGCCACACAGGAATTGTCTGCCAGCTTCTTGTCATCCCCATTGTCAAGGTCAAAAGGACCACAGGAGCCTCTTCCTTGGCTGGTTTTCTTGTCTGAGAATAACTTGTGCATATTTTCCCTCCAATGTTTTATAACAGGGTGTTCAGGAGCACCTCCAGAGCCGGACCCCTCAGTTTGAATCCTGGCTCTTGGCGTGTTGTATGACCTTGGAAAGTTGCCTAATTGCTTTGTGCCTCAGTTTCTGTGTCTGTCAAACAGAGATAACAAGAGTCCTATCCACAGCATTGTGAGGGTTTAATGAGTTAATATAGAGACAATGACTGGCACATAAAAACGCTACGTGAATGGTCGGTGTTACTATCATAAGACAGAGTTTACACACAGGTAATTACCTTTCTTCTCAGCTTAGCGTCCTGAAGCGACCTTCTGTTTCAGAGCCACACTGTAAGGCCACAACTACCAGTAGCCACCATCTGCAGTGAGAATCAGTACGTGCACAGTGTCAAGAAGGCCTTTCTAATGGCAAGATCAGTACTGAGGCTGGAGTGAACCGCTAGGGTCCCATCTCCTTCTTTAACATACATGACTTTAGCCAGGTCAAACAGAATCTTGTCTGGCCTTTGCTAATACCCTTAAATTGGAAGGTAGATACTTGCCAACTCAGGTCTAGAATAACTCGCCATAGCCTGAACTTTCCGTCTTTGAACATAGCTGTCTCTTCCGTGGTTCCAGGTGGCCCGAACCAGAAGCTTCTCAGAGACATGCTGTCAGATCATTATCATACCCTTTCTGATTAGACCACATCACCTCTCCTGTTTTCATTCTGCCCATCCTATGGAAGTTAGTGAGCCTCTATCCATGGTTCCAGGTGGCCCAAACCAGAGCCCAAACCAGAAGCTTCTCAGAGAGATGCTGTCAGATCATTATCATACCCTTTCTGATTAGACCACATCACCTCTCCTGTTTTCATTCTGCCCATCCTATGGAAGTTAGTGAGCCTCTGCATTAGAAAAAAGAGAAGTGCAATCAACTTCATCATTTTGGCTACTTGCTGTAGCAAAAGTCTGCATGGGAGAGTTTCTAGGTAGCTGAAGAGCTTCATCTATTCCTGTGTCCCTTACTATAGATGACTGAATATTTAATTTATCTACAACTAACAAGCTACCCCACCTCCTCCTTTCTGTCTAGGCTTGTATTTCTAGAAAACTACCAGAAGCATAAGGTTGCAAAAAGTTTTTTCAGGTTCCTAATGAGAACCCAAGTCGGGATCATTCTGTGTCAATGCCACCGATAGGGAGGATACTGTAAGTCAGACTAGGACACCTCACATTTGCATCGACCTGAGTCTGGCCCGCTCTGTCCTACCTCCTCTTAATTACAAAGCACAAATCACTCTACTTCCTGTGGTATAGAACAACTTGACCTCCACCCCCACCCCCAGTGGATCATTACCGTATACTGGGCCAGTCACTGAATTGCCACATGGGCCCCTAGGACTTATTAAATCAGGGGTCACCTCTTAAGAATCTTCTATGTCCTAATTCAATGTACCAATTATTGAGAGCTGAAAAATAATTTACCCCCAAATGGTGTTAGTATTTTTTGCCTGTGCGTTCCAGGTCATTCCCCTACTATTCCAACATGGTGTTCTGTATTGTAATTGCCTGGTTACTTGTCCATCTCCCCAGATAGACTGTAAGCAGTAGAAACCCAGTAATGCTGAGTGATTGTCTTGGGGCCCCATAATCAGGAGAGAATCCCAATATAGAAATCAGGCTTCTCTGCTCATGGTCCATTGTGCCTGGGTTCTGAAAAGGGTCTTCCCAGAAGGAGCGCTAGGTCAACAGCCCACTGGAGCTCAGAAGACAGACATTCTGCTCTCAGTCAGTCACTCACCTTGCCAAGCCCCTCGTGCCTCTCATCTGAACAATGAGAGCAGTTTCTTCAGAAGGTTGTGAAGGTCCCACTCTCAATGTCTAGGATTCTACTTGAAAGGATCGCCATGCATTAACAGTCCTGAGAGAGAGAGCAGTTGTTTGATCAACAAATATGTATTCATTTAGCAAATATTTATTCAGCATCTACTATGTGCCAGACCGGATGCCAGGCACACAGGAGAACAAAAAATACAACGTCCCGGCCCACTGGTGGTTAGCGTTTTGATCATAGTGGGGTCACTGGCCCACGTCTGTCATTGAGGATCTGGGATGATCACGGAGTGCTAGGCCTGTCATCAGCATACTGGTTTTTGAGACAGTCTCTCATGGTTTTGTGTGGGTACGTGGGTGTGTGCGTGCACACACACGTGTGTAATGCCAGGGATAGGTGGGAGAGAGAATGTGGGTGAAATCACCACACTCACCATTGCCATGTCTCAAATTCCTGAAACAAACAAACAAAAAACCATCAAACAACAACAAGACAAATTGGGTGTGTCTGGCACCTATGTCCCCTTCCTGTTAATGTGCAGCGTCCCGATCAAGCCATTGTTGCTCCCTCCTGCCGAGATGCCAACAGGAGTGCCCAATTAGTGCCAATTTGTTTCTTGTAACACAGTCACCTGTCACCAAAGAGCTTGACAAAAACAACCAACTCAGTCACTGCAGATCCGAACTGGGCTCAGACTAATCACCTCGAGGGAAATAGGAAGCCTTCAAATCCCATTGCAAATCCTCCAAGGGACCCCATCCCTCTGCCTGTGGACAAATTTATGGTGTATTTCTGACTGCTGGCAAGACAACAACTGGCAACTGATATATATTTTTTTTCTTTAAATGCAAGGTATCAGCCTTCCCTTCCAGTCAGCTGCAGGCTTCCCCCTGGCAGTTCAAGACTCACAGTGATAATGGATTATCTTTTCTTTTAATAGCAAACCACCTTCCACTGAGACGGAATGAAAGTTGCAGGAGAATGAGAACAGATTGCACCAAGAAGTCCTTTAACTCTCTTCAGGAGACACCTCTAGTTCAAGCATTTTGCAAAAAAATAACCTTTAAAAACTAACCAGGTTTCCGCTGCGTGGTTGAGCCAGCCATGAGGGTTGTGCTGGTTACATCTGAATTTGCCCTGCTTGACAATAGCTTTCAAACTCTGTTCTCCTTCACACCAACAGTTCTGCTCCCTGGGTGTGCAGTCGTATGGGACAGATGCCTTAGGAGGAGCTATCGGACCCAGATTAAGAACGCATAATATACAATAAGCAAAGGAGCAGGCAAGACATTTCCCCAAAATCAGCCAGGCAGGAAAATCAGCACGTCCTGCTCTTCAGTAGAAGGCCCATCTAGCTCACTGCTTTATGGGGAGCAGAAATGCCTGGAATCTAAATCTGCCCCAGGAGGGGTTTCTTTGCCTTCTCTCAATGCTGTGAGCTGAATGGCAGATTTCATCACCTCCATTGTAAAGCACCTCTCATTATGAGAAACCAAACACAGATCCTGGCTCCCAACTGGAGTATTAATAATGAAAATGGATTATGTGCATCCTGTTTGCTAAGCAATTATCCCAAGGCAAGGATTGAGTCCAGATTTTTTACCTCACCGCCTGAGTGGCAGAACATGAATAGATAGACAGGTATTTGCATGCAGTGTCTCTGACCTGGATAAAATGTCAGGAGCTTGGGAGACGACAGGGAGAGCTGTAGATGCATGTTCTTTTGAAACAAGGTTGGGATTTTCAGTCTATTCTTGGAGAAGGCAAAGAAAGGGGGAAAGACTTTGGATTTGCTGTCACTGTTTAAAGATAGCCTCCTGAGTCGAGGTGAGACCCTTTTACTTTGCCCACCATAAGTTTTTCATTAACTGCAAGGGACTCCGGCTCCCACCTTCTCAAGGAGGTGAAACGAGTTTTATATCGTTGATGGCGAGTGGTGCTTTCCCGGAATCTTTTATAAAATCTAGATCTGATCTTCTTAACCTAGGCACTTTTTAATAAGAGTAGGCATTTCTCTGATGCCTTGGAGCAAAATTTTCTTCTTCCCCTCTTTCACTCGCTGTGCTCCTGCAAGGTGCCCTCTGACTTCCTCTTTCTGACACCCATGCGCTATTTGGGGGCTGTGCATCCAGGCTAAAATGAATCTGTGCTCAGTGTATGCCGTGCTTTCGGGTCCTTCAGAAACCACTGCCAACAGCTGAGTCACCTCCCATGTCCCCCAGCCCACCCTCCTGCTCCTTTATGGGATACTTGTACATCAAGATGGCAGGTTGAGACACAGCAGTGAAAGTTCTTGTGGACAAGCCTCATTACTCCCACAGGACCAGAGAGCGTCACCTTAGAAGACAGAGGGGAATAACAGGGGCAGGACATCCCTTTGGCAGTCACTCAGCCCCTAACAACAGTTTCACAATATATTAAAATTGCCTGGAGAATGGATATACATCTATGGTACATCCGCACGGTGGAATGCTACTCAGCAATCAAAAGAAATAGAGTGCTGATACATACAACACTATGAGTGAATCTCTAATTCATTCTTTGACATGAGAGAAGTCAGACATAAAAGGCAACAGTTCCCAGAAATTGGAGGCAGAGGGAGAAGTTCACTGAAAGGTTTGAACAACAGCCCTGGTTTGCTCAAGACCAGCCTAGTTTTAACCTACAATGTCTCTATCCCTGGAAACACCTCAGTCCCAGGCACATTGGGACAGCTGGTCCCCCTGGAACTGGGCAAAGGGACACAAGGATAATTTTTAGGGGGATGGGACTGTGTTTTATAAATATCCCAGAACTGTACACTTAAAAGGTAACTTGCACTCTGTGTAAGTTATACCTTATAAAATACTGGAAAGAATTGCCTAGTCTCTCATCAGTCCTTCCATTAGACAGTGTGTTCTCTGCATGCAGGATTTCCCTGTCCCATGTCACTGACCCCTAGCACCTA
This sequence comes from Mirounga leonina, assembly GCF_011800145.1. Taxonomy (NCBI): domain Eukaryota; kingdom Metazoa; phylum Chordata; class Mammalia; order Carnivora; family Phocidae; genus Mirounga; species Mirounga leonina. The sequence goes on from NW_023270615.1 coordinate 12,240,637, forward strand.
CCATTGGGCCTGGCCTGGCATAATTTGCTAAAAGAATGTACAGTGCTCTTTTTTTTGAACTGCTACCTGTTGCATCACCACCAGTGGATTGTTTAAACAACCTAGTGGTCTCTTAACATGGAATTGCCTCCACAGAACTACAAAAAATTAAGGTTTTCTCTATTTCTTTTAGGTTGTGTGTTGATAGCTATGGTCTTGAGTTGAGACAACTATAATTAATCCGTGCTTTCCAGATATCCTGAGCATAACAAATTCCTGGAGTACTTGTTAAAAAAAAAAAAAATACAGGTTCCTAGAACTCTATCCAGACCTGCCAGATCTGAATTTCTGGGGGGAGGGCCTGGGAATCTATATTTTTAACAGGTGTCTCCAAAGGTCCTTGAGACCCAGCATGGAAAGCAGAAAGACAGGAAACCTGGTCTCAGGAAACCTCAGCACCAGCTTTCAGGTGTGGACCTGTCCCGGCCACCATGTTTCCAGTGTGATGCTTCTACTAGAGTCTTTCTCCTGGCGCATCGTTCATTCATTAATCCCATTTGGGAAATATTTATTGAGCATCTACTCTGCACTAGGGCTGCAGCTGTGAAAAGACACACAAATAAATACACAAGATAAGCTCAGCCATTGTTGGGTGATGTGAAGGAAACACAGCAGAGCAATGTGGTAGTGCCCGGACTGGGTGCTACTTAAATACAACAGCCAGGAAGGATGTGGCCTTTGTGGATTTCTGGTTCTGACCTCAGGCAGGTTTCTCATGGTGAGCATAGTTGGGAAGTCACAAACGTGTTCCAGTCCCAGCATTGCCATGAACAGCTGCCTCAGACTAGCCTCAGTGTCCTCATCCGTAAAATGAGGGCTTAGATCTAGATGTTCATCCCTAAGGTCCCTCCTAGGCCTGATGTTCTGTGTTTCTGGAGTTTATTATTTTAATCAAATAAGACTAATCTGATACATATTTAATGATATACATAATTGTTATTGTGCTGCATGATAATTAGCTATCAATGGTAAGCAGTTCACATAAATGACTGTAATTAGTATTTCTTATACACAGCCAACCCAAGTTTTTGCTTTTTCTCTCTTCTCACTTTGTTATTCTGTAATTAGCATCCGGGTCCTCTGTCCTTCTATACCGTGCACCCTTCTCTGTCACGCACCCACATAACAATGTTGACACTTTAAAATATCAGGATCCAGTATATTATCCCCTGAGATAATTTGGTGTTCCTGCCACCACTGAGGGGCCTTTCAGATAATACCTGCTCTTGGCTCTTTCATCTGATGTCTTGAGTGCTAGAAGGACCAAATGAAACCACAAAAAGTTTAGGCCATTCATGTACTGTCTTCCCTCTTGGTTTTCCAGAAGATTCCAATTTGCAGACAGTACATGAAGATAGACCCAATGTCTTTGGCTTCTGAGACTCTGGCAGCAGAAAGAAAAGTGCATTATTTTGGTTAGACTATCACAACAAAAGACCACAGACTAGGTGGCTTAAACAACAGAAATTTATTTTCTACAATTCTGGAGGCTAGAAGTCCAAGATCAAGGTGTCAGCAAGTTTGGTTTCTTCAGAGGCCTCTTCCATTGGCTTGCATGTGGCTGCCATCTTTCTGGGTCCTCACATGGTCTTTCTTCTGTGAGTGCATGCTTCCGGTGTCTTTTTTCTGTGTCTAAATCTCAGATTGATTTAGAGCCTACTCTAGAAACCTCACTTTACCTAAATCATCACTTTAGAGACCTTATCACCAAACACTTATAATCTGAGGTACTTTGGGTTAGGACATCAGCATATGAATTTTAAGGGGAACACAGTTCAGCCATAACAGGAGGTAAACTGTGAGGAAGAGCATGCTCTCTTATAAATATACAAAAATCAGGAAGGCAGTCTTTCCTCCAGGTCTAACAATTCCCAGACCTTCTCTTCTGAGATTCCTCAATAAAGTTGTCAGTGCCACCCGCTAATGACCAGAGCCTCATGCACCATCAACAAAATCTCCCTTTCCACAACAGGAATGAAAGTCTTAAAAGATGTAAACCTGAGAAAGCAAGCCTTGTGGATAAGGAAAACTTCCTGGCAACTCCTCAGAGTTCATCCCTCTTTTGATAAGGAGAGGGCAGGAAGCTGAGGGTGAACCTGGCCAGCTCTGCAGGCCCAGTGGATGTTCTGTGCGTGCCCACTTGTGGCCAGGCGGAAAGGCTTGTGGTCAACTGAGTGAGCCCGCCATACAGCAGGGCCCCCACGGGCACACGGACTTGCTCCCTTCTGCACTCTCTGCATTGCTTCAGGGCCCCCGTGCCTCCTCAGAGGCAGATTAATTGTGAGATTTGAAAACAGAAACTCCAGAGTGAGAGAGGCTTGCTTGCAAGCATTTAAAACAAAGCAGCAATGGAAGAAAGCCCCCAAATCTCCCAGGACCATTTTCAAAGGGCCAAAAGCAGCAACCTCTGCTCTTAACAGGCCATATGGATTTCCCTTATTCGGCCTCGCCCTTTGCACAGTGTGATAGGCCTGAGAGCACTTTGTCATGAACAAAAATAGAAATGTAAGCCAAGAAAAGTAGATCCAGGGACAGAATTGGAAAAATAGGAATATGTAACACTAGAAAAGGATTTTACTTTAATTTGGTCTTTGAATAGTATAGGCTTTTTCCTCTTCTTCTTCTTCTTTTTTTTTAATCACTGATCCAAAAATAGGAGGCCTGGGTTTCAACCTTCCTGCTCTGTTGCTCTCAGTGAACTAGTTGCAGAAACCTCTCTGGCCATGGCATCTACATCCTTGGCTTGAAGAAATTATAGAAAACACTATCTCGGAGATCCCACTCAGACATTTTCTCCTGCTAATGCTGACAAAATAAGAACTGATCCAAATAATTAGTGGGGCAAAATTTAGTTACTGTTAGACTTTTTTGGTTCGATGTGTCATCTAACTCACGTGTACTAAAGTCCCCTATTCTCTTTCCGACGAAACCCATGATTACTCATCTATAAAATGGGGATAATACCTGTCTTGCTAGGCTTTCTGATGATTAAATTAAATAAATGATGTAAATGAGACTATAGCTGTTGCACAGCAGGTGCTGAGTAAGTGTTAGTTCTTTTCTTATTAACCCTGGTAACCCCCTTGGTGCCTGGCTCGGTCGTTGTGCAGTAAATAATAGACAGGCTGTGAATGTAGCATAGAGGCAAGCCCTCTGGTAAGAACCTAGAGCAAATACAGACCAAAGGGACTAAGGCCACCAAAGAAGGGGGTGATGGAGTTGTTGACCCTCACGCTCCCTGTAACACAGTACCCAGTGTCTAAGCACACATCCTCAGATTTGTCAGGAACTTAAATCTCCAGCTGTTGTATTTCAGTGTATTCTTGGCATGAGCTGGTGAACCACAGTAGGCCAGGATGGCCTGGGAAGGGTCAGGACCTAGAAGGGACATTCCAGGTGATTATGAGTAGTATTGGGCATCCAGCTATGTTCAAAGGGGCAGGCAGGAGAGTATGATCAGCAGCAACGTAATTGGTATCAAGTCCATGAGGACTTTACATGTTATTTATTGTCACAACTCTTCAAGGTGGCATGGATAGTCCCAATTTCCTGATAAAGGAATTGTTGCTCTAAGAAGTGAAGACTCATGTCCATGGTCTCAGCTAGTGAATGGTAGATCCTGGATTTGAATGCAAGACTCCTTTTCTCCAAAGCCCTTGTAGGTTATGCTTCAGGAATGGATAATCCAGGAGCAGCTTTTTAGAACTAGATACTTGCATTAGGGATATTGGTCAGGTGGTACCTGGTGATCAGGGCACTAGTGTAGGGTCAAGACAAAACTCCAGGGCTGTATAAGGGTCAGGCAAAAACAAGGAGGGTCCCCTGATGGACTACTAAGAGGGGATCTCAGACCTTAAGGGCAAGGTAGTGTTCCTGAGTTCAGAACAGGGCATAGGACGAATCTCAGGACAAACCAGAAACCTTATTGTAAGAATTAAGATAAAAGGTCTGAGGCAAATAAACAGCCAGAATGACTCCATGCTCTAACATATTGAGCAGAAGCCCCTTATATTCTGACAGTGATAGCCCCTAGAACCTAGCATGGAGCTAACTATACAAAAGGATGGGAGAAGCAGAAGGGGGCAAAGGAGCCCCTATCAGAGAGAGAGAAATGTTCTGGAAGAATCCAGTTCTGGTTCATTGAAAGTGATGGTAATCAGACCAGACATATCTCCCAAGGGATTTGGGAGATGAGCTGTGGAGCCATCCACTGTCATCAGTTTATCCACAAGGCCCAGAAAGTTTGTGTATGTGGAAGATAAGCCCAAGAAATAAGGACTGTCTCATTCTTTTTATGAGAGAGGCCTTTCGAGAGAGCTTCACAAGAACCCTCTGCTTCCTGGTATAACACAGGACTTAAACTGAGCCTTCCTAATGCCCATCTCAGCCTACTGTCCTACAAAAAATAAAAACTGACATTCAAATAAGCATTGAAAAGTAATTTAAATATTTACTCGAATCTCTCAGGGGCCCCAGAGAAGCATATTACATTTATGGCACAGAAAGATCCTAATGATTCTCTTTACCCTTCTCCCCTAAGTCCCATTCATTACTGTTGCTGCTTACCCCTCCTAAATATTTCTTCTCTCTTCCTCCCGAAAATCTCAAAAAATCCCCACCATGACAGAAGGCGGAAGGAGGAAAGCTATAAATAATATGCACCATTTTCTATTTTGTCCCATCTCAGACTCTCTGGATGAATGGTGAACAGAGAGTAAACCTGCACTGGTTTGGCTATTGTTGATCATGGGGCTTTACTCCCTGTACCAACTGGTTTCCAAGTGTCTCCCTGCCACTGCCACCAAATAGATACCTACATTCGATCAGCTGGCCACCTAGTAAAGTGTTGATCCTGTACAGTGCATAGTGAAACGAGAGACCTGTAAGACACCAACCGTGCTCTCAAGGAACCCAGAATTAAAGAAAGATGATAAGACACACACCCAAATTACTGCAATAAAATGTATTAAGCGAGTCGTCCATTAGGTGTGGATTAAGATTCAGGATGCTCTGGAGAATCAACTGAAACAAATCCCACAGTATACTTCCTGCCTACTCATCCTTCCATCCACAAGACCCACAGGCAATCCTCTTGCTTCTTTTCATATATTACAAATATATTTCTCCAGTGATGTTACCTTAAAGGAACATGAAATTAGATCAAAATGGACATAAGCCCAGACTTGAGGGAGAAGAATGTACTTAAAGAGAAAAATGAGTGTTTGTAAAAGAAATAACAATCTGACCAATAGCCTTGTGAGGATAACCAGAAACCCTCAAGAATTTTCTGTTGTCGGTAGATCTCGCTGACCTAATCTCACAGTGACTATCACCAAGATAATTTCTAAGAAACACTCTGATCATGTCTCATTGAAAATGTCTCATCACTTTTGAGACTTCCTCTTGTACCCTGATTATGTCCAAATGCCTTAATACGAGGCACGAGTTCATCTTCGAGTAGATTCCCTCCTATCTCTCTAGCCACATACCATACCCCTCATCATGGCCTGCATATTCTCTGCTTCAATCCTACTTAATCATTTGCAGTAATAGGTAACCTGTGAGCTTACTCCGTTTGTGTCCTTACCACCTTGCACTGTGATTGCCTCTTCCCAGATAATTCACCTCCTAGACGGTAAGCCCCACACAGGCATGGGCTGGCCTATCAGAGTCACCATTGTACCCCTCAGAGCCTATCTGATAAATACTTAATGAACACTGCATGAATGAATAGCTAAAAGCATAAGGGAATCACTACTTCTGTTTAGTTGGGTTCCCTGGAAACATACTCTGAGATGGAAATTTTCAGGCAGCAGTTTGACCAGGGAGTAATTGAAGTAGGACTACAACAGAGGAGAAAGTTCAACCGTGATGTGGTTCCTATAAGCTCTGAAGCTGAGACAGCCTTCAGAGTTGTCCCTTATAGAAGCAGATGGGCCAGGTCTTTGTACTCCTGGATTGACTAGTCAGCAAATTCTAGCTGCCTCTAAGGAAGAGTTACCAACTTGGGTGATTCATCTCCCTTTGGACGGAAGTTATTCCTGGAAAAGAATTCAGCTATGAGTCCTCAGCATCAAACCCTCACAGCAGCTGGAGGAATGATGGACTTGGTCTTGAAAGAGAATTTATACAATACACTATGGTGTCTGCTACGTTTCCCTTTGACCAACAGCACAAGGCATGTGTGCCTCAATTCGCTGAACTCTAGAAGTGTCCCTCTGCCTTGAAATCCATCTAATAACATCCTCCACAGCTCAACTCCTGGTGGAATTCGCAGCAGTGCCACCACCCTCACATTCACCTGTCCATTCAGTATTTGTAGAGCACCTACTATGCATTGGGCATTATTCTAAGTCTGGAGAATTTAGCAGTGCATAAAACAGACCAAAGATCCTGTATTCTTTTAGCTTTCATTCCTGAAGAGAGCCAAACAGTTAGAAAAGTAAAAAAAATGGATCAGAGGGTGATAAACCCTATGGGAAAAAAAATAAAGGAAAATAGGAAGTGCTAAGATTTGGGGTGGGGGGGGAGTTGTGGTTGTAATAGTAATAGTAAATAGAGTAGTCAAGGAAAGCCTCACTAAGAAAGTGATATCTGAGCAAAGTCATTTAGATATTTGGGGAAGAGCTTTCTAGGCAGAGAGAATAACATGTGCAAGGGCCCTGGGGTAAGAGCAAACCTAGATGTTAGGAAATAACCAGGAAGCCAGTGTGCTTAGAAAGGAGTGAGAGAGGGAGAGTTTAGTAGGAAATGAGTTGAGAGAAGCGGAAGGGAGGGGTGGATTATAGGACATTATAATGACTTTGTCCTGTACTCTTAGTGAGCCCTGAGATAACAAGTTTGGACTCACTTTTTAAAGGATCGTCTGATGGCTATCGGAAATGGGTATACAGGGAAAGGATAGGGGCAGGAAGCCGGTTAAGAGACTATAAATATGTGCCAGGCACCAAATGATGGGGACTTGGGCCAAGGCAATAGCAATAGAATGTGAAGTGGTCGATTCTAGAAATGTTTTTCAGGTAGAGCTAACAAGATTTGCTTGTAGATGGGATATAGGTTATGAGAGGAAGCAAGGAACCAAGGAGTTCAGTCTGAGCAGTGGAAAGGATAGGGCTTCCATTTACACAGATGAGGAAGAGAACCTTGATGCGGGGAGCTGCTCTGAGGGAAGAGATCAGGAGCTCAGGTTTGGCCATGTTAAGTTAGAAAGGCCTATTGGACATCCAAGTGGAGATGGCAAATATATGTGAAGTGCAAAGAGAAGTCCAGGCTCTAGATAAAAATAAGGACAGCCATCAGCACACAGATGGCATTTAAAGACGTGGGTCTAGATGAGATCACCCAAAGAATGAGTATGGAGAGGACAGGGCAGTTCTAAAGACAGCCCTGAGACATTGCACACATGGCCTTTCAGTGCTGCCCACAGCCTCCTACATCATTCCCATCCTGTACCAGGAGAACTTGCATTAGACAGAAGTGCATGCCTTATTGTACCCAGCATGACCAAAAGAGCTTAGGCTTGAGAAGGAGAGACACTATATTGGAATATGGTCTCTGATATTCAGTATGGTCATTGGATTATTGATTCTAATTCTTCACTCACCTGTATTAGTGGCCCTGTGATGTGAGGGGTTTACTTCTTCATCCCCTTGGGCTTGGCCATGTGACTTGCCTTTTCCAATGAGTTTTAGTGGTCAGGATGTAAACAGGCTCGGAATATGCTTGTGTGACTGGGTTTGCTCGCTTACACTTCTGCCATGAGCGTGAGAAGTAATGCCTTGGGTAGCATCACCTCCAGCCTGGGATTCAGAATGAGGTGCATGGAACAAAGCCCCCCCTGACTCCCTCACAGACAAACAAGAAAGATGCTTATTGTGGTATGCCATTGTGGTTTTGTAACTTCCTGATCATGACTGATACGATATTGACATATTTGCTTTGTGGCTTTATAGCTATAGTTTGTTCATCTGCCCAAAGAGGACTGAATATGCTCCCTCTCTCTGGGTGTTAATGAAGATTAGGTAAAACACTGTATGCACAAATCCTGGCAGAGTGCCTGGCACAATATGGGTGCATGTTAAAAGTTAGTGTCCTCGGATTTCTTCCCTTTAGAGTGATGGTCAACAGCGACTTTCTAGGTTCCAGGGTCCAAGAGCCATAAGATTTTTGTCAAAAACAGGGTCACCCTAGCCAAAGAGAAGGGGCAGGTATCCAAGTTGATTTGGCAATTGGCTACGTCATTTAGAATTTTAACACATGCTACAGCAATGTAATGCCTTAGGTTTGCTGATAAACAAACAGAGCCAGAAACGCCGGCAAATCTAGTTCCATTGTTCCTTCACGGGACCCACTATCTTTAGAAATATAAGCCTATTTCCGCAGTGCACTTAGGATACCCTGTGTCCCTTGAGAAATAACTGGCTTTTGTTTATGACGAGCTGGAATGCATGCACACGTGCACACACTACACCATACACCCTGCCCTTCATCAGCCCAGGCTTTTGTTCATCAAAATAATAGCAAGTGGTGGCATAAAGCCATTCTCTGAGAAATAATTCATTGCAAACAAAATCAACCAAATGCCGGTTCTTCTGCCCAGAATGACCTTCAACGGGATAGCCTCCGAAAACTCACCTGCAGTCGTCAGTGGCGGCAACAGAACATTAACTCCAGCAATGTTCATTGCCTCTCTGGGCTGTCACTAGCTTTGGCTAATCTTTTTTCATACCTTTACTTTCTGAAGCTGACCTTTAATCCTTGCAGTCAGAACGCAAACAGTTCAATAGCCCAAGCAGCTTTTTCTGAGGCTGTGGTGATGAGCTGGGTAACACTTCAGGAGAACCCCCCACCTTCTCCGATAAAGCTAGAGGGAGAGTTTGACCAAGGCCTTTGTATAAACCTGGGGCAGCTAGTCCATGGAAAACTGAACCAACTATAGAAAAAGAATTTGTTGCAGGTATGAATGCTAGTCCACAGAAACCAGATGTGTGATTAATGTCCATTTCTTTACTTTCTTAAATCCACATGTTGTGGCAAGAAATGTAGTGCAGTCACTCTTGGAATGTGCCTGAGGATTGCTCTAAAGTATTAAGGTCTTGCATGAGGCCAAGATAGCAGGAAGATTTTTCCTGGTATGGGTCCATGCCGGGTACCACCAGGATGCCCATTGTCCCAGTTTGCGTGCCCTTGAAGCCTTTGGTCTCAGCTGCCGTACATCCAGGAGGTATCAGAGTCTTTGCCAATGGCCGCCACCCCAGTGCCAGAGGACCAGCCCTCCAGTGCACATCACTGCCTTGTAGCCTGCTCTGAGGTTGGCCACGAAGAGCATGAGTCCTGGTCTCCTCTCAAATTATTCCTCCTGGTGCTTCTGACTCAGTCTGACCTCTCTTTTTAGATGTCTCTCTCCTTCCTATTATCCTCAAACAATGGCTCTCTCCTCCAACTGTCCTCAGAGCATTTAGCACCTCTCCAAAGTATTTTGACTTTTGCAAATAAATGACAGAAAAGGAAAAAAGTCCTGCAAGTATCTTCTTCTCTTGGTAGAAAATTCTGTATGCAGATTTGGGTTGGGAGTGGGGGAAGTAGAACACGAATTAACATCTCAGAATAGTGCCCTGCCTCAGGTTTATTTTATTATTTATTATTTTATTATTATTATTATTTTATTTTATTAATTTATTATTTATTATTTTATTATTTCTGGAACGCCTGATTATTTTAAGGTAAGAATAGAATGGATGGTTGAGTTCTGGACATATGGAAGGGGGTGGAAATGGACATAGAATCTGTTTCCTGAATCAAACCATAGGAATTACCTTAGCCTGGGTGTTCCAGAAAGCAGAGCCTGAGGCAGAGGCTTGTGCAGCGAATAGGAGGAAGGGTGCTCCCAGGAACCTAGAGTGAGGGACAGGGAAGTAGAGCAGAGAAGCGGGAGGGCCAGTACAAGCCGCTGCAGAGCCAGATACCTCTAAATGTGACCGATTGCCCACTTTCACTGGACCATCCCCTTCGAAGCTGAATACACTGTATCTCGGCACCTTCCATCTTGTGCGGGAGAGCAGGATAAATGTATTCATCACTTCTCATCTTTCACAGATCAAAACTGGCCCCTTGGGGGTGTAACTCCTCCCCCACAATTCCCCCTATATACTGGGTGCCAAGCACAGTACTTCAGGGGTCCCCACCTAGATGTCGACCAGGAAGCCCTGGGGCTGGAGCCAAGAGGCTCTCAGATAGCACCTGTGTGCAGCTGGTTGGAACCTATGAAACTGGTCACCTCAGAGACATCTGGAACCTCTAACAGATGAGGCTAAGAGAGAACATCTAAAGGGTACTGAACAGGTGCAGTATATGGTGATGAGTGGGGGTGCACTAAAAAGAACTATGAATGAGTTTTTTACAAACATACAAGGATAGCTTCCTTAAATACATGCAAACATTTTATAGAAATTAAATACACGATGCAATATATATATAAATAATATATAACTAATATAATGTATAAATAAATAATATATGTGAAAATAGATACAAATCTATAACAAATATATAATACATAAACAGTATATTTGTTATATATTTTATGTATATGTATTATACCCTGAATCTAAATGAACGTTGTCTCTATCAAAGTTCTCATTCCTTCCTTCATCCAGTCATTCATTTCCAGACACTGGTTGGGTTCCCAGTCTAGGCTCACGGAGTAGGTGACGTCTCTGTTCACGGATGATATCATTTGAAGAAACGTTTGTCAAACTTTTAAAATTGCCTTAAGGATTGACATTGAATTCTTTTAAGACCTAATCATCTCAAATCTTTCCTTTTATGGATCCATTTGACTTTTTGGAATTACCAGGAGCAAAAACATTCAGATCAAGAAACAGTGGGAAGTCAGCCTGAGTAATAAAGTTATTGGTCAAAACAGAGATGTCAGTATAAAAACACAAGACTAACTTCCTTGTAGGATCTGAGAGTAGGCTCTTCTAGAAAATGCCAAAATTATTAAATGGAGTATGTGCGTTTTAAAAAGTAGAATTTATTATATTTTCTGAGACTCACCTCCTTTTATTGTGAGAAGCATTACTTTGGAAGTGACAGCAAGGTTAAGTGCTAAGTAGCTTTCTTTGTAATCTTCCCTCCTCTATGACATATCAGGAAGCTATGACAATCCTAACAATGCTGACATTCTCCTAACTTAAGAATGAGGATAGAAATACATTTCTTCTTCTTACTCAGAAAGTATACAAGCAGCTATATAGTCTTCTTCTAAAATGGAGAGTCACTTGAATTGGAGACTCCAGATGACAGTTTATTATCTTGGCAAAGAAAAATTTTTAACACAGATAATCACGATGACTCTTCCCCCAGACACTCTAAAATGTGAAATGGAATATGATACCAACCTTACAAAATTATATCCAGTGTATTTTATGTTCATCAATCATTCCCTTGGTCTTTTCCACAAAAATTAGAATGCACTTCAAACAGTATATTTGAGGATCTTTAAAATTACATGCTCCCCGCTATTCTACAAATGAGGTAACTAAGGCCCAGAGAGAAGGTGAATCTTAGCTAAAGCTCTATTAATTAATGAGCATGGATAGTCTATAAGGTGACTATAACTCCTGGTCCAGAGATTTTTCTTATATGAAATCCCTCATGGCAGGGAACATTAAAAATAATCATATATGACCTCTCTCCTTCTTTGTCATATAAGACCAGTTCTATTTTATAGAGCAATTCAGCTCTGCCTCAGAGTTTGCATATATATACCCATTATTTTATTGCTCAGCCAAACAAAAAAGCATCCAGTTAACCAGGCTCCTTAGATAGTAACTTACCCATCATAAATTTTTAGTCCAGCACAGCATTTGGGGTCTCAACTTCTACTCTTATACTAACCTCCACCCCAACACATTTCTGAAACACAGAGTATTTATGAGAAATACTATCTCAAATATGATTTTCTCCATCTCACTACATATCTGGATATATTAATATTTTATTTTTAAAATAGAATATACTTTTCTGAATCTTCATTCACCCATTTTATTCATCAAATACGTGTCAGGCTCTATTCTAATCAAAATATCATAAAACATCTTTTCCAAGTTATGAAATACAGTTGTACAGCACTGTTTCAAATGGCTTCTTGATATTCCCTTATGTAATTTTACCAAAGTGTATTTACCAGGTTCCCTATTATTGAAGTATAGCAGCTCTGATAGTCTACCACTGGGTGTCTTCATGAAGATGATGGTGTCTCTGAGCATTCTTATCTAATAGGTCAAAATGCTCCAGCCGCTCCTGTCTTATATCCTCTAACGTAATTGGACCAAATCTTGAAGAAGGATATGGAATAGCAGCGAGTCCTCATCTTATTTTAAGGGAGGAATCAGAAGCATTCATTCTTCCTTCAGTGAGTCATTCAACCAGAATTTGTCACGTCCTTCTTTCAGGTCATGTGCTGTGATGTAGCTAGCAATGGAGGGAGGAGTAAAGCACAGATATTTTACCAGGGAGTGTCACAGTCAAAGAACAGGCATTTGCTGAAGTTAGACAGTTATTCTCCCACTGAACCAGAGCAAAGACTAAGCTGACTTTAACACTTCCTGGTCCAGAATGTAACTCCAGCGTGTGGACCTTACTTCTGCAGAGTTCTTTTGTTCAGTTTCAGGATTTGTACTAGTTATCCATTGCTGCATAACAAATTACCCTAAAACTTAACAGTTTAAAACAACAAACATTTATTATCTCACAGTTTCTGGGGGTCAGGTAGATGGGAGCTGCTTAGCTGATAGTTCAAGGCTCTCTGCAGCTAGGGCTGCATCATCTGAAGGATCAACTGGGACTGGAAAACCCACTTCCAAGAGGGCTCGCTCACATGACCATCAGTGGGAAGTCTCATTTCCTTTATGGTTTTTGGCAGGAGGTCTCCATTTCTTGCTATGTGGATTCTCCACAGAGCTGCTTGAGTATCCTCATGTCATGGCAGCTAGCTTCCCCCAGAGTGAGTGATCAAGAAAGAGCAAAGTGAAATTCGTAAGGTTTTCCATGATCTAGCCTTGGAACTACCATCATTTTGCTATAGGTTATTGTTCACACTCACCAACCCTAATACAGTATGGTGGGAGATAACAACACAATGATGTGAATACTAGGAGGCAGGAATCATAGAGATTCATCAATGGAGGCTTTAGCAATTTAAAAATCCCATGGAGGGGTGCCTAGGTGGCTCAGTCATTAAGTGTCTGCCTTCGGCTCAGGTCATGATCCCAGGGTCCTGGGATCAAGCCCCACATCGGGCTCCCTGCTCGGCAGGAAGCCTGCTTCTCCCTCTCCCACTCCCCCTGCTTGTGTTCCCTCTCTCGCTGTCTCTCTCTCTCTCTCTGTGTCAAATAAATAAATCTTTAAAAAAATTTTTTTTTAAATAAAAATAAAAAAATAAAAATCCCATGGAGCCTAAAACCTCAGAAAAATGCTAAGAATATATGTTTTTTTTAATTTTGGTACCAAACATGAAGGTTGCATAATAGGTACAAATTACCTATAGTTTCATGAGAGAAAATAGAATAACCTGTCAAGTGGAGAAGAACTTTAAGATTACTTTCCTAGTCTTATAATTTGACCTGTATTTCAGGGTACCTGATGAGGCAAACGTTACAAAAAAGAAATATACCAGCCACTAGACAGAATACTACTGTAGGAAAGATTTACTTGATTACAGAAAAAGATTGCTGCAAGGCCCGCCTTGTTTCATAAATGTAAGGCAGGTAGGTAACCACAGCCCCAGGAAAAAATGTGTATTTTGTATGTGTTTCCTCAGAGACCTCCTATCCTACTATCTCTTGCTGTGCAGAGCTCAAGGAGGGTGATATCCATATTGCCTAGAAATTCCAAAGGAAATCTGGAGAAGAGATATCAAAACCATAACCTTATTCCCAAAAGTGAAGGAAACCTGTCTAGATAGACCAAGTGATTCTGACAAAGGCCCACAAGCAGGCAGGACAACAATGCTGCAGAGTTGCAGTGTGTCTGACGGTGGGCACTGGTACAAGACTGGTGAGAAGCTGTGTGGGGACTGAGGCTCTGTGCCTGGGGGCTGGCAGTCCTGCACATTACCTGTTCTCTGCCCTCCAGGGGATAAGCTCTTACCCTGGGAAAACAATGTGAATCAATGAGCAGAGTGTTGAGAACACTGACTAGTCCTCTTGAGTAAATGTAACCTTGGGGAGGAAGATTGTCTCCTGTGGAGAAGCACTGCTGTGGCCCAGCCACATGGTGCCTGAGAATTAGGGCAGAGCACCGATCAGAGATGGCAGGAGACTAGCTTTTAACAGAGTTTGAAACTCTGGATCCAGTCATGCCTTGTGCCCAGGACGTGTGGTTAAGAATGACTCTGATCTGTTTGAGTTGGTTTTCTTTCTTGTTTTTTCTTATGGAACTCAAGTCCACAGAGTTGGATTAATCATGATCCTTGGTTCATGACAACTGTCATTCCAATCATCCTCTTCTAATTATTTTTAAAATATAGTGAATACTCATCATCTTTCACCTCAAACAGGAATTATAACGTAATATCAGTGTCACAGGTTGAATTGTGTCCTCCTATATTCACGTCTTGAAGTCCTCACCACCACTACCTCAGAACATGACCTTATTTGGAAATAGGACCATTCCAGATGTAATGAGTATGTGAAGATGAGGTCATTCGGGTGGGCTCTAATCCTGTATGACTGGTGTCCTTATAAAAAGGGGAGAACTGGGCGCCTGGGTGGCTCAGTTGGTTAAGCGACTGCCTTCGGCTCAGGTCATGATCCTGGAGTCCCTGGATCGAGTCCCGCATCGGGCTCCCTGCTCGGCAGGGAGTCTGCTTTTCCCTCTGGCCCTCCCCCCTCTCATGTGCTCTCTCTCATTCTCTCTCTCTCAAATAAATAAATAAAATCTTTAAAAAAAAAAAAGGGGGGAGAACTGCACCCAGAGGCCGACACACATAGAGGGTAGAGGGTGTGAAGGGACAGGAGAAAAATGACAATGTGCAAGCCAGGGGCAGAGTTTCCCCACAGCCTGCACAGGAACCAGCCTTCATGTTGGACTTCCAGCCTCCAGATCTGTGGGACAGTGAACTGCTATTGTTTAAGGCCCCTGGTTTGTGGTCTTACGTTACGGTAGCCCCGGTAAGCCAACAGGATCAGTAACTTCTTTTTACCAACATGCCGTTCCCCATTCCACCCTCCTGCCAGGGTTCCCTTTGAATTAACATGTCCTGAACTTTGCATTTATCATAACATACCATTGCCTTCCTTTGTTAGTATTAGTGGTGGTTTTCCTCTGTATTACTTCTTTATTATTATTTTTATTATATATACATACATAAATACACACACACACACACATAGGGAAACTTAATGAGACATTATGACAGATACTGTGAATAAGGTAAACTTAATCTTAATATCTTAATAATCTCAGTTTTAATGATCTTAATATCCCTTCCCTTCTCCCGTAGCTTGCCTCCACAGTGAAGCTAAACTCTGTAGAGTAAAATCCTATGGTACCAAGACAGCCCACAGTAACACAGTTGCAGCTGGGAACTGGCTGCCATGTTCTGCCCAGCTTCCATCAGTGGATCAAAGTTCTTTTCTTTTTCAGGAGAAAGGGATGGGGCTGGGAAGTGACAGGAGAAAGGGATGGGGCTGG
>NW_023270615.1:12256384-12260779 GCF_011800145.1 Mirounga leonina
AGAAAGGGATGGGGCTGGGAAGTGACAGGAGAAAGGGATGGGGCTGGGAAGTGACCGAGATTTTCTCAGGTCATTGGATGGTAAATGTTTCAGTTAAGTACGGTAAATGTTTCACTGTTGCGTAATAGTACAGCTAGACTAAAAAGTTATTATTTTGTTAACCTCAAAGCAGTGCAGTCCTGAATTTTATGCAATTACATTTTGGCCCTGTCTAATCATATCATGGCTGAGTTCTACTACACTCACTTCCCCAGCATCTCTTGAGCCTGGGATTGGTACGTGACACAGTTCTGACCAATCAGACCTAAGCATGGATCCGCCAGGGAGGTTGAGAGAAAGCTTTTGTTCTTCTGAAAAAGGGACAGATGTGGCTGCTGCCACTTATGCCCTCTCCCGCCCTCTCCCCATCCCCTGCCTTTCTTGCCGCCTTAAAAGAGGATTTGGTGCCATGGCTGTGACGGCCAACTCACCAACAAAGGCAAAAAGATGGGAAAACTGCCAAGGCAACAGTCCTGACAGAGCTGAGCTGTTGAACGAAAGCCGGCAGCTGCCTACCCCTAGATTTCAAATTCTGCAAGAAAATAGACACTTAGGTCTTTAAGTCACTCATAGAGCTTCTGTTACTTGCAGCCAAAATCATTAGTGATGAGTACACAGGTGGACTGGATTTCCTGCTGAAGCGGGTGGGCACTAAAGGGCCTGAGAATTATATTTTGGAACTCTGCTCATAGAGGAGAAGAGATCTGAATATTCAGATCGCTAAGTATAAAGTCTGACATTGCAACTGCTTAAAGATGGGTAAACTGAGGCTCAGGGAAGGAAAGTGACTTGTTCCATATCTGTAAAGAAGGAGCTATGGGTACAGGACTAACATGTGCCCACATTTTTAAGATTGAAACAGAGGCTGAGAGTGGTAAATACAGACTTCTCCCAATTCCCAGCTCTATAACTTTGATCGTCTTATTCCCCACTTAGCTTTCTGTTCACCAGACTTAGTTTTATCTCAGATTGTCTCCCACTAGCCAAAAGCATCTGGCACAACCAAAGCTGTATATCACTTTCATTACTCTTTCCAGTCATGAGGCAACACTGACATTGCTGGACGAGAACCCTGTGAAACAGATGTTTCAATTAAGTCCTTCTAGGGTGTTTGGAGAGAATTCTGACTTTTGGTCATCGTTAGATGCTGTATATGAGCTCTGCCTCCCCGTTCTGTGCTTTCCTTTTTTTCTTTTCTATTAACAAATACCCTTCACTCCACCAGTAAACTCACACTATTCTGGAAAGTGTATTCATGGAAAATCATCGGCGGAAAAAGATTACCAAGAAATGGCACTTGGTAAAAAAAAAATGATCTAATCACTAAAAGGATACATCTGGAGTGCTTGGCTTTGTTAGGAGGGGGAACAAAGCATCATCCCTCTCTCTTGGTGTAGACTAGAGCTGTACGTTTTTCTACTTAAGTTCCCATTGAGTGGCCTCAACAAAGCTACATTCTGTTGTCTCTTAACTTGGTCCCCAAAGTGCTGGAGAAAACTTTATGCTACTAAATTGCCACAACAAAAGTGATGGAAATCATTAATAGCTCTGATAATGCAGACATTAAGGTTTGGATTACTGCTCTGGGATATTGTTTCTAATGAAACAATGGTTTGCTAAACTGCAAGCATTCACCATATCACAAAGAACAAATTTCTACATGTGGACACTGTTGTTGGTACCTACTTTGGGAGTGGAGTTGGCAGTGTTATGCCTCAAAAACTTGGAAGTGATGACACTGTATCCCAGAGTACAAAGTCTGTACTGTGGATTAGAGTCAGTAGAGGAAAAGGCACCTTAAAAAGGAAACGGTTCCACGCCGATGAAACTAAACTATTAGGAGAATAAAGATACTAACAAATCCTGAAAGATGATGTCAGTCAAGAGAGGAGATGTTCTGAAATGAAAGCATAGACCAAAAGAGTAACAATGGCAAGTGTTGCATTGCCTAGACAGATTTGACCAGGGGAGGAGTCTTATCCAGTGGGGCTTAAATATCAGGATTGTGCTGGTATATTCCTATATAGAGGTAGAGACATCAAGCTAATGTACCCCATGCCACTTCTGTTAAAAATCACCTCCCCTCCCTTTTCTTGGTTCTATCCGCAACAGCCAATTTCTTGATTATATGGCTGCCCATGGATATCTTCAAACAGGGGAGAAAGGGGCTGATATAAATATTAGAGCCCACAACACAGAAAAATTTCCAAATGTAAATTAATAAATAAAGATCACAATTTTCTGGTTTTAAATATCAATGTCTGCTAGCTTGGCTAGGGTGAGTGTGCCCCTGGACAATGTACCCACTTTCAGTGGATAGAAGCCCAGTTTTGTAGTCCCATGAGACTGAAGACTGACAAACTCAGCGTGGTAGCATCCCCACGAATGGCATCCTCATGTGGCGAGGCCCAACCCTTGCCAGGTGTCTTCAGTCTATATTCAACAGATAGGGACCAGGGGGAACCAAGGTCATGGAGCTGGATCCTCGAGCTCTTATATTTCCTGCTCAAGTCTTAGGGGAGGCCAACATTCCCATCTTCACTAAAGGCTTACTCTCCGATCAGAATGACCCAGTAGCAAACACTATGATTAGGCTAGAGCTTACACAAACATCCTGTTCGTCTTCTTGCCTTCGGGTAAACCATCAACTTGTTTTTGTCAAATACCCACAGAAAAGAAGGATGTCAGTCAAGGATCCCCTGAAGGCAGGTGCCGTTTTTGCATTTCGGTTTTGGGATACAAACTGGGATACAGTGTCATCACTTCCAAGTTTTTGAGGCATAACACTGCCAACTCCACTCCCAAATGAGAAACTTTCTATAAAAGTACAAAAATTAGCTAATTTTTTAAATAGAGATTCCTTTAGGGAAGCTACCCATTCCACTGTTCATTGTGAAAAGAGAGAAGGACTTGTCCTCCTTTGGGAATGGGTCATTTATTGCTCCACACGCTGAGGGCTAGGAAAGAACAGTGAGAGAGAGGCATGGTGGTGTAGAGACAGATGTGCGGTGGGAGCCCTGAGGCCTGAGTTTGAGTTTTGACTCAGTGGCTCCTGAAGGGCATGACTTCTGTCCCCTCTCTTCACCTTACTCCCCTGTGTCAAAGCAGAGCACTGACCTATGTGAGATCTAAAGTCCCTTCCAGGGCTAACATTCTGTGAGGCCAGGAGGAAGGGGAGGAAAATTCTCCTAGAAAGAGCACTTGGCTTTGGCCTTTTCTAATACACAATTCTTCAAAGCCCCCCGAAAGTTTGCACGTGAGTCTTGAGGTGGCTGAGGATCTCATTGAACCAGGCCCCCCTAATTCACATCCCAGCCATCCTTCCATGCCAGAGTTGGGTTTGTGTTCACATTGCAAAATCAGTAGGTAAGGGAAGTGATGACTAATTTGTATAATTTGGGAACTGCAGATCATGTCATCTTGATACTTCCCTTAAGCTGAAGGAGTCTCACCTCTAGCTGAAGGTGTCTGCAGGCTTGTCATTCTTGGATGTTGCTATTTATGCTGGTCACCCACTGAGGATGTGGAGACTTCAGGTGCCTGCATGATCACTGAACAGCGTGGATCTGGGGATGCTGATGGCCCCTGGTGAGGACCTGAAGCAGTAGCAGAGATGCCGGGAAAGGGAAAGAAAACTGAGACATAGGTAGAATGTGGGAGGTTAGGATGGACCACGAAGCCTCAACAGGGATCTTGAGCAGAAATGCCTCACTGACAGAACCTATGGAGTTAAGTACCTACTCCCGGAGTTGCCCCTGCAGGGTTCACCTGCAAAGTTAATAGCAACATTTTCTGTAGCAGTCTTGTTGTAAGAAACACACCAACCCCAAACTGCAAATGTGACACCTAAGAAACTTTGTAGACTGAGAATTACCAACCAGCTACTAACTTGTCTTGCTCTACGTGAGCAAATGAAAAATTAAGCCAAGTCCAGGGATCAGTTCATTTTCTTCTCAGCACTCAGAAACTAAAAGAGGGTGTTGAAAAGGAGGCCTTGCATGAGACATGCACAACCCCAAGGTACAGTGCACTTGACCCAGACAAATGCTGCCCTGCATTTACAGAATAACAATCACATGTGTAGATGCACAAACATATGTGCGTATATATACGGAGGATAACACATACTTTAAGAAAAAGCAATTTTCCCAGCATGGAAAGAAATAATTTCTCAGCATGTAGAGTAAACAACACTATGGTGAGAGTCCCTTGCAGAAACACAGATTCTAGTAAGGATCAGATAATAAGTACCACCACCTACCACATTTTAAGTCAAAAATGATTTTAAGATGAGTGGAGTTTAGGGGCGCCTGGGTGGCTCAGTTGGTTAAGCGACTGCCTTCGGCTCAGGTCATG
>NW_023270615.1:12260789-12398957 GCF_011800145.1 Mirounga leonina
CCTGGGTGGCTCAGTTGGTTAAGCGACTGCCTTCGGCTCAGGTCATGATCCTGGAGTCCCGGGATCGAGTCCCACGTCGGGCTCCCTGCTCAGCAGGGAGTCTGCCTCTCTCTCTGACCCTTCCCCCTCTTATGCTCTCTATCTCATTCTCTCTCTCAAATAAATAAATAAAATCTTTAAAAAAAAAAAAAGATAAGTGGAGTTTGGAGTTCTCTGGGATAGTGCAAGCAAGCCTTCAGCGGGCCATCTGGTCAGTGGATGCCTTCTGGCCCAAGCTGACTGCACCTAAGTTGATAGGAAATCCTTTCATAGGCTTTGCGGCTGTTCCATGTTGTATCCGTTAAGGGCCCTGATGGCGAGAGCGTAATATTATGGAAAAGGGCATAATGACGACCTACAGATTGAAGGGGGTGGCTTTCATTTTGGAAGGGATGGTTACTACCCACCAGATTCAAAGTGGATGTGGCAGATGGAAGAAACGGGAATAGGTTCTTGGCCTGCAGGATTCAATGAATGGACAAAGCTGCCGTGCCAATGAGCCGAATGACTCCAGATAAGTTGGCAGGCCTTTAGCAGAATAATCTCTAAGAGGGCATGGAAAAAATAATAGAGTACAGATTTTAATTTTGGGGGAGAATTTTATGTCTAGTAAGCTTGAAAAAAATGCGATTGGGCTGTGGACATCAGCCCTTTTTAGTATTTTATATATGCGTCACTCTTTAACAAAATACACAGTTAGACCTCATCGGTGCTTCCCTACAAAGGCATTTGAGGGGGAAAAAAAATGTTTCCTTCTGTCACTCCAAACTTCAAGAAGCAAAAGTCCACTCAAGATACTTTGTTTTGTTTTAATATGACCATGTCAGTATAGACTTGCTCTTTTTAAAGTGCATACTTGGGCTTTGCCTATCTCTAATTATATGTTATGAATCATTATGATGCTTATTTGGATTTTTTCTAATCTAGCAAATGACAGTTCTGGAGCCTAGTATTCTCAGAGGCCTATCATAAATATCTGTTGCATTAACGATACTCTTCCTGCCTGCCCATGATTAAAACTCAGTATTTTGAATAGCTGTCTCTAAGTGTGGTCCTCAGGATAAAAGATGTAGGAATGTAAAGGAACTTTCCAATCTCATTCCAGGAGGAGGGGTGCATTCCATTCTTCAAAGATACTCAGTATTTTACAGTTGGAGACACTGCAAATGATCTGACCAAACCCCTTCATCCTACAGATGAAGACAAGCTCAGTTATAAGATATATAAATAGGAATATCATCCTTCGCTGATGCAGTGTTCTTTAAAAAAAAAGTATTTTTTCAAAGTAATATTTGGACATTGAAAAAGTATAGAATAAAATTTAATAAATATTAATAAAAGACAATAGAATACCCATTCCACCCTTGTCCGTCCCAGTTCTGTTACTGAGAAGATCATTTCCCTAAATACATAACTCTAAATAGTAGTAAATAACTGGATTCCTTGATTCCTTGATTTTAGAAATTATTCATTAACTTCTTCATTAAGGTAAGGATTTAGCTCACTTCAGCTACCCTTTTTGCACATCAGAATTTTACAGTATTGTTACTACTACTTCTAGTAGTACTTTGTAGCATTAAATGGTGTGTTAGGACATCTTATGTCATATTTCATCAATTTTCTGCAGTTCTTCTTGATTCTCTACATATAAGGTGAAGATGTCCCCACCCAAATCTCTGTCCTTCCAAACCCCATTCCTGTCCTTAGATCCTTAAATTTGCATTATGGTCTATAACCATAATTATAGATAGGTCTTTCTGGTTTTTGATGGATTGATTTTTAGAGCTGAAATGAACAGTGTTGATTATTACTTGCCCACCTAAAGCCGAGTATGTTCTAGGATTACATTGCCTTTCTCTGTGAGTCTAAGGAGATGACCACTGTACTACATGAAGAAGGATGATCCTAGAATCTAGGTCAAATAGAATCTCTTCTACTTCATCGGAGTCTCAAAATCATGTTACATTTTAGTTTGCTTCATATTTTCACCATGACTTTCCTGTTAGGATTTTGCTTCTCCTGGAGTTATCATATTTTCTTTTTCAGAGAAGTGCATGATTTCATCATTTTCCTCAGACTTTCCTTACTTTTTTTTTAAGATTTTATTTATTTATTTGAGAGAGAGAGTACATGCACATGTGCATGAGTGGGAGAGGAGTAGGGGTGGGTAGAGGGAGGGGAAAAGAATCCCAAGCAGAATCCCTGTGAGCCAGGAGCCCAGTGTGAGACCAATCATGGGAGACCATAAGCCAAAACCAAGAGTCTGATGCTTAGTGGACTGAGCCACCCAGGAACCCCAGACTTTCCTTTCTAATGCTTAGAAATCATTCCATTCTTCTTCTTGAAGACATCCTTGGAGTTTGTTGACTTCCTATATAAAATAGATCCGTTGCTTTCAAAGTGTAATGAAATGTCTCAGCCCATGATTTCATTTCATTGGACTCTGTCTCATTCAGTACCCAGGCCAAAAAAACAGAAACCACTCTAGATAATTAACACGGGAGAGATGAATTAGACCTTGAGGGAATTCATTACTAAAGTGTGGGAAAGACTGGAAGAGAAAAAGAGAAAAGATGCTGTTACACAGGAACGGTGACTCCGGTGGGCCTCTACCACCCTTGCAGGAGCTCCTGAGACCACAGCCTCCAATCCCTTGGTGCTCTAGGAACACATACTCCGTGGGTGTTGTTGGAAGTCCTACCAGTGAGACTCGTGCAGCTGTGTTACAGGCACTGAAGCCACTTCTTCAATCAAAGGTTTTTTCACCTCCCTCCTGCCTTTTAATTTCATTCACAATTCGACCATTGGCCAAAAAAATAAAGTGAAATAAAGCAGAACCCAGGTGGCAATGGAGTCTCAAAAAGGTAGTTTTCAGGCTTGCCGAACTAGAAGGAGAGAGGAGAATCCAGAAGACCATTATGGAGCTGAGTGCCAACAGACACTGTCTTGAACAGACTTGGATTAGCCCTACCATTTTTACGGCTGATATTTTCTACTTTTTTGTTTGCTTGTTTGTTTAAAACCTTTAATCCATCCACTAATTCTTCAGAAGATATGACTGGAATGGTAAACTTTCTGAATCTTTGCATGTTGAAAATGTTTGGATTTTGTCCTCACATTTTAGAGATAGTTTGGTTAAGTACAGAATTCATGGTTTGAAATCGTTTTCACTTAAAATTGGAAGGCCTGGCTCTGTTGTCTTCTAGAAGCCTTTATACCTCTTGAGAAGTCCATTACAAGTCTGGTTTTCATTCTAGAGTTTTTAACTGCCTTTCTCTTTGGGAAAAAAAAAACAAAAACCTAGCCCTTAAAATCAATTCTTCCTCAAACTCTATCCTAAGTGTATTCCCTTCTCTCACCCTAGAGAGATCTGCCATCACCCTAGAACAGACCCACTGAGTCTTTCAACTGGGTTATTGCAACATGGCCTCCCCAACCGCTGTGTTTCCACTCTTGGCTCCACCTCCCAGAACTGTCTTACCCACGGAACAGCCGGAGTTCTCTTTTAAAAATGGAAGTCAGCTAATGTCATCCTTCTAATTAGAATGATTCAATGGCTTCCTTTATCTTCCTGTTAAATTTTTCTGCATAACAAGTCACCCCAAAACTCAGTGGCCTCAAACAGCAAATATCTGGATCTCCTTTGTACTTTTATGGGTCAGTGGGAAGTATTTCTGGCCTGGCTGGGTTTATTTGAAGCTGAATATTCGAAGATGGTTTCACTCAGAGGTCTGGCAGTTGGTAGACTCATTGGTGTGGAGGTTGCAGGCATGGTGCCTAAACTGAAGCAGCTTATCATTGTTCCACATGACATCTCATCTTCTAGTAGGCTAGCTTCCCTCCTTCACATAGCAGTCTTGGGGCTCTCTAGGCATCTAAAGAGAGCATGACCCAATGTGCAAGTGCTCTTCTAGTTTCTGCTGGCATCATACTGACTAAGGTCTTATCACCTAAAGCAGATCACCTGGCCAAAGTCTCACTGGTTAAAGAAAAACACAGTAATTGTGGTCCATGTAGACCTAAGAAATCACGTGGAAGTCCAATGCATAAAGCATCATCCTATCAACAGATGGATATGTTCTTTACTAGAGATTTTTCCAGAAAACTCTAATCTTCATCACTTGACTAATCCGTCGCTGCCTGTCTACTATGTACCAAGGGCTGAAGATACAAACATCGCTAAGGGCGCCTGGGTGGCTCAGTTGGTTGAGCGACTGCCTTCGGCTCAGGTCATGATCCTGGAGTCCTGGGATCGAGTCCTGCATTGGGCTCCCTGTTCGGCAGGGAGCCTGCTTCTCCCTCTGACCCTCCTCCCTCTCATGCTCTCTATAATTCTCTCTCTCAATAAATAAATAAAAATTATTGAAAAAAAAACAAACATCGCTAAGACATAGTCTCTGTTTTTAAGAGGCCACTGGAGTAAGGCAGGCACACATGACTAATCTGTGATTAAGATAACTTAAGGAACCTACCTGAAGAGAAAAAGACAAATGTGCCAACTGAAAGAGCCCACCATGTCACATTTTATGAGAACTGACAAACCCACATTTACACAAACTCTGACAAAATATCTCAATTTCATATACAAAGAAAAAAATCCTTTAACTATAAGGAAAATAAAGAATAGGAATCATCAAAGGGGAAAGATATCAGGTTGACCTCACATTTTTCTGAAACATATGCAGGAATTCATGGGAGCATGGAAAGGTTGTGACCTATACATTTTTTCCCAAATGAGCTCTGTCTTTGAAGAAGAAAAGTCTGCGGATTTACAAGGACTTTCCTTTTAAAAAAATTACTTGAGTATGCACTTCACTTAGTAGAGAAATGAAGTCATATTAGGAATTCTAGAATGGAGAATTCAGGTTATAAAAAGGCTTGAAGGTCACCCCTTCCTGTTTAGCCTGTAAACTCAAGAATCCATTTGGATTATATTCATGCGTTATCAGATGGATCTGCCAGCCTGGGCAAGGGTGTGGCCCTGTATTCAGTTGTTCTTTATTTCTGTTTCTGCTCTTTTCCCAGGAAGATGAAATATTTTTATTAGCTACATTCATCTCCAGGGGCCCCGACCCTCTTTAATTTTTGGTTCTTCCATTTTCAACATGTGACCCCTAAGTTTTTTCCTGGGAGTTGTGCCCATTATTGCATTCCAAAAAGAGAAAAGATGTCCCCCTGGGAGGATTGTACGGTGGTGCCTGGAATTCACCTACATCACTTTTCCCCACATCCCTATTGGCCAAATCTTGGTCACTTGGCCACACTTAGTTGCAAGGGAAGCTGGGACATGTAGTCTAGTTGTGCTCCCAGTGTGCAGAAAAGTGAGTGCTGATGAACACATCAAAGTCTTGGCCACAGTCAGCTCTTCTGGTTAATAAATAGCCATTTACTACAGAACACATTTGCCCTTCCCCAGAGACAACTTGGAGAGACAATTCAGAAGCCCCAGCTAGCCCCAGCACCAGTTTCATAGCCCTGCATTTCCAAAGTATGCACAGTCTGTACCATCTGTCCAGAGGTGGCTCCTTGTGGTCCAGCAGACTTTAAATTAAAAAGCAAATCATCTTCCCATGCATCTCATCCCAACACATCCATTCACTCAATGCTGGAACAGGGAGAAGATAAAAGCAATAAATACCCCCAAGCAGACGGTGGAGGGATAGGGCCACACACCACAGACTCTGGGATCTGGCAATAATGTGATCCTGCCAGGCTGGCATTCGGAGGTTGTCTGCCCTAGCCGAGAGGACTGGTTTTGTTTAAACACTGTTCTGCTCTCTGGAAGCAACTCTCTCAACCACG
Source organism: Mirounga leonina (assembly GCF_011800145.1). Taxonomy (NCBI): domain Eukaryota; kingdom Metazoa; phylum Chordata; class Mammalia; order Carnivora; family Phocidae; genus Mirounga; species Mirounga leonina. Next base: position 12,266,631 of record NW_023270615.1, read on the forward strand.
GTTCCTGGCCCCTGGTTATGCCTCTTGAGAAATTCCTTGTTGTCCATTTTCAAAGTTACTAGTGAGGAAAAAAGGCCTCCCTGGGGGCTCTACAGTTTTCACAGCACACTTCAAGCTGGTACCAATGTGGGGGCCTGAAACTTGTTTTAAGCTTCAGATAGTTAGAGGGATTTTCATTCCAGGCTCATGGTTTTGTTGGCAATCGCCATGCCTTAAAAGACATAGTAGCTTCTGGTGTATTTGCCTTCATCTAGTTCCGTGTATCACTAACTACACCAAAGTTCTTTCCTAAGCATTACTGTCAGACCTAATTTATTGTTTTGCTTTGTTCCCCCCTCCCCAAGCCCCCAGCCATGCCTCTCTCACCTTACTGATGACTTTCTTGAAGCTCTAGAATTCTGATGCACCGGGCAAGGCCATGCCCTCTACTGACGTGTGCTGGAGGGCTGAGTTTGACTGGGCCTTTGTCGCACAAATCCTGTTCCATGCTTATCTCTTATTATTCGGGGCCTAGAAGCAAACAGCTTTTCCAGTCTTGGGTGTTCCAAATTTCTGGACTCTCTAATCCATTTGGTCCTGCTTGCAAACTGGTCAGTTCCATCCTGAGGTTATCTCCTTTTTTGTTGCTATAGTCAAATGTTCATAACATAAAATTTACCATCTTATTTTTTTTTAAAGATTTTATTTATTTATTTGAGAGAGAGAATGACATAGAGATAGCATGAGAGGGGGGAGGGTCAGAGGGAGAAGCAGACTCCCTGCCGAGCAGAGAGCCCGAGGTGGGACTCGATCCCGGGACTCCGGGATCATGACCTGAGCCAAAGGCAGTCACTTAACCAACTGAGCCACCCAGGCGCCCAACCATCTTATTTTTAAATGGACCATTCAGTAGCATTAAGTACCTGTGGTTCTTGGGCAAGCAACCACCACCACCCACATAATCCTTTTCATCGACCCCAGCTGAAGCTCCGTCCCATTCAACACTCACGCCCCAGTGCCCCCCTCCCAGCCCTTAGCAACCACGGTTTACTTTCGTTGTAATAGTTTAATGGCTCCAGGTACCTGATACACGTGGAATCCTACAGTATCTGTCCTTCAGCATCTGGCTCTTGTCATGTAGCATAATGTCTTTAAGATTCATATTATGGCACCTGTCAAAAGTTCTTTCCTGGGTGCCTGGGTGGCTCAGTCGTTAAGCATCTGCCTTCGGCTCAGGTCATGATCCCAGGGTCCTGGGATCGAGTCCCACATCAGGCTCCCTGCTTGGCAGGAAGCCCGCCTCTCCCTCTCCCACTCCCCCTGCTTGTGTTCCTGCTCTCGCTATCTCTCTGTCAAATAAATAAATAAAATCTTAAAAAAAAAAGTTCTTTCCTTTTTAAGGATGAAGAGTATTCCATTGTATGTACAGACCACATTTTGCTTAGCCATTCATCCAAGATTTTCTTTTTTGCAGTAATTTGCTAAAAGTAGAAAATAAAAGCCAACATACTCCATTACTTGGACTTTGGGCAACTACTTCCCCTCAAGCCACAGTGGCAGTAACACGTAGTCTGTCTTCTAGGCCCCCGTGGAAAACAGTTCTACCATGTGTTTTTTCACTCTATAATGTCTTTTCTTCAGTCTCTGATATCTGTTTCCCTCCCCTGACCTCTGCATCAGTGCCCCATGTTTCACTGTTATTTATAACTCAACATCCCACTAAATGATATTATATATTCTATTTAAGGAACTCTGCTAGTTGTAATTGATAAACCCTGAAATATCAATGGCTGTCTAAGGTTTGTGTTTCCCCAAAAGGAGAAGCCGTTAAGAACCTACATGCTGGGAGTTCATGTGCAAGGTGATCCTAGGAGGCAAGAATGGAGGAATAAGCAGAGTGAGGGAGGGAAGAAGGAGAACACCATATAAAATGTGTTCCTGAGTCCTCTGCTGTGGGCTCAGCTCTGGAGTGAAGCATGAGGATGGTAGTGAAGGGGGCTATTTTAGATGAGGCTATTCAGAGAAGGTGCCTCTGTGGAGTAACATTTGAACAGAGACCCAAGGAGGTCCCATTTGAGAGATGAATATGGTGAGGGAGCGGGCCATGAAACAGCAAGGACATGACAGTGAGGCGAGTGTGTAGATCACGTTGTCACAAATGGCAGCATTTCCTTCTTTTCTGAAGGCTGAATAATGTTCTAGTACATATATGCAAATATATACAATACACATATTTGTCTGTTAATGTACACACACATACAATTACATATTTTATATATATACATATATAATCATTCATCTGTTGATGTACACACACGTATATGCAAATATAAGTATATATGTGTGCACATCAATAGATGAATGAATATATATATTATATATACATATTTAATATATAATATATATATGCACACACACATATGTATATATCTGTTGATGGACACTTAGGTTGTTTCCATATCTTGGTTGCTGTGTATAATGCTGCAGTGACTGTGGAGTGCAAGTATATCTTCAAGATAGCGATTTTATTTCCTTTGGGTAAATACCCAGCAATCGGATTGCTGGATCATATGAAATTTCTATTTTTCCTTCTTTGAGGGGCCTCCATATTGTTTTCCATGATGGCGGTGCCTATTTGCATCCCCACCAGCAGGGTTTCCATTTTGCCCCATCCTTGCCATGCTTTGTATCTCTTGACTTTTTGATAATATTCATCCTAACAGGTGTGAGGTGATATTTCATCGGGTTTTGATTTCCATTTCCCTGATGATGAGTGATATGGAGCATCTTTTCGTATATATATCTGTTGGTCACTTATAGGTCATCTTTGGAAAAATGTCTATTTGAGTCCTCTGCCCATTTTTAATCTTGTTATTCATGTTTTTGCTAGTGAGTTGCACAAATTCCTTCTATATCTGGGATAGCAACCCCTTATCAGATATTTGCAACAACCTGGATGGATTTGAAGGACATTGTGCTAAATGAAATGAGCCAGACACAGAAAGACAAATATCGCATGATCTCATATGAGTGTGGAATCTTTTTTTTTTTTTTTTTTGAGAGAGAGAGAGAGCATGAGAGGGGGGAGGGTCAGAGGGAGAAGCAGACTCCCTGCCGAGCAGGGAGCCCGATGTGGGACTCGATCCAGGGACTCCAGGATCATGACCTGAGCCGAAGGCAGTCGCTTTACCAACTGAGCCACCCAGGCACCCATGAGTGTGGAATCTTAAAAGAAACAAACTCTTTAAAAAAAAAAAAAAAATCAAACTCACAGTAATAGAGAATAGAATTGTGGTTACTAGAGGCTAGGTGTGAGGAAAAGGGGAGATGCTGATCAAAGGGCACAACTTTCATTGTAAGATAAGTTCTAGAGACCTAATACACAGCATCATGACTAAAGTTAATAATACTGTAACACATGAGAGTAGAGCTCAAGTTTTCTCATGACACCCAACAAGATAATGCTAACCATGGGAAGTGATGGATGTGTTGACTGTGCATTTCACAGTGCACACATACATCAAAATATCATGTGGTATACCTTAAATATATACACTTTCTATTTGTCAAAAAAAAAAAAAAAGAGCAAATGGGATAGACTGAACAATCAGCAAGAGGCCACGCTTGCTGGAGCTCAATGAGGGAGGGGAAAAGCAGACAGGATGCAGTCAGAGGGACAGCAGGGATCAGTCGGAATTGGAGGCCACAATAGGAACTTTGGATTATATTCCAAACATAAGGGGATGCCATTGAATGGTTTGGAAGAGGGGATCATTTGCTATGCTTCACATTTTAAATGGCTTCTTATGTGGAGAGTATTGGTAACCTCTTGGTTACAAGTTTTGGAGTGTTTTTTGTTTGTATTTCAGTTTTACAAGCAAAAAAATACAGCATACTTTGTAAAGACAAAAAAAAAGGCATTTGTATTAGTTCTTTATTGCTACATGAAAAATTACTCCAACCTCAGCAGCTGAAAACCACAAATGTTTATTGTCTCACCGTTTCTGTGTGATAGGAGTCCTGGGGAAGCTTAGCTGAGCACCTCTGGCTAGGAGTCTCCCAAAAGATGGGGTCAATGTATCTACAGGGCTGCAGTCAGTCTCTGGCTCGACTGGAGGAAGATCTGCTTTAAAACTCTGGCATATGGCTGTTGGCCAGATTCGGATCCTCACTGGCCTGTTGACCAGAGACATCAGTTCTTCACCAAAAGAGCAACTTACTTTCTCTAGAATGAGAATATCCAAGAAGGAGAGAGAACAATAGAGAGTCCCTAAGACAGAAGCCCCAGTCTTTTTATAACCTGATCTCAGAAGTGACATCCCATCACTTCTGTCGTATTCCAGTTACTAGGAGTCACTAGATCCAGCACACCATCAAGGAGGGGAGGATGAATACCGCCAAGGGCATGAACATTGGAGGCCATCTTGGAGGTGCTACCAAAATAGCCATTTCTTCCAAACTCCTTATTTTCAGAAGCAGAAACCCCTCTGAATATAAACCTGGATTCTACTACTTACCTCAGGGCCCTCATAGGATGGTTGTGATGGTACATCTGAAAGGGTTTTAGAAACTACCCAGCACGAGTAAATGTGGGAGCTTACTTTGCTTTTCTCATGGACCTGGTCCTTTGGTGTTCACTCCAGATCTGGTCTGCATTCTTCTTCCTCCCTTGAATTAATGATTTGTGTCTCATGCATGAGTTATGTTTTTTGGTTTGTTTGTTTGTTTTTTTAAGTGAAAGTCCTGTTTGAACAGAGAAGTAACACCAGTAAGAAAACAGAGTGCCAGTTCCTCCAGATTCAGGAAGGGCTCTCTATGTAATTGTGTACATCCCGGTAACAGAAGTTCTGATAACCCGGTCCCCAAAGACCTGCCCATCCAGCAGAGGGGAGGGCAACAGAATGGGTGTGTTATGTGGGGAGGGGACAGTATTCGATTCTTGTCTTATCTCATTGCACATTTATCTAAATTTGATTATAAGCTCCTCGAAGGCAGAGACCTTCTTCATTTCGTAACTCTGGATTCAAACGCCGCCATGAAACAATTCCCTAGGGAAAATGCTCATCTATTGAAGGATAGATGGTTTAAAAACAACAACAACAACAAAAATAGCAGTGACAAAACAACCTTAAAATTCAACCTTGCCTAAATTGTGTCATGCTCCTCCACAAAAAAAGAAAAAAAAATATTTCCTCAGAAAATAGCTCCTGTTTCAAGATACAGACATCTGACTCTGGGCAATTTTCCAGCCTCTTCGTGATGGCCTGTTTCACCCTGGCTTCCCTTTCTGGGTCCTCCTCCTACCCCAAGCGACTCCTCCTTCATTTTCAGCCTCCTCTTCAAGTACTACCACTTTACTCTTCTACCTACTTCTGTCTGAGTCTCTGCGACCGAGATTCATTCATGCTCAAGAACTACCACAGCCTTGTATCTGCGCAGACACCATCTCTCGCCTCGTCTCATTACAATATGGAAGCCTTCCCCACTAGTGGGAGGAAATCTTAGATAGCCAGCAGGTGGCCATAGGGAGTGCGGAAGAAAGGGAGCCCCCAAGTCACAATAGACCTATTGTTTGAGCCTAAAATTAAGCAAGATTCAGTCTCTTTAGGGTGAATGAATTAGGAGGGAGGTGTCAGAATGGACTGCCCATTATCTGAATCTCTTGCGAATACATTAGCATTAATTAATACATACATGAATATGTTTTACATTAATTTGTGTTGTTGAAATATGAAATATATGTGGGCCAGCCATCTGCCTGAGGGCATGCAGGAAGCTTTCCCAGAATTCTCTCAGTAGCCATGAACTAAAGAGTTCACCTCTACATTCTCCGTCCATGCTTAGATAAGAGATGTTTCAGCTACTCACACAATTAGGTAGAGACTTGTTTACGGGAAAGAAAGTGAAGACAGGAAAATGCTGACATCAGGAAGCATTCTATTTAAATCCGCGGCAAATGAAGCAAGCTAAATGTCTGAGGGCTACTCTCTGCTAGGCATTTACGGCTCTGACCTTATTCCGTGAAGCTAGGGGGGAGAGGAGGCTACAGGTCTCAGCACCTGACACACGTTATTTTGCTTAGCCCTCCACTAGGGGGCTTGCAGGTGAATGAGTCAGACCAGTTGTCCAGAGCGGAGGAGCGAGGCCCAGAGAGCTCAGGCTGTCCAAAGTCAGAGTCAGGGTTCACATACATCTCACTCCAGGAAGTGCTCGTAGAGACTGCGGATCAGCCCTTACATGGAGAGACCCAGAGACTGAAAAGGCAGAGTCCTCAGGAGTCCTTTCCTAGAGCGAGAGGCCCAGGAAAGGGGGCACAAGGGGGAGGCTAGAGGAGAAGCCTGAGAACGAGAAAACAAAGAATAGAGAGGGAAGGAAATGAACTTCAGGAAAGGAATGGGGGAAAGAAGTGACCACAAAATGGGGAAATTGACTGCTTTTCACAAAAGAGTAAAAATTAACGATATTGTTGAATCCTACGGCTGAGCAAAAAGAATTGCTGCTCTCTTTTTTTTTTTTTTAAGATTTTATTTATTTATTTGAGAGAGAGAATGAGAGAGAGAGAGCATGAGAGGGGGGAGGGTCAGAGGGAGAAGCAGACTCCCTGCAGAGCAGGGAGCCCGATGCGGGACTCGATCCAGGGACTCCAGGATCATGACCTGAGCCGAAGGCAGTCGCTTAACCAACTGAGCCACCCAGGCGCCCCATTGCTGTTCTCTTTTAACCATCAGCACTCCCTACTGAAGGAAAGAAGAAGGGACTGATGTTTGTTCAGTGTCTTCTGTCAGGGCCTCTGCTAGCCCATGGGCATGGAGAAAATGAGAAGCAGACGTCCTGCCTCCCTGGAGGCAGCTCTCTCAGCACAGGGCTTGGCGAATGAACTCTACCTTCAGTCCCTACTCCCTCCCTCTTCTGAGGAGTAACCTGCAGGCAGTGCAGGATGGTTCTACCTGCTGTGAGCTAGGACCTTGGCATTATCACATTACTGCAATACAATACTTATTTCCATATTGTGGATTGGGAATCCCAGGCCTAAAGGAATTAAACCTCACACTACACAGACACAGACACACACCAATATCCCAAAGTCACACAGGGAGTGAATTCATTAAAATAGTATTGATTGTGAGCAATTTGAAAGCTCAATAAATAATAAGGTCATTTAATAGCTGACTTACTTAGAAATTTCTTAAATAGTGTGAGCTTCAGGTTAGGATTGATCAGGGGGTAGACTGCTTTTCCTACAGTGCTCTCACCTATGTTCTCTGGGTGCCAGCTTCCCCATCACGTCTCAGCAGTTGCAAAAGGCACAGCTCCACACATGCAACTTCGAGCATATATCCTAGGAGTTCTCACAGCATAAAAAGAAATCTCCTTTTCTAGGAGTTCCCACCAAATTTCTCTTTCATTCTCAGTGGTCCAAATTGGATCACATGTCTATTTGTAAACCAGTACCTGTGGCCAGCAGACAGGATTAGGCTGGTAACATAAGGCTGATCTGTATACCCAGTCTCTCTAGAACCTGGTGGAGCATCAGTTTCTCCAAAAGGTCTAATTGCTGAGGAATTAGGTACTTGCTACCTGACAAAAATCAGATTTACTGAAAGAAGGAATGGGTGGGAACTTGGGAGGACAGCCATATGTCCACCACAGCAAGTATAGATTTTATAATATTGCTTCATTATTTTCACCCCTTTCGTGTCTCCATGGGAGAAGTATACTTTCTGATCTCTGTTGAACCTGGGCGTAAGCATGTGACTTATTCTTCCCCTCCCTGGACCTTGACTGTGGTCACATGACTTGCGTTGGCCATGGAATGTCAGCATATGGGACAGAAGCCCAGCTGGATCTGTCCTCTTGCACTCCTGCCATCACCATGCATACATCAACCAGGTGGTCAGTCCACTGACCCAAGAGGACGACAGACACGTGGAGTAGACCTGGGCCCGTGAGTGCTTTCATATGTAACATTACTGTGGCCCTGGCCCTGGCCCAAGTCTGCCGTGTGCTGTCTTCTTACATGACAGCTAGCGCATTGCTCTGTCCATCTCTCCTCTTCCTCTTGGCTGCAGTCTGGCCTGGGTCTCAGCTGAAAGTGAAGGCGGCGGCTTTATTCCCCATTTTCAACCTCACAAAAGCATCGGCGAGAGTCGGCAGCCACTTTTGAAGGTCTTTCTAGAGGGCTAGCTAGCTCTCGCACCGTGTTCGCTGGTCAGCTTCCTCAGGCAGAACCGCACAGCCCTCCCTTCCAAATCCTGCCAAGCGAAACCTCGCAATATTGAAATGGCTGCACCTCAAACTGTCATGTGATCTCTGTATCATAGGAATTTTAGAAACAGATGGTGAGCACAGACGACAGTGACGGTTGTACGATGCGTATGGGGCAAAGGGGAACGAGTGAGCAAGGGGCGAGAAGCAAGCACATTCTGGAGGAGCCCTGGAAGAGAAGAGGATTGCTGAGCGCTTGTCTTCTGTCTGAAAATGCAGCCACAGGCTGCAAGAAGTTGAGAAGCAAAAACACCTGGCAGGCAGTCGCAGAGGTGAAGAGAAGAGGCAGCAAGAGATGTTCTGCTTCTAAAGCAAGGAGGAGTATATGTTTAAACAGTTTTAAAAAAAATCACGCCAGGAAAAATAGGCAGCAAAAATAATCAATGCACCTGCGCTCGACCTTTGGGCGGGTGGATTTGTTGCTTGAGGAGATACGCGGTGTCAGAAGAGTTGGAGGTTCAGCGAATGTGCGGGAAGCCAATGCGGATGAAGGACCTCGTACACCCCACATTCCCCACGCCACCAGTGCCCCGCTCCCCAGAAACCCCCCTGCATCTCAGAGGGGTGGGGGCGATTTCTGCGGACGTCTCAGATGGCTGATCTCCTGATTCTATCATGAAATGTATTTCCCCCGAAGCTGGCATTTATCGCTGAGTTCTGGCACGGCTCCTGAAATGTTGCATCTGCCCCACTAAACGGAGGTTACGTGTAGTTCATTAATATGCAAGAGGGGCCGTGAAATCATTCCTGTCTCTGACAGGAGTTCCTACATGCCTTTCTGGAATGCTTCATTTCTGAAGTGGTCTGGCACCAAGACTTTGCTTGTCTTGTTTTAATCAGCTCCATCTTGTCACTACATAAAGAGTTAAAAAAAAAAAAAAAAGAAGAAGAAGGCTTTCTGAAAAGCTCAAGGAAGATGCAGTGCATCTTCTTTCTCTTTCCTTCCCCCCCTCCTCTCTTTTTGTCATTCCCCCCACCCCCCTCCATGAACACATCAAAGTAAAAAGTGACATGCAGTGCCCTGGAGCTCTTAGCAACATGCTTTTAGGTTTGGGGAATTTCATTTCCTACCTTATGATGGTTACATGAGGAAAGACGAAATGCTCGCTTTGAGGTTTATTTGAGAAAGAGATGTAATAAATGTTGTGGCTTCCCACTGAATGGAACAAATCCATTCTGGTCATGTGGGGGACATTAAAAATTACATATGTGTGTGTCTACACAGTCTGTATGACTTCAGTGGTATTTGTGGTCCTAGATTCTGAGGAAGGAGACCTCGGATGGCTTCTTTCAGAAAATGCTGAATAAAGTTTTTCATTTTATCTAGCTCTGAATGCGTTTGATTCCAAATGAAAACGAGTTCCCACCCTGTTTGAGCTACAGCAGTCCCCTTTAAAGCACCCCCACGAACACACACAGGGACGCACGCACGCGTGTGCTCACATAAGTGCACGTGAACACACATAAGCGTGCGTACACACGCACATATACACACAAAGGATTGTAAGAGTCACACAGATTAACATAGTTTAGATTCCCCCTGGCTAAAACCCACAAGTGTGCAGCCTGTTGAAGAATTAATTCAGCATCCCTTTTGCAGATAGTTCGTTTTTCCAAACCCTAGAGCAGGGCAGAGAACATTTGTGTTTTGTTCTGACTACCATGGTTTTCCTTCCTTCCTTCCTTCCTTCCTTCCTTCCTTCCTTCCTTCCTTCCTTCCTTCCTTCCTTCCTTCCTTCCTTTTTTTCTTCCTTCCCAGTGTGTGTTTGCTTTTGCTTCAGGAACTTCTCTATTAGCTGGGAGCTGAATGGAAAGTGATAAGCTCATCTTGCCCAGGAAACAGAGCCAGCACATAAGCTCACCCCAAACTGTCATGTGCCCATGGTTTCAGACCTCTGTGCTCCTTAGGAGGAATGGATGCTGGAAAGGAATCGAGTATTCACTGAGCAGACCATTTTCCTGCACACGGAAGCTGGCATTCCCGGCTCCATTCAAAGCTCTCCCAGCACATTCGCCGCTCTTTGTTCAGCCCACAGCTGGACCACACAGGTTGTAAGATGCAGGATTTGTGCAGGATTTGCGCAGGCTTCGCTCATCCCCTCCGCTCGGGCACGCCACCCTCCAGATACAGTCGATCATCAACCACCCCCAGGGCCTGTTCTGCTGCCTCTCCTGATCGCGGTAACCATTCTGGTTTGGAGCAAGCAGCACCACGAGGTTTTTGCTTTGGCTGCGGAAGAGGAAAGATCCTGATCCTTTTTCATCAATGATCTCAACCCCGGCTATTCAGTAATGAGTAATCTGTTTACTCTCCCTCTTAAGGAAATAAGAAATCGCTTTGACTGAATGTTGTGTCCTCCCACGTGGATTCCAGCCCTTGTTCTAATCAGCTCTGTATTTAAAGGGAGATGACAACTTGTAAACATTGTTAAATATTTAATTTTTAAAAGTTTTCTCAGTGAAGTCCCACCTTCCCTCTGAGGCAGGTACTATCAGGATCCCTCCTTTACAAAGGAGGAATATACAATTCGCCTTTGAGTCTGTACAGTTCCCCCAAGGGCACGAATGGAAGGAGTGCAGATTCACATCCCGGGCCGGGGACTCCAGAGCCAGTGAGCAATATTGCTCGCTATGGGTGGGAGATGCGTGAGGTCCCATGGTCTTCTATTCCCCTCTTGAGCACAGGCACTGTAATTCTTGTTTGCAGATTCATCCCCTCCAGAGGTTGTGAGCCCCTCGGGTTTATCGTAAACATTTGTTCTCCAGAGTCTGACACCTCCGAAATGCCCGATAAATGTTTGTTGAGTGAGTTAAAAAATAAAGTAACCAAGGGGCACCTGGATGACTCAGTCGGTTAAGCGGCTGCCGTCGGCTCGGGTCATGATCCCAGGGTCCTGGGATCGAGCCCCACGTCCGGCTACCTGCTCAGTGGAGAGCCTGCTTCTCCCTCTCCCTTTACCTGACGCTCTGCCTACTTGTGCTCTCTCTCCATCTCTCTGTCAAATAAATAAATAAAATCTTTAAAAGAAAAAAAGTAACCAAAAGGCACAGAATGTCAGAGCACTTGAAGGAAGATGAGCGGAGAATAAGATTCAAGACAGGAAAGAATTCAGCCTCTGGTATGAAAACAGGAGATGGAAAGAGGCAGGGAGTCAATGAAAGAAAGGAGAAAGATTTGTCTTCATGCGTTCAGCCCCTGTTGTTGGGCACGTGTGGCCGTAAAGGGGGTGGGCGGGGCACGTGTGTCGTCTGTTGACCTTCCTGGTTAAGCTGAAAGGGCCGTGTCATGGGGATCACAGGGCAGGCTCATGGTTCTGGGTGTCCTCCTCACTAGCTGTCTAGTTTGGCCGTCCCCTTTGGGCTTCAGGATCTCAGTCTGTATAGTGAGAAAACCTGATCGACGCGCCCCTGTAGCCTCAGAGAAAACCAGGGACGTATGATCTTATTATAAAGTGGCTGTGAGCATTTTACAAATATGACCATGTGAATAACGGCTATTAATATCAGCAATAAAAATGGTGCATCACTGAGTGCTTTCTATGAACCATATGTACGTTCCTGCCCATTTTTATGAGGGCAGGCATAGTGGTTCAAAACATTGCATAACATGCCCAAGCTCACGCAGCTAGTAAGTGGCTGAGCGGGGATTTGAATCCAGGTCAGTCTGTCCCTGAAGTTCGCACAAAGGCACGTCAGGGACTCAGTGCCACTCCATTCTCCTCAGCAAATATCCCTCACAGGAGCCTGCTAGCATTTGGACTCAGAAAGACCTAATGACCGCCCAGCTCCTGTGTGCCGTCCTGGCCTGCCCAGAGATGACTAGTCCCCAGGGAGCAGGTCCTCAGGGGCCCCACCCGGGACCATTGCGAAACCCTGGGCAACGCTCCCACCACCAGGCCTCCCCAGCGGGAGCCGTGCCTGCTGGTGTTTTAGACCAGTAGCAGACCGAGGCAGGATGAGCAAACTGTTCCCTAGAAACCAGCTCTTCCTGCTCCTCTCCCTTGTAGATCTTGAAGCCAAATCCCCTCGTTAATTCAGGGGAAGCATCATGTGATGCCACCATCTCCGTGGCTGTCATTTGCCCATTCACTCACTACATGTTGGCAAAAAAAAATATCCTTCTGTCTGGATGCCATCAGATCTTTTTTTCTGCAGTGTCTCTGTCTCCTCCCTTCCAAATTTAAAATTTGCTTCCATTATGGTATCAAAGACATCAATAGAAATTCGATACAAAACGTAAGAGCTTTTAAATGAATCCTCCTTTGGCTTTGATCATTACCTTCTAAATGTCTTTAAATAAACTCCTTGAAGACCATGCATAACCATAGTCCGTTAGAAATGGTTGTACCCTATATACGTGTACATATGTATGTATAAATTTATAAATGCTAAATGTATGTATAAATGCATATGTACCTGCGTGTATATACCTGCGTGAAGATACATATGTTAGTCACACACACACAAAGTTTATCCTGTTTTTTGAGGGAGGGAACCTGGGCCGATCACTTGCTGGTTTGCTGTCACATAAATCGCACCCATCTTGTTCTGCTCTGCTATGTTTTTTAAGGAGATGAGAACTTGTAAATATTTTTAAATATTTATTTTGTAAATTCTTAAAATATTCATTTGCACCCACACTGTTCTATCTGTTGGGCCTCGAACAAAAAGCTAGGGGCCTCATCTTGGGGTATCTTGGGATATGAGGTGTAGAGGAGCTTAGCCACATTTTCTGAAGTATCCACAGCCGACTCTATTAAATTTACCTTTGGAGTGAAGATGACTGAAACTTCTAGCCACTAGACAGGTTTGAGAAGGGTAACTTAATTTGTAGAACAGAATGGAGTCTGAATTATGCAGGTTTCAATCAGGCGAACAGAATCCACACCAGGTCATTCAGTGGAGGGGATTTAATATGAGGAACTGTTTACAAAGGCATTTAAAGAGGCAAAGGAGCAAACAGTGAGGCGACTAGAAATCGGGGACTAAGAAACCACTCTCATCCCTGGGACTGGATGGACAAAGAGAGGAGCCTGCAGGTGGAAGCTGCTCGCAGGCAGTGGGGACCAACAGGGAGGGTGGCCTGGAGGTTGCTGGAGTTACAAAGTGGGCACAGTCATGCCCATAGATGCTACCAGAAGCTCAGAGAGCGAAGGGGAGAAATACCCTGGCTTCTCCCCTCCTCGCATCCTCCAGTCTCCTGCCAGACTCTACCCTTGAGCAAACCTAAACAAAATCAAGGAAGCTTGCGAAGCCTATTTTGCAAGGATCAGAACCTTGATCAGAGCAGGGCTGGCAAGTTGAGGGAATGTAGCCAAGAGGAAGTGGAGAATGACTAGCCCCTGATTTCAGTGCTCAAAAACTAGTTAAGACCTATCTTAATACTTGTGATATGTATCCGGATATGGATACCGGTGTATATATTGCATAAGAATGGAGTCTCTCTGTGTAGGCTGCTTGTCCATGTGACTTCCAGCACCTTCCCTCAGGAGGAAGCCTACTGAACTCGGAATGCAAGCGCACGACTTGCTTTGACTGATGGGACGCAAGCGGAAGAGATGTGTGCTGTGTCTGAGCAGAAGCAAAGCGGCCGTCCCTGGTGCCACCATGTTTTCTCTTCCTCTGCCACAAGATCGGTGGTATCTCAGCTGAGATCATGAGACCGCATCATTTATCACCCAAGCCAGGACACTTTGTTTATTAGACTTTGTTTCAAATTCACAATTGAACCAATTGAAATGCAACTGAAATTCACATTGTTTTACATACAGAGGTACTTCACCTGAAGAGATGTTGGATTTTGAAGGAAAACATCATTTGAATCATACTGTTTAAAAATAAGTAGATTCTAGATTTCCCAACTTTTTGGATACCAGAGGCAAATAGAGGAGGAGCTCAACAATGGGGTAAAGGCAAAATGGTGAAGGCCTCAAAACACAGAGTTCCCAAGTTCACACAGTCAGGTCTAGCTTTGAGATGAATAATGGTAGTTGGGAATTTTCTAGAAACAATCTTTAAAAAAATTTCTTTTTAAAGGATAAGCCTGGTCATGTCACCCTCTTGCTTATACACCTCCCCTGACTCCCTTTTTTAACCCATGCTTCCCAGAAGATAAAGAACAGACTCCTTGACTTGGCATAAAATCTAATCCCAGTTTATCTGTCCGGCTCTGTTTCTGCCCAACACACCATATACTCCAGAAGCTTAACTTCTCACTGTGATTCTCTTGTCGTTCTGAGTTTTGTGCCTGTTACATGCTCTTTGGTTACATCCAGAATTCCCTTTCTATGTCTACTCCTCCACCTTCCTTTTGACAAAATCTTACTCATCTTTCAAGTCTGGGCTCAAATGTCTCCTTTTCTGTGAAGCCTTCCAAAATGAGCACTCCCTGGGGCACCTGGCTGACTCTGTTGGTAGAGCATATGACTCTTAATCTCAAGGTCATGAGTTTAAGCTCCACGTTGGGCCTAGAGCTTACTTTAAACAAACAAACAAAAAAACGAGCACTCCCCATTCTGCCCACTGTAGCCTTTGTCATGGTCCATCATAATTAATCTGTCAACCATCTCCTCCACTTGACCAAAGCTCCACTAGGACTATGTCTTCATTTTTATAGGCCAGTCATCTATTATGGAGTCCAGTGTATTCTAGGCCCTCTCTAAATATCTGTTGAATAAATGAGTAAATGAATGAATGAAGAATTTCCCTATTTACCTTCACCTGCTGCTTAGAAATCATGGACATCCCTAGAATCCACTGGGATTTCTAGATACTCCCATGTTAAATTCCGGACGTTTACCTGATCTAACTATAGATATAATACTGTGTATACTACACAGGTTGAGTTTCATCTGTGTCATGTAGAGTACTTAGAACCATTTAAATTGAGAGTTAGAATACGCTCACCCCCTTCAGAGAAAGAGGTGTGCTGGAGAGAAAGAAGTTAAGCTAGAAAACCATGCTGTTAGCAGTCCTGCATCTAACCTGGTACTCATTTTTTCCACCACACTTGGCTGTGCTTGGGGAGAAGGTTGATGATGTGAATATTCACAAAAAAGAAAATAGAGAAAATAAAACATATGGAAAATAATCGTGCTTGATAATAATCAAATAAATGCAAATCAACTTTCATTTGTATCATTTTACACCTGTTAAATTTTTTAAAAAAAAAAGCAACCAGTCCAAGGCTACAGTGAAACTAGGTCCTTGTATACTTCTAAAGGCACTGTAAATTGGTACAGCCTTTTCGGAAAGTAATAAGAAAATACAGAGCAAGGATCATAATGTTCACACTGTGTTGACTCTGTATCTAAAGTACTAGGAATTAATTCTGTGAAATATTTTAGCAGTACTAAAAAACTCTTTGTAAGTGTTTATTGCAGCACTATCATTGAGAACAGCCTCCGTACCCAGTGAGATGGAATGGCGTATTAAGGCAGTGAAAAATTTTGCCGCCATCAGACAAAATAATTATGCACCCTACATATAAATGTCGAATATATACAATACAAATTGGATATAGTAGAAATCAAAATACTATGTGCATTATGATAGCAACTCCATAAAAGCATTCTTACAGAAAAGCATCGGAAGGCAATTTTTAAAGAGTTGTGATGGGTTAGGATTATGGTTTTTCTATTTTTATCAACATTTTTTAATGTTGCTATGACATATGTTCTCTAATAAGAAACAGGTGGAAAGTAAATACACTCACCAGTGGGAATTGGAAGGGTGCAAAGGGACTGAGCAAAGCAGGCGAATCATATATGTTTTTGCCCCGAGCATCCCTTATCCTGCCGTGGTGGGAATGGAAAGGGAAGTCAAGAAGCGTGTCCTCTGCAGGAAATCTGTTTAATTTGCAGGAAATAGAGGATGAGGGGAGATTTGCTGAAGAAATCTCACTTGATTTTGTTAAGAAAAGAGACTGTGATTTGATCAGCTGCCTTCATGTCTCAGCGAGAGCACTGCTTTTCTTGGATCTCTGCTGTCCACTCGTCATGTCAACTTGTTTATCAAGAGAGCACAACGTGCCAGGCGCCAGTCCTTTGAAACTTTACATATTCATGTCGTTGAATCCTCCTAACAATCCGGCAGTGTGCCTACCGTAATACTTTCTACATTTTACAAGGGCAGATTCTGGGACACAAGGCCTGCCTGCAAAATCCCTTTCTGTTGAGTCATACCGTAGGCCAGACTGATCCACTGACAAGCAAGCGTTCTCATTACCCAAAGACAGCTGGAAAGGAGCCAGACCACTTGTCCGCCTGCTACCAGCCCAGTACTCAACTGGGCACTTTGCATATGTGATCTCAGTAATCCATAACGTGGGTTGGGTAGATAGCAGAGCCCCCATTTGAACTCCAAAGCTCCAATAGCAGGGTAGAAGGTAACTAAGGTGTTCCTAGGCTAAGCCCGAAGCCTTGAGAGGCCTTGCATTTCAGCTACCTTGCAGTTGCTCTCAACAAAGGAGCGATTAGCATTTGGGGCAGAATCCTCCTTTGTGCAGGACTGCCTGACAGATTGTAAGACATTCCGTATTCCTGGCCCTGGTCACTACAGGCGAGGAGCATCACTACCCAGTGTTGTGACAACCACAAATGCTCCCACGCTTCCGAACACGCTCTGGGCTGGGAGGATGCACCTCCACTTGAGAAACATTAAGAGACTCATACTCATTCCACCAAGAAATGTTCATCAATGCCCTCTCCATGCCAGGCACGCCGCTGACACAAGAGGCATTTAGTGAGGAAGAATGACAGGTAAAGTGGTGCCATAAGATGCAGTAAATGTGACAACAGACCAGCGTGCTGTGAGCACAGACAGGAAAATGTGTCTAACTGCCTGGAGCATCCAGGCCAAGCTTGGTGACCTGTCATTAAGAAGTGACTCCAAGGAGAGTTCCAGATCGGCTATTCAAAGCCCTCCATTGAAATGTTCAATCTGAATCTTTTTTTTTTCTTTTTTAAAGTAGGCTCCACATCCAGCATGGAGCCCAAAGCAGGGCCTGAACTCTAGACTCTGACATCAAGACCTGAGCTGAGATCAAGAGTCCAATGCTTAACCAAATGAACCACACAGGCGCCCCGCCCCCCCACAAATGTTCAACCTGAATCTTTATTATTATTTCACTTCAGGCTCCTTGCTTATTCCCACTAAGAAGTAATCTCTTCATATGAAAAATGGAAGCCAGGAGCACATGGGTGGCTCCGTCGATTAAGTGTCGGGCTCCTGGTTTCGGCTCAGGTCATGATATCATGGGTTGTGGGATCGAGTCCCAGCTCAGGCTCTGCGCTCAGCAGGGAGTCTGCTTGAGATTCTCCCTCTCCCTCTGCCCCTCCCCCCACTCGTGCACGCATGCGTGCTCCGTAAAATAAATAAAAATAAAATCTTAAAAAAAAAGAAAAGAAAAATGAAAACCATAATAATATCTATCCTCTGTACCTCACAGAGTCAGTTCAAGAGAAAGCACTGTGGTGTGCTATGCACGTCAAGTGACGTAGGAGGGATTCAAGTTTGAGCCTAATTTGTGTTCTCAGCTGGGAATCAGGCATGTCTGGAAATGTCCACTGACTTGGGGGAGGGGGTGGGCAGGCAGCCTACTGGCATCTATTTTTGAGAAGTTGGTTTCCCTGGATTCTCATCTGAGCCCTGTGGAGAGAGGTTGTCTGCGGACGTTGAGGAGACTGTTGTCATGAGGGGCTCGGTGAGACGCAAGGACTCCAGAGCGAGGCTCCGAGCGGGGGGCTGGGGCAGGAAACCCTCTCTCTCTGTCTCTCTACCCTAAACACAGCCTGTCTTAGCTCCGTGAGGACTGCTGAGTCCCCGGTTCTGCTCTGGCCCTGGCAACAGCAACAGTGAGGAGATGCCTGCCTTTGAATGACTTCACAGGCAGGAAACATGCACCAGAAGGGCCTGGAGCAAAAGCTGAAAAGGCAGCCGACACAAGACATAAGCCCTGCGTTACCCCTCAAATGCTCCCTGAGATGAGATACCAGGAGAGGGTATTAACCAGCGAAATGTGATTCATGACTGGGACTGTGGCCTCATTTGCATGCACAGGCTGGAGAACTTGGGTCACTGTCACTTACCACAGAAATAGCACTCGTGTCCCTGGCAGGAGGAGAGACCGTGGCCACCCCAGTGAGCACTGCCTGCCTCCCTAGGCCCTCGGGTCACCATGACAGGGAGGCCCTGAGATGGAGGCCCACTGCCCTGGAAACTCAGGTTAGCAATTATCCTTCCTCTCGGTGGGCAGAGTCCAGAAGAGCACAGTTTCCCCCCAGACCACCTCATTCTTAGTGAAAGTACAATGACTGTGGGGTGTTCCTTGAAAGTGGCAGTGCCTGGAAATTCATCTGTGACTCTGTGAATTTCATAGTTTCGTGCACCCAGTGACTCCTGGACAGCTCATGGCGCTAGCAGGACGTGGGGGTGGAATCTCATCTCCTTCCGGGCTCTTCCCAGATGTTGTAAGAGCTATTCCGGGGTAAATTCGCTTTCAAGCTGACTGGGTGATGGAAGAACTCCCACCTTCCCTACTGTGAACCTGCTTTTCCTCTTGCAGCAGTCTGCATTTTCCCAAGATGGAGACCATAGTCTCTCCAGATACCCCACTTGTTCTTCTTACAGTGTGGCCTTGCCGTTTCTCTCACAGAATTGGTGGGGTCTGGGCCACCTTCTCTTGAGTCAGGGCGGATCTCCGTGAATGCGTTAAATATAGAGTATGGTAAGTGGAGAGCTACATGACTTCTGAGGCTAGGGCATCAAAATGCCATGCATTTCTGCTTCTCCCCATTGGAACACCAGCTCCTGATAGCCAGTCTCTATGTTCTGAAGCAGCCGTGGAGAGTCCCTTGTGGAGAGAAACTAAAGCTTCCGGCCCCCAGTCCAGTTGAGCTTCTAGACAAAGGCCAGCCTTGATTAGCCAGCCATGTGAGGGGAGCATCCAGAAAGTGAGTCCTCCAGATTTTGTCGCCATCATCTCTTCCTGATGTTAACATACTGTTGTGTCTGTGTCCTGGCTGCTCATGCTAAGGTCTGCCTTTGGTCTGCGCCATTTTGTTTTATTATAAAACAGGCCTATTGGCTTCCTAAATCATACTGGTTTGAGCTCTAGAATTGGTCTCCGCACAAGATTCGATTCGGTTCATTCCTTGTGGCCCTTCTTGAGGGAAAAATAGCAGAACTTGAGAAACGCAAGATGATACTTTGATGCGCATATTCTGAACACCTTTTTGAAATTATCAAAGACTGAAAGAGTTGGGCATTTCTCTAAAAGCCCCACAGCCTAGGACTGCAAAAAGATCCCTTGTGTTGGGGGAGACAGAAGCGGGTGGGATTTTTTTATCCATCCTCTGAGTCCTCTTCTCTTTCCACTTCATTTAGTGTGATCCTCAGAAAGATATGTCCTTGTCCTGCACTCATTTAAAACAAAGACTCCCCTCAATGATTTCCCCAATTTTAAGTTTGTGAAGAAGGGGGGAAAAAAAGGTCTGCTGTTACATTAATTTCACTTATTCTCACCTCATTTCTAAACCAAGTTATTCCTGCTGCATCTCTACCAGCCATTTTCCTCTGCAACCTCTGGGTTTCCTGCAGAGAGAGGACAATGGGCAAGTTAAGTGAGAGAGATGATTTACAAGGCTTTTTTCCTTTTGCTCTAATTTACGGGAATATCGTCCTTGTGTGGAAAGACAAGCTAAAGCGCCACATCACTGAGGGATTCGTCATGATGGGGGAGAAATGAATAAAAGGGATATATTTTATATTAGTAATACCAAATACATCTGATGATAATAGTTTACTTGTTTCTTGGATATGAGTAAAAATTCCCTGTTTTTAAAAACTGAAAGAATATTTGCCTTTATTTCAGATGGTACTTCCCTCCAATTCTTTTGCAAGTGCTAATTTGTCTCTGTTTCAGCGAGGGTTGTATTCCACTGCATAAAATAGAAAACCAAAACAAAAGAGGTTTAAAACCACAAAGTTCTATTCTTTCATGTGAAAGACACCCAGAAATGAGCTGTCCAGGGCTGGTAGGGCAGCAGTACAAAGATGCAAGACCCCTTCTATCTTTCTGCTTTACCATTCCTAGCACGTAGCTTCCGTCCTCAAGCTGGCTGCTGGGGCTCTGGCATTCCGTCTGGGATCCTGGCAATCAGAAGAGGGAAGGGGAAAGTAAAACCCATACAGCACCCAGCTGAGTCACCTCCCTTTAAAAGGCATCCCTGGAAATGCCACATGATGGTCTGTCTGCATTTCAGTGGCCAGCACATATTCACGGGATCACCCCTAGCTGCAAAGGAAGCTGGAAAAACATTAGCACCAGAGCATACAGAGGTCCCTCCCTTGCCCAGTTCCCTCCAGTGTCTCTTGTCTGCACGACATGATCAAAGACCGAACGATAGCTTTCCTCTGTTGTCCTGGTCCCATGAGCAAGCAGAGTTCTGTACTAGAATTTTAAACTCTGTGGAGTGATGACCACACCACATTCACCGTCCCTTTCCCAGGCCCCAACATGCGGCCAGAACACATTGCCACAGCCACATATTTTAGGAGTCCTCTTTCTCATTAAAGAGGACAATGGGTTTGGGATCCATAACCAGCAATCTGATAAATATCATTAATGTCTGATAACTCATTCATCGTATATATTATACTTTAATCTAATCCAATTGAGTAATTATTTTTGGAGTACCTCCTCTGTTCCAACTTCAACAACTCAAAGGCAAGCACGTTGAAGAGTGTGGGAAAAGGGTGTCATGTAGTAATTAGTTACCCTCAAGGAGCTTGCAATGTTAGTAAAGAATTCTAATAAAGAATGCATGAGACAGGGAACAATAGATGAGAGCCAGAATCAGGTCCTTCTATCACATAGTGCAGAGAATAAGTGTTGGAGGACACAGAAGGGAGGGTTTTCTAAGAGCTGTGATGCTAATGTTTTCCTGAAGGAGATAGAACCTACCATGGGAGTTGAATATGGTGGACACGTGTGATAGTTCATTTTATGTGTCAGCTTGACTGGACCCCAGGATGCCCAGGTATTTGCTAAACCTTCTAGGTGTGTCTCTGAGAGTTTTTCTACTGATTCAGCGGTTGAATCGCAGCCTGAGTAAAGCAGAGTGCCCTCCCCCATTGAGTGGGCCCCATCCAGTCCTCTGAAGTCCGGAACAGAGTGAAAAGGCTGAGTAGCAGAAAACTCTCTCTCTCTGCCTGTTTCCAAGCTGGGACTTTTTTTTTTTTTTTAAGATTTTATTTATTTGAGAGAGACACAGCGAGAGAGGGAACACAAGCAGGGAGAGCAAGAGAGGGAGAAGCAGGCTTCCCGCCGAGCAGGGAGCCCGATGCGGGGCTTGATCCCAGGACCCTAGGATCATGACCCGAGCCGGAGACAGACACCTAACGACTGAGCCGACATTGATCTTCTCCTGCCTCTGGACTCAGACTTGGTCTGGAACCTACACCATCAGCTGTCCTGGTTCTCAGGCCCCTGGTCTTGGACTAGAACTATACCATCAGCCTCTCCTGACTCTCCAGCTTGCTCACTGTAACCTCAGGACTACTCAGTCTCCACAACTGCATCTTGTGCAGAATCCCAATGCAACAAGTATGCAAAAAAACTCGTAGCACCTTGAGCACATCCAAGTCCCAGGCACAGCACAGGCACAGGAATGCAAAGAGGAAAATTGCATCCCTATTCTAGAAGTGACTCATGGACTGCCACCAAGAGAGGGAGGGCAGGCTGGGACGATACCCCATGGAAATGCCGTGATAGGCAGATGCAGAGTGCGGAGGGAACACAGGGAGGGAAGGAGAGGGGCGGGTGGCAGGGGGAGAGTCTCAGAAGGACAGGGAATGGGTGTCTCAGAAGGCTCCCCAGCAAGGGCTGGCGGCCATGTGGGGGTGTTAGGGTAGACTTGAAGGAGGGTGTTTTCGGTTTGGTTTGGGTTTGGGGGGTAGTGCTGATAGAGACATTGGAAGTACTGGGGAGAGGGAGGATAATGGGTGAAAAGAGAAAGCAGGAGAAGGAACTCAGAGCTCATGGGAAGAGCTTAGCCCACATTCAGAATAAGCAGTGTAGACAAGGCTCTTGGGCACAGGACTAAAAGGGGCCCTCCAGGTTCCACCAGTTTAGCAATTCTAGATTCCCAGTGTGGAAAAGGAGGCACAGAGTCCAGGGAATGAAGGCTGTGGGTGTCTCACCAGAGTTCCCAAGCCACATTGTACAGGTAGCTGGTCATGACCTGCATAAACTCCCCCAGTCGCAGGACCCAGCGGAGGTCCCTCAGGGACCCACATTGCCTCCTTGTCCTCTCTACTCTTCCCTATGATGTCTGTCTGTCCATCCACTGTCTGCTCCAAGCCTATCTCCTCTCTCCTCTCTTACACGCAGGTCACTGTTTATAGTCTCACAGGCCCAGTGGGTTTCCTTCTGTCATCCAGTTGTGTGGGTTAGCCATTTGTCCCCACTGACCTGATGGATCCAATTCATTCTGGAGCCCTGAATGCCGAGCCCAGCCCCCTGGGGTCTCCAGCTCCCACACCGCAAGTACAAGGATGCCGGCACCCTTGGAAGTTGCAGAGCAGAGCCAGAGGTTCCTACTTGCTCTTAACCCCATGCCATGCAGCTTCTCTGCACCATGCACTGCCTGCAGGTCCAGAGGAGGCTGAGAACAGTCGCACAGGGATTCAAAATATGCAAATGATTACATCATTTCAGGTTGAGCTGGTTTGATTTGTGTCATTTGTAATAAATGCAATAGGAGCACCATTTATTTCCAACTCTCCAGTAAGATTATTAACTTTTTCTTCCAAAGATAAACTTGATTATGGGGCGCCTGAGTGGCTCAGTCGGTTAAGCGTCTGCTTTCGGCTCAGGTCATGATCCCGGGGTCCTGGGATCGAGTCCCGCATCGGGCTCCTTGCTCCACGGGAAGCCTGTTTCTCCCTCTCCCACTTCCCCTGCTTGTGTTCCCTCTCTCACTGTGTCTCTCTCTGTCAAAAATAAATAAATAAAATCTTAAAAAAAAAAAAGATAAACTTGATTACATTACTTATTTATTATACTATGTATATTGCATTAGAGGTAAAAATGCATCAGGGTAAAAAAAAATCGTATACAGTTTTTTTTTTTAATTAGTGTTTTCTTATCCACTGATAATAACAGCTTAGATTATTAAAAAGGAAGAATTTTAAATACACAACCCACCTTCAGGTCTTGGTACTGCCTGCTTACTTTTACATGTTTTGCTAAACTTGGCAATCTAGAAAGATCATCCCTACTCACTTTCAATTCCTCATTTTTATACTAGTGCTGCACTTTTGTGTTGGGGTCTATGACATATCAGGAGAGGGAGCATGATACAGGTGAAAAAATAGAGCCTCGGAGCCGCATATATTTTAAGCTTAAAATCCAAGTGTGCCTTTTACTAGTTAGGGATCAGGAGTACATAATTCACTAGCAATTTGAATTTCAGTTTTTTTTAATTTTTTTTAAAGATTTTATTTATTTATTTGAGAGAGTGAGAATGAGAGACAGAGAGCATGAGAGGGAGGAGGGTCAGAGGGAGAAGCAGACTCCCCGCCGAGCAGGGAGCCCGATGCGGGACTCGATCCCGGGACTCCAGGATCATGACCTGAGCCGAAGGCAGTCGCTTAACCAACTGAGCCACCCAGGCGCCCCACAGTTTTTTTTAAATTTTTACAAATTTACAGACGATGACAGATTTACTAGATGCTCATTATGAACAAGGCACTATGCTGAGCACTTTACTGTGTTACCACATTCAATCTTGAAAACAATCTCACGAAATGAGTAGTATTATTATTTACTCCACTTTACAGATAGGCAATTTAGATTAGCTAAATTGTGAAGGATATTAAAAAAAAAATGAGCTAGGGGTCAAAACGACACATCTGACCCTAAAGACTGCCCTCTTGGCAGTTGTCCAACGCTGCTTGGGATGTAAATTGTCTCCCCACCTAACAGCACCTACATGGTGGGTGTCATCTCTAAATAAAGATGAAAGAATCGAAGTTAGAGGAAAATCTCACCTCCCCAGAAGGCAAGATCGTTAAGTTTTATAGTCCTTCAGCTTTTTCCCTGTCCTGGCCCCATTTCCTTTCCGCTGAAGGGTACTAAGCCTTGGCCCTTCTCATCCCCTACAGGATGCAGCCCTTTGTTTGGCGGGCTGGTAGGAGGGGCCGTGACACTCAACTGAATTTATGCCTTCTTCGTTCCAAAAGGATTTAAAATGGACTTATCATTTCGTATGGCATGGTTCCCTGTTGCTTTAAATCCCGCAAAGTACTAACATATATTATCTCATTCAAACCTCCCAACAACCCTGATGAAAATGAGCTTCAGAGACGTGAAGCAATTGGCTCAGGGCAACAGGATAATTATCAGTAATACAAGGAGAATTTGACTGCAAATTAACCATGTCTGTGTTGGTTATAATTCTTAGTTATTATGATTTCTCCCTGAGTGTTAAACATGAATGCAGTAAGAAAGGAGTGCTTCATTACATGATCACGACTTCCCTTGGCTTGGATGCCTCTTATGGAAGCCCATCAGTGATGATCTTGAACATGACCTGAGCAAGCTTTGCCACCTGTCCTCAGCCTAAACTTTCTGGCTCCGTCTTTCATCACTGCCCTAAACAACCTGCCTCTTCTCAAGCCATGTCCAGGCGGCTGCCACTGCAGAATCCAATGTCCCTTCATCCACCCAGGCTTCCCTCACGCCATTCCTTCTTTATGGAACCACTCTTGCCCTGTGCCCCCTTTTCTGCCGAGAAAACTCCCACTACTCTCTTTACCCTCTCTGTAAAGTTGCCCCATATTCCTTTGTAAATACAGACCCTACTCCACCATAATTGTCTGCTTACATATCTTTCTTCCTATTGGAATGAGGGTTCCAAGACCAGCAAACTCTCATTCATTTTAACACCTGCCACCCAAATGCATGTATCAAATAAACTGAGGTTTGTTGCTGCTTTTTAGCTAAATATATCAAGTGTCTACTGTGTGCCAGGACATTTATCACAATGTTTTGCCTGTAATAACACGTTCAATCCTCGCGACAACCCTATGAGGTGGGTTCTGTCATTTTCCCTACTCTATAAATAAGGAAACCATAAAACAACTTTGCAACAGCTTTCCCCCAGGTCACCCAGTTAGCAAGTGGCAGAGGCAAAACTCAGACCAGGCCCGAGCTCCAGAGCCCTTTGTCTTGGCACCTCTGTGATAGTGACCCTTATTTGTTGGTTAAAGGTGTGTTTAAAGGAGGGAATAAGCCACCCAAAGCTCTCATGGTGTTCAAAGTTTATTTAGTTTGATCTTATTCCCGAAAGGAGGGTGTCTATAGTCAGACAGCCTGATTTCCCAGTTTCACCAGAAGCGAAAACTGCAGTCGTTCTTGTCCTCTACGAAGAGAGCACGGCTGCACCGTTATATCTTCATAGTCGCTTTACAAACGTCTTTGAAAGAACACAATCTGATCGTGTCATATCTTCGCCATAGTTTGTGCTGGCGCCTGCTTTTCATTACCAGCCCTTCAAAGGCTACATATGAATCTTATAAAATCTATAATTAGACAGAGAACCGTGGCTTCATCTTTTTTCTGGTTGTACTAAAGGTAGTGTTTAGAGTGGGAAGGAAGGAATCGGGAAGCACATCCATTCTGGCATCCTCAAGGAGGTGGATAAGTAGAGAAACCCAGGGAATTTCCTTGAGGTGCCTCCTGATGTGAGCAGAAGGATGCAGGCCATTTTTTCTTCAAGTTGCATAATGAAGATTGTATCTTAGGATTGATTCTCCAACAGAATCATGAACTGGAGGGTGCAGGAGGATGAATTTACTCTTCCAAGTCCACGAGAGCACCTTATTGCATTCTCTATCCAAGCCAATAAATATTTGGGGGACCCCAAACATGGTGGTATTGTGTATGGGAGAGACAAAACTGGGCCTCCCTCGGGGAGCTTCAGATCCCCTGGAGAGTGCCATCCAATCTGCAGACTGTAACACAGTATTTACTTAAAATATGACTCAAATAGAGAAAGAAGCAAAGCCCTAGAATGGGTTATGGGAGGAAGGATTTTCATGGAGAAATGGAAAATGCTTCGTGGATGGGGCCTCCTTGCACCATTGCCTCGGTAAAAAGAAAGTGAGCTCACTGATGTCGTGATTCTCGTAACTTCTCATCACCTAACTTAGAGCCTGGAAGAATCCCATCCCTTCAGAGAGGGATATATAATATTGAAGAACATAGAAATGTAGAAGAAAAGAAGAGAAAATAATGATCTACAGCATGAAATACACACCTACAAATCCAATGCTTTCCATGTATCATTTAATTTAATCCACAGGATCCCTGCAAGGCTGACGTTATGGCCCGTTGCACAGCTGAAGAAACCAAGACTCAACAGTGCTAAGTAATTTGCCCAAGTTCACAAAGTTCCTAATTGCCAGAGCCAGGATTTGAAACGAAGGCCTCTCTTTTATAGTGTTAGCTTTCTCTCTTTCACTAGGCTGCCTTTAAAAACTCATATAAAAGGCAAATAAGTGATTGATGGTGTTCTTCCTCAAGGACATGAAAGGAATGTACAAACAGCACAGTTCTTTTCTGTAGTAAAATCTTTTAATTATGACCCACATCACAGCGCTGCAGTGATAAGCTGATTGTGAGCTCACCTGAAGTCAAAGCACTTCACAGCAAGTCCAGTGGCAACAATTCAGTGCTTTTTCTATTAGCAAATAGAGAACCCTGGGAAGGTATGTTTTATCCAACTCAGACCAAAATGTTATAGAGTGAGACATTTATAAGGATGCCAGCAGGAGGGGAAACCAAAGGACAAGTTAGAGTTTGCAGCTTATTATCCTTAAAACTTCATTCCAAGATCTACTGATATTACCTTTCTGGAATAAAGTACATCCCATGTGAGGACCGTTTTAGGGAATATGTTCAGGGAACGCTGAGACCCTGAATGAACCCTGAATGAATAAAGTACATCCCATGTGAGGACTGTTTTAGGGAATATGTTCAGGGAACGTTGAGACCCTTCTGGTGGCTGGAAGCATCTATCTAACGTGATGGGTGTAGAACCAATTCTGCAGCCCCATTGGAGAGTCTGTGTTTTAGGTGATACTCATGATTCAGCAATGGTTGCTTTTCATAAATAACGAGATAACTCGTGTCATTCATTTCCCAAGGTAGGTGGTGGTTCCTATAATTGCCTTCAATGATTTATTTACCCTTCACCATTTTTAAATCTTCGAATGTTGTCAATAGCTATAAAACACTTTGGAATTATCTGGCCCAAAATATTCTAAGATTTTCTCCTCTTAAAAGGCTCTGGGGGGTGCCTGGGTGGCTCAGTAGGTTGGACATCTGACTCTTGATTTCGGCTCAGGTCATGATCTCGGGGTCATGGGATCGAGCCCCACGTCAGGCTCTGTGCTCAGTGCAGAGTCTGCTTGTCCCTCTCCCTCTGCTCCTCCCCCTGCTTGCAATGTCTCTCTTCTCTCTAAAATAAATAAAACCTTAAAAAAAAGGCTCTGAATCAGTCAACAGCTTCATAGAACTTCAATTTATTACCTTGTTTATTCTTTTGTATTATATCTGAGATATATGTATATGTATGGATATATAAAATATATATAATACACACATACATTAAAAAAATTCTGAAAAATACCATTGCAACTGAGCAAAGACTTCCCCAGTTCTACCTGCGTTCGTGAGTAAATGATAGAGAAAAATATGCTAGAAGATGCCAAGTAAAAGAATCTCCCAGCATTTAAAGAAGGAAGGCACAGAATGTTTAAAAAAAAAAAAAAAAGAGGAATGTCCTAGAAGAAAGTATACTTCCAGGAGACCCAATAGGACACTGTGTTTTAGGGCATCTGGGTGGCTCAGTCGGTTAAGCGTCTGCCTTTGGTGAGGTCATGATCCCAGGGTCCTGGGATCGAGTCCCGCATCGGGCTCCCTGCTCAGCGGAGAGTCTGTTTCTCCCTCTCCCTCTGCTCCCCCTGCTTGTGTGCTCTCTCTCTCGCTGTCTCTCAAATAAATAAATAAAATCTTTTTTAAAAAAGACATTGTGTTTTAATTAAGTTCAGTATTCCTTCTAAGCCGCTCTTGACTTGATTTAATTTCTTTGAACAACATGACAGCTGACGTCGTCGTCCCATGTAGAAGCAAGAAAAATTCACTAGGACCTTGAAAGTCATTGACTCATTTCTTCAACACTTACTGAGAACGTACTATTGTTATCCTTTGTGTATCACTACACTCCCAGTTGTGAGCCATTGAAATAGAGGATTGAGCAAAGAGTAAAAACAATTTACATTTAAAAAATCAATTTATACTTTCTCTGCTGGTTGTGCATTTTGTCACCAGTATGGGTCTATGGTCTGACTCTCTGTAATGGATTTATTCACTCAAAAAGTTTTGCCATTGTGTGGGAAACAAGTATGTCCTATAAGTCTAATAAGAACTAAAAGCAGGTGGAATCATTTTCATCAAAAGCCTAATATATAACTGAAGGAAATGTGGCTTACTGTGTTGCCTCATTAAGAAACATGGCAGGGGGCGCCTGGGTGGCTCAGTCGTTGAGCGTCTACCTTCGGCTCAGGTCATGATCCCTGGAACCTGGGATCGAGCCCCGCGTCTGGCTCCCTGCTCAGCAGGGAGCCTGTTTCTCCCTCTCCCTCTGCCTGCCACTCCCCCTGCTCTCTCTCTCGCTCTCTCTCTCTGTCAAATAAATAAATAAAATCTTAAAAAAAAAAAAAAAGTAACATGGCAGGGATGGTGACGTACCATGACAGGGAAATAATAAAAGACAAATGCTAGGGGCGCCTGGGTGGCTCAGTCGTTGAGCGTCTGCCTTCGGCTCAGGTCATGATCCCCGGAACCTAGGATCGAGCCCCGCGTCTGGCTCCCTGCTCAGCAGGAAGCCTGCTTCTCCCTCTCCCACTCCCCCTGCTTGTGTTCCCTCTCTGGCTGTCTCTCTCTGTCAGATAAATGAATAAAATCTTTAAAAAAAAAAAAAGACAAATGCTAAAATTTTAATGAGAGTCATTCACACTCACCCTGTAGGAAGATTAGTGGGTGTATTCTGATTATGGGGTTCATATTTTAGGGGCAAGTTGACGGCTAATTGATTTTGTTCATTTCAAAAGTGGGGGTGCGTGGGGAACTGGGTCCCAGTGACGGATGGGGCGCTGGCGAGTGTGGAAGACGTGGGGGAAATGCCAAAATGACTTGGTGGTTTTCATGGAGCATTGCCCATTACTATAGTTTCATCTGGGCCAAGGGTGCTCTGAGCGCCAGCGCACGTGTGATCTAAGCCCTCAGTGAAGGTGGGAGGGACTCAGCCCGGCCAGGAGGACTTAGCAGAAGCTCTGATGTGTGGCCGGCCAGCTGTGCCTGTGAAATCTGGGACAAGACGAACAAGAGTTGAGGCTGGGTCTCAAATGGAGGCACAGATCGAGAGCAGGAATGTTTGAGATCCTCTCTGAAACAGGATGGCGTGGCCGTTTATCTGCTTCTCCCAGGTTTCACTCTGCAGCTCTGCATCCCTCCCAACGAGAGCTCGACCGCAGTCAGCCGGGGCAAGAGCCAGAGCGACCCCGGGCCCCTCTGTCCTGCGCAGGGAGGCCACCAAGCTCGGAACACAGCATTGTGGGTGTAGGGGTCAGGTGGGCCAAGATTTTTCTGGAAAGGTAATTCTCCATGCGAAGTAATAACCACCGCATTTGTCTTGGGAGCAGATGGTCTGTACCAGCGCCCCCGAGCAACCCCAAGCTGGGAGAATAATGTGGGTATTTGTATGGAGCTGGGTGCTGACACGCATCATTTTCATAATTATTGTATTTCTCATCTCCTCCATTTCCATGGGCCAAGCATAAAGTGTGCAGGGAAGCAACCACTTAGATGTGCTTCTATTTCCTCGAGTTTACATCGTGTGATGCTGATTAATCCTCCCTTTTCCATGACACTGAGGCGGTAGCATCCTAATGTTATCTTTATTATTGTTCGGCAGATCCCATACTACTACATACAGAAATAGTGTAAATCATGGAACCAGTGTTTGAGGTCCATAAAATGCAAGGTTATGAATATTTCATTACTATACATTTTATTTTCCTGTCTATTCTGCATCTCCCAAAATGTTGTTTGTTTATTTATTGGCTCACTGTTCACCAGGAATACTTAATTCTTAATATAAGGTATGGACTGGATCACCAACCCCAGCCTCACAGTCTGAGCAACACTGGAAAGTAATGATGGATGTTTTGGTTCGGGTTCTGGTTTTCCTTTTTACACCCTTTTTCAACACACACACACTTGGCTGCGAGGTGACCTTACTCACAGAAGTTTCGGCTTCTTCCATCATAATGGCATTGATTGGCAAGCCCCACAAATTGACCCCCAAACGTTTCTCCTGTGAGCTCCGGCTACGTATTTAAATTTTTCTCAACGCCCCATTGTATCCATCTTTGGCTGAAGTAAGCAGACTTCTTCGGCTGCAGATCTTGGCAGTGAAAGACACATTGTCCAAGTGCAATTAGGTTCACTCCCTGCGCCAGGACGAATGATTTGTATGAATCAGCCATTATCACCTGCTTGTGAATTTCCCTTTAACCACAAAATTCATATTAGTAAATAGCCCGGGGGATTCAATCTGAGCAAAATCAGAACCCGAGTGCCCTGCATTAAGGTGCTAACTTCTCTCCCGCTATAGGGCATGGTAGATATTAATACAACTCTTTGGT
Organism: Mirounga leonina; assembly: GCF_011800145.1. Lineage (NCBI taxonomy): Eukaryota > Metazoa > Chordata > Mammalia > Carnivora > Phocidae > Mirounga > Mirounga leonina. The sequence continues at coordinate 12,297,651 of NW_023270615.1, forward strand.
ACAGGCTGCAAAATATATAAAATGTCATAATTATATCTGCAATTCAGCAACGAAACAATTTTCCCCCTTTCTTCACTGTCATCAGCATAATAGCAGCCTATGGGATTTGTACTTTCTGGCTGTGAGCCCTTTTATGGGGCTGTAGAAAAAAAAAAATACAAGCAGGTTAGTTTCACAGCTCTGAGAAGGCCTCATGACAGAAATATTGCTTTTAATGTTATTGTCTCTAGCTTGTAACCCACTCTCTTTGGGTGGAGAGCCCCCTGTGCTGAGGCAGTGCCACTTAGGTTTTTCTGATAAACCTGTACGTCCCTTCCCTGCTTCTCCCACCCTCCTGGATGGGGGAATAATTAACCAGCTTTCAGGACCAGGCTCTGTTGTGGATTGGGAGGGGGTTAGGCAGAAGGGAAGGAAGTCAGAAGGAGGCCTGTCTCCCGGTTTTCTCGTGGAGACATAAAAGAACCTAAGAAAGACGCATTTGGAGGGAATCCTCACATCCCGTGTATTTTGCTAGCCAAGACAAATATCACCCTCGTTTCTAACATTTGAAAAGCAGGGCCAAATAAAATGATGGATTAATAAGTCCAAGAACAGAATAATAGAAGGAAAATATAGAGAATGATGCCCATGTCAATCTGAAAGGGGCGGGGGGGGGGGGAAGCTGATATGGGAATGAAAAAAAAAAAAAAAAAGCTTGCCATAGCAACCTTAAGTAAAAACCCTGCTGTAGTTATGCTAAATATTAATTAATGTTACCCAAGACCCCTATGGTACTATTACTTGAGAAACAAGTATCTTCAGACCATTTAAGATTCTTTTTGTTATAACCCGCACTACGGGCATCATGGATTGAACACCAGGCTAAATGTTCCCTCTGTAATTATTGGTAATAATATTCCGTGCACATTTATATCCCCCATCATCATCTATGATGAGGCTAATCCAGTACTTTCTGCATGAACTGCTATAATACCCAAAGCAACAGGGCAAAATATCATCAAGCATGGGTTTACCCGCGGAAAGCCTGGTGTAACAGAGTTCATTTCTAGAAATCAGGCTAAGGATGGAATTTGTACAGACAGGCACCTGTGACACTCTCGGAGGTGACTCACTCGGTGACCGTTGCTCAGAACAGCATCACGTCAGTCACGGGAAGCCATCCTGAATACACTTCCACAGAACTAAGAAAATGTTCTTTAGTCAAGAGGCAACTCTTTAATGAGAGATGAGATGATCTGAATCCTCTTGACATCTCCGCCACGGACACTTACATGGTGATGTTCTGTGGGCCATTCTGGGACTCTGTTTCATCAGTGATAAAGGTTGGGAGACAGCCTTTCTCTATGAAAGAAAACCCTCTAGGAATGAACAGCATTTTAAAATCTGCATCGAGCAGCCCAGAGACCCCCAGCGACAAATAGTTTCTCGATTGTTTTTTAAGATGATGGGAATGGACCAATAGTTTCACAGGCAACAAGTCATTATTTAAATAGACTTGTTCCAGATGTCCTATAAAAGAAGTTAATAGAAGGGAAAGCCTGGATCAGGGAAATCCAAATCAAAACCTCAATGAGATACCACCTCACACCAGTCAGAATGGCTAAAATTAACAAGTCAGGAAAGGACAGATGTTGGCAGGGATGCGGAGAAAGGGGAACCCTCCTACACTGTTGGTGGGAATGCAAGCTGGTGCAGCCACTCTGGAAAACTGTATGGAGGTTCCTCAAAAAGTTGAAAATAGAGCTACCCTATGACCCAGCAATTGCACTACTGGGTATTTACCCCAAAGATACAAAAGTAGGGATCCGAAAGGGTACGTGCACCCCGATGTTTATAGCAGCAATGTCCACAATAGCCAAACTGTGGAAAGAGCCAAGATGTCCATCGACAGATGAATGGATAAAGAAGATGTAGTATATCTATACAATGGAATATTATGCAGCCACCAAAAGGAATGAGATCTTGCCGTTTGCAATGACGTGGATGGAACTGGAGGGTATCATGTTGAGCGAAATAAGTCAAACAGAGAAAGACATGTATCATATGACCTCACTGATATGAGGAATTTTTAATCACAAGAAACAAACTGAGGGTTGCTGGAGTGGGGGGTGGGGTGGGAGGGATGGGGTGGCTGGGTGCTAGACTTTGGGGAGGGTATGTGCTATGGTGAGCACTGTGAATTGTGCAAGACTGATGAATCACAGACCTGTACCTCTGAAACAAATAATACATTATATGTTAAAAAAAAAAAAAAGAAGGTAGCAGGAGGGGAAGAATGAAGGGGGGGAAATCAGAGGGGTAGACGAACCATGAGAGACGATGGACTCTGAAAAACAAACTGAGGGTTCTAGAGGGGAGGGGGGTGGGAGGATGGGTTAGCCTGGTGATGGGTATTGAGGAGGGCACATTCTGCATGGAGCACTGGTGTTATGCACAAACAATGAATCATGGAACACTACATCTAAAACTAATGATGTAATGTATGGGGATTAACATAAGAATAAAAAACAGATAAATAAATAAATAAATACATAAATACATACATACATACATACATAAATAAATAAATAAATAAATAAATAAATAAATAAATAAGAAGGGAAAGCCTGGAAGTTACTAGAAAGGACTCAGTTGTGAAACAGAAAAACTGTCGTCCATGTTCAACCCTTTTTTTTTTTTTAAGATTTTATTTATTTATTTGAGAGAGAGAATGAGATAGAGAGTATGAGAGAGGGGAGGGTCAGAGGGAGAAGCAGACTCCCCGCTGAGTGGGGAGCCCGATGTGGGACTCGATCCCGGGACTCCAGGATCATGACCTGAGCCGAAGGCAGTCGCTTAACCAACTGAGCCACCCAGGCGCCCATGTTTGACCCTTCTTGAACTCTGAGTTTATACTAAGGAGACGGTATGTAGCTGTGTCCACACTTACGGGGAAAAAAGATGCAGCATATGAAAATTCAGATTTACAAACCAGATCAATTAATGGGTGATTATCCACACGATAAAAGGATTTATGTCTTTACAAATGGAGTCCCTGCAGGGTTCCATTTTAATAACTGAGCATTCTAAGTGCTAGGAGCTACTGCCTATTAAGAGTCAATCAGAAGTCGAGAGAAAGCGCCTCTTAAATTAAAATGTATGTCAATGGGAAGTCACTGGTAAAGCCACAAAAATTCGCATCACATACAATTTTGTAGGGACATGGAACTTCTTTTCACAAGCCTTTATTGAACACCTACTACAAACCCAGCTGGTCCTGAAGAGTCACGGTCAAGGGATCTCAGAAAACGACAAATGCTACTTGTCTTGGGGACCCGCACAACGTGTTTGCAGCCATACGGTATGGAGGAGGGATCGTCCCCCTTTGCGAGGGGAGGACACAGCTTTCTTGTCAATTCCCATCCACTAAATGCCAAGGAAGCCCCCCTGTCTTTGTTATCAACCACAAAATGCCCTCACATCGGTTCCCAATTTCTTCTGTCCCACTCATCCAGTACCCCACTAATTGAGAACCTTTCTCACGTTCAGAAGCTCTGCTTGAATCTTAAGACATTGGTACTAGAGACGTCTTAGGGTTCGACTCCCTCTTTCGGAATGAGGAGGGAATTAAGGCAGGAAGAAATGGAGTGGCAGATCTTTTGATGCCTAATCCGGGTATCTGTCTATTCAATAAATCTCTCTGGAGACGGTGAGAGCACTTGATGTCTACGCTCTCAACCCCGCTTTTTTCTATCCTTGACATTTTCCCCGTTTTCCCTCTTTATCTCCACCCTTCGCCCTCACTTTCAAGAAAGGAGCATTCTCATTCTTTGTCGAGTCCAGCTTCCATCTGTTCCCCGGGATCTCTCTCCCCAAGGGCTCTGCTTCTTCCACTAGTAGGATTTTGGAACAGGAAGGGTGGTAAGTGAGAAGGCCGCCCAGTGATTCCCATGGCTCTATGTGATGTGGGAAGTCTTCTCTAACTCACTAAAGGGAGTTCTCCCCTGGGGGCTTAAGGAGAGAAGGTTCGGACACCGGCGTGGAGGGCTTGATAGGGCATCAACAACAAGGTGAATAAAAGATACTATTTTTTATTGTACTTGGTTTCACTAGGGTTCAGCTGGTGAGGTTGCATAAAACCTTAACTGACCCAATCCAGCACATTTTTCATTATTTTTTCCAGCAGCTTTCAGCGGTTTGAGAATGTAAGAAGAGAAAGCCCTCTTGGAAGTCATTCATCCCCGACGAGTGGTTAAATGTGAAGACATCGAGGGATCGGGATATGACGGCAGACACATCATCAGAACGGCCGGCCTTGAGGTCCCTACCAGAGAGGCGAAGTGACACAGCATGTGATCTGGACCCCCACACTGGGAAGCTTCAAGAAGCCAGAAGGCATTTGACATGCTGACCCTGATGGCGAGAGAACAGGAGGATGGGAAGTAGGGTTTCCCAGGCGAAGGTCAGTCTCGGATGCAAACGTGCAGCAGTTCGTGTAACTGCATTGTCTCTGGTCTGGCCAGCCGGTGCGGTTGAGGCCAAGTGGAAGCAAAGTTATTAAGAGGAATGTTAAAGCCCCCAAAAATGGTAGAGAGAGAGAGAGACTGAGACAGGTGCTGAAGTCATTTTGTAAAGTAAATGGAAGTGAATTTGAAAAGAATGACTCAAACTTCCATTAAAATGCCTCTGGGATAAAAGATTACAAGAAGATACGCAACAATTCTCAGCTGCCTTCATATTAGTATAATGCACTGGGGACCTCAAATAAGGATTCATTGCCCACTGAATTTCCACTGATACCATTATTATTCAATCGACAGGTAGGTATTTTGGATACAGTGTACATAGCATAAACACTCTGAGTATCAGCCCAATGTCAGATAGTGTACTAAGCACTGTTTTGCAATTGAAAATGAACAGGTTTGTGCCCTTAAGGTGATAAAGCCAGTGAAGGAGGAAAAAACTTCAATTTCAGCAGACTATAGCAAGGACTAATGTAGTAGATGCTCATAGAAGGAATGCCTAACCCAGTCTCTAGAATCACGGAAGGCTTCCTGGAGGAGGCAACATCTAAACTGGGATTTGAAAAGTAATCTGAATTAAAGGAGTGGAAGGTGATAAACGATAGATGTTGGCAAGGAAGCAGCATGAGTGAAGGCTCAGAAGCAGAAAGGAGCAGCGTCTGCTGAAGGAATTGCAAGTGTGGAGGTGACAGGAAGCTGGACTGGGAAGGAGGGAGGGGGAAGCGCTACATGGGCAAGGACCTCTTGGGTCACTCCAAGGAGCTGCCATTTTATCCTGAGAGCACGGAAAGCAATTAAGAGGTTTTTACACTGGAGGAATGATGTGATCACATCTGCATTTTCGAAAGCTCGTTCTCATTGCCATTTAGAGAGTGCATTAGTCTGAAGAGGGCTGGCCATGGCTATCTCAAGTCCAGTTATGTCAACTTATTATACCAGTGAGGGAGGGGGAAGAAGGGAAGCTAACACCCAACACTTCTGGCTTGTGCAAATAGGAAGGTCTTGGCACAAATCTCGGACATTTGAGTGGTCAGTTTGGGCAGGGGCAGTAGGAAGCTGTTGGTCCTGGTTTAGGCACACTGAGTTTGAGGTGCCAGTGGGATATGCAAGTGACCAGGCCAGTGAACAGATGGGAAGTCAGATCAGGTGAGGGATGCACATGGGGATGTTGGTGTCCTTCGAGTCACTGAAGCCCTGGGGAGGGAGGAGATCCACCAGAGATAATGGATAAGAAGAGGGTGTGTAACAGCTTTGGTAGAAATTCAGGCAAAAGATTATGCCAGTCTGGCAATCTACAAGATCATAGCAGTGGGGTGAAAGGATATGGGTGGGTTTTTGGAAATGTTACAGAGGTAATTCCAAATTCTCCATTTGGGGAGCTTCAGGACATCTGTAATTATAATAAATGCTTGCTAGACCCAGATGCTTTAGAAAGTAATCTTATTGTTGTGTTTTATACTCAGGGTATGATGAAGCTAGTTCGCAAATCCCTAGAACAGGAGACACACCCATCAGGAGCAGAATTCAAGGCCGCCATGATACAAGGGAATTTGATGCAACATATAGTCACTTAGGGCCTGAGGCTAAAATCATGTAGTGTAAGCAAGTCTTGAAGGTATGGGCTGAAAACAGGTGGATAATTTTATAGCAAAGACAAATACTCATTGACCTCCAGTATATCTCAGTAATACAGTAATTAGCTCTTCCTCATTGTCCTCTATTTGGCCAAAAGTCCGGTTCTCCTGATATCTCGGAGGCCCTAGGGGAGAGCCTCTGCATTCTGGAAAACCAAGATAGACTCTCCATTGTTGAGGATAGATACCATCCATATCGCTTCCTAAAATCCAGCTTACTGAATCTCTGTCCTCCATGGTGTCCACCCTATCTCTTTAGCCATTATGCCTTTTCTCAGTTATTTTCCCAGTCTCCAGTCCTAACTGGCCTGACTCCAGTCGGTAATGTATCTCTAGAACCTTCCATCCCTGCTTCAGCTAACTCCCCTTGGTCTTCTGCCCACAGGCCCCATGCAACGAGCTTCCTGTACTCTCCAAACCTCCCCCCACTGTCAACTACTAACTGGCTCACAGCTCCAAAGAAAGCCCATAAACTTAAAAATCAGCATTTTAAACCTTTACCTCTTGTTATTGACAGTGACTTGGGTGAGGAGAGTTCTCAGTTTTCTCATCCATCCAATGGTGAGAAACATGCTTATGAGAGTACCTGGCACATGGCTACAGCTCAGTAAATCTTAGCTATTGTTCTCATCATTACTGAAGTTGAAGTCCCAGCTCCCATATTCTTTTTCTTTTTCTTTTAGATTTATTTATTTGAGAGAGCAAGAACAAGAGAGCAGAAGCAGGGGGAGGGGCAGAGGGGGAGGGAGAAGCAGGCTCCCCACTGAGCGGGAAGCCCCATATGGGGCTCGATCCCAGGACCCTGGGATCATGTCCTGAGCTGATGGCAGACACTTAACCAACTGAGCCACCAGGGCGCCCCCCCCCCCACCTCCCATATTCTGCGAGGTAGGGCATGAACTCTCTAAGCCTCAGTGTTCCCATGTGAAACATGGGGATGATAATGCCCACCATCTCCTAGCATGAAGAGGTTCCAATGGGAGACCATAAACAAAGAACCTTGCTTATTACAGAAATTCATGGCAATGTTACTTTCTCGAAGTTTTCTTTAAAGATAGTTAGTACCTTGTATAAGTAATATCACCAGAAAACCAACAAAAATTACATGGGATGCTGGCTGGGGCTATGGAAGAGGTGACAAACGGGAAACTTGACTTCAGTTTTGTCACACGGCTGCCTTCGATACCTGATATTTGAAGGATACTCAAAGATTATCTGACTTTTATTTCAGGTTAAATTCTCAAAAAGCTACATAGTTGAAGCATGAATACTTAGCTCCCAGAAAAATGTCTTCTCTGAATCATTTAATAATTCGAGGCTTTTGCAGTTAAGGATGAATTTAAGAAATGACCAAGTGAAGCATGTTCGCAGTCATTTATAAAATTCGCACGGAAAACATCTGTCCGTTCTTCCGTTCAGCATTTTCAGGAGCCACACAGCGAATACTGGCAAAACAAAAACAAAAACCAGCACTAGGACTAAATTCAGTTCCGTTTTCTGTAAAATTACGATTCTACCTATGATGCAGTGAGCGCTGTACCACCCATTCTCTCCCTCCCCCTTTCTTTTCCCCTTGGTTTATTAAAAAGATTACACGTGGTCCGGAACGGGCCAGCTGACAGGGATTTAAATTGATTGGAGACAAGCTCCTCCCTTTTCCCTCTCGCAGAATGTCTCCTCCTTCCCTTGGCACCGTGCTCCACCCCTGCTGGCTCAGAATTTCTACTTAGAACTCACGACCTGGCCCAGGGCCTGCCTCGTGACCTTGTTTCAGCTTCAACTCCTATCGCTGACTGGACCAATTCTTTCTTGTCCTGCAGTCCAAATTCCAGAGGGAAGGGCTGTGATTGCCTCACCGAGCACTTGCACATCTGTTTGGGCAGAGCCTGTCCTGCCAGGCCCATCGTGTCTGAGGGCAAACTGGATATGGGCCACCTGGAGCAGGGGACCTGGGCCAGCCAGGCCAGGCTGGGGCGGAGCCACAGACGCAGAACATGTGGTCCAGGCAACTTACCTGCCCAAGGTGCGCTCTTTTACCTTTCCTTGTATTTTTGTTTGGTTGTTTGTTTTTTTATGGAACATAGGAAGTTGATGATATCAACCTGTCAGCCTTTTCCAGAATAGAGATTTTTTTTTTTAAAGAAATGAGTAAATATATTGACTTAGAAACATTTTGGAGCCAACACTAAATCAAAAAATAATAATAACAAAAAAATTAAAAACTAAAAATTAAAATCTAGGCAACTGAGAGGTTTTCTTAAGGGTTCTAATGCATTGGGGTTTTATTTTGACAAAGCCCACTGCGATATCATCCACAAATGATGGAGAACCTGTCTTTGTCAGTGTTCATGATACAGAACATTCATGTCCGGTTTCCAAAGTGGGATCTTACAAGTTCTGATTAAGAGGATGTATGTGCTAATGCACTGGGGTCAGCTCCTATAGGTTCTCAAGGGTTGATTGTTAAACTTTCACACATTTTGTTAATGTGGCTTGTTAAACACAGCCATTATTAAAATTAAGGTAAGCCAACTCGTAACTAAATAACTTACATTAAAAACAAAGGTAATAAATATTCAAAACCCATCACTATCTTTTTAGTTTACGACAATTTACCCTTCTCTCTGCTTCTGAGGTTGCTGACATGCATTGTGTTTACATGGTTGAAATACTCTAGAACCGTGTGCTCCTGGTGCATCTCTTCCCAAGTTCATGTTCAGTGACATCGTGTTGACATCTTGAAATCCAAGATGATGGAAGTATTTACATCGTGGAGGGAGATGCCCGCACTATAAATCATGCCCTTCCCTGCTGATGACCCCTCCCTGGAGAGCCAGTTGTTAAACATTTATCAGCACCCCACTGAGTATCTGTTTCACTAATCGAAAGTAAAACTTTCAAATTTGCAACAGTTTGGGGGGGGTTGGATAAAAAGTACTTTTGAGAGGGAACCATGGATCTAACCTTGAGTTACCTATCCGTGAAATTTATTCACCAACAGCACCTGCATCTTTATACATCGCCTCTTGCCCTGGAAAGTCCTACCCGTAAAAAAAAAAAATCTCAGAATGCATTATTTGTGGGAGGAGGAAGTGGTTAGGGTCTCTGAAGCTCAACCACAGAAACCCATACACATGGACCTGTACAAAATGCCCAGCCGAGAATAGCAGTACAGTCACCTAATGATGGAATTTTTTTTTTTTTCACCTAATGATGGGATTTAAACTGCTTGAAACAATTACAACTTACATTTAAATTCGGGTGTTTTTCTGTCTCTACCACTACACATATTCTTGAATACCAATGAAAAAGTATGCTTTTTACTCCACATTTTTGATTCATGATGACCTCATTAGCTGCCAAACAAATTCATCCTCATCATAACCTTTTGAAACATGACTCCATTAATAGAATGTGGAAGAAGATGACTGAATCTCTGGTTAATGTATTTTGTCACTTAAGATATTGTCAGATTGGTTGAGTGTTTCCAATGTTCTTATAAAACACATGGACAAGAGTGATGGCAAATAGAAAAATATATGACCTAATTGCATTTGGAAAATATATGTAGGGGTGAGGGACTAAGGAGCCTTGTGAGTCTGGCAAACAGGCAAGGTGGGCCTGCCATAAGTCGATTTGTATGATGAGCTAAGGAGCCTCCCAGGCAGGTCTCATCAGAATGGAAAAGAGAACCAAGCACAAGCTCGGTCAGGAGCAAAGCCAGGGAGAGGTGATTATGAATACATCAGAGCATCTGTCACTTGGATGAGCTCCTGGCCCAGTCCTCCACCCTGTGTCTGAGTCCTGAGGCGAGCTGGGATAATATAAGTAAAAACGATAGAGCTGCTCAGGAGATCCATTCTGAGATTGTAGAGCACATTATTGCTTTGGGAACCCTCTAGTGTTAACAGAAGGCTAAAGAGAAGAAGAGTGTGCCCCCTGTTTCACAACAGGATTCTGAACAGCTGTGGTATCTCATGGGTACTTGGCCATCGGTGGCTGAGGAGCTGGGGGCGCAGTGGCCTGCCAAAGCAGCAGCTGGACCCATCGGAGGCCACAGTCCCCCTGGTAAGGTGATCGGGATGGACAGATGCATCAGTATCTAGTGGTAGAGGTAGACGTGGGCCCCACGCCAAGCACAGGACACAGGGAGCGGTATCAGAAGACCAAAAACAAAGACGATGCATCATAACTAACTTGACTTTTTCTTTAGATTCCCTGGATGTACTACCAAAGGGTTTCTGAGAAATCTGGGGGAAGGGAAGAACTTGCAGAGACCTACAGTTTTGCATTAGTGGGTGGTGACAAAAACTTTTAAAAAAAGAGTTGACTCTTTTCCTGTTGGAAGATTCCCAGGACAGATCTGACTCACAAAGAACCGAGAGTACTTTCTCACCCCGACTGCCAAAGCTAGTCAACTGATGACTTGGAGGTGCCTACGAGTGGTCAGACGTTGTGCTGGTCATTGGGTGGCTTCCCCAAACAAGAGGAAAGCCATTTTGCTAAAACTTCAGGGGAGTTTTTGGAGGCACGTGGAAACGCTCACCACGCTACTTGCAGTCCCCTAAGAATGCCCACTTCCTGCTTTGAGGTCCCCGCCTGAGGTTCCTTTCACTGGGGCATTAGGAGAGCACCTTGAGTCCTTGAAGCAGGAGCCACCTGAGTTCCTTCCTGAGAAGCTCTGTGAGGAGACCTAGGGCTGGTCTGTGTTCTCTCTGTAAAGTGGAAAGACTGTTGGAAGGGCAGAGACAATGAGAAATCTAGGTTGGCTCCCAGAGGATGTCATTAGGATGGAGAAATGAACCACTCCTACCAACACCTGTCAGGACAGCACAGACAGCGTCTTTGTGCAAATTACAAAAAAGCAGCCTCTCTGGGTGGCCAAGTCACAAGGAGACACACCTTTTTCAGGCTGACAACCCCTGATGGGGGCACAGCTTGGCAAACAGGGAACCGGCCCCCAGGATCTCAGTGCATTTCTCCAGGGCAGCCCACCCAACACAACGGGCTAGGAGAGGGGGAGTCCATTGGAGGCACCCCATGTTAAGAACCAGGAGTAAACCTGGAAGGCCATGCTCTTGGAGATATGAGCCAGAGGCTTTGCTTGACCTGAAACAGGAAGAGTGTGTGGCTAAAGTCGCCGCCTGGGGAATTAGCATTTCCATCTGGCCAGACAGTACATGCAGGGCTCTGCTTCGCAGCCCCAAGCAGCTGCCTGTCGTAAAGGACACAAAAGGCCAGGAAAATAACATTCTAAAAACCAGAAAGTGCCCGATCCATACCTGGAAAAAAAAATCACTGCAGGCCTGGAACAGATCCTGGAACTGATGGAGGTCCTCTTCTCACGGGAAAGGCTTAAGACATCCACCGGTGTCCTGGCTGCCGGAAGCACTCCGGGCGCCTCAGTGAGGGCAGCCTCATGTATTGCTGGGCTCCCCTGCAGTGGTATCCCTGGCAGGTGCATCCCCAAGGAGATGGACACCGACAGAGAGGACACAGACACGCAGGGGGGTAGCAAATGGAGAGAAAATTACGTCCACTACCGGGGCTCAGCCGCGTCTGGGCAGATGGGGAAATGAAAAAGAAGGGGCTTATTAGACTTCTGTTTGCGTGACTCCAAAGACCAAGATATATTTAGGGGAACAGAGAGCTGGACACCAAGCAAGCTGCTTGGTTAGAGGAATACCTTTGAGAAGAGAATAGTGCTTCCCCTTGGTTTGTCTCCTGGTTAGAGCTCCGTACACCTGTGTGTGCGTCCAAAGGTGGGGAGGGGCAGGGTGGAGGGTTAGGAGAAGACAAGCTGGTGGCATTGTCAATCGAACCTGCAAGAACTGTCACCAAATTGTAAGGCAGTGGTCACAAGTAGTCACATTTTTAAGCCCCAATGTAGAGGGCAGTGTCACAAAAGAGGGCATTCTCCCCTACTTTGTAGAAATCCCTTGCAGTGTGAGCACCTCAGGGGCTTGTGGGGGTGCAGGGCTTTGGTCCTTTCCGAGGTGCTGGTGCTGTCTCCAGGCAGTGAAAGGAGCCATACCCGGCCGAGGTGACCCTAGGCGCGGGGGCCCAGCAGGGCCAGCAGATGGGAGGTACCCAGAGAAACAGTGCGACTGAAGAAGAATGATTCCAGAGTCACATGGTGAGGGATGGATCTACGCATGAGCATATATGACCTGCCCGTTGGGACCTAAAGATGACCCGAGGAAAACGTAGGGACTCTGTAGAGGCCTGGGGTGCGCATTCAGAAACATGGTAAGAGCCAGCAAAGCCAGCAAAGCCCAGAGTCTCCCTTCTGAGGGCACACAGGTGTTCTGACAGTTGGAAACACAGGTGAAAACTAAGATGATATCCATAATCAAAAATGATTTTTGGTAGCCTAAAAGTGCTTCTTGCCTTTCTGAACTCAGCTGTAAACTGTGAAGATATTCAGGCTGCTGCACAGAAGTGCGTTGCTCCTTGCCTGTTAGGCTCAGGCTTCACTCCTCACCGGCCTTATCTGTCCCTGGAACTTGCAAAGCTCAATCTCACCCGAGGGTCTTTGCATTTGCTATTCCCTCTCTCTGGAATATTCTCCCTCCAAGCTTTGCCAAGTGGGCTCCTTCTTGTCCATTCAGATCTCAGCCTAAATGCCATTTCCTCAGAGAGGCTTTCTCTGACTATACAATTTCTTAGCCCATCTTTCCACCCACAGTCCCTCCCGCACATGATGTAGTTTTATGGTTTTAATGACACTTATCATTAGCTGAAATTATCTTGTTTGTTTTTTTTTTTTTTTTTTTTTTTTTTTGGTTACTTATCTATCGCCTGTCTATCTCCAACAAAATGTAAGTACTAAAAAAGCCAGGGCATTTGTCTATCTTATTCCCGGCTGTATTCCCCAGCACATTACCGCCTGGCACATAGTAAGTGCTCTTTAAGAATTAGTTGAATCAATTAATCTTAAACATTCATTTTCAGTTTCTCTGCAGTTGGGGAAAATACTCACCATAGGTCAGCACAGGAAAGGGTGTCTCTAGACCCTTTGTCTTAATCATTTTCTAGGTAAATGAGAATGAGGACTCCTGCCTCAAAATTAGCATGGAATCGTGCTTTGTTCGTATTTGCAGACAGATCACTTTCAAGATCATGTCTCTGACACCTTTGTACACTCGCCCTTTGCACATACCAATACTTTAACACTCATTTTGCTGGAACATCAGCTATCTCTGCTGTTCTGACTGCGCCTCTTCTAACCCAGTGCGGTTGAAACAACACATCGCTAATTGAAAGTTGTGATCTATCAGCAATGTATAGGACAGGTTTTTATTCCATTAACAACACTCAAACCATCTGCATACTTTGTGGCGATTCCCATCCTCAAAATTGAGCCTGCTTTAAAAATATTGATAGCCAAAGACTCTGTTTCAAACAGAATTCAGGTCCCTCCCTTGTGTTTTAGTAGTTTTGCATACCCACTGGGATTATGTCTGATGTTTTCCAAGTCCTTTTAGGTGACTGGTTTGACACCAAATGAGCTTCTAAGACACACTGCTGAATCATCTTCATTGGAAAGTTTTAAGAATAGAATAGGTAACTGCCTATACTAGATGAGATGTCATAGCCCTTAGAAGCTAGGGATAGAAACCAATTCACCCCTTGAGATTTGCTCTAGCAAGGTGATTTTTCTACCTTTGGATAATAATTAGTCCTCTAAAACTGGCAAGTTTTGCTCTTAGCAAACAAAATTATCTTGGCGGGGAAAAAACTTTATTAATCAATATTGAGGAAGTATATATATTTTATATATTTTTATATTTACATATTATATATATTTTATATTTATATAATATATGCTTATATATAATATATATTTTACATTTGTATATATTTTATATTTATATGTATATTCCTTCCCCCATTAGGAATACAGCAGCGTATTGGAAGGATGTTTAAGACCAAAAAAACCCCAGTGACTTTGGGGGATATTTCCTGATGTGTTTGGCACTTTTAAAATTTTTGTTGTTTTTCTTTTTTCATGTAAATCATCCCCTAGTAACTAGCATGGGATATTTCTGAAATTCATTTACTGCCATTTTGCTGTATTGTCCAACAGATTGTTTCTAGTACCTTCTGATGTGTGGCAGCTGTGTTTTAACAATTCCAAGTGTACCATATGAAAGTAATCAAAGACATTAACACACTAGTGTCTGCAGCTCTGGAGGTATTTCCTGAACGGGGTACTGCTGGGCCAGCCCAAAGTTGTATGTAAATTACTTTTTTTTTTTTGCATGCTGAAGTTTTCTCTAAATATATGTAGAATCATCACATGTTTGTGTTTGTGGATCCCTGTTTTCGTGGACAGAGCAAAGGGCAAGCGTACTCAAATCTGCATTCAAGGGCCATTTTTACAGAGCATTGAATACATAACACATTAATCTGCACAAAGTGATCTCTCAGATTCCCAAAGGAGGAAATAGTTAAAGCTTAGTGTTTTCTCTGATATAGTGTACCCTGGGTAGAGTAGTAATCGCTAACGGCATAACATCCTAATGTAAGCGGGTATTGGGAAATGTTTCACAGACAGTATTTTATTATAGTAAGATTGCACTGTACTTAAAGTAAATATCCCTGGATCCCCTCCAAAGCCAAAAGAATGTAGTTAGATTATAGAATCTGCTCATTCAGCCATTGTATCACGATAAATCAGGAATTTGAAAAAAAGGGTTCTTTGTGTATCATAAAAGGTGCGGAGAGGTGGACTAACCTGAAGAAAGTACACTTTCAGAGTACTGTTGGTCAATAAAATGATGTGTTGTGCAATCTTGAAAGGAGGTGTAAAACTATGCACATTATATTACCTCACTGATTGTCAAGTTACATATGTCATGCAAGCTAGGTATCCAAGGATAAAGCTGAAAAAGGAAGGCTCCACATGTGGCAGATGCTGTCGTAAGTTATATTTCAAAATTTAAGTTTAGCTTTCCACACATCCAATTTTACAACACTTTTGTGATCTTTAGCAAAAAACGTAAACTCTCCTTAGCTGACTCTGGATTCTGTATTTCAGCGGACATACATGTTATAGGTATAGATCTGGATAGAGATGTAGAGAGAACGCCTAGCATTGCACTTTACTTTTACCAACTGCACTTCCCTTGCTACAGGAAGTACGCTTTCCAAACGTACTTCAAATGAGGGGTTCTAGGACTCTGTGGTAGAAGCCAAGAGCCTGCGTTTATTTGACATTCCACTTCTCCCCTATGACTACTACTGACAGAGCCTCGGCGTGTCTGGCCCTTGTAGAACTTTCACTCTTAATTAAAATAGTGACACCAAATGCTTTTAATGATTCCCCAAGTGCTATTATAAGGTACAGGGTAAATGTTAGAGCTGGGGCCCATCTTCAGGGAATAAAACGACTTGGAAGTAACATTTTCCACACTGCTTTGTCCATTGCCTTCCTTTGGCCTTCCCACAGGACTTCACTAGGCACTGGGCCACATCTAACCTTAACTCCTTGCTGAAGGAAACTTTTTGCAACATCAAACAGCAGAATAGGACATTTTTCCAATCAGAAAGAAAAATTGTTAAGACGCTCAACTCTGTCTTTTCAATTCCTGACTTTCTCCTGGATTCCATTGTCTTACTTCTTTACCTGGATAAATACAGAGGAACCATGAAAGAAATTGTCCCCTCCTCCACAGCACCTTGAAAAACTTACACATTCCAGTGGAGTTTGTATTTATGGGGAACTTACTACTGGCAAATGATGATACTGAAGATTTCTTTTAATTTCTTTTTCATCCCTATCCTTATAGTTGTGCATGAATGTGGTCTAGTAGCTCAATATGGATCTGTTGATAGATAGACAAATAGATGTTTCTTTGAAAAGGAAAAGTTAAGGATTATCCTGTAGTACAGAACTCTTGCTGTCTACCTCTCTCATTTCTGAACCTCAACTTTGCCTGTTTTTCTCAAGCAAAGAAAATTAGAAACAGTTCCTGAAAAATTGCCATTTGGATCAGCTACTTTAATTTACTCCACAAATTCTTTTGATGATACTTAGAATGTACAAGGTACTGTGCTATGCAGAAGAGATGTACAAAATGCGAAATCAAGCACCCTTTCCTCCCATAGCTCACTGCCCAGTGGGAGGCTGGGTGTTTTAAGGAAAGGACTCCCAGCTGGCAGAGAAGCAGAGTGAAGGCCCTGAGGGGGGGCTATCTAAGGGGGGGCTCTTGTATAGCATGCTTAGATATGAAGAAGTTGATTTGGCTGAAGGTTAATCTGCATGGAGAAATAAAGAGAGGAGAGGTAGGAGAGGGGCTAGGAATTGGAGTGAGGCTGAGAAGAAAGCCTTGATCCAGATTATAGGACTTGGAACATCAGGCTTAAGGTTTGGGTGTTGCGTCCTAAGCAATGGAGGGCCACTGGGGGCTTTGCAGGGACAATGACAGTTGTGATCAAGTATCTCTCTTTCATATTTACTGCTGAGGAGGTCTTCAGTTTAGAAACTCAGAGATTATTCAGGAGACCTTTAACAGCATCCTCAGTATCACCTAAATTTTGTGAGAACACGGTGGTTTTAAAACTAACAAAATCACAACAGAAAAGGTGGGAATTACTTTGAAAACCTGTATTTTCTACTTCAAGAAGCTATGTGCTTAGTCATGGTTCTTCTTAGCACAATCGCAGTGTAGAAGAGGTTTGTCTTGGTGTGTCCCCCCACCCGCTGTACCACCAGTCCCCCCTTGCCCCTGCATCCCCATGTATTCATCTTCCATCCCAGCCCTGCCAGGAAGAAGAAAACTAGCTCTCCACCCTCACCTAGCCCTTAGTTGACTTAACTAACACTTTCATGGAGATGAGGGGCAGGGTATTATATAAAATTAACATCAGAATAAGTGGAAGACTCCTTCGGGTGTGATTCATGAGGGGCAGATTTTAATCTTCTTACCCTTTCCTCCCGCACCAATGCAAACTCCACCTGATTGTTTCTCCATGAAATTCCTGGGAACCAAAAATCTTTTAGTGCCATAGTTGGACTTAAAATCACAAATAACTAAGGAAAGAAAAAAAAAAACCTTGAACTAAATTAATATTAAGATGTAATGGCCAATAGTGTAGAATAGTATATCCATCAGGTTCTAGCAGGAAAGAGGTGGCATATTCAAATTAGGATCATTCCATGCAAATTTAATAAATTTAATAAAAGACTATTTACAGAGTTGTAGGGAACCATAGGGTTACTGCAGCACCCTGAGCTAATAAAAGCACAGCTGTTACCATTTCTAGGCCCAAGAGAGGAGGAGAGGGAGTGGTTACCGAACCCAAAATGAGAGAGTCCTGCAGAGAGGGGCGTCATGAGAGGAGCTCAGACCTTCAGACAAGGGACCCCACTGGTCCAAGGTGACTGAGAGGAAGCCAGAGGAATAAATACAGTGATCTCACTTTTATCCCTCCCTTCACTCTTTTCTCCGGGGCTCCCCATTGGCTGAACTCAACCAGAACTGGAGGGCAAGTTGGTGGGGGGGCGGGGGGGGGGTACATCGGTGAAGTTGTTGTAAGTCAGCTTTCCTGTGCAGAGCCGGGGAGAAATGAGTGCAGAGCAGATTTGGAGGGGTGAGTAGCATACCCAGCACTAGAGGGAGGGAGAAAGAGAAAGTAGAAGCAACAAGCTTGGGGGAGCGGTTGGGAGATGTTGGAGAAGGAAGGACTAAAACTTACTGTTTCAGAGCATTGACCTTGTTGAATACACACACACACACACACATACACACACACCTTTCAAAACTAGAGAAACACAATGTTGGGACTTCCTTGTTTTAAAGTTGAAGGGAGACATTTTCAGGCACCCCTTACTCCACAAGATGATCACCCTTCTCTCTGTGAGGAAAATAAGCTCATTGAAATCCAGACACTAATGAGATCTTAAAGCATGAAAAGAATTCACTGTGAGGTGCGTACACAGTTTATTTTATTAGCCAGCTGAGAGTACCCATGAGGAGCAGCCGATAGAGCAAAGCATGTCTTCTCTTTTCCCATAGGATTACCTTACAGGGATACAAAGTCAGCCTCAGATGGAAACCCAGGTGTTCCTGGAGTGTCTCCAGCATTCCTCTTCTCTCTTCTACTTGTTTGTCCTTCCTCCAACCAGGGCCCTCCTTCTCTAGGTCAAAGCTTTGGAAATCCTCATTCCTGGATTTATTCTGGGAAGGTACTGAGGAATTTCTACTCTGTACCTCCTTAATTTTCACCAGGAGTTAGATTCTTATGCCTGAATCATCTACAGGGGAAACTTTCTGTTGCTAACAGTGGACAACTTTGAGGCATGATTATGCTGTAGAAACCTCTTCCCACCTGCACACATCTCACCCCTACCTCTTCTTCAAAAGGAGTAAAAGTCAAAAGAAATCTGAAACCTTGTTTTGTCACATTAACTTCAGGGGATTACTTTTTTCTGGTTATAATTGGGCAATGGTCTTCTTTTTAATTTGACCTGTTTCACAAAATATGTTCATCTTGTGTATAATTAAATTGCCTTTTCATTCTGGAACTTTTATTTGTTATCTGTAGCTACATAAAACCATGCTAAAATGTGGTGGCTGAAAGCAGTCGTGTATTAACTTCACAAACTTATGGGTTGTCTGGGTGCTTGCTTCTTGCTTAGGATTTTATTTATACTCACAGTGGTTTAGACACTGGAGGTGAACTAGAAATGCAGAGAAGTAGGAAAAACTGTTTGATAATATGAGTTGACACCGATTTCCTCCTAAAAAGAGAATAGTAAGAGAAAATATCCTGGCAATGGAGAACATAGGACCTTGGGGAGAGGAGAGCTGGTGTAGTTGAGAGAAAAGGAGTAATATTCCATTTATTCCAGATAGGAATTGAAATGACAGGAAGAGTCTAAATGATTCTCAATGTAGCCATACCCCATGAACCTCCATTTCCCTACCAGGGCTGTTTAACTCATGAAATGATTTGAGCAAGTGGTTTGTCTGTTTTAAAAACCAGTGAAGAGATTGGGGCCTCATACCTGTCTCATTTACAGCAGATCCTCGATCTCCTACCAGGATCTTGGAGTGCAGATGCAAAGAAAAACCTAAAAGAGTAAGTCCTAGAAACACCTAGAAATCACAGGGAGGCCTCTGCACCCTCAAAAGCCATAGAAATAAGGCACAGAGGGAGTTAACCAGATGTCCAGAGGGCAAGGGCCCCAGCTGGAGTCTCTGACAGAAACTTTGAGCATACCATGATGTAAATAACAATGATTATAGCACTCTTATGAAACATGTCAAACACTTTCTATTAAAATGGTAATTAAAGTTTTTTTAAAGGTCACTAACTATCACATTCCACTGAATATGACAATTTATTTGAAAAAGAAGAAACATACATAACTGGCCATTTCACATGGTTTTTAATGGAGATTTATCCAAATTTTGCCTCTCTGGGATGAGACTTTTTTTTAAATGAACAATCTTTTTGTGAAGAGGTTTCTCATATTATGATATTCTCTGCAATCACATTTCCAAATGGCCCATCGCCAATTTTGGTTTTCCTAAATAAATAAATAAATAAGACTTAGCAATTAATACTGGGCACTTGAAGAAAGAATGTTCATAATAATAAAAGACTCCAGATAACCCTTCCATAGAATAGTGACACGTAAATATGTGTGTTCGCTTCTCTGGGAATGAATGGTGCTAAGAATGTCATGGTCGGTTTTGTGCTCACAAGTTCTGGCATGTACTTGGCACATTGTATTTGATTCTTGGCCGTGAGATTGCAGTGAGCCACTGCTAATGATGGCCTAAGAAAACATTTCAGAATGTCTTTATTTTACAGGCAAGCCACTGGGATTGAGAAGAAAAACTTCTTACTCAGAAACGGGTGATCTGAACTGGAGTTGGAAATCTGCTGCCTCTTAACTCTATATCCGAAGTTACTACTAGAGATCTAAGAACATCGATAGCATCTGCAAATGGTAATAATACTTACCCTTCGTCTATCACCTGGTGGTTGTGAGAATTAAGGAAGGAAAGTAGGCAGAAAAATGTTTGCAAATTGATGTAGAAATAGAAGCTCTTTTAAACTGATGTTTGAGATGATTTTGTAATGAACTGTTCAGTATTTTAACTATATTTTCAGGTTTCACTTAGTAGGATTCAAGCATGAATCTAGTTAGAATATGAGTATTAGCAACTTATTGCCAGTACAATTGACTCTTGAGCAACTTGGGTTTGAATTCCGGGGATCTGCCGATACACAGATTTACATATATATATATATATATATATATATATATATATATATATATATATACAGCACTATCCATGGATGTTCTCTTCCTTAATGATTTTCTTAATAACATTTTCTTTTCTCGAGCTTACTCTATTGCCAGAATACATTATATAATACATATAATGCACAAAATATGTGTTAATTGACTCTTTAGGTTATCGTTAAGGCTTCTGGATGACAGAATGCTATTAGCAGTTTTTTGGGGAGTCAGAAGTTATGGGTGGATTTTTGACTGGGGGTGAGGGGCAGGTGTCAATGCCCCTGGCCCCCACCTTGTTTGAGTGTCAGCTGTTTATGTGAAGCATAATATTGTCTTTGCCTCCAGCTGCTTCTCCCAGAATCACCCCTGTCGGCAAACTGATAATGAATCGAGTGGAAGTAATTTTCTTCTCAATCCCAGTGGCTTGCCTGTAAAATAAAGACATTCTGAAATGTCTACTGCTACTTCAGAAGGGAGTCATTGCTGCTCGTTGCCTCCCCAAGAGCAATCTATCCCTTCTCCCTTTCCTGTTAACAGAGTCTAGGTTTTATTCATAATCCATATATAAATCCACAATTTTAGCCCCCATTTCAAGGACAAATACTGAGTTTTCAAAGCCACTCAAGGTAACCCCCTTCCCTTTGCCAGTGACTGATTAAGAGCTGGACACATTGCTCAATTAGGTTTGTTGAATGCATGATAATGGACACTTACGGACCACTTATTCTATGCCAGGCACTTTCCCCAATACCTTATGTATATTTATGCTGATCCTTACATCAACCCTGTGAGGTAGGTTGTAGGACTATCTAAGTTTTGCAGCTGAGGAAATTCAGAGCTAGGGAGACTAAAAATACTTGTCCAAGGGAGTGTGTAAGTAGAACTAGAATATAAACCCAGGTAGTGTAGCTTGTTGCCCACATTCATTGCCAGTGTGCAGCACTACAGTGGAAGTCTCCTGAAGGCTTTTGGAAAGGGTCTCCTCACTAATAAAGAAGAGTCAAGCAGGATATGCCCTATTCCTTCTGCCAGATGTCTGATGATTGCATGTGATGCCCCGGAGATGGCAGCCATCTTGTGACAATGAGGAGCACTAGGCTGATACACTGAGTATAGCCCAGTGAAAAGATAGAAAAATCCCGGGTCTTTGACATTGTGTTGAAACACTGACTTTGCAAACTGTGAAACTTGCCTACTGCAATGCTTCTAATTAGGTGAAATACTCTATTTTCATCTTTGTGTAAACAGTTTTGAATTGGAGTCATCTAATACTTGCAGCTAAACACATCCCCACTGAACGAACATGGATATGCTGTTAAGTATGGTATGTCCAAACTAAGTGATTGGCTCCCTTCTGGAGTAGCAATTTATTATCACTAGAAATATGTCAAGGATGGTAAAAGGGGATTACAATTTGGGGAGAGTAGGTTAGACAAAATGATCCAAGATGCCTTCCACTTCTAGTTGCTGATTTCAGTGAAATTATGGTTTTCTCTATCAAATAGGATCATTAAGATGGAAGGTATTAAAATACAACTGAACAGTCTTCTGGAGGAAAAAAAAAAAAACCCAAATATTTGGAAGATAAAGGAAGAAAAGATAAATTAGCATAAATGTAGGCAGATCCTGTGGTTCAGTCAAGGAACTGAAACCAAAAATAACTTGGAGACCCAGGATAAGCCAAACTTAATTTGGGGACTTGCTTCCTCAGTTCCATCCTTAAACATCAATTAAACAAAAATCTTAGCCTCTACATCAATTACCTATATACTTTTCCTTTCCCTTTACCTCTAGCTCCTAGAAGATCACACGGCCTCCTTCCTAATTTCTCTCAAAATCACTGTTTCTATTTACTTGGTTTCTGTTCCACAACTGAATGGGAACTCCTCAAGCAGCCATGACTCACTTCTGTACTTGCAAATCCTATAGCATATTTCAGTCCTTGACCCATCCAATCTCTTCATGGTGTTTGGCCTCAACTTTCAGCTCTTGCTCCACATTTCATCATCCCTTTCTGAATAACCACACTTCCTCCCACGTATGCATGCCCAATTCTATTTCACCAGCTCAGAGCGTTCTCCCAGCCTCCAGACCCCTGTTTACAGCTCTTTCCTGAATAGCTTCTGTACACTCTTGGAAAACAGCAGTCATCTTGGCCCCTCTGTCTCTCTCTGCCTCTCCCTCCCTTACATCTCTTGTCAGTCCAGACCCTAAAACATGTCTTTCATTTGTCCCTGATCCATTTCCATTTCCAGTTCCAGATCTTCATCTCTCTCCTAGGCTCCCAAGTGGCCCACCCTCAAATTCCATGCTGACCACCAGCATAGTAAGTCTGAACATGAGTCAGCATAGTAAGTCTGAACTTTTTTTTACTTTAGGTGATTCCTCATTGGTTTGAATGGTGATTGCCTTCAGAATAACACCCATTTTTCTCTGGGTGTTGTTCCAACTGGCCCCGTCCTACCTGCTAGCTTCAGCTGCAGCTATTCCCTTCATGCACCCTGTGGTTTTCCTATGTGAAATTGCCTGCTTTTCTATCTCTGTACTATGGATGCATGCTGGTTCTTTTTGATTGAATTGTTCCCATCTACCATTGCATGGCCTGGCAAACTCATCATATCTCAAGGCACAGCTCGAATTGTGTCTTTTCCCTTTATCTTGCCTGCCACCAGGCAGACTGTTAGCTCCCCATCTGTTTCTGTAAACATGCCTCCATTCAAGCATGCACTGGAAAAGCAGGAGCTGCCTGAATAATGCAATGTATCACCACCCCCAGCTCCATAGACATGCCCAAGGCCTGAGGAGATAACCAGAGCTGAGCTAATGTGTCCCTTTCTGGACATCTTTTGGTTTGAGACCAGAGAGAACTGGCAATGAATCTCTGACATTCAGTCAGGGAAGAAAATGATTATCTTACACAAAACAAACTCAGCCTTAACCTAAAACTGCTGTAAAGAGCAAACTGTTAAAGATTTTTTTATAAGAAGAAATTGTAACCCAATAATTTTAACCCAAACCATTTTTTATATGTGTGTAAAAATCTCAGCAATCTGAGGACTAAAATTAAAATGCCACCCAGATGTTTGTTTTGAAAAATTCAAGAGAAGAAACAAAACTAGAACTCATGACTTGAAAGGCTGAGTCATCAAGGACTAATGGTCATCTGGGATTATTATTTTTGATCAAAATTAAACACAAATATCAAATTAGTTTTGATAAAAGAAGATAAATAAAATAATGATTCAGTAATAATGATATGGATATAAAATCACAAAAGACAAAACAAAATAGAAAACAAAGGTATTCCTATAATTAAATATTATAATTAAGCATTTTTGAAGTCCTGGCCTATGCAGTAAGGTAAGAAAAATAAATGGAGTACAAACGAGAACATTATTATCATGATCTTGAGATGTTATTATTTATGTGAAAAACTCAAAAAAGACTCATTTGAACATAAAAAAGTTAGTAAGCTTATTATATGTGAAAAGAATGTGCATGTTATGTATACAAACTTCAGGAGTTTTTCCTATGTATCTGCAATAACTGATTAGAAAATATAATAGGGAAATAAACTGTGATTTTGATGTGTTGGGATAGAAGTTGAAGAGATAGTTCTTAACTAAAGAGAATATTTTCCAAAGTAAAGGTTACTAAAATATCATTAATAAGAGTAACCAAAACATACATATAATACCTAAGAAAAAAATCTACCTTAAAAAAGATGCTATTCCCAGAAGACTAAAAATTTTTGAGGAGCATAATGACTGGAATAAATGGAGAAACATAGCAACAGGAAGACAACATTAAAGAAAATCAATGCCTTGTCAAATAATCCATAAGCTTGATGAAATCCAAACAATCTCAATATATTTTTCTTGAAATGTAATGATGATCCATGAAATCAAAACAAAAAAACAGTTCCATGAAATCAAAACAAAAAAATTTGAGAGATTAATGAAAGGACCTTTGCATTAAGATGTCAAAATGTGTTACAACTCTACAATAATCAAAATAATATGTCACTGATGTCATTTTGTAACCCCAATTTTTCTTTCTCTCTTTCTTTGCCTACTATGATCCTGACCCACTCAAAAGCTTCCCTTTCTCTGAAACTTCCTTGGACCACCCATTCTGGAAGTCTTTCCCCATAATATGCCCTTCTCTTTGGTCATTGATCCATATTCTTGGTTACATAACAAAATTTGTACATGCCTTTTCCCCCCACAGTTTAATTTCCTCCTTTTATCATCTTTGTCTTAATAGTTTCACACCTCCAAGATAAAAAAAGTTGTTTTCAGTATCATCATTGACAGAGGGAAGTGTGAGATATAATAACATCATGGTGCCAAGACTTCAAAGTTAGCTCTGAGGACCACGAGTAGGGGCAGTACCTGAGAGCTTAGAAATGCAGAATTGCTGGCTTCATCCCAGATATACAAAATCAGAAGCCACATTTTAACATGATTCTCAGGTGATTTGTGTGCACATTAAATTTTGAGAAGCACTGCCCTAAAGAATTCCATGGAATAAAAATATTTCATAGCACTCCTGAAGCAATCAGACATAGTTGGATATCTTCCTGCGCTGCAAGCGAATAGAATTATTCAAATCTTGTTTCCTTGATAGGCAAAAATTTAGTGACACCAAAAGAGCCCTAAAGAGATGTGGGTTCAGGGCATGGTATAGATTGAATGATAAAAATGGACTGAGAGGGTGTGTACATGGGGAATGCAAAGATAGTAGGTTGTAATTTGGAAATGATTTGATACCTGGTTACTTCTACAGGGCTTGTTATTTCTCCTTCTAATGCCGGTCTCCCTACTAAGATACTATTCTCTACTGTTGCTCTACATTTTAACATGGGCTGCCATAATCTCACCTCCCACTCACTGTCTTCTAACAAAAGCAGTCCTCCCTCATGAGTCCACCCGTTCCTATCAGCCTAAGCCTCAGTCCCCAGAGCATCCATTAGAATGTAAGTTCCCTAGCAGCACAAAGTGGCACTGTAGCACCAAGTAGTTGGCATTCAACATAGTAGGCATTCAACAACTGAGTAGTCAACAGATGAATCTAAGGAAAACAGTTTAGACAACTTTTATTATACCAGGTCCCTCCAGGGAATAATATCTGGATTGATTTGCAATCAATCCCACATCTCCTTAGAACAGTGCTTATTTCACCCCGTAAATTCCTTTAAGTCTGTTTTCACCGTATCACTACCATCACTACCTCATGGCTGGACTGTCATAGGAAAATCAGAACTACTCTCCTTTCTCTGGTTCCCTAATCTAGCTACAAGGAACTTTTTATAGTCCGCTCTTATCCATAGTATTACACTCAAACCATTTACCCTGACACTGAATTTTTTAGAGTCCAGACCTCAGCTTCCTTTCTAGCCTTGTTTCATGACTTCCCAAAGGGAACCTTCCTTTCTAGCTAAGACGATCTGCTCATGTTTCTTTACTATGCTTTCTCTGCTAGGATCGATGTCCCCAAAGTAAAAATGTTTTTCCCTATCATATTTGCTTATCAAAACCTACCCATTCCTCAAGACTTGGCTCATCCACTTTCTCTATGAAACATGGTAACCAAGCACTCTAACCTAGCAGGATTCATCACTGATTCATTCCAGGAATATCCAGTGATGTCTCCTCTGAATTCTCCTATCACTTACTATCTATAATGCCCGTCACTTACTATGCATGGTCTTTTGAACATATATCCTTCTGCATATGTGTTGTGCATAAAGGTAAACAAAGAAGTCAAGACAGGGTGGCCTGATATTAAAACATCTCTCTACCACATAGTAATGATATAACATTAGGCAATTTTCTTCCCCTCCTGGGTCCCAGTGTCTTTATCTGTAAAAAAGTACCTACCTCGGAGGATTATTATAATTAAAATAAGTCACATACTTTTAAAAGCTCTTAACAGGTATCTGGAACATAAAGAACACTCAACAATATTGGTATTCCTTCCCCACAGCACCTCACTTACAGTTGGTGCTACTTTATATTCTTAAGTAATTCAGTACATCAAAATATTTATTTATTCATTTGTGAACTGATAAAGATCAGTGTTGGCTATCAATACTGACTTTCCACTGAAAGATGTTAAGAGCAAAATTTCCTACTCCTTTTGGATCAAAGAGTAGGCATTCCTCTCTAAAAGAAAGGTATTTGGAAGAGTGTATGAAAGAGAGACCTGCAGACAGATAATGTGATTAGAGTCCTATCTTAGATTATTTACTCTATCTTTGATAACATATCTTGTAAGCGAGTCTGGCTTTGTCATTAAAACGATGATGAGAAATGGAATATGTTGTAAAGAAACTTCTCTGTTGTAGCTATGGACAAGGGGCTTAATCTCTCTAAGCCTATCTCCCCATTTATCAGTGAGATTAGACCAGATGACCCCTATTGTCCCTTGGATTGCTGTGGAGAGTATAGTTACTTTGCTGTGGAATACCGAGATTGCATTATCTCCTCCATCTTTCATCTATGTAGCAGCCCTAAGAAATATCCTTCATCTAAGTAACAAATCATTACAAGATTGATTTCAGATTATAGAAGAACAGTTCTATCAATTGTTAAGATATTAGGTTGTCACTCAGTTATTACTAAACCCCAGATCTTCATACTCACTCTGAAAAAGTATGATGGTCTTATATTATTTAACAGTAAATGATAACAATGCCTAGTCTTACTTTACTTTGGAGAAAAGACAGATTATTATATACATGTTGGATTTCCTCAAAATTAACTAATAGCTTATTGGCCAAAGTAAAGATGGCCCATAGGTTTCCTATTTTCTACGTGATTATACTAAATACTACACGTGCCCTTTGGGTCTGAATTAGAATTATGTTTAAGTATGGCAAAGTTCAAGTAGGATATTATCACTTTTTATTCAGTAATACAAAAAACATTTGCTACTGGGTCTCATGCATGCCCTGACTTGACAGGTGATGTTGTGTTTAAAACTCACACACGCATATTTCCAGCAAATCAGCATCCATGCTCTGGGTGACATGGGATGGGAGGGCATGTCTATACTTGCTTCTGACATAGATTTGTTGATATGTTGGGGAGCAGAGCCATACATCGATATTTATTTCCCATCAGCCTTATTTTAGGGTTCTCTTTAAGAGTCTGTCCAGCTTCAGGCCATCCTGTGGTGGTCTGTGGCTACCCATTCAGTGGCCCATGGGGTGGGAGCCACAGATAGTCTCCAGCCTGAGTCCCCAGGCTTTAGTAGGGAACTGCTGAATGAGTAGCATGTGTTACGTGGGCCTTCTACGAGTCTGCAGCCCTGAGTTCATTAGCACTGCATTCAGGAGCTGGGCATCCCATTTACCCAGGAACTTTGGTCACTATCTTTTCAGCAAAGGCTGGATCCGCCTTCCCCATCTCATCTGTCTCTCTGTAGAAGAACAGTTCAGGTACAACTTTCCATGGAAGCTCGTGGGGGAGACGCTGTCCTTACTGAGGACCTCCTGAGCTGGCATTCCCCCACATCAGACCCCCTGGTGGCTCCCTCATTGTTGCACAGGGTGACAGTGTCCATATAATACAGGAACACAGCAGGGATCCTGTGCCACAGAGCAGGGCTGTGGTCCGTCTGGTGGTCCGTCCTGAGATTGCTATTCCCCAAGATTGAGGCTTTCAGCACCCTGCTTCAAGTTGGGTAGACAGGGCTCCGCGTGTTGATCATCCAGCAGTGGACATGCCTCCTGGGGGCAACAAGCAAACCTGGCTGGTGTTCCTGGGGAACAAGATCCGACATCAGCTGGGTTTTCGATGGTAACAAGGGCCCCAAACTGCCATCACAAGCATCTCCCAAGTATCCTATATCTCTGCAAGAGGTAGGAGGTTGCCTTTTATAGGTACACTGTTCCAGCTAAGAGTCAAGCCTGGTACCACCCAAATGGGTTCTGCAGCAAGGAACTTGAGGATATTCTTGTCCTTGATCTGTAGGACGAGAAGACCCTGGGCATTGTGAAGATTTTCCTTTAAGTTCCTTCGGGAATAAAGGACCATACCCTATGAACCCTTCTGGGCAGCATGGAAAGGCTTTAATTTTATTCTTACTAACTTGACTTGTATGATGCTCTCAGCAGATCTGAGTGAAACTTGAGCTCTGACTAAGGTAAGGGACAAGCCAAATCAATGTGACTTGGATCATGTACCCTCCCTCCATGATAGAAACTTTTTGGTTATAGAGGCTAGAAGCACCCCTACATTCATGAGACCCTTGCCTACAAGCATGTATCTTAGAACCAACCAGGATCATTTTTGAATAGATAAAAACACTGTCTCTGTCCCTAGAGAATCCTGGATCAGAATGCAGGAAGCAGGGGTG
Source organism: Mirounga leonina (assembly GCF_011800145.1). Lineage (NCBI taxonomy): Eukaryota > Metazoa > Chordata > Mammalia > Carnivora > Phocidae > Mirounga > Mirounga leonina. The sequence continues at coordinate 12,326,414 of NW_023270615.1, forward strand.
CTGTCCTCCCATGATTTTCCCCTGCAATTAATGGTCAGATCATTGTTTTACCTGGGGAAACAGTGACTTAGCCAACCCCTCTCTCCTTTCCCACGAGGCTCTGGGCATGGGGGCCAGTGATGAGAAAAGCATGGGCGGGGATGGGGGGAGCTTCACCACCATCATAGATGTTGGCCCATCCTGGGTCAGCCTTCTCTCTCCCTCATCACCCCCTTCCTTCTGCCAGAGTTAGCGTGCTGGATCAGTAGGACACAAAGCTGTGTGTGATGTGTGACCCTTCCTTAAGCTGGACTGCGTCATCTGGGCAGATAAACTTTTTTTTTTTTCAAAGATTTTATTTATTTGACAGAGAGAGACACAGCGAGAGAGGGAACACAAGCATGGGGAGTGGGAGAGGGAGAAGCAGCCTTCCCGCAGAGCAGGGAGCCTGATGCGGGGCTCGATCCCAGGACCCAGGGATCACGACCCGAGCTGAAGGCAGACGCTTAACGACTGAGCCACCCAGGCGCCCCCGGGCAGATAAACTAACAAGCTAGGAAATCCAGCTGGGGCTGGTTGTACTTTGCCCACGTCTGTTACAGCATATGGTACACCCTCTTGAGGTGACTGACAGAGCTATTTAATTTTACAGTTTGTCTGATGCCCTCACCCAGATACCACGCATACTGTCATGGGCTGATGCAAAACGACATTTGTGAGCAGTCTCAGCTTGGTTACAATCACGGATTTCACGAAAGGAGCACTTTAACATTGAATCTGAGCTCCACAGTTCCCAGGATGACAGAGCTGGATGGAAACATTGGGGGACTTACCCGTTACTAGACCTGGTCGTGTTCCTCAAAGAAATTGAGGCAGAAATATTGATTGACCCCCAAGGTCTCACCCAGCCAGTTAGTACAAGGACTAGAACCCTCAGCCACTGACTTCCAACCGATGCTCTTTCCAGCCCAGGCTATCATCACATGGTCAGTTTTGCTTCATCTTCGAAATCCAGCCCCTAGAACCTTTCCCAGAACTGGACCTCTGGGCCTAAAATGGTTTAATGCACACTTTTGGGAAGGGAGAGCCACAAGGCCTCTAAGTGGTTTTGATCAAGTTTGCCAATATTTACACCATAGGGTAATCTGCATAAACTTCATAAATAATATAAAATTCCTCCAAAGTGAGTTAACCATGAGCTGCAGCGGTCTTTTGAAAAAAATCCATGTTATGCAATCATCCCGACAAAGTTAACAACTCAATGGAGCACCGAAGGTAACCACTGATTGCAGTGACTGCTATTGACCATTTTAAGTGTGACTATTTTTAAAATACTGTATGCCTCATTAAGCTGTGCTCTGAAAATGAGAAATTTGCTTTAACTGCATTGTTTTGAATTGCTGAGAGAAGAATCTATCAACCACAAGGTGCCCTGCTGCTGAACTCAGCCAAAAAGCTGTTAATAACCCCAGCAGATGTTTCAGCTTTTTAGGCCAATAGACTCCCTCTCTCCCTACCCTCCCCTTTCTAGAATCTGATGCCAAGACGACTGAACTCCAGTTTCTGTGGCTGCTGCCGTGGCCGCCACCACCAGGGCCGGTGGTAATAATAGTGCTGCTGAGGAATTGAGTCTTTGAACAACCAGTGGTGACCTGGCCTCAGCCCTGTAAGGTCAGAACAGGATTGCTTTTACCATCTGAAGTTTAAATTTTCTGGGGGAAAATGAACGTAGGGCCACAGAATTGCTGTTTCTGTTTTGTTGTCGGCCTTCATTGCCAGCCATTTTGTTCCATTTGTCGTGATTTCTCCCCGCACTCGAAGTCCATTTCTCAGACCCATCGGGGGGTTGGGCTTGCGGGGTGGAGGTCACTCATACGCTAGTGTCTCCATAGGTCGCCGAGAGATGTTGGGTTAGCAGCTTTACAGAGGGGTCCTCTGTGTGATGTACCGTTTGGGGTGGTTGGCTGCCCGATACCGCGAGGCTCAGAATGCCCTGACCTTAGCAGGTCTGCAATATTAGAAGTGTGTATTATAAACATAGAGACATCCCTGTGAGGTCGGTAGGATATGAGGGCATTCCGGGGCCACTGCAGTCCCACATGGGGATTTGTCAACATCTCTGGGATAAACTTTACACCATCACCTGAAATTAAATCTACATTCCAAGGCTTTCCAAATGAGAAGAAATGTTTTTAAAAAGGAGATCCGGGCGCCTGGGTGGCTCAGATGGCTGAGCATCTGCCTTCGGCTCAGGTCATGATCCCGGGGTCCTGGGATCGAGTCCCGCATCGGGCTCCCTGCTAGGCGGGGAGCCTGCTTCTCCCTCTGCCTCTGCATCTCTCTCTCTCTCTCTCTCTGACTCTCATGAATAAAGAAATAAAATATTAAAAAAAAAAAAAAGGAGATCCTCCCCCTTCCGTCACACTCCCGCCCTTCCCCCCCTCCAGTACTCACTTATTTTGGAGAGAGCACTTTAAGACACCCCAGTGACAGCAGGGTGACCAAGAAAACACAGGTGCACCACATCTATGGAATATCACATTGGCTAGGAACACATCCGTACTGCACATCTATACATACTATTGTGCAGAGAATTGCCATTTCAACGGGGGAAAAAATTGAAAAGCAGAATTAAGTTCATAAATACTTCGCTTCCTTATTTTGATGCAACACAAAGGCAGAATATCCAAGACTCTGTGGAGCGCTATTGTCAGCTTCCACATTTGCCAACCATAGTAATTCAACCCCAAGATCTCTGCTCTATGCCATAGTGGCTATAAAAAGTAAGTACCTCTCCCTAGTGCCCTGCCGCCATATTGTTTACATACGCTCAACACTGTGTTTCTCTTTATCAGGAAAAGCTCTGGAGTGTGATGCAAGTCTCGTCTTCTTTTTTTTTAACTGGATAAGGTAATAGATTCCATCGTAACTTTAGGTCCACATCCTTTTCAGTACACACGCAGAAGCACTCATTAGTGCTAATGGAATTTGCATGTATGTATTGAAGGGAAAATACAGTTGCCCACAACTGTGTACTCCATTTTCTTATCAGACCAAGCACAACACGATACACTCGGGAGTTCAGTGGCATCTATCTTCTAATTCTGAAATTTAAGTAACTCGGATTAAAAATTGTCCCAATCGGGCGCCTGGGTGGCTCAGTTGGTTGGGCGACTGCCTCCGGCTCAGGTCATGATCCCAGGGTCCTGGGATCGAGTCTCACATCGGGCTCCCTGCTCAGCGGGAAGCCTGCTTCTCCCTCTCCCACTCCCCCTGCTTGTGTTCCTGCTCTCTCTGTCTCTGTCTCTGTCAAATAAATAAATAAAATCTTTAAAAAAAAAAAATTGTCCCAATCATTCTGAAATGGGGTGTTCCCACTAGCAAATGGGATGGACATTTCTGCTTAGATTACTATGATTCCAGAAAGCCAGTATCAGATGCGGAGTCTTTAGTAAAATAAACAACCAGTGTCGTAATAATAAAATAGGCTAAAAAAAAACAACAACAAAAAAATCCCCAGAAACTCCCTACTGAATCAGTAGAGACTATACCCTCATTATTAAAAAATTCTGTATTAAATTACCTATACGCATCTCCAGAGGAGTGAAAACACAAAATGAGGGAAAGAGAATTGAAAATAATCACTGTTTCGTTGAGATTCCAGACCTGCCGGCAGTGAATATTGGTACTAGGCATTAATAAACTATGTGGAGGTGTCTGGGGCCCATGGAAATCCAGACCAGACACTTCATTAGGTCCTGAACTTTACCTGGAATCTTCTACTACAAGTGATGATTTCCAAGCTATTTTGTTCTTGATTATTTCCAGTCCAAGTGAAATGGACAATAAAGAAAAGATACTTCCATGATGGATGTTCAGGACCAAAATAACTCCACCATCTGATGTATTTCACAGTTTTAAGTTAAAACAGACCTAGTATAATATGCTTGTGCATCTGGCTCAGGTGCTTCGTTTGCCATATGTTTGTGAAATAATCCAAGGAGATGTTACAATTGTACCGCTCCCCTTGGGACCTGAATAAAATGTGCCTGCAAAGAGTTACCTAATTATTCATTCCTGCCAACAACATCCTCGCCTCATAATAAGGGGGTGCTTACAATGAGACAATAGTGCTTTCAATCTTGAGAGATGTCAGTGCCACTTATTGTTTCAAAAACAGAAAGTCTTTTGCATTTTTTTAAATAAGAAAAAGATCTGTGGCCTTTAAAGCAAATAAAGTACTCTGCAGGGGATGTATTTGATATTCTTTTGGGGGGCAAATGCTCCCTGGAACTCAACCGATGAAAGCCCACATAGTCGCGTGGAAATGAGTGACCCCCAAATCCACAGTAGCTATGAAGTGGCTACTCTGGTGACTGTACATGGGAGTGCAGAACTTTACAGTTGGCAAATGGCTTTCCTGTATGTTGGCCACATTTAATTCTTTTTTTTTTTTTAAAGATTTTATTTATTTATTTTTAGAGAGAGAGAGAGAGAACACATGAGAGGGGGGATGGTCAGAGAGAGAGGCAGACTCCCCGCCGAGCAGGGAGCCCGATGCGGGACTCGATCCAGGGACTCCAGGATCATGACCTGAGCCGAAGGCAGTCGCTTAACCATCTGAGCCACCCAGGTGCCCCTAAATATTTCCAATTTAAGTCCTCTTGACAGTATTATCATTTATAAGTAAACCAAAATATTTCTAATTCCCTTCCATTGTCTCTATATAAATTGTATTAAAATGTTCTTTTCTGATCTTCTCTAAATGAAAAAAATAAGTGAAGTTGAGTAAACAAGCTGTACAGACTTTGTATTAAAACTTCAATGTCTTCAGAAAAGGAAGCTTGTATTCAGAATACTGCAGTTTCTAGTGATGGGGGTGGGGTGCCTCATTTGAGGTGTCTCTTCTGAACCCCAACACTGAGGTGTTCTGTACATCCACACTCAGGCTCTACCTTGGGCTTGTGTCCTGGAGTCCCAGAGGGACTCATCAGTTGTTTGGTTATTTTTCCCTATACTCTCCTTGGTACATCTTTTTTTTTTTTTTAATTTTTTTTAAGTTTTTTTTTTTTTTTAATTTATTTGCGAGAGAGAGAATGAGAGACAGAGAGCATGAGAGGGAGGAGGGTCAGAGGGAGAAGCAGACTCCCCGCCAAGCAGGGAGCCCGACGCGGGACTCATTCCCGGGACTCCAGGATCATGACCTGAGCTGAAGGCTGTCGCTTAACCAACTGAGCCACCCAGGCGCCCTGGCCACATTTAATTCTTATAACTACCTTGTACAGAGACAAAAAAGGCACACCTTATTTAGCCTTGCTGGTTGTGCTGATACTTTATAGCACTAATTGGCCAGAAACGTGAGAATCTTTTTTAAATGTAAAAGTATTTTTTAGTCTTGACCCATAAGCACTGCTTGCCGCAAGGAGTTCTCGCTTTGAGTCATTGACAGTCTGCTTTTTCCTTGCTCCTGAACTTGCATCCTTTGTCCCATGACTCACTTACACTCTCTCTCTTGATTCTCTTTTGATTCAAAAGGCATAATGTGATTTTCTATCAATGGTGAAAAAAAAAAGAACAGCGAGGAAATGAACTTAATGATCAAAATACAGGCCTACCACAAAAATACAGATTTTAATGAGGCTCCAGGCCAGGTTGAAGTTCAAACAGATAAATCATGCTCTTGGCCTAGCTTTATCCACCACTAAATCAATGTAAAAGAAATGTGGCAAAGATGAAGATATCAGCCAATGAATCTCTAGGCGTGTGTTAATTGTGTATTTACAGAAGTGCCGAAAGCCAGGAGAGCTGTGTCTCCGTAAGGATTAGGCTGACATGACCCTAAAGGGCCAGATTAGTGTAGGGGTTGTTTTTCCCTGGAATTCAAATCTCAGGGTCAAACAGGACACAAAGGATGAGAGAAGAAGGATAGGAGATTCAGCTCAGGTTACCTAGTTTGGGTAAATGGGTTCTAGTGTCTATTTGCCTCCAAGGTTCTTGTTCAAAACAACTAGGAGCTACAAAGCATCCCTTAGTTCTGCTTTGCTAGTTAACCTTAATGGTTTTGGATTGCTCAATATACAATATTTTCTGGATATGTATTCCCCGTAGGAGGAAGAGTGAGTTATTATAAAGAAGTAATTGAATATTGGTCTCTTGTTAGGGTAAGAGATTCCCCAGACAAAAGTTTTTCACTCATTGCAATTATATACTTTCTGGATACATATACATTTCCTTCATCTCCTTAATGTTTACTGAGTGCCTACTAGTAGACCACATGCTGTGGATACAAAGTGGAGAAAGCGAGGTCCTACTCTCAGGGCATTTAGACAAGTGGAGACTCAGACTTGCAAACAAGTAAATACAATGAGGTTTACAAAATTGGGTGATCCACAAAGTTGATTGACACATTAGGATAACACATTTCAGTCTGTCCTGGAAAACTTCCCAGAGGAAGGAAAAATATGAATAGGTGTTTCCAGGCAGACAAAAGATTTCCAATTGTGAGCTATGAGTCATGAGATGCTAATGATCAATTGTAAGCAAGGCAGTAACGTAATCAAATTTTTGTATTTGAACTCTGGGCCTCCAATGAAAGTGGTTGGAAATGAAAATTCCTGGAAAGAAATGTCAAGGATTATATGGCAGTACTTAAGGGAGTTGATGGACCTAATCAAGTAAAAAGGTAGCCCTCTTAGATAAGAGAGATAAACGAGAGAAGAATAAATAGGGTACATTGCTTGGAATGTGAGAAAGCAGTCACAAGGCTCCAAGGATGTTGGCTTGGGAAACTGGGGGGAAGGGTCTAACATTCACTAATAAAAAGAGTATAGGAGGGAGAGCCGGTTTTGTGTAGTAAAGAGGGATGGGCACAGAATCAGAGATGAGCATGCTCAATTCTGGACATACTGAGTTTGCAGTGCCTGTGGGATACCCAGGTGGAAGTATTTAGAAAACAGTGGGAGATAGAGGCTCAGGATAGAGATTTAGATGTAAAACCTCACTGGGAACAAGATCCCCCAAACATGAATAAAATGGGAAAGAAAACACTGACATTTAAGGAGAGGGGAGAGAAATAGAACCCAGTCAAGGCACAGAAAAGGAGTAACCAGTGCAGACGTAAACCAGGAGAGAGAGAGAAATGTCGTGAAAGACAAAGTCAGAACTGCAAGAAGGGGAGAAGAGTAAGCAGGACAAGTCATATAAGATGAGAATTAAAATGCTTCTTCCGCTGGGTCAGGAAGTGAAGGAGGGCAGTCTCAGTGTGGTGACATGCCTAGAGCAAGGTTAGAATGGATCAAAGAGCCAGTGGGTGATATGGAGTCAGAGTGAGTAAATCTTGAACTTTGTAAAGGAATAGCTATCAAAGAAACATGAAGGCGCTAAAAAAAAATTAGTTATTTAAATCGTTTCTGTTTGTTTTTTTAAAGGAGAGGGATGAACATATTGGTCTGCTGAGGGAAATAGCCAATAGAACATCGAAGGTAAGAAAAGGATGTTATTTATTTATTTATTTATTTATTTTTAAAGATTTTATTTATTTATTTGACAGAGAGAGGCACAGCGAGAGAGGGAACACAGCAGGGGGAGTGGGAGAGGGAGAAGCAGGCTTCCCGCCGAGCAGGGAGCCCGATGTGGGGCTCGATCCCAGGACCCTGAGATCATGACCTGAGCCGAAGGCAGACGCTTAACGACTGAGCCACCCAGGCACCCCTTTTTTTATTTTTTTTGTTGTTATTTTAATCACCATACATTACATCATTAGTTTTTGATGGAGTGTTCCATGATTCATTGTTTGCGTATAACACCCAGTGCTCCATGCAGAACATGCCCTCTTTAATACCCTTCACCAGGCTAACCCATCCTCCCACCCCCCTCCCCTCTAGAACCCTCAGTTTATTTTTCAGAGTCCATACTTTCTCATGGTTCGTCTCCCCCTCCGATTTCCCCCCCTTCATTTTTCCCCTCCTGCTATCTTCTTCTTCTTCTTCTTCTTTTTTTAACATATAATGTATTATTTGTTTCAGAGGTACAGATCTGAGATTCAACAGTCTTGCACAATTCATAGCGCTTACCAGAGCACATACCCTCCCCAGTGTCTATCACCCAGTTACCCCATCCCTCCCACCCCACCCCCGACTCCAGCAACCCTCAGTTTGTTTCCTGAGATTAAGAATTCCTCATATCAGTGAGCTCATATGATACATGTCTTTCTCTGATTGACTTATTTCGCTCAGCATAACACCCTCCAGTTCCATCCACGTCGTTGCAAATGGCAAAATCTCATTCCTTTTGATGGCTGCATAATATTCCTGTGTGTGTGTGTGTGTGTGTGTGTGTGTGTGTGTGTGTACACACACCACATCTTCTTTATCCATTCATCTGTCGATGGACATCTTGGCTCTTTCCACAGTTTGGCTATTGTGGACATTGCTGCTATAAACATCGGGATGCACGTACCCCTTCGGATCCCTGCATTTGTATCTTTGGGGTAAATACCCAGTAGTGCAATTTCTGGGTCATAGGGTAGCTCTATTTTCAACTTTTTGAGGAACTTCCATACTGTTTTCCAGAGTGGCTGCACCAGCTTGCATTCCCACCAACAGTGTAGGATGGTTCCCCTTTCTCCGCATCCCTGCCAACATCTGTCATTTCCTGACTTGTTAATTTTAGCCATTCTGACTGGTGTGAGGTGATATTTCATTGAGGTTTTGATTTGGATTTCTCTGATGCTGAGCGATGTTGAGCTCTTCTTCATGTGTCTGTTGGCCATTTGGATGTCTTCTTTGGAAAAATGTCTGTTCATGTCTTCTGCCCATTTCTTGATTGGATTCTTTGTTCTTTGGGTGTTGAGTTTGATAAGTTCTTTATAGATTTTGGATATTAGCCCTTTATCTGATATGTCATTTGCAAATATCTTCTCCCATTCTGTCGGTTGTCTTTTGGTTTTGTTGACTGTTTCTTTTGCTATGCAAAAGCTAGAAAAGGATGTTATTGATAAAGCACATTTCAAAGGAGGCAAGGTGGAATAATATCCATTGCACCAGCAGATGGAGTTGCCTTTGACAGGAAAACCATCTTTTGCTAGAGATGAGGACAGGGAAAGAATGGGTGCAGATGCAGATGGGCTTGTGGGTGAATGGTTGGGAAAATGAAAGAAGGCATTTTGATGGCTGCTGGTCCCTAACTTAGAAACAAGGTCATCTGAAAGAGAAAAGATTGAAAGCTTTGAAGAGTGGTAAAGGTTTTGGAATAGCAGCTGAGGGAAATTGGGGAAGCACATGTAATAGGCCTGCCGAGTAGCAGTGAAGGCACAACTGAGATTAGTTTCACTCCAGATTTATGGTCTCCATTCTCTATGGTTGTGATTTTTCTTTTTCCTCCAGGACAGCAGTGCTCAAGGAATGTTTACGGCTAAGGAGGCTCTATGGAGGGTTGCTTGAGGGACATGAAGTCCATCCATCTCTCCCGATAGTTTAGATTATATCTCAAGATCAAGGTAAACCATCCAAGCTAAATACTTGAACCATATTGTTTGGGCTCCTTTTACTTTTACTCACGTTTAGTGAATTGCATTTTGGCATAGGGCCTTGGCCTGCATCGAGAGACCCCGCAGGAAAGAGCCATGGGCCTGTCAGCATTGTTAGCATCATAGAGGATGTTGAGAAAGCCACTAGCCTCTGAACCATGCATGTTCCACTCATGAGGGCACACAGAGCCCCTTCCCTTAGACCCAAGTGCCAGGAAACAATTGGTTTTTCATTAGCAACCCCAATGTGTTTATCTGGTGTAGAGTGCATTGTCTTGGAACCACAATGCTTGGGTTCCAATCCAGCATCCATCACCTGGTGGCTGGTTGAACTTGAGCCTCTTAAGTTCTCTGGGATGCAGTTTTCTCATCTGCAAAATAACAAAAATCATCCTACCTACCTCGGAAGGCTGCAGTAAGACACAGTCAATGTTCAAGTGTTTAGCCCTGTTGTGTGGCAAATCATAAGGCCACCATACATATTTCCCATTATTGTTCTTATTATAGATATTATCTTACAACTGCTGTTCTTTGGTTTTGTGTTTACGTATCGCCTCCGTCCTCATTGTGGCATGCATTTGCATGTATTAAGTCATTTCTGGTCGCCAGTTAATATTATTTTTTTTTCCTTCTGTTCTTTTCCTGTGCCTTGCTTATTTGTTATCTGCTATCCACCTACCATCATTTTAGAATGAAGCAGAATACAAAAAAGTATACTAAAAGAGGCCTTACACCAGTCAACAGCTATAAAGACGCATCTATTTTTGCTCTTGCTTTAGGAAAAGTTTCAAAGTTGGTGAAAAGGACTGGGAACTTCCTTATCCCACCCTTGTATCTAGAAATGCAAGTTTCCTTGAAGTCTGTTTCACCTGTTACTTTTCTTACGATCATTCTTGATTGGCCCCTACAGGGACTTAGTCCTAACTCAATATTTGCTCACACACTTCTCTTGGTGAATAAACGGCATGTTAATTTAATGGCAGAGAGGGATGGGTTATTGTCGTTGGGGAAGAAGCTGCAGTTTCATGGTGGGATGAGGGCTGGATTTGGTAGTCAGAGGGCCTGGGTTTGGCTGCCGGTTCTGCCACTGGTAGCCCTTTGTCACCGAAGTCCTCTGGCTTCGGGTCTTCTGTTGGCTGAGGAGGCTTAACACCAGGGATCTCACAGTGTGGTTGAGAGAAGTAAAGAAGGCACTCGGCAAAAATTAGCTAATCTGCATCTAGCGCAAGAGGTATCATTCAAGTTGCCATACAAACTTGCACTTGAAAAATTGGACCAAATAATTGAGGCTTCTTTTAGACCTTTGTAAAAGCAACCTGAACATACGTTATCTTATCCAGCTTCATGACTTGAAATAGATATAGTAGCCATTTAAGAGTATTTAGTCAAAAGTCAAAACAAAAAGCTTTAATTCCCTTTTAAAAATATTCAAGAAACGTCGTCTTAGTATCCGAATATCAACTTGGCCTGTAATGTCATCAGAGAAACATGAAAGGTATCCCAGATTGTATTCTTTGCTTTCAACTAAATAAATAATCTGCAAAAACCCCTGATACACAAATACATCTGGGTTACCTCCTGGCAGGTAATAGCTTTTTGTTTGTGTTTTGTTTCTCTTACTGTTACTGCTGCTGGGTTTTTGCTGCATAGACCAGTAAGTACAGGCTGCTGAAAGGCAGGTTTTTTTTGTTTTGTTTCAAATCAAGGAATGTGGGTGTGGGATGGCTTGTCCCACATGTTGATATCAAAGGGCTAGCAAAAGATGAGGGCCATTTCTTTAAGGAAGTCAGAGGACTGACTTCTCTGGCCTCCCTCCCCCATTCCGGCCCGATGTGGGGAACCAGAGGGCGTGTGCTGGAGGGTCACTCCCACCACCACAGAGCGTCCCTGAGAAATCTGTGTCGGATAGTACAAAACGAGCCCAACTACAATGGTTGGTCTTCAAAGGGGCTCATTTATTATATTGCTCAGTGCCCCACAGAGTTGTTCCAAGCTCATAACTGCCACTGATTTCAAAGAGAGCTCTGAACTTGCATACGCTTCACAAGGCACGGCGCGGGATGAGAAATAGGCTGAGGGGCTTGAAGCAGGTTCAGACATGTTTTAATGTTCGTAAATGTCTTTGGCACCATCACTTTCACATAGAAACCCACTTACCTCCTGCCGCAAAGTGTGAAATGAAGCCATTTTCAAGCCTGGGTAGGGGATGGTCTGGAAATTGGGCTAAATCTTAAAACTGCATGAAGACTGAAAATAGGATTCACAGGCTGGGGCTCAGCTCTCACTCAGTCACTTCTAAAGTCAGGTCACCACAGCCCCCTGCTCTGCTAGATACTGCCAGGGTTTCCTTTAAAGGGTTAAGACAGTAAGTGCGGTCACCTTAGTAGCTCCCAGACTGAAGGTCCCCAGCTCCAAGGCATCCCCAGATCAGTGCTCTACATAGGAAGGGAGCACTATTTCAACTGGGGTTTGACGGGCACTCAAACTGCCAGAGCCCTAGGGAACCTCAAGTTAGGGACTGGCATTTCCTACCACCCTCCTGTCTCAAGAGATGCTGTGGGTCCCCACTTGATCCTGGAGGTTTGTGGGAGTCCGACTGAGATCCATCAAAGGCTTTCTTATTGACCACCTGCAGAAAGATCAGACATCTGCCCCAATTCTCTTTCTCCAGCTCTCCAGCCACCGACACAAGGAGAAAGAGTTTCCTTAGGGACTCAGAAGTGATTTCTTTAGGCTGGGAAGCTTTTGGGTAGGTAATTCTGGAACCCTCTGGATGGCTTTATGAGCGCTTTTCTTTTAGAAGGATGCAGGAGAAACAGGTGTCCGGTCCATATTCACTGTTTAATAAACATTCACTAAATCTTGGGCAATGTGTTATATTGGGTACCACCTTTAGTTTGAAACAGAAAGGGAGAAAATTAAATCATGAGACATTAGGTGTGGTTTTCAGAAATCCAGAAATTCCCTCCACAAGTTTAGAAGCATATAGCCTCTTCTCTAAAGTTCTTCAAGAAAATACTGCTGAGCATTTATCTACTACAAATCCTCACTATTTCTTTTCTCCCTTAACCAATGCTTGCTGAGCACCTGCTGTGTGCCAATGTCATTGAACTTGCTGGGATTCAGCAGCGGACAAAGCAGACAAAAGTCCCCACCCTCCGTGAGATTGTGTCTTAGTGACGAAGACACATGATAACAAAGTAAGTCTGAAAGCTCTTGAGAATCTGAGATGTGGTAAGTGCTGTGAAGAAACAGAGCAGGAGAGAGCAGGGAACCGGCAGGGTGAGAAGGGGGTGCAATTTGAGATGGGGTGGCATTGGGAGGTGTCCTTTGAGTAAAAAGTTTTTAGGGAGCCTTACTTCTAAATGCTTGCCTTTTTTTCTGTTAGTTCAAATGTTAGTGGAAAGTAACTCTGAATTACCTGTGACGTCTTTTTACAACTTAAGGAGTAGAGGCATCTTGCCTAAAATGAAGAGAAGGCCAAGCAGCTCTGCTCTCAGGGGGCCCCCATTTGGCCGGGCTGTGGTTCGGAGCACTTTCCATGGAAACGGGCCTACCGCATGGACTCCTGTTCTGCGCACGGCGAGTGCTCGGTAAATGCTCTTCCATGGTCTTAGCTCAGCTCTAAAAATAACATTTTTTTTTTTGACAAAAAGAATGTCTCCATGTTTTTCTCTCTCTTTGAGGGGCCTATGGATAGATATAGCCATAGAGATAGATGAGGCATCACAATAGTTTCTGGAAATTTATCAAGCCATGTTTATTCACAGTAGCATCCCTAAATTTCCCCATCGTCAATACAAGTACCTTTGACTAATCTGTCTTCACTTACTGCCACCCTTAAATATTTGAGGCAAAATGCCAACGGGCTGCCTCCCTTCTTTCTGGAACATCTCCTTATCTTCAAGATGAGACGGCCACCAGTACCCCTAAAACATAGTGTATTTCTATACTTTCTCCCTTCCTTATTCCTTCCCTTGATCTCGCCTTTTCTTTCCTCAGTGTCCATGTTGTGCCAAGCGTGTTGGACTCCCACAGGCTCCATCCTAACCACAGTAAAAAAATTAATTCTTCATATAGGTATTGTTAGAAGCCCCGAAAAGAACAGCGTAGGATGGAAAGACATGAAAGTCAGTAATATTTTTTATCAGAGAGCGTTTGTCAGTGGAATATATGAATACTGTTGCTGTTCACGTTACTCACTTGTACCCAGCAGTTTGCAAGTCCTTTGACTTGTGCATCTCATACAATCCTCGAAATTTTGGCTTCTCAAAGTGTGGTCCATGACCAGCAGTGTCAGCCTCTCTTGGAAGTTGCTAGGAATGCAGACTCCCAGGCTCCACCCCAAACCTACTGAATCAGACCACAACTGAACAAGATCTTCAGGCCCTTGGTAGTTTGAGGAGCTCTCCTCTCAGTAGTCCTGTGAGGAAATCAGAAATTCTCTTGCCTATCTGACAGATAAGAAATAAACACAACTCGAGTTTGGAGATGTTCGTTGGGCTCATAGGTAACGAGACAAGACTTGGAGTCAAAGACCAGTATTCTTTCCACACAACTCTGTCCCCTCTTTGGATGCTCTTGGAAGAAACTGTTGCATACCCCTTTTTGGATCTGATATCGCCCAGCCCAGTATTTTATAAGGAGCGTCTGAACAGTAATTATAGCCTGATATTGTCCCCTGGTGGTAAGTCAGCAGATGTTAATCTTGTACTTGATTATATATTCCTCATGTAGGCTGGTCTTGCTGCCTCTTGTCTAAGAGGTCTAAGGTTAGTGACAGGAAAGAAATCTCAGATTTAGAAATTTCTCCAATTTTCCCCCATTTCCTTACCAAAGAAGATCATGTTCCCTGGTTAACCTAATTCTTGACGTTTCTACTGCAATCTTGTTTTCCTGAAGTGGGTTCTTAAGCGTTTCATCTGATCATCTTGGAGGAAAAGGGCACAGCCTGTAAGACAGAGCAAGCACTGCTTTGTGCCCCACGCTCCGGGCTCTGTCTGCATTACCTCGTGCTTCTCAGAGACCTGCGGGAGGGGCTCCGTTACCCTCTTCTATAGTTGTGGAAGCCGAGAGGCAAAGGTGACCCTCTGGCAGTGCTGGGAACCAAGGCCGATTCTGTCCTACCATGCTGGCCTCTCCCTAAAAGGAAGTCTTGCCTGAATCCACATGGAAGGTGACCCAAGGCAGGAGAAGGAATTATCATTACCTTCTGTCTTCTGTCACCATTGATGAGGTGACACGTATGACCCACCATACTTTCTAAAAGAGAAAAATGACTGCCAAACTCCTCCTGGTTTTAAGGGTGAAGTCACAGGGGTGAAATCGAAACAAAGAGGAACCAACTAGAAGGATACGAGTTAAATATGCAGAACCTCCCCCAAATGGACCCAAAAATCAGCACAGCGGCTGTTGCTGGGAACACCCATTTCTACACCAATTTCTACAAATTGGCTAAAATCCAGACATACAATCGAAGCCAGGCCCTCTAAACTGGTTAGCTTTAAATTCCTCATGTTCAACAGAGAGACAGAGAAATGTCACCTTACTCTTTAAGAAAGGGAGAAGGATGAATAGATTTCTCACTGTGAAAGGCATCTAGCAGACTCTCTCCTATCCGTGTTCTCAAAACTCCAGCTTTGTCAGCTCAGTCCCAGCTGAGACCCTGGACTGAAATGTCCTCCTGGGTGATTCCACGAGTCTGTAGATAGTCCGCGTGGCATTCAGTCCACTAGTCTTAAGGATTTAAATAGAGCTATAGCTACTCAGATTTTAATATATGCTACAACTGTTTTGCTGCCTTGGCATTTAAGGATACAAACTTTCCAATCTCTTCTAGAAGCATGACACCATAAAAGGGACTACTGTAATTAGGAATAAAGCTGTGCAGTCCTCATTAACCAGAAAGGCACTTTCTAAACCCAGGGAGGCTCTACTTTTATTCCAAGAAAAGTCGAGAAAATGGTGCCTCCAGAACCCACTAAAGATTTTGGGTCAACTTGTCCTCGCTGGAATTGACTGGGGTTGATGTGAAATGCTTTTAAAAGGCACAGAACAGCAAGTAATCTCGCAGAGGTGATCTGAGCAGAGAAAAGGCTGAAGAGTCGTGGTAAGCTCAATCTTGCTTCAAGTTGTGTTCTTATTTAAGTCTTGATTGGCCAAGTTCGTTCAGTTTTAATGCGTTGCGATAGGGCCTGCCCTTAATAGCCACGGACGTTATGGTAACTGGTTGTAGATCTTCTGCACTCATGGTTATAACACGTGACCAGAAGAATGCTTTCTGAATTGAGCCTGGGAGTGATAAGTCCCCAGTGACTCAAAATAGCTAAGGAGTATATATAAAACCAGGCACAAGCTAGTCTCAAAGATAATTGCAGGCTTTACTTTAGTTCTTTAATCTCCACATCCTTTTCTGTCCTGCCAGAACTGTCTACACAGGGGCCTTGCTATGGCATTAGGCACAGTAAGAACCAAGCGTTTTGTAAGCCAGTGCCTTCTTATACCTGTCTAAGGGGATTTGGTCACTCAAATCACAAATGAGTCACGTTAGAAGGGGTATCACTGTAATGCAGTCCCATGCGTAGGAGGAAGCCGAGAACATTCTGAAGGAACTTGATTTATTTAAGTTTTCTGCATAGATACTTGTGATGTGTCTGCTTACTGGAAAAGCTACATTGATATATTGCAGATAGCAGAATAGCTAGCTCTTATTCTCTCTTTTAGCTGACGTTCTTATCACCCATGTTTTAAAACCTAATTAAGCTATAGTTCATTTATAACAAAAGGACACCGGACAGGATCCAGGCTCTGATCTCTGCTTTGTCACTAACCAGCTCTCTGGCTCTAGGCAAATTAGCTCTCCACCGGAACTCTGTTGCTCTGTCTTATAATCCTAACAGCTCTATTCATTAAACACTTTCTCCAAAGTAGGGGTTCTGCCAGGCATTTCAACTAGATTATTATTTAAACCTCACATACCTCCACGGGTAGGTTCTGTTATTACCTCCATTTCGCAGATGAGGAAGCTGAGGCATAGAACAGGCGCTTATCAAGATGCTTATCAGCTTGTCCAAAGTGACACAACTTGCCTGCCAAAGAGCCAGGAACTCATCAAGTTTCCTTAGTCTGTGCTCTAAACCCCTGCGCTGCATGTTTCTCTGATCGCCCCAGTCGCCCAAGGAGGTGTTCTTGCTCTAGAAATCCTTAATTGTACTTAGAGATGATTTGGTTTTAACTCTTGTGGCTCATCTCCGCCGCTGTGTCTTGTTTCCTTTATTAATTTTTAAAATCATTTTGTTTTTCTAAATCTTGTTTCCTCAACTGAGTAAAATGTCTGAATGAGTCTGTGGAAAGACCACCTCCTTGAGGATGATGAGTGAGGTTTTCTGCCCTTTCTGGATTCCTCCCTTTATAAATGGAAATAATAATGCCTGGCTTAAGGGTTGTTTTGAGGCTCCGAGCAAAAGGGCTATACGGTGAAAAGCACTGTATGAATAGAATTTGTTACTACTATTTTAAAATATCAGCCCTTTCAGGGAGGACTTTCTTACACGATGTATTCTTCAAAGTGTGGCACGCGGTGCCCTCAAGGTTGTGAGATGCTGAAGTGATTGTGTTGAACATTACTTTGTGGTTTTCAATTCAAAAAAAGAATTCTTAAATACATTCTTATTTACCTTCGCACCATAAATTGATGTAGCAGGAGGAACAGTTTAATGGAGATGCTGAAGCAAAAGAAGAGAACTAACATTGGCTGAGGACCTAAATTTGTCCTAGGCGTTACTTCACTGAATTCTCACCATCTGTCGATGAGAAAGTTAAGCGAAAACCGAGTACAGAGATGTTAGGTAGCTTCCACAGAACACACAGCTTTTCACTAAGAGCTAAGATTGAAACAACAATCACGGTTTTGCCACGCCATACTGAAGACGAATTTTCTTTAGGATTTTTGAGCCGAAAAATCTATGTGCATAGTGTCCGTGTTTCATTACATCAAAATATCCAAATTGATAGTCAACATTTTCATAATAAACACAATAATGAACCGCTAAAGCATAAAGCGAAGAATCCTAAAAGTATACATTGGAAATGACCTTGAAATCAGCAAGGTCAAGAACCAGTCCTTGGCTTTTCCAGCTTCTCCTTGAACACCTCCCGAAGTGTGGAATTCACTGTCTCCAGTGGCCAACAGTTTCATCTTTGAACACTTAGAAAGCATTACCACTAGGCTCTCCCTCAGGCATTTCAAACTTAAGATGCTTAAAACTTAGTTCATAAAGTAGTTTCATAATTTTGTTTATAGTTAATGAGGGAGTTGGGCTTACCAGAGGAGAGTGAGTACTACAGAAGGGAACATTATCCCATCAGTAATTAACCACAGATTACATTCTAAACAGCCCTCACTTTTTCATTACTGAGGCCAAAGGAAAAAGTCAGTAAAAATTGTTACCCTATCTCCTTGGGATTTTCCAAGATCCTCTTGTCAGAGCTTCAGTGCTCTATTTGCCATAGAAGACAATTGTATCCATCAGGGTTCCCAGCAAGAAGCTGATGGTGCATTCAAATAGAACTTGCTGGCAGGTCAATGAAGGGACATTTACAAAAGTATGGGCAGGGTTCAGGGAAATCAGCAGAGTTGGGTGAAGCGGCCCCAGACTGGCAATAGAGGAGAATTGAGTACCTATGGGCCTGAGAGGGTGAGGAAAAGGAGCAGATCCCGGAACCCAAGAAAGTCGCCATGGAAGATGCCCACACACCGCGCCCCCCCCCCCAGAAGAACTGTGGCCTAAGGTGGAGGTTTGCTGATGATCAGAAGTTCAGCAGAGGAATAGGCACCCTGACCTCACTATCCCCCACCCCCAGAGTTCCTGCCCATGGCTCAGAGTTTTCCCTGGCACCAGCTGGACGACTGAAGACAAGGGAGCTTACTAATCCAGTTCAGGAACTCAGCTGCCTTCAGGACACAGAGCAAGACACAGAAGAGCAGAGAATTCTAACACCATGATGCTCCACACGACCCCAAATACTCCCCAAGCCTTGTTTTTCCTTCTTACTCCTCTCTTGCCATTTATCTACACCTTTTTCTCCCATCTCCATCTACTAAATCAGGAAGGAACAGCAAGTTTGAAAACAGCCTTGGGTTGGGACCTGGATGGCTCAGTCAGGTGAGCATCCAACTCTTGATTTCCGCTCAGGTCATGATCTTAGGGTCCTGGGATCCAGCCCAGCATCAGGCTCTGTGCTCAGTGGGGAGTCTGCTTGAGGTTCTCTCTCTCCCTCTCCCCATCCCCCTAATCTCTCTCTAAAATAAATAAATCTTTAAAAAAATAAAAAGAAAGTAGACTTGGGTCATGGATGGAAATGATAATGCTAGAGCTTTACTAGATTTTGCCATTCGAAGAGGTTAGCATTTGTCTCTTAAATTACACAAATTAATTCTAAATGAAATTGTGTGACCCTGCTTCCACAGTTTTGTGTCGTAATCAGAAGACCAAACCTGCTAAGAAATATATAGAAATATACCCACACGTGCGCACGCACGCACGCACACACACACACACACATTTAGAGGCCATTTAGTGTTCACACATTAAATAAACTTTTTTTTCTTTGATTTCTCTCTGAGACTTTGTCTAATTGTTCTTTGTTAAAGCCTTTATTAAGCTTTAAATACTGCCAATGGAAGTTCTAAGCTCTGAATTACTACTGGTCTAATTGCTTTCTCCCTCTCCCCAGTATGTTCAAAGCCTTGCCTGTTGGGAATTATGTCTTAACTAAAGTTTTCTGAGACTAAAGTTTTCTGAGTAAGGGGTCTCAGAACCAGATTTTCCAATGGGGTCTGCTCATGTGCTTGAAGATAGAGAGAGCTGACAAATAGCATTCATTTCCAACAAGCCAGGTCCATTGGGAGGACCATTTGTTGCAGAATCCCTGAGACAGAATTGACACAGTTTGAACAAGTTCAAAGAAATTTTTCGCATCCATATTACTTGGATGCTGGTGTGAGAGCCTGTTCACAGGTATTTTGAGCCTGAGAGAGTTTTTTTCAGACTCCAATAAATCACATACTAGTCTACTCCCCCATGCTACAGAACACCAATCAAGAGCAATACTCCTCGGTGATAAAGATGACAGATTTTTACGCACCATGAGCAGAATAAGGGCAACATTTTGTCTTAAAAGGTAGCTGATACATTAGTAAGCTCACTGGTGGGGGCTTCAGAGTTTTAGAATCATTTAAGGTGTGTGTGTTTTTCCCCTTAATGTTAGTAATAGGGCAAGGACACTGAGAAATAAGGCTTTTTAATTCATGTACTCATTCAAGTATTGATTAAGCCCCTTCTTTGAGGCAAGTATGGCTGTAGGGGTGGGACATGACATGGCAAGTAAGATGTGATCCCTCTCCTTAAAGGACTTGTAGTTCAGCTGAGTGACCATATCACATCGGAATGGGGGCAAATTCTGAAAGCAAAATATTGTCAGAGACTCTGCTCCGATGGGACTTTTCATCTGTTAACTGACAAGGATCCGTGAGGCCATCTGAGTGACATTGTTCCGGTTCTATATGTGCCATGGGCTCAACAAATCATGACTACTGTGGTTTTCAGTTCATTCTTTTAGCCATCCCTTCCCCCAACCTCATGATGCTGTGTAGTCCAGACACGCGTTAGTTCTCATGTTAAGCAGTTGCACCAACCTCCTGATCGGTTTCCCTGTTTATACTTGAGTATCTTCGCTTTATTCCCCCTAGATCCGTTCTCTAGCACCTCTGTAACGATCGTGCTAAAACAGGCATCTGGTGGTCCTATTTCCCTCCTTTAACGCTTCACAGGTTCCCATGTCCGCCAAGGTCCAGACTCGCCAGTGAGCGCCACTGTGATTCTGATCTCTGCAGACTTCTCAACACCTTCCTGTGGCTCCTGCAGCTACACCTTTTCATGGATGCTGCCATAGTGACCTACACTGGTAAGCCTCCCCCAGCTTCGGCTTCAGGCTTGAACGCCTCCCGCCTTGGTGCCCGGCGTCGGTCGGCCTGGGCCAGCCTTCTCCTTCCCTTCCTAACTCCGCCTCTGCTTTATTGGTCCGGTTCCATGTCTGTCCATGTCTCCTTCCACCTTGCAAGCACCATCATCTATTCCCTGAACAATTGCAGTAGCTTCCTAACTGGTCTCCCCTCTGCATCTACTCTTGCCCCCTTCCAGTCCATTCTTGACTGCCAGGATGGTGGTAACCATCACACAAGCCCTCTTTATCCTTTTCCTATCACGTTGGAGGGAAAGAACAGCATCTTTCCTAGGGCCAATACAGAAGGGCCCTTCCAGGCCCTGCTTGTGTCTCCAGCCTCATGCTCCTTATGCAGCTTGTTCCAATGACCATGACCTTCTTTCACACCTGCAAATGCCTTTCCGTGTCAGGTCTCCTCCTACCAGAGCTTTTGCACATGCTGGCCCCTCTGAGCTTGTTCACCTTTCCTACCCATTTCACAGATTGACTCAGCTCATTAATTCCTGTCAGAAGGAAGCCTTCTTTGATCGCTAGTCTAGGCTAAGTTTCTTTATTCTGCATTCTCATGGAAGAGTATTCCTTTTCTTCATAGCGCCTACTGCAGTCTGCAGGTGGTTGTAATCAGTATCTGACTCTGCCCCAAAAGCAAGCTTCATGAGATAGGGATGACATCTGATTTTGTCCGTCATTGCATTCCTAGCCTAGCACAGTATCAGGCACAAAAGGGATACTCAAGAGCATTCTAATCCACCAACCAATCAATCCACCAAGACTCTTACCTCATTTGGAAATCCCTACTGTCATTACCACTAGCATCCCACTGGGACTGGCCTCCAGCAGCCTGTGAATGCGCTGGAGCACAGACCTTTATTCTGTATTATTTTACTTGCCAGTCCCTTAAAGACCTCAGAGTCCAGAGAGAGAAGCAATATCTTAATCCACTCTACATCCACTATGCCTGACACGTAGACGGTGAACGATACATTCATCAGTAAGTTTTTTTAAATTGGGGTAAAATTTACATAACATAGAATTTTAACCATTTTAAAGTGTCTAACTCAGTGGCATTTATCACATTCACAATGTCGTACAATCATCACTATTTGGTTTCAGGATATTTTCATCACCCTGAAAGGAAGCCCCTTACCTGTTGAGTAGTCATTCCCCACCCCACCCTCCCCACCCAGCTCCTGACAACCATTTATCTGCTCTTGGCCTCTTTAGATTTTTCCATACTGGGACATGTTGTACCAAGGGAATATAAATATGTGGCCTTTTGTGTTTGGCTTCTTTCACTTAACATAATACTCTCAGGATTTCTCCATGTAATAATATGTATCAGTACTTCATTTTCATGGCTGAATAATACTCCATTGTGTAGAGACATCACATTTTGCGTAGTCATTCATCTGATAGACATTTGGGTTGCTTCCACCTTTTGGTTGTTGTGAATAGTGCTATGAGCTTCCGTACATGCTTTTGTTTGAATACCTGCTTTCAGTTCTTCCGCTCTATACCTGAGAATGGAATTGTGTCACGTAACTATATGGTTAGCTGATTGAGCAACCACCAGTCTTCCACGGAAGCTGCACCATTTTATATTCTCACCAGCAGTGTGTGAAGGCTGCAGTCATTTCTCAACATCTTCACTGATACATGTTATTTTCTGTAGTTGTCATTTTTTGAAGCAATCAGTATTATAGCCATCCTAGTCTGTCTGAAGTGGTATCTCATTGTAGCAGGACCACTTCCTATCCATTAGGATGACTACAGTTAAAAAAATTAAAAACAAAAAAATCAGAAAAGAACAAGTGTTGGCAAGGATGTGGAGAAATTGGAATCCTTGTGCATGGTTGGAGAGAGTGTAAACTGGTACACAAAGGAAAACCTCCTGTTAGGGAAGACAGTATGGTGGTTCCTCAAAAAATTAAAAATAGAATTGCTGTATGATCCAAGCAATTCCACTTCTGAGTATATGCCCCAAAGAACTGGAAACAGGGACTGGAACAGATTTTGCATGTCCATGTTCGTAGCAGAATTACTTGCAATAACCGAAAAGCGGAAGCAACTCAAGTGCCCTTCGGCAGGTGAATGGACAAACAAAATGTCGTAGGTGCATATCAGGGCATATTACTCAGCTTTGGAAAGGAAGGAACTCCTGTTAAATGCCACAACGTGGATAAAGCTCAAGGACATTATGTCAAGGGAAATAAGCCACTTGCAAAAAGACAAAATATTGTCTGATTCTACTGATGTGGGTAGTCACGATCCTGGAGACAGATAGAAGGCAGGTGGCTGGGGGCTTTAGAGGAGGTGGAGAAACGGTAGGCCATTTTCTCCAAAGAGGCAGAATGCAAGCAGGCACTCACATGGGACTGTGGCCTGGATATTTCACTGTCTCCAGTGTTCCTCCAACAGCAAAAGGAGGCTCTTCCTAAAGACTCCCTAACATTTGGCGATGAGTTAGGCATGGCACGTAGAAAAGAAGTCCCAAATTGATAGCAACGGGAGGAAAGGAACCCTGGAGAAAATAACCAACAAGGGACTACAATTCGCAAAAGTACCATTAGAAACCATTTCACGAATGGAACAAGCAAATGAAAAATTCAGAATTTGTGACAAGACAGATGATCAAGAAAGAGGAAGACATTCTAGAGAAAAATGCCAAGGCCTGGGGTTCCGGCTGATGAGCAGAATTGTTGGCTGATCAACTTCTGGTTTCAAGATAGAAAACCACCTTGTTTTCTGTAGGTCGCAAATATTTATTGCCTGAGTGTTAGTTCTGATGAAACAGCCAGCAAAGTCTATTTGTAAGCAGGTGTTTTAAAAGGAGCCATCATGGTAGCACCCCCTGAAACCAAAAAGCAGAAAGTCCTGTTCAGAGTCCTATATTTTGGGATTCTTTTTAATAAAAATTCCTATTTATTTTGTGTCAGGAAGAACACCAAGGAATAAAATTATTTTGAAAAGAGGCTAGATGAAGTACAATTCATATCCCCTCTGCAAAATGGGCAATAAGTAATTGTATCTGAATAAACTTTCATGTCTAGCTGTTTGAGGGAGTCCTTAGGCTTTTCTTAAAATGATTATTCAGGAAAAAATTTTCAGTTGGGATTATCCTTACTTTTTATAACCCCTTTTCTTTCCTGGTACGTGGCTTTTAGCCAGTCCTCTGATTCTTAGAATGCTTCCGAAAAAGATGAATTAAGGAAAGGGAAAGGAAATTCAAGTAAGTCAACGGGGGTTGCTTGGCAATAGTGAACATAAAACATGTGGTTAGGAAGAGGTTGAAATGCATTAAACTCAAGGCAACTGCTTTTCTCAATAGTACGTGCTATTTCTATCCTCCATCTCCATAGAGGGAGGGAAACTAAAATGGTATAATAAAAACAGCTAATATTTATCCAACGAAGCATAAGATGTGCCAGCGCCCATTCTAAATGCTTCACACATATTAACTCACTTAATCTTCGCATCAACCCTGTAAGGACAGAACTGTGGAAGCGTCCATTGCTAAATTTTCAGGAATTTTGTGAGCCTGTTGGTAGCTTGAAATCAGTCATTGTGGGAGTATTTATTTATACCATGGAAATCGACATATGTTACAAATCGGGGCTTTTTGGGGGGAGAGCCATTTGCTAAACGTTTTCTAGAATACCACTGCTGTTGTCCTTCTTTCACAGATGGGGAAACTGGGACACAGAGAAGTTAGGTAGATTTTCCATGATCATGCAACTAGTAGTTAAAATTGGTAGCATTAAAACTGTATGCGAGGCAGCATGACTTAAGAGCCCGAGCTTTTCACCATCATACCATCCTGCTTCTGATGTGACTAACTTGCATTGGCTGGATTTAGAAAGCCTAGGGCTCTAATTTGGATTCTTCTACTATCCACTGCTAAAGCTTTCTGGGCCTCAAGACATTTTATAATAGAGATGTTACAATCTAAGACTGCTTCACATTGATCTCTGTTCTATCACAAATGAAATAGATTATGTGAAAATGCAAAATAGTCCTTGATTATCTCTTTCCTCCCTCCTTCCTTCCTTCCTTCCTTCCTTCCTTCCTTCCTTCCTTCCTTCCAATTTTGATTGTGTCTTTGCTATGAAAGTAGGATATATGTAAATCTTTTTGGACTTTTGGCAGCATTTAAGGAGGACTATAGTGAATTTTCTCCCTGATGCTCCCACACTGCTTTCCTCATTATCGTAGAAAGTGGAACAGCTGTGCTGACAGTGGGTATCATCATCATCATTAATAAATATTTATTGAGCATGCCCTTTGTGCTGAGCTCTGAGGACATGGAGGGGTAGAAGATAGGGTCCTAGAAGTTTGCCCAACAAGTGGCCCAGAGAGAGAGGAGAGGAACCACAGTATGTGGGGAAGCCTTTCTGGGCGAGGGAGTAGCACCTGAGCTAAAGGAAGCATCAACCAGCAAGTGGGCATCATATGCAGGCAGAATGCGTTTGAAGGAAAGCACCGGGACAATGATCATTTCTGTGTTTGGAATAATAAGTGATGTGATTTGGCCTAAGGAGAAGTTCTGCAATAGGAGATGGGCTGGAAAGGATGGACTGCTGTTTGAAGAGGGCCTCTGAGCTTGACTCAGGAGCCTGGGCTTCATTGTTTGAACAGTAAGGAATCACCCAGGGTGCTGAGCACACCAAGGATGCGTAAAGCCGTGCTATGAATAAGATGAAACTTAACCAGGTGTGTAGAATGAACTGAAGGAGAGAGTTGCTGGAAACAGAGATAACAGGAAAACAATAATCTATTATGAAAGCTTCTCCAACATGGAAAACTCCTCATGGAATAATTAGAATTGTAAGCAAGATACAATTAGAATTGCAGACTGTGGTTACAACAGTCCAGACACCTACACGATGGGAAAGACAGGAAGAACCACAACTGCATCGTCACGGTGACTGGATTGGGCTGAAGAATTATGGGGGATTTTTTTTTTTCTCGAATCAAATTTTTGGTTATGGGGTCATAGTTTATCAATGTGAAAAATGCATGTAAATAATTTTAAAAAGGGACAGAAGAAGAGGTGCTCGAAGGGGACACATATTTTAGGTAAAATGACAAACTGCTTTAGGCAGAACAAGATAAAGGAAAACCGTCCAAACGCCATGGCTTTGGGACAGCTGGAGATACACGAGGCTCAAAATTTGGAGAGCGATCAACCCTTGACACTGAGTTTTGTGAGCCAGGGGCACAGCTGAGGGGTTGGAGGGAGCTCACAGCAGGAAGCGCTGAGCAAGACCTGAAACCTGGACTTGGCCGGAGAAGGTACAGAAGAGGAGGAAGAAGGGAAATCCATAGATGGGACTGAACACAACTAACCCAAGAAGGAGGAGAAGTGTTGAGACCTGTTGGGACAAAGAGGCTAACAGAAGTTAGTTTATAAAATCATTTCATTTACTAAGTGTTTTCCTCTGTGTTGGTGCCATGATGTGTATACCACCTCTACTGGATTTTATAATTCTCCTAACGGTGCTTTGTGTTGGGTGCCGTTATTATCTTTTCCCCATTCTACAGATGGAAAACCGAGGCAGAAAATACAAGATGGCACAAATCCTTCCATTTTGTAAGTGAAGGGAAAATGGCTCACAGGTCAAGGTCATGTGACTTCTCCAGAGTCGTTGAACCTCCTTTGAAGAAAGGCGCTTTCATGGGAGGGAGGTTATGGCAAACTCCACCTCGATGGTGGCCAGACCACCGCTAGCATTGCTGAGCCTTGCCACAATTGGTTAGGGTTTGTTTTTTTTTTAAAATATTTTATTAATTTATTTGAGACAGAGAGAATGAGAGAGAGAGAGCACATGAGAGGGGGGAGGGTCAGAGGGAGAAGCAGACTCCCCGCCGAGCAGGGAGCCCGATGCGGGACTCGATCCTGGGACTCCGGGATCATGACCTGAGCCGAAGGCAGTCGCTTAACCAACTGAGCCACCCAGGCGCCCTGGTTAGGGGTTTTCACAATTGATATCGAAAGGACTTGGGTGGGATTTCCTCACACTTACTTTCCATGTTCTCTCAATATGTAAATAGTCTAAATGTACAAATTTTGATGCTTATGTACTTGGTGTTATCTGGCTGTTCCAAGTAGCTTTCCTAGTTCATTATCAGCACTGTATCCCATGTCATATACGGCAAAGCTTTTAAAGCCTGGTAACGAATCCATCAATAAAGTGAGAACCCGGAGCGGGGGCAGCGTGGATAGTATTTAGAAGAGAGGAGGAATTGTGATCATTTAGCAGAATGCTGATTACAAATTTAATTCGAGGTATATGCATTGGTGATTCAGTCCTACAGAACAAGGTGTTTAGGTTATTAAATGCCTAAGTGACCTTCTCTTTCAATGTTTATGTTAACAGATAGTGTCTTTGATGCAGAGAGTTACTAGATAGTTTTGCTCAGTTTTCAAAAAGACCCTGAATACACAAATCAGCAGAGGCCAGATACTATGCCCTTCATAATGACTAGCGACCAACAAATCCATCATGAATCTATTAAAACCTTAGGCCCTGGAAGTATTACTAGCAAATTTCACAGTCTAAATTCTTACCAAGGTAGGAAATTTTATAGATTTTGCTGTTAACATAATATGCAACCTGATACTCACATGAAAATATAATCATGAACTACAGTTTTCTTGTTATTAATTCAAATTAGGATATTATATCTATTTTACTAGATTTCCAAAAATCTAAAACTGTTGCATCTGCAGTTTTAGATGTATTTATATGTTATTAGTTGGCTTTAAACACTAGTTAAATTTTACATTTAATATCTTACTACAGTTGTGGGGGGATGCTCATGCATACTAACCCCGGTTTGTGTATGACCAGTATCTTTGTAGAAATGACTTACAAAGAATGATTCTATTATAAAAATATAACTATTATTACTATACTCTGAAGTCTCTACAGAAAAAGACAATAAAAGGACTTGATAAATCTCTATTAATCTCTGGCTATTTGCTGATTATGTAGAAAAATTAAACCTGGAACTGACTTGTCTCGTTGTCATCCGTCATTATTTACTTGGTATCCACACACCAGAAAAAAAAAAAAAAAAGATGGTCCAAGTATAGGAGCCTGGGGGAAATTTTTATTTTACTACGTTTCATATGATACAATCCATAAAGTCTTGATCATGAGACCCGTGTTTTAATAACCTGACCTGAAAGAATATTTAGGTGAAGGCAAAAGGTTCCTGAAATGTGTATCCCCTATGGGTCCAAGGAGTGTTTTTCAACTCACTGTGCATTCTGAGTCATAGTGGGGTGTGAGCTGCAGTGACAAAAAGAAATAGAATAGAAACCGCTCACTTCAGAGAGCATTGCTGTTCGTAGGGGTGCGTGCGGTTGGAGGAGACTTTGTTGTCCTTACTGTGTCTGTTGGCCCTACATCCATTCTTCACTCCTCTGCTGGGCTCTCTGAGGCCAGTGGGACTGAGTCTTGTGGGCTGCGTCTCCCAGGCGCCCATATCTGCTGCACTCAGCCCCTGGGAGGCACCGGAAAGAGACAGGACATCTGGGGGACAGGAAGGAAGCGGAAGACAGGGTGTTTTTCCCCCTTCTCTTTCTGCCTCTCGCGGCATCTCCAGCAACAGCTCTACCTCCGCAGAGGCTCTGAGAACCGTCATGGTTTCCCGTCTCTCTAGGAGACCGCGGTCTCTGGGCTCTGTGAGTTCTGCCTCATCCCTTGGCTCCCTCGGCTTCGGGGTGAGTGTGACTTCTTACTGTTGGTGCTCTCAGTTCCAAATCTGACTTCTCAGCTCTTCCCTCGCCTGTGTAAACAATTTCCTGAATTAAATTCCTCTGTTTTCCTGGTTGGACCCTGACTGGCACAATTCACTATATACCTAAGTATGTGTATATCGGGTCATGATGGAGAATACATTTTGCACTGAGAGGAGTTGTTAAAACAGTTTGAAAGCCACAGTCTATGAAAATAAATTTGACAGCATGCAGTGGAGAGCGCTGGGCCCGTTTCTTCACTTTGGCGTCGATGGCTATTACTGAGCTGAAGAGCATGAACTTGGAGACTATTTTTCCCCCTCTCTTTTAAAAAGGGAAAACAGTGTGGTATGGTAGAAGGTGTACCGACTGGGAGTGAGGAGACCAAGATTCTAATCTTGGTGGGCGGCCATGGGCAATCCATGTAACCATGTGTTCTGGTATATTATGCTTCCTTTGTGCATGGAACCAGAGGCTCGGAGATTGGTATGGCTTTTTTTTTTTTTTTAAAGATTTCTTATTTATTTGAGAGAGAGAGAGAGAGAGCAGCGCATGACCAGCAGGAAGGCGCAGAGGGAGAGGGAGAAGCAGACTCCCTGCTGAGCAGGGAGCCTGATGCGGGGCTCCATCCCAGGACCCCAGATCATAACCTGAGTTGAAGGCGGACGCTTAACCAACTGAGCCATGCAGGCGCCCCTGGCATGTCTTTTTTAAAGGGAATCCTATAAGAAATTAGAGTGTTAACCATTTGAAAGAAGACCTTGATACATAGCCTGTGACAGCTAAAAGACCAGTGAGACTAGCATTTGTAGGCTGTTTAAAAGAATAGTCACTTACCTAGATCATTCCATTATGCTTGCATTATTTAATTATTTTTCTCAATTGGTAAGTATTTATTTATCATGCTAGCACTAGAAATAATAGCTCAGCATTCTGGTCATAAGTTCTCAGGGAATAAACGTTGATATGGGCCGTGGGACCTGCAGAGTATCAGGTAACAGTGGTTACAGTCATTAACGTCAGTAAATAAATCACACTGTAAGACTGAGGCATCACATAAAGACAAATGCTCCCATAGTTAGATATACTTTTTAAGTAGATCAATAAAATAAAGGTAGAGTGTGAGGTGTCGATCTCTTTAAGATGCAGACATAACCCCCCCATGTCCTAAGTCCTGTTAGACAAAAAATGTTGCACATTATGATGTTCTTTGACCTTATCAGCAATTCCCTTGCTTTCCTCCATATTTAAGAAAAGTCCATGACCAAAAGGCCCCAAATAGTCCTCAAAATAGTAGAATTCCAACAGATATCAGAATGTCTCTGGTGAGATAAGCAATTGAATATGCACAATTCCAGACCAGATGTGAGCTTTTCCTTTATGCCCAGCCCTCAGTGAAGTCAGGGACTGTTCAGCTGAGTTTATCTGAAGGGGAGATAAAAGATAGAAGCTTCCTGCCTGGCATTAAACCTTGCCCCATGCAGAATGCAGACGCTTGCAACCCTTTTCCTCAAACTTTCGTATTCTTCTTGTTTTTTTTTTTTTTTTTTTTAATATATTCATCACTTTCTGGTAACACCATTGAAGACTGAAATAAAGCCATATTGTTGTGGAATGTATTTTATCCCCACCTGTGGGGAGACTGATTTTTTTTTTTTTTGGTCCCCAAAGCAGATTATTATCTCAATTTCTTTAAAGAGTCATCTAAGGTAATTTTCATGGTTATTTCTGTTTTCATATGTTCCTGGTTTATTTTCTACTCTTCCCTTGAATTTACATAGAACGATTTCAAGCGCAGAAAAAAATGGCTGGAATAAAACAACAGCAGATTGCGCTCTTGTATGCTGAACTTGAAGCAAGAATCTGGTGGGTGATGTGTTGGAAGTCAAGCTGGAAAAGGGTCGCACACACATAAAATGCAGGGAACGGCAACGGAAAAGATAAGTCCAGTAACAGCCAAAGGTGATCTAAAAGCAAAATGCTGCCATAAAATCTAATAAAACAGTGTGGGAAAGGGATACGGTATATTCTGCCACTGTGGCATTTGGTTGAGGGGCTTGGAGATGAGCTACAGCGTCCCACTGGTACAGAGCATATTATCATTCAGGGAAACAGGGCAGTCGGTACAATGGCCTGCCAAAGGAAAGTTAAAATATTTGAACAATTGATGACAATAAAAAATTTAGGCTCTGAATTCTTGTTCCGATCCCTAAAATGCACCTGCTCAAAGATGTGTCGAAGCCTCAGAGATATGTTGATGACAATATTTGTAAAATCCTTTCTTGTGTGGTCAACAATATATAACAGAGTATTACTGAGAAAATCTTTCAGAATGAAATTATCCTCAGAAAGCCCATCTCCAGAGACAAATGAAGACTTCCTTTGGGCAGTTAGAATACATTTGAATTATCTAGAGAAATATTAAGTTCTAAATGGTTTTTCTAAGGATAGACTTGATTGGACGTATAAAGTGTGCAAAGTTAAGGGAAAGATTAATTTCTTATCAGAAAAGTATCCTAGGTCATTAATGCTGCTGGTACCTCGATAGCAGATAGCACTTCTTACCCCCTGTGATGAAGATCCCCTTGAGAATCTGATTGAATGTATGGACTCCCTTTGCAGAAAGTGCATCCTAACATGATCACGGAATTTCAATCACAGTTTCAAGGGATTGTCAAATGCGCCAAAGATCATTTATATTCCACCTTCCCCCTGTCCCGTAATGGGTTAAGAACCCTGTATTGATGACAAATGATTGAACAGTTTTTACATGAGCCACATAGATCACGCTGAGTCTGGAGCTTTACCAAGCTGGGTTAAAAATTCTGACTTCATCACTTAGTTCTCTCCAAGTTGTTTGAT
The DNA here is from genome assembly GCF_011800145.1 of Mirounga leonina. Lineage (NCBI taxonomy): Eukaryota > Metazoa > Chordata > Mammalia > Carnivora > Phocidae > Mirounga > Mirounga leonina. Next base: position 12,357,529 of record NW_023270615.1, read on the forward strand.
CACATTCCCCTTGCAGTTATAAAGGAAAAGAATAAAATCAGAAGAAGGATAGAGTATGACTTATGTATATTTATTTGTAATACATGTATTCAGTATTAATATATCAAGTGCATCATAAAACATACACACAATAGAAGTTATAAAAGAATGAGATGAAGATGAGAGAAGAAAATGTCTTGCTAATCATGATGATATCATACTCTATCAATAGCTAATATCTCACAGCAAAATATATGCTCAGATCAGAATTCATCATTAATGATAGTTCATAGAAATCCAAATTGCAAGTAGTCTTGAATAACTGTAAATATTTTTGACCTGTTTCTTGTCAGATCCAATTAGACTGTCATTGTTTTCACATCTCAGTATGGCTGGCAAAAAACTCTAAGAACTGAAAGTGGCAGATTTGATCTTGATTTTCACCTGTGAGTGCATTATTGGATTTATCTCAATCTTCGACTTCTTTGAAGGAATCTTTTAAGCCACTTGTTTTCCAAATAAGAGAGTTAATTGGTTAAAACCAGGCAAGACACTATGTGGAAGGTGTAAGCTTCAGGCAATGTCAACACCTTGAAATCAGTGAAAGAACCAGAGGGGGGGGCGCCACGGTCACCCCACTGCCTGAGGCTCTTCAGTGAGTACTCCTCAGATACAACACTGGGCACGTGAGCTCCTTACTCCGCACCATGTAAAGGTGCTAGGTCAATGAATATAATGAACATTAGTAAAGTTCTTCTCTCTTTGGTCATTACATTTTCTAATCATTAAAGGAAAAAGAAATAGAATCTCTAATGTTCTTCCCTAATGTTCTTGCTCACTCCACTTTGGAGACCCCTGCCTTAGGCTAATCATTTACTGCTGACTCTCAGTTTCTTCATCTGTAAAATGGGGATAATGTCACATAACTCATACGGTCAAGTGGATACGTGGCATGTGTAAAGTTGTGTGCACAAATACGGGCATGGGATTTAAAGGAGAAATAACAGAAGATGCTATTATAATGATCACCACTCTATCACGTGGTTGCCAAGTGTACACTCACGTTACTCCTAGCCTAATTTAAAAACCAAACAAAACCTCCTCTCAGTGCTCTCTCTATGGGGCTGCAAGAGCTGTAGTTTCTCACCTCCCACCTTACTCCCCAAAACAAAACAAAACAAACACAACAAAAGCGTATTAACCTTTCCAGCCTGGGAAAGCACCGGATTCTGAACACTGAGTAATCCTGTTCATTAACATGAGAATACTAATTGGAAAGACCCATTAAATCCTATCAGATAATTTTAATATCAATCTCTAAAGTTGTGGGGTTTCTTATTTGCTTTTGTTTTTTTTGTTTTGTTTTTAAACAACATACAATGTACTAGACATCCGGCTAAGTGCTGAGGTTTCAAAGATGAATTGAACTTGCTCTGCGCCCTCCAGGCACTAACCATCCAGTGCAGGATACCAAACAAATAATCGCATCCAAGTGATAAGTGCTCTAATGGAGGTACACACTGGTTGCTATGGGAGCAGAGTAGGCTAAGCAGCTTCCTTTGCCTGGGGAGGGCAAGGAGGGCCCCTGGAAGGATGTTGGGCCATAGCTGAGTCTTGGAGGATGTGACTGGGAACCTGCATTTTGGTCAGAGGGAAGTATATCCAGTATGGCCCCTTAGGAACCAGCAGGTAGACCAGGTTTCTGGAGCCCAGGGGTTTGAGGAAGTCAACCGAGGCTGGCAGGAATCTGTCCGTTCTCAGCCTTGGATGACATGCTAAGACTGAAATTTATCATAGAATGGATTGGAAATAGACAAAGGCTCTTAAGCTAGAGGGTGATACCATCACAAGGAACCGGGGTGGTTATTTTGGAGGAATGACTGGTGAAACAAAATCTCTTGAGACTGTTGGTTGGGAAAAAGGAGAGAGAGGAGCGTTTACCTCCGTAGTAAATTTACTTGCTAATTCTAAACTCGTCACTAAAGTAAATGTCGGCTAATTCACTTTGTCCAAGTTTAGGTTCCATTACTGTAGATGTATTCATTCCCTAAGTGTCTGACTTGCTCCTGTTTGAAGGCAGGCAACATTTCAGCCAGCATGCCCAGTTTGCCTGGTGGGATTACAAGCTTCCTAACGTTGTGCATGGAATTTTTCTTTATGAGGATGTTATAACCAGATATCAATTTTCAAACCCAATATCCACTCAAAACAGAACATTAACCACAGCCAACTTACATAACAAGTGACAGTGGCCATACAGACATGAAAAAGCGACTTCCATCTCTTGATGCCAAACTAGAAAGAGAAAAGCAAGTTCAGAGAACACATTATGACTCATCAAAGTCCAAAAGGAAAAGCCTCGTGAATATAGCAATCCTGTGCAGCCTCTCGGGGTCCTTTTAGCCTGCAACCATATTGGCTTTTGTGTGCATCTTCTGCGAAACAAAAGAACCCCATCATTTTCCTCCTTAACGTCAATTGTTAAGTGTTGTTTTACCTCAGAGATGAAGCTTATGCTCTACGTTCTACGATCTTTTTCCGCCCCCCCCCCCCCCCCCCCGGACTGAGTGAATGCCTTTTCATTTCTCCTGAGTGTAGGCCTTATTTTCCAACATTTCTACTTGCTGCAGTGCAAGCTACAAACAAGACGATTCTTCAGAGGGAAGACCTGAACGGAGAAGGTGGTGCTTTCTTAGACCAATACGAAGGGAAAAGGAGATGCAATATCTATATTTAAGCTCTGCTCCCAGAGATAGATTTTATTTTTCAATTCCCATAGTTGAGCATATAATGCATTGATACCAGTCCCTCCAAGTACTGCATCAAAATTTTATATGAGCCGAAGAATAGACACATGTAACAAAGCGAGTGTCTTCTTCTCTACTCTTCCTCTGACAAAACACCAGGAGGAATGGCCCATCTCCTCCTTCAGTGTCTTACTGATTGTTCTCTCTGAAATTTGGCATGGCAGGTAAAGGTGGAACCATAAAGGGATCAAAGGTACTTATGCACAAGGAAGGAAAGGTGTGAGGTTGGCATGCCCGAGAAACAAATTGGGCCTGAAAAAAAATTAAAACCTAATATTAGCTAATGTAATAAGCATTGCCATTAGGTGAAGGACCTTTTACAGACAACTGGGTTATCTGGCTATATTATTAGTTGCAATTTATGAGGCAGTTAGACGTTATACTTTTACTACATTGCTAATTTTAAGGTTTCTCACTGCTTATTTTCCAGGGAAAAGTTATCCTGGCATATCCTCAGGCAGAAAAACAAGTTCTTACAGCCGATTCTTCAGGGCATACTATATTCTATTTCTCTTCGATGTATTTTCTTTTGTTGTCCTGAGGTTCACTTTGGGATAGACAGGGAATTATAACACTGAAGTTATGAAGCAAGTAACAAAGCCTTAGAAACTACGGGGTGGCTGGCATTGACACTCCTAACCGCCTGAACTTGGTGCCCTTGCAAACTCTACTTCCCCTAGCAGTGGACCAGCCACATAAACAGTTTTTGCCATTTCATAACCCTATGCAGCATTAGATGCACTTTCCATTGCTTCTTGTCTTCAACTTCTCCAGTGCCTAGTTCCAAGCATCCTAGAACTGCATTTCAGACCCCGTTGCTCAAAGAGTCAATTTTGCAACAGCAAAATGGTCTTTTTTTTTTTTTTAAAGATTTTATTTATTTATTTGAGACAGAGAGAATGAGAGACAGCATGAAAGGGAGGAGGGTCAGAGGGAGAAGCAGACTCCCCGCCGAGCAGGGAGCCCGATGCAGGGAGCCCGATGCAGGGAGCCCGATGCAGGGAGCCCGATGCAGGGAGCCCGATGCAGGGAGCCCGATGCAGGGAGCCCGATGCGGGACTCGATCCCGGGACTCCAGGATCATGACCTGAGCCGAAGGCAGTCGCTTAACCAACTGAGCCACCCAGGCGCCCCAGCAAAATGGTCTTAAAATAGGATTTTACTCTAGGGGGAAAATCCTCAACCGGATAGTCACAGTGCACTTTGAATGACTAACTGAAGCCATTACATTACAAAATAAGGGATACATCATTCTTTTCATAACACTACCATATAGGAACAGTTTTAATTTTAAGAGTCAAGCACTTACATTAATCTGAGTCTGAAATAATAGGCCCCTGATTTAAAATCTCCTAACATTCTTTCACACTTCATAAAACTAAAAATAAAATTGTCTCAGCAAACACTGACCTATTCCGCCAGCCAAAGAGCTGTATCTCAAGGAGAACTGGAACAAGAGGTCTCAAAACTGCCAAGTGCCGGCAGTCTACTGTGTGTAGCCTTAATCGGTCTTAAACGCGAGGTGGGAGAGAAGAGCCTATGGACTGTGCAGGATAAGAGATGTATTCCCCCTCTTAAATCAAAAGCAGATTCCATGCTTCAGCTGTGCCCTAACCCGCTCGCCCCGCCCCCCACGGGTTGTTTCCCCATATTTTCGTATATATTTTACTCGAAGATGACAGGTGAGGGAAGCTGCAAGCGCCGTATCTGGTCCACAAAGTAAACAGAGGGGTTAGGGTGGGCTTATTTATTTACAAGGCGTTCAGCCTCTCAGCTGTTTTCCCCCTCGTTGGCATTTGGAAGCTCGCCGTCCTTTAGAAAAGAGACAGATTTGGCAGGAATGTTCTTTGTGCCCGCCTCCCTTTTTACCGGGGAGGAAAAAGGGGGACAGATTTGTCATGACAACCTTGAGTGGGGGGTGGGGGCGGGGGTGGGGAGAAAAAGTTTCAGCCGGCACGACAATGCCTGTTTTTTCTTTCACGGTCAACACCGTGCCACGAACAGTTGTGATGCCCCTCGGAGCCCTCCCCCTGTCCCCTCCCTTTCCCTCTGCAGGCTCGCTCTGGCAGGCGGAGGCACAGTTAAATTCCAGCACCTTCTCCACATACCCCCAAACTACTACGCGCTATTACTACGGCTGCCCTCCCTCTCGCTGTGCCTCCTCTGCTTCCCCAGCCTCCCCGGGGGAGCCCGGCAGCGCCCCCCCCCGCCCCCCGCCCCCGCCAGGACGACGGCCGGGAGAGGGATAACGGGTGCCTAACTCCTCCAGGGCTTGGGGCTCTCTGCGTCCTGCGCAGTGTCTCTGCTCCAGGCACGAGCACGGCCCGAGAGCCGGCGCCTCGCAGACACACACGGATCCACGCATACAGTAGCGCTGTCTCGATCCACATTCTTGCACACCGCCCCCTCCTTCCCCCGAGCTCCCGGAGTCGCTGAGCGGGGCGAGTGACAGGCGCGTCCCGCCAACCCGCGCCCGGGCGGGCAGGGAGGAGCGGCGCGCGGGGCCAACCGCGGCGCGTCTTCCGGCGCCCGTGGAGGCGGCGAGGGTGGGACGCGGGGCGGAGCCCGAGTTTAGGAAGAGGAGGGGATGGCTGTCATCAATGAAGTCATATTCATAATCTAGTCCTCTCTCCCTCTGTTTCTGTACTCTGGGTGACTCAGAGAGGGAAGAGATTCAGCCAGCACACTCCTCGCGAGCAAGGTAAATATAACTTACAACTCCCTTCTCCTCTTTCCCCTCCCTGCGGCCTCCCGGCTGCAGCCGCCGCGCACAAACCCCTCCCGCACGGAGCCGCCTTCGCCGGCGATTATTCATTATTATCCTAATTATTATTTATTGTGCATGCACGGAGACCCAAAACAAACAGGCGGGCCAACCGCCACAACAACAAAAAAAAAGCCCGCCTCCCCGCGGGCCTCAGGTGGAATGCTCTAACGACAGCTCCCGGGCGGCCGTGGAAGAAACGGGAAAGTTTCAACCGAACCTTGCTGTTCCAATAATAACAGTAATAATTACTACTTTGGGGAGGCGAGGGGCGGGGGGAATCCCAACAAACCACAGCCTTGACCCGAGGTGGGCAGTCAGCGATGCGCTGCCGACTCAAGGTTGCAACACACACACACACTCGGCAAGGTTGCAATCCCCCCATCCCCTTAAAGCTGGGGGAGGGGGGCGGTGGAGGGGGGGGAGGCGACAGTTCGCCCCGAGCAGTCTTCCCCGGAAGAGTTGGAAGGGGAGCGGGAGAGGAGGGCGAGGAGCCCGGGCTGGCGGCCGGGCGCCAACGAACGCGGCTGCCACCCGCTTCCCGGGGACTTGTTTAAAGGGCTCCGGTGCCGAGACGCGAGCGGATCGCGGCGGGAGAAGCCGGAGCTGGCGCGCCGTAGAGGCGGCAGCCACCGCCGCGGGGCCGGTGCGTGCCGGATCGGAGGTGTCACCTCCACTTTGCGCGTTCCCTCCGGCGGGGATGAGGACGTTGACCGGTAGGCAGGCCTTTAGGCAAAGGGGTTACCGGGGCGCTGCGCCCGCGGCTCTGCGGACGTCCGTGCCTCTGGTACCTGGCGGCCGCGCGGGCTCGGATGTTGAAGTTCGGGGTGTCCGGCCCGGGCCGCACTGCCGGGAGGGAGGGAGGAGGCCCCAAAGAAGGCGGTCGGAGGTGCCCGCCGGGCTCAGTTACCCTGCCCTCCCCCCCTCCCCGCCCCGGGGGTTGTTTTCTTTTGCTTGGCGTCTTCCCCCAGCTTGAGCCGCGGGAACCTCGGGCGTCGGTCGCCCGCGATCGTCCGGGTGCTAGGGGCTCGTTGGGGCCCGGGAGAGCCATCGTGGCTGCGGGCCGGGAGGCCATGATCCGGATAATCCTCTCTGCCTGACTGTCACAAACAGGACCCGCGCGCACCAGGGCAGCAGTGGTGGCGGCGTTCGCCGGAGAAGGGGAAGGGCTGCTGGGGGGTGGGGGGGGGGCGGGAGCGGGCGGGGGAAGGAGGGAGGGGGTGGCCAGGGCGGGAGGCGGGGAGACCGGGTGGGAGCCTCCTCCCAGCGATGACACGCACCCCTTCCTTCTCGCTCCCTGCTTTCGAGTTTGCTTTATTCCCATCCCAACCTGATTTACCCCTTCCTCTGCTCTCCCCCTCCATCCGGCCGTCTTCCCTCCTCCCGTTTGCGTTGCAAAACAGGGCCATGCCATCTGCAAAGGTGTCGCGATGCACTTCCCCAAATAACCGGTCCGGCGTGCCAGTCCCTAGGCGCCCTCCGGCTGCGGGCGCACACCGAGCCCGGTCCTCCGGGTGCCCCGCACCAGGCCTCGCAGCCTGGGCGCAGTTGCACCGCGCGGGGCGAGGCGCGGCAGTGCGGGCTCCAGGGGACACCCGTGCCCTAGTCCCGGCGCTCGGCCGGTTTCCGGTACACGCGGGGAAATCGCCTCCTGCCAGTGTCTTCGCGCTCGCCCCTGCCTCCGCCGCCTGGATTGCATTATTATTATCCGGGTTGCAGCTTGCGGCGGATCCTGGTGAGCGCGGGGCAGGCCGGACTGCTGGAGGGTGGGGGGTGGGGGTGGAGGGAAGTTGGACGTGGATCAGGCAGGGGAAAAAAAAAAAAAAAGTTTGGCAGGGCGGCTAAGTAGGGAGGGGGTGGGAGGGGGCGGCGAGCTCCCGCGGCTCGCGTCTCCGCGCCTCGGGGCCGGCGCGAGTGTGTCTGCGCGTGAGTGTGAGTGTGTGTTGTGCGCGCCGGGGCCAGCGCGACGCGAGCAGAGGCGCCGGCAGCCGCCGGGAGCCCGGGGACGGCCAGGCGAGGTTTGGCGGCGGGGGCTGGTGGGGGTGGCGTGTGCGTGTGGCTGTGAGTGTGAGTGTGAGTGTGCGCGCGCGAGCGGCAGAGAATCAGGAAGTCACAGCAGCGAAGCGCACACAGACATGTTTGATCGCCGTGACATGACGCGCGCGAGGGAGGAAGCGGCGGCGGCGGCGGCGGGGGCCGGGCCGCGGGCTCGGGCGCGGGCCTAGGGCTCGGGCGGGGAGACCCGCCCCGGCAGCCGGCCGCCGGCCGCGCCGCCGCCACCCGCTCGGCGAGCCCCGCGCCTCTTTTTGTGCCGCGTCCCCCAGGTAAGGAGCCTGCGCCGGCGCCGCCCGCTGGGTGCGGAGCTTCCCGGCTCTCTCCCCGCCGGCCCCCTCCGCTCTGGCGGCTCGCCTTTCCTGCAAAGTCAGGCAGGCGGGGGAGCGGGCTCCTCGCCCTCCGATCGGTCGCGTGGAAAACTTTCCAGCGGGAAGCGCCGCGAGGGCGAGGGAGAAGGCCTTGCTGGTTGCGGTCGCTTGTCGGTTCTTTCTCCTCCGGGTCCGGCGAGTGGAGTCGCTGCGCCCTGGGGCTGTTGCACATTCAAAACTTCGGGCCTAAACGTGCCTCCAACTCTCGCAGGATTTACTCCAGCAATAAAATAAATATGCCAAGTCGTCCATTTGGTCTTGCCAGGCATTAGGATTTTTTAAGAGAAGGAGACGGGCTTGGGGAGTCGAGGAAAGTGGGGGGGGGGAGGGTGTTGTGCAGAATCCATTCCTTGTCTCATGTCTGCGCCGGGTGTTATGTAATTTTAGTAGCACATGGGTGCAAAGCCCACACTGGGCTTCTCCCCTCCTTTGTTTATATAACTTTTGGGGAGAGTTTTGCAAGGTTTCGCCTTTTATCCTTCCTCCCCCGTCTGATGGACGTTGGTGCTTTTGAAACAACAAAGCGACCGGGGTTAATATTTTATGGAGAGGTGTCATCATGGTCTCCTGGTCATTAGATAGACTGTATTCCTAAATACGTGTAACGTTAGAGCCTAAGGGAGGCATTAAGGATACACGTTTGTCTCCTGTATGGAGTGGTTATTTTTAACGTCTGTGCGTCATGAATAGCAGAGTTAAATTTTAAACTCCCATTTCAAGGGACTTTTTTATTTACACCTGGTTGTGCCATGCTCCTAGGAGCAGAATGCTTGTATGGACAGAAAGATTGTTGCTGGCGTATGGAGTGGCAGAGAATTTCTGTCTAACCATCTAAGATTCAGAAGGCCCTGAGAGCTGGACTAAAATAAAAGCCATACCCAATATTATGTGTGTGTATAGACGCTTAGATGTGCACATTCAAATATTTCGGTAATATTTTCCATCGGTTACTTGGGGGGCCACTGCCCCAGGCTTGTTTGCCAGCACTAGACTTGGTAGGCATCCAGCCGACTTTGAGCACGCTGGTTAAGTGCTAAGAGGTGTGGCAGGTTTGAATCCAAGTTGGTGCATTGTTATGCAAATCCAGACACACTTTCTCTGTTAAGGATCCAATTGCGCTTTTATTCTCCTGGACTTTTTTTTTTTTTTTTTTAAAGCTCCTTGACGACTCAAATGTTTGCCACTGGGAAGAAGGGATCTGGAGATACCTGTTAGGTACCCAAGATATTTATTCCAGTGGACTAAGGAAGAAATCCAGACCTGGAGACCGGGGTCCATTTACCTGATTGGAGGCATTAAGCAGAGGTGCCTTGTGGGTACAGAACGCTGTGAAAATAAATTAGGAGTTTGGGGTATCAGAATCCTTGAAGAATGGTCAGAGGTGCGGGAGTGCCCCTTCAATGCAGCCTTTCTCTTCTGAGTGACAGCAGTGACATCCCAGCTCCAGGACTAGCTGCACTGTGGCGTCTTAAGAAAAAATTCACCGCAAGAGTGTGTTCAAAGCAGCTTTAGATCTTTTCTTTTGTTCGGTTTTAAAGTGTTTTTTGAGCATTTCTCGTCAAGTTTTCTTGAAAGGTGCTTTGACCAACACCTGAGGCTTGGAATTGACGGAAAAAAAAAAAAAAGGAAAGAAAAAGTGCTCCTGCTTGTATTTTATTGCTAATGCTTGAATTCTGTTCAAGATATTTCTGACAGTATAACTGGCAAGTAACACTTTGGCAAATAATTATTCAAAACTCTCTGTCTTTGATAAAGATAAGACATTTACAGGCCAGTGTAAAAGCGTATTCTGTTCTCTCTAGGACACCATTGTGACGCCCCTTATATTACTATATTTTGACATTTCATTTTAAAGGCTTATTATGTATTAGAGCAAGATCAGAAAAGAGAAAACTTTCATAAGCTATAAAAGTGGTGGTGTCCTCCAGTGTTTTGGTGGCTTTTTCCTTTTTTTTTTTTTTTTTTTCTTCTCCTTTAGAAGTCTTCCTTTGTAAACAAGACCTTTGTCAAACTCCCCTAGGTCAGCAGCTTTTTGATAGTCCAGAGAAATAATAAATCACGATTTGTGACATCTTGACGTGCTGCCATGAGAACAACTGAATTATCACAACTATAATCCTGGGTACTGTGTGTCAGTGCTGGCCTATTGAGGGAGTGTTGATAGGACCTGATTTCAACCAGCACAAGTTTTGATTCCCACTGTGTTGTGGTCAAGATGATTTTAAGGGGAGCCATGGACAATTTGTTGCTTAACATGAGTGGACTTGGAGAACTCCCTATAAGTGGATCACTTGTCTCTTCTGCAGTATTTCTGGGGAACAGATGAGAAAATCTCCCTAATGGGAAAGCCCATATGTGGGAGCTACTTGTGATTTTTCTCTTGTCACTTTATGTGAAAGAATGATCTTCTGAATCACTCCCTGTCCTTAAATGTGTCCTGTAGATTGTTTTAGACCAACAGAGGATGCTGACTTTTCTGTCATCTTGCTAAGAGTTTGCATTATGGGACTTTAATCTCTAGCCATTTGAAAAAGTCTTGGGTCATTCCCTAAGTAGTTGGTAGCAGAAGATCCGGATGGTGGTAAAAGTTATTTGGTAGAGTATTTAGGAAGGCCTGAGATGTTTATTTTTTCTACATAGGAAGTCATGACTTCATATTTACCAGGGAATACAGAAGTCTAAAACTTAGTTCTGCCACAATCGTTATGAAAGACAGCATATTTATTTTGAGGTTATTTATGAGCAAGTTAAATGGAATCTTGCAACGTGGGTTTGGAAAACTCTACGACCTCATTACTGCTTATTATGATTTTTTTTCTCGTGTTAATATAGCACTTTTCCTTGAAAGTATTTAGGATACATTAGAGACTTTAAGTAATACAGGTTTTAAAGATACAAAGATGCTTGAATAATTAAACCTTAGCAAAACATATAATAGAGCTGATGAAATTCAGGAGCCACCTAGCTGGGTCTTTAGGATGTTGGATAGAAGCATCATTTAATTTTAATTACGAGTGAATAACTCATTAATTCACTCATTTGGAATGATGGTTTAGATATGGAATACAGGATTTTGACTGAAATATTGACATAAGTGGTGCCCTTCTGGACTTCTGGATTTATAACACATTATTATGTAATTGAAGCTGTGAATTGTGATGGTTTTTTCGTTATGTAAGACTTCCAGAACATTCATACAGTTATAATCCAGCTATATGCCTGTATCATGTAAAACCTTTAAAAATCGCAATATTCTATTGTATTTTCAGGCACGTAAGCATCAATTTAGGCATCGGTCTTACACCAAGATATTATCTACAGCTATGCAAGTACTAATGTTTCAGAAACTTTTTAGAAACTGATCTAATCTAAATATGGGCTGACCCTTTTGTGAATTGTAGAGTGGAACCTCTAGGAGTTGAAATAAGTTTGAAGTTTAAAAACCATTAAATATAATTATAACTCCCCCTTCCTCCCTTTTTTAAAGAACTGAATTCACAATTTGGAAATTTACATAACTTAAAAATAGAAAACACATATCTGACCAAAAAAGATCAGGATATACTGTTTTGTAGGTTCACAGTAGTCCAAGGGAAATTCTCTATCGGTTTGTGTTTGTTTTTCTTATTTAGGATGATTACGTATTTCTTCACCTACTTGATGTTGTATATTTCAGTTGTTACCATCCCACTGAAAGATGGGTCACTGAACTTGGAAATTGAATGTCCAGGAAGAAAGCCCTCTCCCCTCTTCCCCCAGTGCTTTTGAAGCGGGCATGTGTTTACCTTTGTAATGTCTGCACTGCCTCTGTATGTTGCCGCCGTTCGCTCTATTCATACATGTGCTAAAATGCAATTAAGCAAAGCCCATAACTCTTTAAAAAACAATCTACAATTGAGAATTTGTGTTTTAAAGAATATACCTGAGCAAATGGCAAACTGCGCAGGCCTCGTGGTGGAGGGAGTGGTCAGGGTGAGCTGTCACGGGTCCGTGGGGTAGCCTTGCAGCCAGAGGAGGGCAGGGGTGGAGGAGGTGGGGTGCTGATCATCAGAAGAAAATCCAGAGATCACGGGGACTGGTCTGAAGAGTCCATGGGAAGACTCAGGGAAGGGGTTCTAGTTGGGGAGAATTTGTGGAAGACAACGCTGGACATGGTAGAAAGACTTGATGTCCAGGCTAATGCATGAATATTTTATCCAGTGCATATTGGAGGCTTGTCTCAGAAGTTTGTTTTTGTTTTTGTTTTTTTTTAAAGTCAATATTAGAGTATCTTTTTTTTTTTTTAAGATTTTATTTATTTGACAGAGAGAGACACAGCGAGAGAGGGAACACAAGCAGGGGGAGTGGGAGAGGGAGAAGCAGGCTTCCCGCTGAGCGGGGAGCCCGATGCGGGGCTCGATCCCAGGACCCTGAGATCATGACCTGAGCCGAAGGCAGAGGCTTAACGACTGAGCCACCCAGGCGCCCCTGTCTCAGAAGTTTTGAATGAGGGAATTCATGAGCAAAAATAGTTGAGATTAATCTGTGGATTCGAGTCCAGGGTGGGTATTGAAACCATGGAAAGGATCTTCCGGGTAATGTACATTTTTACACCATAGCTCACAAGGTGTCTTCAGATGTGATATTTTACTTAATTCATATCAGGATTGTAGTTGTAGCTGGCGAGGATTTTGTCTAGTTCGTAGATGGAGAACTCGAAATTTGAAGAGCTCAAATGAACTATGGTGGTGATTTTTTTAAAGGGCATGTTAGCATGTAAATGTTATCTACCTTAATTGCAGCGAACTTGAAGGGTTCCTGCTTGAACTTCTGTGGCTACTGTGAAAGCCCGGGCAAGTGGGGCATATCAAAACCCATCCGTCATATACCTGGGGTTCATTCAGCAAAGAAGGGTCGAGATTTACTGCGAAGTCGTAGCGTGCCATCTCAGCCAGAGGAGTTTTTAAAATGTGTATTTCAGACTCATATGTTTAATGTGTAAATACAATTATCTTAGCGGACGGAGAAGGAAGTGGCTATCATCGGTTCTTATCAGCATCCCAAATGAGGTTGCCTTGTAAGGGGGCCTAACAGAACCTAGGAAGGAGGGTTGTACGTGTAAATGGACACAAGGTAGTACACGTCAGGGGGGCGTGCCCTGAAACTAGCTTTTGTTGGTTTGATTGGCATGGTTTGGTTTTGGCCAATTACCTCGCAGTTTAGGTTCAACTAAATGTTGGAAGTGATAGTGATCCGTGATAACCTTGATAAGTACCGAAGGACGTGAGTCCTGCGTTGGAAGGATGCTCTGCCCTAGTGTTTTTTTGTTGAAGGACTTCTGGTACTTCGGGTTTTCTTGTAGGCACCATCCTCCAAAGACTTTTTCCTTGGTGGAAACGTTGGCTGTCCTCGTAAGGGAGGTCCTGGGATTGTATCACAGGGTAGGTTCTTAAAAGAAGGCAACCCACCGTCTCTGCAGGGTGATGATGTTAAGTGCCAGGTCCCTGAGTATCTCCTGGGGATGGCGGGGGCAGGAATTAGCTGCTGCGATGTTTGTGTTCTCTTTTGTCCCACGCAGAGCTGCCCCTGAGCCTTGGTCTGACTCTGGGCAAGGACAGTCCCAGGGCAGGTTATTTAAAGGGAGGGCAGCAGCTAACAACGTAATGTTTCCTTGACCGTGTGGCGGAAACGTCCACAGAAGCCAGACAAACAGAGCACCATTTTTGAATCCAGCCCCTTTTTAAAACCTACTTGACTTTGAATGGGAAACTGACAGGAAGCACTAGGAGGAAAATGTTTTCCAGGCTTTTCTAGTTTCAGATCCGGTGACGTGTCACGTTGAACTTTTAAGCCCGGCGTGGTTTTTCCCCGTGGCACAAATCATGGGGCGCCCTGTTTAAAGTTGCACGTCCCAGACCGAGAAGTGGGAGGGCTTTTGGTAATGTTTCACCGTCTATCCAGGCAACCTTGGCCTCTGAAAAAGAAACTTCTGGTAGATTTATTTCCTTTATCTTCACTGCTGTTCGTGCCCACGCCCCACTCCCCCATTAAGAACAGCAGTGCTTCTGTTCCCGTTGGAGAGATGTTGCTACTTCTTGTAGGGGAATTATCAATTCCTTTATACAGACAGCTACACAGAAAGTGAGAAGCCCTTCAGGTCAGGAGATGTTCTGAATCAGCACACAGACATAAAAAGAACCCTTATCTTAACTATCTCCTGAGCCTTGCAGTTCTCCCGCACCAGCCAGAAAACTTTAAAAAGACAGAGCTGTTCCCGGGGACGCGCGAGGGGCCTAATGTTTATTTCTAATGTTCCACCTTTGGCCCGTACCCCAGTCTTTCTGCAAGTCCAGCAGTGATAAAGATGTGCGGAAAAGGCAGGATTTGCCCACGCTTCCTCGCCACGTTTGGTGAAGAGTTATTGAAGAGGTGCTGTCTAGTCGGGGTGGTCGTGTTTCCCCCAAAACCCTTTCTGGGACTAGAAAACAAAAGTGTCTGGGAGACATGCATCTATTTATTTGTTTGTTTGGTCGGTTGGTTTTATTTATGTTTTTTTCTTGGAGGCCTAGCTGAAAGGCCTCCTTCTCCAGGAAGCCTCCCCACATTCCCTCTTCCTTCTTCCACCCTGCAGGCTGCAAGCCCTCTCCCCTGTCTGCCCTTAGCTGTAGCCCTTCTCGTCTTGCAGGACCTTCCATTTGTTCTCCCGGCCCCTACTGCTATTTATGGAAAAGTCCCATTTCCCTATCAGACTTGTAGAGCCTTGGGGTACGCCCTCGGGGCCTTTCTGTGCATCCTACCTGCCTTGTGCCCAATCCCTTGTGGAGATTCAGGACAGCTGGGAACAGATAAGTAAAACGGGCCCTCTGGATGTTTGATTAGACTTCACAGACCTTCATCCATGATGTCGTGTCCACCTCCTACTCTCTCCGGAGCTTCTTTTCACTTCTCTGTCCCTTCATAGGTTGAGCTAGCACCACAGCCAAAGCCTAAGCCTGGCAGAATCTCCCTCCCGTTGTTTCCATCTCGGCCCCTAGGCCCTTCTCTCTCCGTTCCTGGTTCCTGCGCGTGGTGGGTCTCCAGCCGGAGTGAAAGCCCTCCTGCCTGGTGGCCGGCCTTGTCCCCTGGGTGCAGTGGCTCAGCCCTGGGCTGGGTCAAGAGACGCAAAGTTCCGTGGACAGACTTGACTTCGGGCCAGCTGTGTGGTCCCTTCCTTCCTGCCCTCACCTTTTACATGGGCATGGGACCAAATGTGTCCTCAACTCAGGTTGCTCCAATGACTGTGAAGCCCACGTGGGTGTGTTTAAATATCCCCGCAAGGCGGGGGTCAGTGGTGTTCCAGCCGATCGCAGTAGGACAGGAAAAGGTGTATGTTTGGTCGCAGCTGTCGTGGTTAGACTGGCGACCCTTCCAATTCCAGGAAGTTGAACTCATTTAATCTGCTGATGGGTGTGCTGGGGCCTGTTCAGCCAGGGGGAGAAGGAAGGAGGAAGGCATCTGGGGTGGTTGCAGCTGTGGGAAGCTCTGACAACTTTTATTTTTAAAAACACAACATCCCCCCGTTGTAAAGGCAGGGTTAGGACGCAGAAAAAGACAGGGCGTACTGCTGAAAATGCCTTGGCCAAGAACACAGCGGCCAGCCCTCAGGGAGTGCATTACGGGAGGACGGGGACTCGCAGTGCCGTGCATGGGGGGGGGGTTGCGGTGCTTTACGCCCCTGTCCCCCCACCCCAGACACGTTTCCTTCATTCTCTCAGCCACATTCCTGTCAAACAGGCCGGGCTCATCTGTGACAATGTATAACTCTCCCCACCCTACCTCCCAACACTAAAGAAACGCAGATTTTGAGTGTTACCTTGTGCGGAGACCTACTGCGCCTACCCTGCCCTGGTGATCTGAGCCGTCGCCTCCCGGGTCCCCACTGTGCCCACCCCCATCACTGCCTGTCTGCATCCTGTCATCAGTGCTTTGAAGGAGGAAGAAAAGGGTTTGATTCCTAGGACACCCGGTGTGGTTGGTGAAGGAGAAGCTGAGTTGGCCAACCCTGGACTTCAAACCTTAACCACGCTAGCTTAGTAATGCCCCGCGCCTCGGCTTGAGAGCTGAGCCGCTTTGTAATTTACATCGGCCGAGTTGCTTTGCGCAGTGAGACAGGCTGCTCATGTCCTTGAGCTGTGCAATGAAGCTGCCAGCAGAAATGCAGAGGGAGGGCGGAGGCCAGGGCGGTGACCTCCTCTTTGAGAGTCACTCCTCTTCAGTCTTCCTGGGTGCTGGTGGCGAGGCGTGAATCCCGGGACAGCCCAGATCCCGCCCCACCCCGAACCCCACTGCCCGCAGCATTGGAGCAAGTCCTCAAGATGCTTCGAGTCCCGGGTGCACAGGTGGGGGAAGCCTTGAGAGACCCTCTCCTCAAGCCCAGAAGAACCAAAAAGGCTCTACAGAGGAAAAGCACTCTGCCCGGGCCCCGGGACAAGAAGGCCAGACGGAACCCAAGTCTCTGGACACCCGCTCAGACCAGCCGGAGTATCCCATGCCCGAGTTGGATGATCCTCCAGATTCCTGCCCTTCGTTAGCTGGGCTCAAGGCTCCTCCTCTGTTACACTTGGCGGTTTCTCTGAGCTACTTTCTTTTGTTCGTCGGTGCTGCTTCATGGACGCGCGCCTTAGGCCCATGCATCAGACGCTCCTCTTCTCACTCAGGAGTGTCCTCCACAGCACGTCCCTGTGTTCACATTCCCCTGAAGTAGCCAGTACTTTTCCATTCCCCCCTCTCGTCGGTTCTCCCCTTTAAGAAGCTTTTTAGGAGTTGCCTTTGACCAAAACTGAGGAGCATTTTTATGGGACTGCATACAAGTAATCCCAGCATTCTGCCAGATTCCCCCATGAAAATGATCCCATAGGCACGAGGGAGGATTATGGGATAACATACGTTAAAACAGAAAATGTGGCAAGTGGGGACTGCCAGGCTGAGTGTTTGCATCTTCATTGTCCAGACTGGTGATAGGTTACCGGAAGAGCTACTGAAGCCCATTTCAAGGTAAACCATAACAGGAAGTAAGCAATTTCCTTTTATTCACTAAAAAATAAAGGGGCGCATTAGTTTGCTGATCTACATGAAAGAACATTATAACTTGTAGTACCCCTGAATTGACGTCAGCTTCCTAAATTTAAGACGCTGACTGAACGAGCCTGTATGTGAGGGGGTGGCACGCCAAAAAAATGTAAAAAAAAGTTACTTCTGCCTGCTTTGTTAATCACAAAGAATAAATGATAACATTAGGCTCTCTAGTGGATTCAAGGCTGTAATTCACCCTTGTTGTTTTAGAAACCACTTCAGCTGGGTTCTGAGTCCTGTCTTGTATCAGCAAAACGCTGTGTTATAATCGCTCCAACGTAGCCTTTCATTGCTTCCCGTTTTAGCCCGAATTCATTTACCAGAATGGCCTAAATTCTTGCCCACCCTTCTTAGATTTCTTTATGTGAACAGAGCTCAGGCACGGATCGCTCTCTAATTTTTTATTTATAAAATAACGGACGCTATTAATAGTTTGCCCTTGGAATTCATGGGCAGTTCATTCAGATCTTTTTTTTGAGCCCTTACTCCACGCGGGCTGGAGGTGCCGAGGACACAGAGGAGTGAAGAAGAGCAAGACCCCTGCCCTCAAGGCCCTCACCTTCTAGAGACTCAGCAAGAGGGGAGAGCAGGTGGCTAAGAATGGAACTAATGTGGGTTTTTTGTGTTTCCGCTGTAACCTCATCTCCCTGTGGAAAGACCCTGGCTGTGAGTGACTGGGTTAGACCCCTGTGGTTAAGTCCCAGCCCTGTCACTAAATAGTGGGTAAGCAAATCACTGAGGGGGTCTCATTCTGTGTTTTGTGAGGTTGACAGCAGAAAAGTTTTTGTGTGTACGGGTGTGTGTGGCCCCAGATAACATGAGGTCGGTGTCACACTTAACTCTCACTAGTGCTATTCAGCTCTCATTGATGGGAGTCTGGGAAACGGCGTATTTGCTCGTTTTGGCTCATGTCCAAGATGCAGGCATACCCCCACCATGAGGCGGTTCCCCAGGGGAGGGGTTGCCAAGAAGTCTTGGGGTGTGGGTGATGGAATACGGCTTTCCTGAAATCGGAGAACTGGGATTTTCTCACCTTGTCCATGCTGGGCCCACTCCGGTAGTCAACAGCTGACTTCTCTTGGGGATCCTGGACCACAGAGAAGCCTTGGATGAATCCTGGCCTCAGCTCTCCAAGTGGTCTTCAGTTCATGAGCCGGCAGGAGGACCACACCTGAAACCGTTTCTTCTGGGGCGCCTGGGTGGCTCAGTCGGTGAAGCGTCTGCCTTCGGCTCAGGTCCATGATCCCAGGGTCCTGGCATCATCATCGAGCCCCGTGTTGGGATTCCTGCTCAGCAGGGAGCCTGCTTCTCCCTCTCCCTCTGCGGCTCCCCCTGCTTGTGCTTGCTCTCCCTCTGTCAAATAAATAAATAAAATCTTGAAAAAAATAAGTAAACAAACCATTTCTTCTGATCACTTGTGGCACAGTGGAGATGGTGGAGAACACAATGCTGCATGGGCGGGGGGGCGGGGGTTGGGGGCGGGGAAGGTGCTGCTTGCTGCGTGGGGCCTGGAGCTGATACACTTACCAACACTGCATTTCAGTCTCAGCCAGTGGTTGTTCTGTGTGGCTCTTCGGACCCCTGTTTGTTTGAGTCCCACGTCCCACAGCCTCTGCTTTTCCCATGATGGGTAATTCTCTTTCCTTCTCAGTTTCTGAAATTGTACTTCTTTCCCTCTTTTAACTGTCTAGAATTTTCTGTGAAGTTTCCGACGCTCATTTACTTAGGAAAATGTGTCTTGGTTGGATACTTTTTCAGGGGTTTTATGTTTTAATGGCTTTGGGGGGTTAATGACTTGTAAGGTGCCCAAGCCAGTAAGTAATGGAGAGCATCTGTTGACTTCAGTAATAAATTTCAAACTTGTTTAGAATTCTGCTTATGCATTAAATTTGAGTTTCTCCAGTGGGTCTTTTTTTGTAGCTTGGATGATTTATATCTTTCTGGGGAATCATTTAGAGTGGTTTTTTTTTTTTTTTTCTTTTAAACAAGTGGTCTTCATAAAGACTAGGGCAGATGGATATATATCACACTCCCTCAAACATCTGGACGAGACAGGGCAGTTCTGTTTGATGTTTGTTACAGAAATGGCACCATGAAAGACTAACAACTGTTTCATTCTGATCTTAACATCATGTTTAAGACATTCCTTTCTCTTTTCTTCCTTCCAACTTAGTATCCCTCTACTGACTGGCAGAGACAGGAGAGGTAGATGTCCACGCCCACAGACCCTGGCGCGATGCCCCATCCAGGGCCTTCGCCGGGGCCCGGACCCTCGCCCGGACCCATTCTTGGACCTAGTCCAGGACCCGGGCCATCCCCGGGTTCTGTGCACAGTATGATGGGGCCGAGCCCTGGACCTCCCAGTGTCTCACACCCTATGCCGACAATGGGGTCTGCCGACTTCCCGCAGGAAGGCATACACCAAATGCATAAGGTAAGAGTTTATTTTCTTGTTCACTCTCGTCTTCTGAGTCATGGATGGCTAAAATCCCTGATAATCCCCTCCCCCTCTTTTTTCCCCCCCTACTCTTGTTAATAAGAGAATCAAGCGAGGTCTTTGTCTTATCTTGTATATTATTAAAAACATACGTTCTGAGGCTCTGTTATTGTTACAGACGTTGTACAGGAAGATCAGATCTTGGCTTTTTGAACAATACTAGATAGGATTTGCAGTTCTGACAATTAGATGCTGTGATTTGTGGG
Organism: Mirounga leonina; assembly: GCF_011800145.1. Taxonomy (NCBI): domain Eukaryota; kingdom Metazoa; phylum Chordata; class Mammalia; order Carnivora; family Phocidae; genus Mirounga; species Mirounga leonina. Next base: position 12,377,295 of record NW_023270615.1, read on the forward strand.
TTGTGGGCTGTGGGCCTGGTGAGTAAGTGTATTCACGCATAAGTCTTGATTTTTTTCCAACTGTATATGTAAAATAACATATCATCCACGAATGGATGTATTGAAATTTATTCTTCCCTAAGAGTGTTGATATTTATTTAAAAAAATAGATCCCACAGAGTGGAAAGAAAACGAGTCATTTTCTAAGGCTTTTTTTTTGAAGGCTTTATCGAAATGAAATAGTTTCCGGGGACTCCCTAAAATGTACTTTGCTATCCCCTCTGTCAAGTGGCTTTTTTCTGATTTTGGAAGAGGGCTGGGATTTTGCAGAGCGCAGGTCCATTTGTCTGTTTTTGGACTGAGGTTGTAATAATCTTCTATTTATGAGGCTTGGATTGTTGCTGTAGGAATGATCCTATCAGTACAACTTGGCGTTAGGCCTTTCACAGGAGATGCGAAGAAGAAAGAATTGCCTCTTGAGAAAGCCGGCCAGGTCCTGTGACAGTTTGCTTTAAAAGGGAGTAAGTAGCCAGTGAAACTCAGTGAGCCACACCACACGTGACCCGAGGGTCGTACCTGATAAGACAGGTAGAGGTTTTCTATCGCTTTCGGACGACGTCGCAGGTGGACGGGGTGGTGGGGCTGCCTCTTGGTATTAAGTAGGCAAACCGTGGAAGATCCTGGTTTAAAACAGAAAGATTATATCAAAAAAGAGCCAGGTCTTTCCTCTAATCCTATAGAACTGTAGGTCAATTTTAAGGTAGGGCATTGGAGCCCAGAGGGTTTTTCTTTAATTTTCTTTCCTTTCCTTTTCTTTCTTTCTTTCTTTCTTTCTTTTTTTTTTTTTTTACAAATTTTGTTATTTGATGATTTTCAAATCAGGAAAGTAATATATACTTATTTTGAAAAGTAAAACTGTACTGAGATAAAGAAACAGTTAATCCTGGCCTCACCAAAGTAACAGCTTTGTGCTCGCTTTTTATACCTCATGTTTCTCCCTGTTCAGTGAAAAGTCCTGTGTAAGCCCAAGTAGGCGTATCATACAGGTCTGATTTTTTTGTTTTGCTTTCATTTTACTATAATACAGTCATGTCATCACTGTTAATTACTCTGAAACTTCTCTTTTCCTTTAATAACGTGTCCTGGATATCCCGCATCATATCCCCATGTTCTCTCTCTGCTTTTGAGGTTTGTTTTTGTTTTTTTTTTTTAAACACATTTTTAACTTGTCAGGTATCTAAAGAAATAAAGCTGCTTATTTTCTGTATCATATTCTTGAAGAGACATATTGAACATCTAGACATACTGAAGTCATTACATTGTCTTGTGTTCATATTAAATTAATTTGGGAGCTATTATAGGTCTGATTTGTCACTCGTCGGCCTCAGTCCAAGTGGGTTGAATAATTTCAGAACGACTTGAGGCTGTCTCACCTCCCAAATGAAAGATAAACTGTGAAGGAAAGATTTAGCTGACCTTTAGTATTATTTAGGCATTTGGAAGGTAAAAAGGTATGACTAAATGTTGGGTCATTGGTAGATTTTTGCACTGGGTTGTTTCTATGGGTGATTATCTCTTCTGATCCCTTCTGTTTTGTGACCTAGTGTCTTTGTCACATTTTCTCATACCCACCCCCCTTGATACTCTTTTTTTGTTTCGCTTTCTTTTGTTTTGCTGAGAGTTTGCATTTTTTACCATCCTGCTTTTCCTTACTCCCAGCCCCTGCGTGGGGACGTGGTTAAGTGCCTGAGTTCACACCTGCTGACCAGATGCCTTCACTCTCTCAGAGTCCTTTTACAAGGCAGCTCTATTTCTTGTCTTTCTCCTCCTTCTCCCTCTGAGATTCAGCTCTTTGCTTTTCAACATCACTGGAAATAAATAAACAAGTGGCCTAAATACATCTGCTTGTGTTGCTTTGATTTCCTCCCTATTATTACTATTTAACAGACTCAGAGACACTCTTTATATCAAATTCTTCCCATTTTTCTTCTGAACATCCTCTTTATGGCAAATTTTTCCTCTTTTCAAGTGCGTGCTTTTGACTCTGCAGAAATTAACTTTCCTTTCTGTAAAACTGCAAACACTCATACTTTCTTGCTTGAAGTCATTTGGTTTCTATAAACTCCTGGAACTATTTCTTTCAGGCGGTTCTGAAAATTGCTCTTACAGTTTGGGGAGGAATAGACTTTTCCTTTTTTTTTCAAACACATGCTCCGTTGCCCAATTCTGGATTGGATTAATGTCAACTCAATGGCTCTTTATCGTGTGCTTGTTAGGCATGAGGCCTCACGTCCTGGTTTGAGTCCCTGTGATCTTGACATTTTTTTTTTTTTTTTTTTTTCCAAACTCTGCCTTTAAAACATTTTCAAGTTGGGTTCTCTCTGTGGTTCGGATTCATCCGTCGTACCTTCCTTCTCTGGCAGTACTCTGCTCCACCCCGGCTCTTCCTTTTTTCCTGACTGCATGGAACTTTCTGGTTTCGACTTTGAAACTTTCCATATAGTTCTTTCCTCTCTGATGAAAAAAAATGACCAAAAAAAAAAAAAAATACATCATCACAGACATTTCAAATAGGCTTCCTTCAGACTTTGGACTAACTTCAATCTACAACAGGTTTCAGGACTTACTTAAAAGGGTAGGAAAGAATGGCTTATATTTGTGAGCAGGACTTCATTTTTATTTGTAGGCCTTTGACATTACAAAAAAAAAAAAATCCAACTTTTTAAAGCCTTAACTTTCGACTCATGGATAGTTTTGCTGACCCTGTTGGTATAGTCTTATTTTTTTTGTCCCCACCTATAAAGTCTATGTAATAATACAGGTAGTATAAGTATGAAAATATATGTCTGTCCTATGAGCAATAGATGATTATGCCACAGTTTTGAAGACTTTAAAAGTGAGGGATCTTAAAAGGTCCAGATGGAAATTTTGTACCTTCAAGAGGCCTCTAACTGATGTCCTTTAAATGTTTCAGCCCATCGATGGTCTGCATGACAAGGGGATTGTGGAAGATATCCATTGTGGCTCCATGAAGGGCTCCAGTATGCGACCACCTCACCCAGGAATGGGTCCTCCCCAGAGTCCGATGGATCAACACAGCCAAGGTTTGTGTCCACTGCACACCTCGTGTTGGTTCCATACCATGGTCTTTCATCTTTCTTACCAGTTACTTTACTTGTGACTTCCAAAGAACATGTCTAAGGAAGGCTGAATCTGCAGGCTGCTTCTCCCCTTGCCCATACCAATGCGACTATGATTTTTGTATGGGCAGTTCTATTTCCAAGATACTAGTAAATTCTACTAGCCACCCTGTGTCCAAGCAATCCGCAAGGCAGCTTTGTGTACCCGATGCAGATTCTTTATTATGATCTTCATAGGTAAATTAGGTCAGCCCCATTTTCTAGGTGGGGAAGCTAAAGCTCAGAGACTTTGCTGTGTTTTCCTAAGTGAACACATCCAGTAAGCAAAAGGGCCAGGAGGAGAATCCAGGTCTGTCTCCAAATGACAGCAGAGAAGTGAAGGTAAGATGAGCCACCTGTGTCCCTTGACTTGCATGCTCATGCGTTGTAAGGTGGCTTTTTCTGGCCCTGGAATTACCTGTTATTGCTGGTGGGTGGCTGTATTTGTCTCCTGGAGCTGCTGTAACAAACTCCCACAAACCGGGGGGCATGAAACAACAGAAATTGATTCTCTCTCAGCTCCGGAGGCTGGAAGCCTGAAATCAAGGTATTAGCAGGCCATGCTCTCGCTGAAGGCTTTCGGGAAGAATCTTTTGTTTTGCCTCTTCCTAGCTTCTGGTGGTTGAGAGCAACCCTTGGGATTCCTTGGCTTGTAGATCTCTCATTCCAACCTGTTTTGGTCTCCATATGACGTTTTCCTGAGTGTCTATGCCTGTGTCCAGATTTCCCTCTTCTCGTAAGGACGTGAGTCATTGGTTTAGGGTCTCCCCTGATCCAGTATGGTCTCATCTTAACTTGATGACATCTGCAGAGATCCTGTATCCAAATCAGGTCACCTGCACGGGTACTAGGGGCTAGGGCTTTGGCATACATAATCTCTATAGAAGACATAATTCAACCCACAATAATGGCCAGTCAATATACGGCATATTTCTCTTCCCTTTGGTGCCTTCCTCCCTCACTGTTGAAGGCGTAGTAAAGATAACTCAGAGTCTTTGAAGACATTGTAATCTGTTTTCAGAATCATTGTACGGTCATTCCAGCATGTAAGGGCATGCATTAATCTAGGACCGGTTAACCCTAACGTGTTGATCTTCTCATTCAAAGTTTGTGGTTTATGTGTTGTTGTATGCACTCCTTTGTCATTTAATAAATGTGGGTTTTTTTTCTCTATTCATGATCAGCCATCCATCCACCCGAGGGGAGATTTTTTGACTGAAGATTTAGAGGAATGTATCACAATTAAAATACACACACACACACACATATGCAAATCATGGAGGCATAGGAATGTATCTTCATTCGTAGGCAAGCAGGTTTTGAATATCCCAGCCTCTGATCAGAATTTTGATGGCAGACAGGTATAAGTGTTGCAGATGACGCCTCAAATGTTGACCACATCAGCCAAGCAGACTGATTCATTGGGATTTTTTGCAGTATAGGAAGAAAATATTTGACCCATTCCGTGTTAAGAATGGATGTAGACAACGCTCGCAGGTTTAACAGTTATATTCTGAGGAGCCAGGTGGGTTCCCAGAGCTAATGTAGATCTCATTTATACTACCTGGGAGGTGTAGATGAGTGACGTTCAGTGATTCTCAAAGCCCAGTGCCTGCTCTGTCTGCTCCTGGCTTTGCAGTACCTCCAGGAGTAAGGCCCAAGGAAAACTCCAACACAAAACACTTTAAATGCACAAATTTTCTTTTTTTTTCTTTTTTTTTTAAGATTTTATTTATTTATTTGAGAGAGAGAGAGAATGAGAGACAGAGAGCACGAGAGGGAAGAGGGCAGAGGGAGAAGCAGACTCCCCGCCGGGCAGGGATCCCAATGCGGGACTCGATCCCGGGACTCCAGGATCATGACCTGAGCCGAAGGCAGTCGCTTAACCAACTGAGCCACCCAGGCGCCCTAAATGCACAAATTTTCAATGAGCACTTTTACTTTTATGTATCTTAAAATGTCTCTCACTGCTTGGTTCCTTTTATTCTTCTTGGAATCTCCAACACTTGGTACAGTATCCAGCACATAACTGGATAGATACCTCGTTCATTTTGTTCAGTTAGGTAGAGAAGTGAATTGATGCATTCACCAGTCAACAATTTTAAATAGATACTAATTTTTGTATAATTTCGGCAAGTTATAATTACCTGGGAATGTAGGGGTCTGCACTAAATGGAATCCGAATTAGCACGTAATATTTTCCCCCAAACTAGTAAAGTGCATTGCAGGCTGGGGAATGAGTTATTTAAAAGCATATTTTTGAATAAAGTAGTATTGGTATAATAGAGTCTTTTTTTTTTTTTAAAGATTTTATTTATTTATTTGAGAGAGAGAGAATGAGAGAGAGCAAGCACATGAGAGGGAGGAGGGTCAGAGGGAGAAGCAGACTCCCCGCCGAGCAGGGAGTCCAATGCGGGACTCGATCCAGGGACTCCAGGATCATGACCTGAGCTGAAGGCAGTCGCTTAACCAACTGAGCCACCCAGGCGCCCGGTATAATAGAGTCTTATTCTATATAATGATCTAAAAAGAGTTTAGACTCCGTAATAGCATGTATCTTTAAAGACCCCATTGTAAAAAAAAAAAAAAAAACAAACATTTATAAACACACATGTATGGAGAGGTGCGGTATTGATCGGAAGGCTGCTAGCTTTAACTACCTAGCAACGTATTAGGTTATTTGGAGGTATTGGTTGAGAAGCAAAACCATTTCCTTCAATAAATACTGAATCATGTACCTTATGGTCCCAATGATAACATTGTTTATTTTTAATCCATTGGATAGGAAAAGCCTTCAAAGGCAAGTATATAATAGTTAATGTGTGTGTGTGTGTGTGTGAGAGAGAGAGAGAGAGAGAAGAGAAAATTCATATAAAATTGGCACTTATAAGTTCAAGATTATTAAAAGGAGAGACATGATGGCTTCTGTTGAGACAAGGTGAAACCAGAGAGATAATGCCCTCAAAGACTAGGGAAGGAAAACTGCCACTTTTTGGGGGACCACTTTTGAATGAGCAAATCAAACCAGCCTTCAAAAAGAGCAGATTCTGTATTGATGCGTCCTGCAGACAAACGTGTGTTCGCTCTCAGGCAGTTTCTTCGCCCCATTTTCTTAACTAAAGATAATTACTAAAATATGTTATGTTGTCTCATCATTTCGATTCTGGTTTTTCCTGAGGTTGCATGGAATGCTGGTCATGTAGGGGGAAAAAAATCTGTCTCTCTAGCTGAAATGCTGTCACATTTGTAATGTCATACTGTGATGGAATGATTCTATTAACATGCCCTATATTTTCTAGGAAAAAAAAAAAAATTTCCCGTGCCCAGTTTCTTCTTGTCACATTTGAGGTAAAATTTTGTTGCATGGATTAATTCCAGAAAATGATTTTTATTCCATTCTCAGCTTCTTCCTTAGCGAATTTGAGGTAAACTTAATCCTTGTGCCTGATATCACTGTCTTACCTTCCTAGCTCCATCTGCCCATACTTCAGAGTTTAACAGAGCAGTTTAGTCAACACTTGAGTTTAGACCAGATTGTCTGATGTTTTGGTCCATTGTGTTGGCCATCCCATGATGTATCTTGGGTAAGCCGTAATTGAGGACCTTGGAAGTAGGAGAGACCGGAAGGCAGGAGACGTATGACCCATTTCAATGCCTGGTAGTATCCCTTCTACTATGAGAATCCCAGGAGGAGGATTTTTGATAGCAAGCTTCTTACCCCTGTGGTAGATAGAGGGTTGGCCAAAAAGGTGTCAGGAAAGTATTTTCCGTAATGAACAAACTATATACCCTTATGCACCAGCATTACAATTAAGGGGCGAACGTAAGCCTCATTAAGGAGGAAGAATGTTAATGACAAAGTTCTGTGCATGTTGGGGATCCTCTCTAAACGTTTTCTGTCATAAATAACAACATAACAGGCTCTAACTTTCTGCTGGTCTCGCAGGCTGCTCTCGGGGGCATTTTCTTGGCTGACTCATATGTCTGACTAGAACCCTAATGGCTGAGTGGTTTTGCACTCTGTTATGAAGTAGGGATTTGGGGAACAGGAGTTAGTAGATCTTCCAGTTCTCATCAGGGCAGTGTTGGCTCTGAATGGAGCTCCACTTCTCACCAGCTGATAGCACAGAACCTACCCTTGTCTTCGAGCACCTGAATACATTTGTTTCCCTTTCCAAATGGCGATTCGAGATAAAAGTAATTATGGCCTTTCTTTTCTCTAGTCTCTCGAACGGTGATGGTGAGTCCCCAGCCAGTGTTGGTCTGATGTTCTTGGGCCTCTGCAATCCCACGTGGATGCACAGAGCTTTCAGCCCACACCTGACATGGGTTCCAACACACAGCAGATGTCTAATAGAAACCGATGTGATGACCTTTATGATAATTGTGACCCAAGCACATTTATTAAAGGGCAAAGACCTTGAATCTGATATTTGATATTGTGTCTTAGGACACCTTTGACTGGATTCATTAGCACTTAGCTTCAGTTCAGGGCAACCTTTAGGATTACAGGAGGCTAGTTTGTTCCCTCCTCACCTTGGCTCTCCCTGCAGCCATGCTCAATCATAGGTTTTTCTAAGAATTTTTTGGCCAGGATCTACAGTTCATCTCTGGGAATGAGTTCCTTGAGATACTTCATGCCTTTTTTTTTTTTTTTTTTTTTTTTTACTTTTCTTCCCCAAGAAATGTATTCTTAAATTTCCCATGTAGATCTCTCAAAACCCAAACAGATTTCTCTCGTGTTTATGTGATACCGTAAATGGTTCTAGAAGATTTTTGAGACTTTCAAGTCTCTAACTTCCGAATTAATATCAGAGCCTGGAGAGAATATATACACATTGGAGTCAGACAGACTTTGGCTTGAATCTTGAAGCTGCCAAGACCTCACTGTGTGACACTCTGAGCCTTGGTTTCCTTATTAAAAAAAAAAATGGAGGTGACAACACTTAACTTCTAGGGTGTTGTGAGAATTGAAGAAATAATGTGTACTCCATTCATATCCCTTTAATTGTCCTCACCCTCTCTGTGCTCCCACCGCCTGATATCCACTGGCCAGCCTGCCATCTTGCCTCCAGTGGACTCCAGCCCCTCTTACCAACACCTGGAAAAGTCTCTGGGGACTAGTGATCCCCAGAGTCATAACCGGTGACCTGAGCAGTGACCAATGATCCTAAGAGTGTGAAAACTCCAGCTTCTTCCCCACCCCCACCCCGTTCCCTGGGATAATTTGGAGGCGAGTCATTGACCTCATACTCCAGAGGTTCTGCCTGAAATTAGTCTGCAGCAGCTGCTGTCTCTCTCTTGTATCACCTTTCTTTTTTTTTTTTAATTTTACTTTATTTTATTAAGTTATGTTAGTCAACATACATTACATGTGGTGTTCCATGATTCATTGTTTGCGTATAACACCCAGTGCTCCATTCAGTACGTGCCCTCTTTTTTTTTTTTTTTTTTTATTTATTTGACAGAGAGAGACACAGCGAGAGAGGGAACACAAGCAGGGGGAGTGGGAGAGGGAGAAGCAGGCTCCCCGCAGAGCAGGGAGCCCGATGTGGGACTTGATCCCAGGACCCCGGGATCATGACCTGAGCCGAAGGCAGTCGCTTAACCGACTGAGCCACCCAGGCGCCCCAGTACGTGCCCTCTTTAATGCCCGTCACCAGGCTAGCCCATCCCCCCACCCCCCTCCCCTCTAGAACCCTCAGTTCGTTTCTCAGAGTCCATAGTCTCTCATGGTTTGTCTCCCCCTCTGATTTCCCCCCCTTCATTTTTCCCTTCCGACTATTTCTTTTTTTTTAACATATAATGTATTATTTGTTTCAGAGGTACAGGTCTGTGATTCAACAGTCTTGCACAATTCACAGCGCTCACCATAGCACATACCCTCCCCATGTCTATCACTCAGCCACCCCATCCCTCCCACCTCCACCACTCCAGCAACCCTCAGTTTGTTTCCTGCAATTAAGAATTCCTCATATCAGTGAGATCATATGATACATGTCTTTCTCTGATTGTTATATTACCTTTCTGTACTCCCCTACCAGTGTGCCTGCACCTTCCAAATAAATCCCCTGCACTCAATCCTTCCATCAGGCTCTGTTTTGAGGGAGAACTCAACTAAGTGCCTTGGGTAGTGCCTATGACAGTGGAGGCCCTCAATAATTATGCCCAAGAATAAACCAAGTAATAATTTGCTGTCCCTATGAGAGACTCTTCATTGCCCCTTGCAAGATGGTACATACTCTCCAGGTTTTGTTCTGGAGGTTGGAGCTACTTTTAACGTATAACACCGTCCCCTGCTGTCTTTGCTTTATGTGCACAACAGCCATGAGCAGTGAACCTTCTAGGACACACGTGGCTATTGGTCATTTCTTGAAATATGGCTTGTCCTAATTGACATGTGCTGTCGCTTAGCATGGAAAACAAAAAAGCATGTAAGATATGTCTTTATGTCTTTAATAATTTTTGCATTTTGAAATGATGATATTTGGGGTATGTTGATTTCAGCCAAACATATTATCAAAATTGGCTCTGTGTCTTTTACTTTTTAATGTGACTACTGGGAAATTTTCATTGCATATATTTGGTCCAGGGCAATTTGATAACTACACGTAGTTCTGTAATTATTCAGTGACGTATACTTTAAATTTCTAGCAGGCGGTGCCGTTGCAGAAAAATCATCCAAATGGCCAGGAATGCCGGGTTTTCAGGGTCACTGGGGGCAGCGTGTGATCTCCTTTCCTGTTTTGTTCTAGGTTACATGTCGCCACACCCGTCTCCGCTGGGAGCCCCCGAGCACGTCTCCAGCCCTCTGTCGGGGGGTGGCCCGACCCCACCCCAGATGCCGCCGAGCCAGCCGGGGCCCCTCATCTCGGGCGACCCGCAGGCGATGAGCCAGCCCAGCAGAGGTCCCTCGCCTTTCAGCCCCGTCCAGCTGCATCAGCTGCGAGCGCAGATTTTAGCTTACAAAATGCTGGCCCGGGGCCAGCCCCTCCCCGAAACACTGCAGCTTGCAGTCCAGGGGAAAAGGACGTTGCCCGGCATGCAGCAGGCCCCACAGCCCCAGCCACAGGCACAGCAGCCGCAGCAGCAGGCCCTTGTTAACTACAACAGACCATCTGGTAGGTTAATGTGCAACCAAATGAATAACGCCGTGGTCCAGTCTGGCTAAGGAGGACTGCTAAGGGCGCCGGAGTATGGGGCTGCTCTAAGCCCGGGCCGACTTAGCCTTTCGTTGTTCCCCGTTGGCTCCCTTGTCTTGCTTCACTTGGCTGCCCGGGACCCTTAGGCTCCTGGGCCGCAGGGTCCCAGGAAGGAAGCAGTACACGCCCCCGCCGTCCCCGGGCCTCTGCATTCTCTTTCAAGAGGCTCAAGGTTTGTGGGGAGCCTGGCCACACGCCCCAGGTTAAGAACCCTGCCGCCAGCGCCTTCCCGCGGCCAGAAGGTGCCCCTAGACTCCGCTCTCCTCGAGCCATGTTATGTGAGCTGGCTTACTTATTTCTACCCCTTTGTGTGGTTAGAAAAGCATTTAGGGAGACCTCCAAGAAGCATACCTGCAGTGAAATAATGATCAAGTGTAGGAAATCAGAAACAAAGGGAAATAGCAATTGGGGTCAGGGAGGTCAGGAGCATGGAGCCCCCCCATCCCCCCTCCTCCCCAGAGCTCACGGTTGCTGCCTCTGAGCTTGACAGAGGACTCCAGCTTCCTGGCAGTCAGGAAAGGAGAGAGGGTCTGGTACCAGATCCTCACCATTTGGCAGCAAGTGACAGAGGAACACAGAGCCTTTTCTAAGCATGAGACTATAAAGTAGAATTTCCAAGTGGGATTGTTTTTTTTAATCATTGGTATTATTATTGTACGGGACACTGAACGATAGAGGCATCAATAAGATTTGTTCATAATAAACAGAGTAACAGAATCCACGCGGCCTATTTCTTCCATAGACCCTGGCATCAGATCCGAAGCTGTGATATTATGTAACGGGCGGAGATGAGCTAGTCCTTTGTATGGCCTTCTGGCGGTCTGGCTTGATCCCACCACTAGAATTCAGAGGTGTGGAGGGCTATGCGATGAGCTTCCACGAATGTTGTTTTCTCTGGCAAGGTTTTTGTTAACCACCAGAGAAGCAAAGAGTTGATGGTTCTGTTCTAACTAGAGTTTTGAATTCCGGGGTCTTCCTTGACATTGACACCATCTCCTGTGAATGCTTCCCTTGCGCTGGGGCAAGCCAGGACGTACCGATCACCGCGAATGATTCGTTTGGGACATTGGTACTTTGTCTAAGTTTGGGGACTTAGGCAGTGGGGAGGAGTTCAGATTATTATTATTACTTTTCAGTTATCATTTCTGCCTTCTGAGTTTGTAAATGTTTCTTTTCCGGTGGGGGAAACTCTAAGAGTTGCCCTACCCGAAGGGTTAACTCACCTTGTTAATTGCGGATGTAGCCTTAGGAATGGGTTTTTTAAAGAGCAAGAAAGGATCATGTCCGCTCCAGATCTTTGTGTAGTGACTGTGGTGCGTTGGTAGGTGGAAGATCATGTGGGACTGAACATCAAGGACCAAGAAGGTTATAGAGGAAAACCATGCTGAAAATGGTAGTTTGGACACTTGATGTGTTTAGAGGGTTCAAAACAGCATAACTCCAGCTCTTGGGAAGGCAGCTAGATGAAAGAAAAAATATATGGATGTCTCGGCGTAGCCGGTATTTATGAAGGACCTACTGGCCTGTGTCATGCCCAGCTTGAGTACTCTGCATGTGGGACTCATCTAGAATATGGAGAGTTGGGACTCCCATGCTAGCAGTCTGACCCGAGGGCCCATGTCCTTACCAGCTGCCCCGTCCTGGCTCCTTCATAACAAAGAGGCTCATGGCAAGGGAAAGAACCTGTCATAAACTGTGTACCAAAGGCAGTAACCGTTTTACTCCTGTGTGTGCCAAAAGGAGAAGTATCTCCGCTCCTCACCTAGAGCCTTTTTACTTGTTCTCTAGACACAATGCCAGTGAAATTAGTACTCTTGACATCCCACATCGTAGTAGTTTCCAGTAGAGGCTGAATGGCAACCAGAGAGTTGGTAGTTGGAGGAAGATGGAGCAAAACCTGTACCTCCCAGGAGCTAGTGATATGGGACCGTGTCGTGTAGGCCTCCTTCACTGTACATGGAAGTGTGTCCCAGGATGTCTTCACAGACCTCCATGAGCATTGGTCCTTTTTTTCTTTTTTTTTTTTTAATTTTATTTGAGAGAGCGAGAGAGAGGACAAGCAGGGTAAAGGGCAGAGGGAGAAGCAGACTCCCTGCGGAACAGGGAGCCTGATGCGGGGCTCGATCCCAGGACCCTGGGATCATGACCTGAGCCGAAGGCAGACGCTTAACTAACTGAACCACCCAGGTGCCCCAAACATTAGTGCTTTAAAAATGACCTGTGCTCAGCAGGAAAAGATCCCAAAGTATCCTTTAAGAAGGCAAGAAGCTGAATGATTCATTGATTCATTTCAGAAACCTTTTCACCCAAAGTTCGAATAAGGAGACCAAATAAAGTAGTAAAACTTAGGGGACCAAGTTTCCGTTGTCTGGACTCTTGTACCTAACAGCCACTTCACATCCCAGCAAACATAATCCCTAGTGCGTTTTCTGGACCATTTCCTGAGGAGGGGGCTCCATGACGTTACCCATCTCTGATGCTTCATCTTTCCTCACCAGGCCTCTGTCGTCAGGAGGAATCTGTTTTGTTAGAGCTCTGTCTCTTGTATTTCAGGCAGTCAGGCTTCATTAGAAATGAAAATATTGGGGCAGATAGTATTTTATGCCAGAGTGGGCAAGGAGGACGTGGATAAAGTTGGAAGAAGCTCCCTCCTGCCAACAGAGCAGACCCATTCCCGCCGCTGGGAAGGAGGTTACACCCCAGAGTGTTGCAGAACTTGTACCCAAACCTCAGTTTTCAGAGGGAGGTGGCATCCTTACTTGACAAAGACTTTTTTTGGGGGGGTTGGCGTTTAGGACAAGTCAAAATAAGGCAAAGAATATTTTATTTTTAGAGTTAATATTTTTAATTGTTATTACTTATCTCCATCCCTCCTTAACAAAAAAAAGTATTATTGTGTATAAATACCTCTACTGATTTTTCAGGAAAAAATAAGTTTAAGTATATCTGCTTATCTGGAGATAACTCCTGTTCCTTGTTTCTTTTGTCTGGCAGTATAGTGTTATCCATGTTTGAGAGAATCTCTTTGGCTGGGGTGGTCTGCCTCAAACCTACTCCAGAGATGTGACTCACCCTAAGTGACACACATCATCAGAGGCATCACTAGGGAATTATGGGTTGACTGCAGGAGTTGCACACTGAACAAATAATTCTTCAGTCCTCATCTGCTGTGGGCTTCCTGCAAATCTAACCCATCATCTTCTTTTTCACTTTGATTCATATTTTTCTTTTATAGAAACTAAAACAAAATAAAATATAGGAACTGTAAAAGTTAGGGTTTGGGGTTTTTTTGGTTTGTTTTTTGGGTTTTTTGTTGTTGTTATTGTTTGTTTTTGTTTTTTTGTTTTTGTTTCTTTTTTTTTGGTGTGGGGTACGGAGGACCTTATGGTAGGAAGTAAAAGTATCATTGCTAATTTTTTTCCGTACTTGTCTCTCTCCTGCTCCCTGCCCCTGCCACCCCCACTCTTTTTAGGTATCTAAAATACCTAGGTATGTTCAATTTAAATACACTTCATTACATTTATATTTTTTCAACCCGTGGAAACCACTTAAATCCTTATTTAAGGCACAGAATTTTGAGTAAGGATCCTAGTGTGCCAGGAAGACGGTGTGAGTTCTGAATGCACAGAAATTCTGTACATGCGAGACTCGGGTATTTTAATAAGTTCGTTTTCCTGTTTCTTAAAATCAGGCAGAGGGCTGCATCTGAGAAAGACCCCCCCTCCCCACCTTAGCTGCACTAGGTCGCTCTCAGGGATATCAGGACATACCTCTGCCTTGATTTCCAAGGTGAGGACTGCGGGGAAAACAGACACATTTGGAACCTCTGACAAGTAAGCCTAAATTGTTTATGGGGGCGGGGGGGTGGATAGGAGATAAGCTAAGGAATGTAATTTGTCTTAAGTTTGAAGATATCAGGAAGTGGTCTTATCATTTAGCAGACCCCGAGTGTCTGTAGCAGAGATGATTTCTGTGGATAGAGAGCCAATCCAGCCAGGCATCTCAACTATAAGCCGCCTGAGGGACAAGCAAGAAACCTGAGGAACAGGTAGTTACATTCTGGGCATGTCCTGTTGCGGCAAGCTGCACTCGCTTCCCTGGGCTCTGTAAGTAGGAGTTTTTATGTAATCTTTTGGGAGGGAGGAAAAAATAGCCCCGTGCAGTAAATGAACTCACGGTGTTTAGTTAGGAAAGGAATTTGCTTGTAAGTGGCTCTGATCGCCGCTTGGCAGGAAGTACTTGGCAAGCCGACTTATCTGAGTATTTGTGCTGAGTCGTTGTGAGCCGTAGAAACATTCTGAAGTTTGCTGTAGGAGAGTGTACTCCCAACGTTGCCAGCTAACCCAGTACCAAGCTTCCTTAAAAGCCTTTTTTTCGCCATGGGGCTTTTCTATAAAGCTAAGTAACTAAATTAGACTTCTTAGCCTCTGTGGACTTGCACGTGTTAAAAACGACAAGAGTGGAGGGTGTGGATCGTGTGGTTACATGATCTCATTGAATCCTCACTCCCACTCTAGGGGGTTATATTATTATCCCCATTCTACAGATGAGGAGACTGAGGCGCATGGGGTTAAGTGACTAGCTCAGACTCACGCAACCAGCAGGTGGTGGAGCTCAGGTGACCCTCATGAGTTCTTTTGGAAAGAGGCAGGATGCTTTGAATGTGCCTATTTTCGTTCACAGCAAGTTGTAGGACTTTTTGAATTGGAGATTTGAATATGTAAGTTCATGTTTGGGTCTCTCTTTCTCTGCTTCTCCATTTTAAGGGTCAATCAACTTTAAAGAACGTCTTTGTTTTTAACGGATTCAAAAGTCTAGCCCTGTGCCTGTGTATTAGATCTGGTCTTGAGTCATAGGCTAAAAATGACTAGAACTGGAACCAGGGATATCAGACATGCTCTGGATACCTTCCTTTGATGAAATGTGGCTTTAAAAATAGTGACTTGAATGTACCTCAAGGAGTCATCAGAGGCTTCTGCATAGGTATTTACAGGAGAGAAGGCTAAAGAAGAAAGCTCCGGAAACAGGTGGAATGTGTAACACCAGTGCCCTGTTCTGGCTTTTGTTGATGAATTATTTAAACTTTGAAAGGAGGAAAAACACTTGCAGGACTGAATGTAGAGTAATTATTATGATACCATCGTATCAGCAAGACCCGAGTTTTCTTTTTGTTAAAGATGGTGGTGTTTTTAGGGGGCTTCAGTGTAGTAAGTTTGTTACTTAGTATGCTTATCCCGACTCTTGAAATATATTTAATTCTACCAGTTTCTTGAGTTTATTAAGGAGATTTGTAGAATCACAGAGAATCAGCCTGTTAGAAATCTCTGTCTTCTCTTTTTTTGGCTGGATCACACCTAAAACAACCCCGATGAAAAATCTACCCTGTTTCAACGACCTCTAGGGAGAACATATTCTAGAACATCCCTCCATAACTCATTCCAGTGCTTAACAACCCCGAGATTTAATGTTTAGAAATCGGTTTCTTATATATGAATGAAAGAAACTTCCAAATATAAAATATTATGAAAAGCCATGCATTATGTAAAAGACTTCCCATTCAGAAAAAAAAAAATCAGAAAGTACATAGCTGAAAAGAATCTCTTTATTACGATAGTAGATCTACGATACCTAAAATAGAAAATTTTTAAAAAAGCATTTTTTCCTTCAAGAGTTTTTCATCCCCCACTGGACCCAGGGCTACCTCAGGATTATGTAGCTGCATGTGTTTTGGAAAGTTCACCTAATATCTCAAGGAAGGTGAAAAAAGCCCAACAGTAATACACACACACACACACACGTACAGTTTCCTAAGCAGTTTGTTCACACACACACACACACATACACACACACGTACAGTTTCCTAAGCAGTTTGTTCTAATTCCTCACATTCCTCCTGTCAAAATGTTTGCTTATACTCTTCTTGCATTGTCATTTAAGCCCATTTCTAAATGGTGTTTGCTGGAAATTGAATAAATGTGTCTAATTTTTCATAATGTACGTCTTTGTATGGTTAATTATTAAGGCGCCCTGAAGTATATAGACTATTATTTTATTACCGTTTAATAGTTTTAACTTTTCGTAGAAAAGATACAGAAAATGCTTGGGAGAATGCTTCTCAGAGGTTTTAACAGCTTACTGAGGTTTTTTTTTTTCCATTTCCTAATTCATCTGGTAGCATCCCTAATCTTACTTATAATTTTGAAGTAAGTAAAAATGTAACTATGAGGAGAGACAGAACACTTCTTACTTTCGGTCCATACCTAGCAATCAGTTTAAACTCCTGAAGTTTAATGTGGAAAATTGCGTTAAATTAACTTATTAAGTACATTTTGATAAGCTTGATGATTGCATATCCCTTTATTCTGTTAGCATGAGAAAAAATGCTCCCTTGAATCTTAATATTTGCTGGTTTTTATAGGTGGAAAGAGCAGATTTGCTCCCCCGCCTCCACTGAATGTTTTTAGAAACATTTTCTAATATGTAGTAAAACAAAAAAAACAAAAAAAAAAAAAATTCAGTTCCTGAGATGCATTGATTAAGCCTGAAATGTGCCTTTTAGGTCATTAAGGGAAAATGTGTGCCCCTTTCAGTTCACATGGGAGGGCTGGCCAACGTGCTGGCTGTATTTGGAAAGTGAGGGTCAGGCTGCTGAGGGTCTGCCTCAAGTCCCCCCAAGGTGCAGTTTGCAAAATGTGATTTTAGGACCACACCCAAATTGCATCTGACTGTTCCGTGACTCCCTTACTTTTCTGAACTCTTGAATGCACCTGCAATTCTTATTAAAAAAAAAACAAAAAACAACAAAAAACAACGAACTACTCTGGAGCTACATTACATGCTGACCATCCGCTCCTTGGATGGACGTACTCCTTGAGTCATTTTTGGACCATTTCAGCCGTGTCCATCAGTGAATGCCATTGCCCTATGGGGATAGATGCCTGGTTCTTCTTAACTTTTTCCCCCTCCCCGCCCCCCCGCCCTCCCTCCTTCCTCATCTCCTTTCCTCCCCCTCCTCCCTTGCTGGAGATGTTCAGTGCTCCCCGAGGCGGGGGGCAGCGGGCAGGCCGGGGTGGCTGCAGGGCGCCGGCCCGCCCGAGCTGCCCATGTCGCTCTTGTCCCGCAGGCCCGGGGCCGGAGCTGAGCGGCCCGAGCACCCCGCAGAAGCTGCCGGTGCCCGCGCCCAGCGGCCGGCCCTCGCCCGCGCCCCCCGCCGCCGCCGCCGCGCAGCCGCCCGCGGCCGCCGTGCCCGGGCCCTCGGTGGCGCAGCCGGCCCCGGGGCAGCCCTCGCCCATCCTGCAGCTGCAGCAGAAGCAGAGCCGCATCAGCCCCATCCAGAAACCGCAAGGCCTGGACCCGGTGGAGATCCTGCAGGAGCGCGAGTACAGGTACCACGCACCCCGGCCCCGGGGTGGGGGCTGGCAGCCGTGTCCTCGTGGGGACCACCGAGCCCGGCGGGGGGCGGGGGGGGGGCGCCCTGCCCTGTGGACAAGGCACAGGCCGAAACTCATGCTACAGGAAGGACCTCAGAACCAGCGTCTGCTTGCCATTGGGGTGGCTGTGGGTGGGCAGGACTGTGATTTTCATGCCTCGAGTCAGAAAAAGGTCATCACCCCCGTGACACGCCAGGCACTGTGCTGGGCCCTCGGGAGGCAAAGACCAAAGCCCAGCCGTGAGAGCTTGCGGATCCCAGAAAGCGGTCCTCCCACCCTTAGCCTGTGCAGTGCCTTGTGGTTTGTCCTTTTATCCTCCAGAGATGACTCTGAGCTGGCCGGTTGTTGCGGGTGTCCTGCCGGCCAGACCTTCAGGTTAATGACCCATCTCATGACGCTAAAGCATTCTTAGTGGCTCAGTATAATATATTCTTCGTTTTAATTTGTGCATTTGTGGATCTGCTGCCCGGTCCAGCCTTCGGGGTAAGCTGTCTTCATGCAGCGTCCATATTTAAACTCTTACTCCAGAAACTTAATTTTCGCCTGATTTGGCACATTCATCTACATCCGTGGTTGGCAAACCTTTTCTGTAAGAGGCCAGGTGGTAAACATTTTACCCTTTGCGGACCCATAGCAAGGGTCCCTCAGCTCGGCCCTTACCACGTGAGAGCATCCACAGACAATAATGCTCTGGCTGTGTTCCAGTAAAACTTTATTTGCAGAGCTGGCCTGTGGACAGGCTGGAGTTAGCAGACGCTTCATGTAAATAAATGGTTAATGTTAACCAAAAAGAGAGTCCATGAGTAAGGAGTCAAGATAAAACACGGCTAAGATCACTATCTCTGGAGTTGGCCCGTAATGCGGGCTCGGTCACTTACCAGCTGTGTTACCTTGGTCAAGTTACATCTCTCTCTCTCTCTCTTTTTTTTTTTTTTTTAAGATTTTATTTATGTATTTACTTCAGAGAGGGAGAGAGCGAATGTGAGTGGGGCAGAGGGGTAGAGGGAAAGGGAGAGAGAATCCCAGGCAGACACCTCACTGAGTGTGAAGCCTGACGCGGGGCTCAGTCTCATGACCCTGAGATCTTGACCTGAGCTGAAATCAAGAGTCAGACCCCTCACCTACTGAGCCACCCAGGCACCCCAAGTTACATCTCTTTTCTGTGACTCACTTTCCTTTTATGTTAAAAGAGAGTCTTACAGTACCTCTTGTAGGGGGAAGATAAAGTGATACAAAGACTTTCAGGACATATCAGCTATTATTGTTTCCCAATTCTTATTTCCTTCCAAAGAAAATTAAAGTTTGGAAATTATAGGGAATGTTAGTAAATAACATCAAGCTCCCTTTAAAGACATTACCTGGGTCTTTATCAAAAAACACATGACTTATTTGTTATTAGATTAAAATGCTACGTTGCCAGCTTTGAGAGTAACTCTGTGAAAGAAGGGGCGCCTGGGTGGCTCAGTCGGTTAAGCGACTGCCTTCGGCTCAGGTCATGATCCTGGAGTCCCGGGATCGAGTCCCGCGTCAGGCTCCCTGCTCAGCAGGGAGTCTGCTTCTCCCTCTGACCCTCCTCCCGCTCATGCTCTCTGTCTCTCATTCTCTCTCTCTCAAATAAATAAATAAAATCTTAAAAAAAAAAAAAAAACAACAACTCTGTGAAAGAAATCACAGTAACATGCCATTAAATGCCCTTAGCTTTTTGGATGAAGAGTAGAGCTTTGCTCTCATTACTATTACTAATCCTCGATGAAGAGTTTTATACTGCTGTTTCCCGAATTTTAGGTACCCCTAGAGAGCTAGATATGCGTCAGTCCGCTGGTATTGCTGTGTTGATGCGCAGATCACTGTGCGATATGAAAGTCAAACATCAGCGCTATGCTCTCATTTGGGGCAGAACTTTTTTCATATGCAGTACTTTCTTTATGTTTCTACTGAATAAAAAAAGTCAGAAGTATTTCTTTTAAAAGATTTACTCATTTAAGAGAGAGAGCTCGCACGCTCGCAAGCTAGGAGAGGGGTTGAGGGAGGGGGGAAGCAGAGCCCGATGTGATGCAGGGCTCGATCTCACGACCCTGAGATCATGACCTGAGCCAGTGTCAGGAGTTGGCCGCTTAACCGCCTGAGCCACCTGGGCACCCCCACAGGTATTTTTTAAAAAGACAGTAAAGGGAGGGGCGCCTGGGTGGCTCAGTCGGTTAAGCAACTGCCTTTGGCTCAGGTCATGATCCTGGAGTCCCGGGATCGAGTCCTGCATCGGGCTCCCTGCTCGGCGGGGAGTCTGCTTCTCCCTCTGACCCTCCTCCCTCTCATTCTCTCTCCCTCTCAAATAAATAAATAAAATCTTTAAAAATAAAAAATAAATTAAAAAAATAAAAAATAAAATAAAAAAGACTGCAGATATATTGAGAGATTGTACCTACATCTAACGAGGTTAAGATACCTCCTTACTTGTTATTAAAAGAGTCAATCTAGGGCGCCTGGGTGGCTCAGTCGGTTAAGCGACTGCCTCCGGCTCAGGTCATGATCCTGGAGTCCCGGGATTGAGTCCCGCATCGGGCTCCCTGCTCGGCGGGGCGTCTGCTTCTCCCTCTGACCCTCCTCCCTCTCGTGCTCTCTGTCTCTCATTCTCTCTGTCTCAAATAAATAAATAAAATCTTTAAAAAAAAAAAAGACAGCAAAGGGATAGAGGAGTATCGGTTGGTTACTCTAAGATCCCGACTTCCTAGGAGCTAACATTTCCCCCTTCTTTGAACTACCAGTACAGTTGTCATATCATGCAAACGACATTCATAACAAAGACACTCTCTGTACCTAGAAACACATCTGGACTTTTTTCCTTACTCGGCCTGTGTTGTGGGTGTGCGTGTATTTTACTGACTCCTAAATTTTCTTTATGGTTTTTACCGGAACCTTATTTGCAGGCCTTTCTGGTCATGAGCCCATTTTAGCCCCTTTTTCAGAAGTGATTTTTTTTTTTTAAAGATTTTATTTATTTATTTGAGAGAGAGAGAATGAGAGACAGAGAGCATGAGAGGGAGGAGGGTCAGAGGGAGAAGCAGACTCCCCGCCGAGCGGGGAGCCCGATGCAGGACTCGATCCCGGGACTCCAGGATCATGACCTGAGCCGAAGGCAGTTGCTTAACTGACTGAGCCACCCAGGCGCCCCAGAAGTGATCTTAATGGATGGTCTCCCAAAGTATATAGGACTAAGTAGTACAATGTAGCCTATCCTGGGCTGTGAAATGCTTTGATCTTCCAGTCCCGTATCAATAAGAGAAAAGTATACGTGTCAGTATCTTTTAAATTATAAGCCCCGCAGAATGTGGTGTGATGGCTATTTTTCATTTATTATCATTGCTATAAATGTCTCCTCTTCGGTAAAGCCACATGGCTTCCGAAACCATCCCTCTGGCAACCCTGGGTCTGAGAAGCTGGTGGGGACTTTGGACTGGAACTTTCCCGTGGCCATCTTGAGAAGAAGCGTAGGTTTCCACTGGTAGCCTTGTAGGGCATCTTTTATCTTCCTTGGTCAGAGAGTGATAGCTGACTTCTCTTTTTTATTATTTTTTTAATTTTATTTTATTATGTTAGTCACCATACAATACATCATTAGTTTTTGATTTGGTGATCCACGATCCATTGTTTTCGTATAACACCCAGTGCTCCATGCAGTACGTGCCCTCCTTAATACCCATCACAGGGCTAACCCATGCCCCCAACCCCCTCCCCTCTAAAACCCTCAGTTTGTTTCTCAGAGTCCATAGTCTCTCATGACTTCTCTTTTTTTTTTATTTTTTTTTTTTAAAGATTTTATTTATTTGCAAGAGAGAGAATGAGAGACAGCGAGCATGAGAGGGAGGAGGGTCAGAG
>NW_023270615.1:12398967-12472705 GCF_011800145.1 Mirounga leonina
GCGAGCATGAGAGGGAGGAGGGTCAGAGGGAGAAGCAGACTCCCTGCCGAGCAGGGAGCCCGATGTGGGACTCGATCCCGGGACTCCAGGATCATGACCTGAGCCGAAGGCAGTCGCTTAACCAACTGAGCCACCCAGGCGCCCATGACTTCTCTTTATGGAGATAAATTGTTCAGCTGCAGAGATTAGTTACATTTCTCCTTCAGAAAGGGTTAGATCAAGTGCTCTTGTAAGAGAGCGAAGGAACTCTTCCTTTTGCCCCTCGTTGAGAGAACGGCTCACTCATCTTTAGCACCAATAACTGGAGGGGTCCAGTGTATCTTTATCTTCTCATTGAGTATTTGAGCAAGGTCTAAGGAAAAAAAAAAGAACTCTTTTATAATTTTATAAACTTGGTTGGAGCAAAAATCATCTGTCAGAAACTCTAACAGATTGTTCATTTCTTTGACCATTGTAATATCACTTACCTCATCTATAAAAATTGAAAGGAAGTTGTCAGAATCTCAGATTTCTTTCTAACTTTTAAGTCATTTGGCTGTTTCTCTTGTTCATCATAAAATCAGAATTTTGACAGATTGACCTTCTTTATTCAGCAAGAGCATAAATAAGTTTCTGCCGGTGGACTGTGAACGCTTTGCCTCAGATCTGTACAAGTCCTGCCATTAAAACATTTTGTTCCCATTTAAATAGGATCCTTTCTTTTTGACCATCTTTCTCTTAATAATGGAACTGACTGCCTTTTTCTGTAGTAAGTGTCAGAGAGAGATTTCCAGTGCTTTTTTTTTCCACACCCCCCCCCCCCCCCCCCGGTCTTTCTGGCAATTTCCTTGCCCTATCCGTATACCTAACTTCTGTTCTTCCACTCCAAGGTAGATATTTGGGCAAAAGGGCTCCGGGTTTCACATTTGCATGCAAACTAATTCCACAAATATTTGCACAGAAGATGCACTTCTCATTCCAAGGAGGGTATCTGAGAAGAGCCCCGTTGCATCATGCTAGCCCTCTTCGGGATCACTTCTGAATTTAGCCTGAACACGGTGGCGCACCTTGCTTCAGGAAGCAAGCGTAGCCTGCTTAGCCTGCTTTTTGTCCTTCCCTGCTCCCCATTGCAACCCTGAAATTCCTTCTCGAAAATTACCAAGGGCCATTTTATAAGCAGAGTTACAAAAAGTCAGTCTCCCTCTCCCTCCCTCTCTCTCTCTTTTTTTTTTTAAGTGTCACTCAGCTTCTTGAAGGAACAAAATGTACCAGTGTCATTTTCTGTTCAAATAACTCTCCTACAGGAATCATAAACTTCTCCTCTGGACCTGAACAAATATTCTGTTACCTTTAATGGAACTCTTTTTCTTGCCGGAACAGTAACCCCTCTTGATTTACTGTTCAATCTGTATGAAAAACCGGAGTGACCTAATTCTGCTTCAATTTTCTGTGCTCGTGAGGACACTAAATGAGTCTCCTGCAGTTATGCAGTATTGCTTGTGTTGTTGTTTCTAGAAGTTTAGAATCCTGAATCTCTTTATCAGACTACCTGCTGAATCCCATTGATGGGGAGATGAAATTGTCTGGAGAGGAGCATTATTTAAAATGAAGATTTCTATTAACAACGACAACAACCACGGCAAGGAGATAAAATTTCCTACATTAAAGGAGCCCCTCCCATACCCTCGCTACCCACCCACCATGTACTGAATCGAATGCATATAATTTTACTCTGGAATCTCCCTTTCCTATTCTATAGTTTAAATGTTTGCACTTTGCACTTCTTGCCTCCCTTTCGTAAAAGAAGGATTCTTTTGTGCCGGGGAAGCTGAGATTGACTGACAAATTACCAGGCCCTTTGGAGAAGCAGACATTTCAGGAAGAAGGGTCCCCCCCCCCGCCCCCGCACACACACACCGGCTCCCCACCTACTCTGAGGCTCCATCTGCCCCCAGTCCCCGCCTCCCCGCCCCCCTCCATCCCCACCCAGTCTGTGTGATTTAATCTCTATACCCTCAGCCCCGTTGTCCTAAGATTATTTGTTTAGTCCTATTTCCAAGGACCTTTAGAAGATTAAGGAAAAGCAGCTATGCCTCTAATTTCACACCTGACCCACTTCGTCAAAGAGAGAAAACCAGAATATCAAGGGATGGTTGGAGTTCTGGGATATTCAAATGAAAAAGGTCTGCAGTAAATCTAGAACCAAGGAAGTGGCATGACCAAATCAATGGCCCTCATCTACCATGCTGTAATATTTATTTTTCCTGTAGTATGGCCTTCATTGTACATGAGTAAAGTTGTTCTGTTTAGGGTGTTTTTTTTTTTCTCATTTAAATTACATATTGGAAAAAAAAACCGTGATAGGTTTTTCTATCAATATTGTAGTTAAGATGCATCATCTTTGGCTATATCTGGAGATTTTTGGCTATGTCACTATTTAAAAAATTGAATTGGACAAATGAAATGGACCTTTGTTCCTACAGTGAAAAATAAAAAAAAAAAAACCCCATAATACTCATCCCATGAGTATCAATAGTAAAAGAATGTTGGGTAAGCCTGAACAATTTGATCAAAAGAGTAAAATGGTGGAAGTTTATTATTTTTTATTTTATTTATTTAATTTTTCTATTTCAAAACTGATGGAAGTTTCTTATTGTTGTTTGCGCTCACAAATGTTTAGTCTGTTGCACAGTTAAACCACTTAAAGGTGTGATTGCTTGTGTTGGTACATACAGCTGAAATAACAGGGTGATAACATACTAATAGCACATTATGACAATAAATCATTCAGTAAATCAGAATTAATAACATGTGTGTACCAAATAAGATAGGAATCTGCCATAATGTTTCCAGTGAAGTCAGTGAAAAAAATATGTGTTTCTCTTACTATCATTTTCGAAGTTTTGAAAAAAATGACATTCCCTTCTCTACCAGAGCAAACAGCTCTAAGTTTGGTTTTGTTGTTGTTGTTGTTGTTGTTTTTAAAGCACTCATTTTGATATTCGGGCTAAATGAAGTATTAAGATATTTTGTGACATCTAGGTCAGACAAGATTTTACTTTTTCGTGTTAACACAGAGCATCATAAAGGCTGACAAAACCATAATACGGATTTGTATTTATTTATTTATTTATTTTCCTTTTTCCTTTTTTTTTAAGATTTTACTTTTTAAGTAATTTCTACACCCAACGGAGGGCTTGAACTCACAACCCTGAGATCAAGAGTCACGCGCTCCACCGACTGAGCCAGCCAGGCGCCCTGCATAATATGAATTTTTACAAAAATCTTTAATTATCATCTTTTATTAGAGTTGAGGTCCAGGAAAGCGGTAGTTAGGAAATGTATACTAATTATCTACGGTGTCACTGCAGGTACCAGGTGAATCACTAGCTCTGTGAAGTCGGCCTGTTTCTTGCTATCTCCAAACCTGAATTTTCTCATCAGTAAGATGGGACCATTATTAGAATTTACCTGGTAGGGGTGCGTGCGTGTGTGCAACAGAGACAGAGACAGAAGGAGAGAGGGAGGGAGGGAGAATTAAAGAAAATTGTGCATTAGATACACCTTAGTGTAGTTAATGTTAACTTAGTTTAACTTACTACCTTTTACTGTTCTTCAGGAAATCTGTTCCAAGACGTTCCTGCCCCAAATTTGGAGGGAGGAGGTAGTTCTAAAAATAGATTTAAATGGTGTGTAATTATTTGTAAGGATGGGATCCAGGTGAACTCTGGAGCCAGTTTATATGGGTAACAGTAAAAGTATCCCAACTGAGTGAAGAAAGTGGGATGTCTTTTCTCTTCTCTTCTGCCTTTATTATGAAGAAGGGCCTGCAGTTATATTTTTGAGGATGTCTGGGATGAGAATCCCCAGCAATCCTTTTCTAGAAATTCGTAGATTTTGAACACTCTTACTTCACCATCTCCTGCTGCCCCGAGCCTGGTTTTTAAAAATGCCCAGTTTGCCTCTTCTTTTCTCAGACAAGCACTGCTCATAGAGGAAGTGGTTGTGGTCGGCACGGCTCTCTCTGAATGTTTTGGGTTGGCTGATTTCTGTGGGCTTCAGCAGCACCTAAAACTGCTCTTGTTCACTCAGCTTTAACGGCTGTTGTCATCAGCATCTTGACAAGGAGGGCAAATAGCCCGGTTGCCTGGGACAGAGCTAAAACTTAAGAAGAAAACTCTCGTCTCAGCTCTGCGCTCTGGCTGGCTGGGTGTTTGGGAGCCAATGCCACGGTCCCGTCTCTCGTTTTCCCTCTGTTCAAGACAAGCTATGGCACTTGACTTCCCTCCTAGATGCATCATGAGCCCTTCTTCTTCTGGGTGTTAGAGAGAGGTTAGTGAAGAAGGCCAGAGTGTTCGGTAACACGTAGCACCTGTCTGCGTTCATGCGAAGGTAGCTTTTCTCTGTTTTACATCAGAAACTCTAGTTGGGTGTCAGAAATTGGCCGGCCGGCAACGTCTGGAATGTGTCTTGCCAGGAACTTAGACCCGAGGGTTATTGTTTATCATTAAGGCTAAATCGTAATGTATATTTCCACCTCTCCCTTCCCTCATTTCTTCGTCTCCTCTAGGCTCCAGGCTCGCATAGCTCACAGGATACAAGAACTGGAAAATCTGCCTGGCTCTTTGCCACCAGATTTACGAACCAAAGCAACCGTGGAACTGAAAGCACTTCGGTTACTCAATTTCCAGCGTCAGGTAATACCTTTTCCCCAGTGAATCTGAGATGTAGGAAATAAATGTGAGTCTGTTCAATACTGTTAGAAAGATATAAACTTAGTAAAATAGTATATCTTTTAGACCAGCCACATAGAGCTAAAAGTAATGAGGATGAATTGCTTATTATTCTATATATATATTTCTTTTGCTTCTGTATATCAGAGACATTTTTTTCCCTTCCATATTATGGTTTCCAAAGTCAGAGTAATGGCATTTTGTTACCGTGGATGAAACCTCGAGAACAAATGGGATAGCTTGCCTTTATGAGTGCAAAGAAAAACAAGAAGGTGGGAGAGCAGGATCAGAGCCTCTTCTGTAAACACAAATGTAAAATCCTAGCCATGACGATGAAAATAATCTTAACAAATACGATAGCCACTCTGCTAAATGAATAGCTCATCATTTACAGAAACACATAAAACTGTTTGTCCCCATCACACCCCCACGTGGTGACTGATCAGTTGATGATCATCTCTTTTTCTTGCTCTGGTTCTTAGTAGTTACTGATGAATCAAAGCTAGCATGATGATCTATTTTACCATTGCTAAATTACTAGGGAAACGAAGGAGCGCTAATTTTTACGTTGGTGAGTTTGGCTTTGTGGACCCAAAAGGTGCCGGTCTCCCGGTCTGCACACTGCCTCATTTAGCCAAAGGGGAAGAGGAGCGCGTATTCCTCAGGCCGGTGGGTTGACTTGGTGAAAGTCTTGGGGGGGTGCAAAATGAATTATTAATGAATGAAAGGAATTTGCATGACTCAGTATGTTGCAGGATGTGACTGAAATCGCAAAGCCACCCCACTTGCCTCTGTCCTATGAACCTGGGAGTACACTTGCCCTCTTGGTTATAATGTCACAAGAGGACATCCATGGTGGTGGGGAACTAGCTGGCCACAGCTCTGTGGGAGTAAAAGAAAGAAAATAAAAGGCTCTGAGTCCCATTCACTTCCTTTCTTACAGGCGACGTCCTACCATGCATTGATAAAGTGCTTAATCCAGTATTGTTAAATGAGTAATAACCAAGTAGATTTTCACAAATGAGATTATATTCAGATTCACTTCACTATGCTGGACTCTTACCGGTTTCTGATTTTTTGGTTGATATTGTGGAAAAATCCATGATCTGTGGAGTTTCCCAGTAAATTAACTCTAGTTGATGCTGACTTGAGGTTGAATCGAATTCCTGTTTTAATGTATATTCCCAACCCCGACCCCCAGCTACCACCACATAACGTCCAACATGGATAACACATCACATTGATGATAATCTAAGGGAAGTCCATGATACAGTGTGAAACCTAAATATCTTGACGAATATCCTCATTGGGAGTGGGAGGAAGCCAACGCCAGGATCTCCCATCTTTCGTATGAGAATGAACATTGCATTAATAGTGTTTGAGTACCTGCTGCTATTGTACGTGAACAGGAAGTCATTTTTCTACTCTTTTTTGCAGAGCATCATTAAAGTTAATCTCTAGACACAAAGAGAATGTTAGTATGGCACTTAAAATGAAGTAAAATATTTCAAAAGCTCTTTAACTAATTAATATCATTAGAATAATTAAGCGGGATGAATGAATTTATTTAAAACCCCAAGACAACGTCGGCTTTTTTTCAGTGTCACAGTGCTGGGGTTTTTTGTTGTTGTTGTTGTTTGGTTTGTTTTTTAGGTTGTTTTTTGTTTTGTTTTGTTTTGTTTTGTCTTGTTTTGTTCTGTTTCCTTAATCTGAACGGCTTGGAAAGAAAACTTATGCCATCTTTGAAAACACCACATAAATTTGGCACGGTTTAGTCCCTTGGTTTACAGAAAGGTCCGCTGTGGTGGTGCACCTTCTAGAGCCCCCCCGTGTGCCCGTGCTGACCGGGAGCTAGGGCAGGGCCCAGGAGCCAGGCCTTGCATCTGGTGAGGCTCTCCAACCACTCTCCCCTCTGCCACCCCGACAGCTGAGACAGGAGGTGGTGGCCTGCATGCGACGGGACACCACGCTGGAGACGGCCCTCAACTCCAAAGCCTACAAACGGAGTAAGCGCCAGACGCTGCGGGAGGCCCGCATGACGGAGAAACTGGAGAAGCAACAGAAGATCGAGCAGGAGAGGAAGCGTCGGCAGAAGCACCAGGTACCGAGACCTGGGCTGTGCGCCCCCACGCTGGCAGAGACGCCCCGACCGAGCCCTCAGGCGGGGTCCGGAGGCCTGGAGAATGGACCGGGGTGTGAGGTGGGAACATCACAGAGCAGAAAGGCTCCTGGGAGCTCCCGTGGGCAGACTGGCCCATGGAACAGGCAGGGGGGAAAAACAGGCCATGCCAGGGACATGGGCGGCCTGCCCACGGCCTCCTGTGGCGGGGATGAGATGGGGGATTGTGCTTTCTGGATACCAGGCAGGTGTCCTCTTCATCATCCCACCCGCAGATGCCCGCCGCATGGGCATGGGAGAGTTGCCAGGGGCAAAATCCTCAGGAGCAGGAACTTGGAAAAGGAAAGAAGAGAGCACATGGTTATTTTTATAGCAAATATAAATACAGTCTCCTGGGCTTTTCCAGGGCCCAGTTGGAGGTTTCATAGGGGCAGATATTTTAAAACATTCCTTTCTAGGCGTTTGGAAGTAGTTTGATGGAGAGTTTGATTTTGCATTACAAACCTTTACATTGTGTTTGTATTCCTGTGCTTAATTTAGTGCCCGGTGTTAGTTTCCTTTTGAAAGATGTTAGCTGTCCGTTGGTACACGTTTCCTCTCCTGTCTTTCAAAAGTCGATCCAAATAAGGTGGAGGGGTGGCGAATCATGGTGCTGAGGCATTTGAGTTAGAGCAGAAGGGGCATTACTTTTGTAACCTGGTTCTCCCTGGAAATATCTGCCTACCTTGGGCTGACTGGAGGGTGATTTGCTTTCAGTTTTATCCTTGCCCGTTTTGCAGGCATCTGTCACATCCTTGATCTTGCTGTTTTCACGAGGCCTTATATCTTTGAGGTCCTAGAGGCTTCCCTTCCACAAGCTGGTGCCTTTGAGAGGCTGCTTTTCCCACTAGCCCCAAAGCCCACAGCTCAGCTACCAAGAGACATCCCAGGGCACCTGCCCCACAGAAGATTCTAGTCTTCTGCTGTTGTGAAAGGCTTCCTGAGCGTTTTCTTGGGCTCCATGGATGACACTGGGAAGTAGACTTTAAGTATCCTTTTCCCTCCTCCCTTCGGGGCCTGTAGGAATACCTGAACAGCATTTTGCAGCATGCAAAAGATTTTAAGGAGTACCATCGGTCTGTGGCCGGGAAGATCCAGAAGCTATCCAAAGCAGTGGCAACTTGGCATGCCAACACCGAAAGAGAACAGAAAAAAGAGACGGAGCGGATCGAAAAGGAGAGAATGCGGAGGCTGATGGTAAGGGGCTCACCTGCGGGGACCCCGGGCAGTGGGGTTCCGGCATGCACCTGTATTGAGAATGTTAAATATGCCATCTCAAGAGTGGGTAAAAGCGGCTTATCAAATATATGAACACGCGCCTTTGAACTTCATATGGATGGAGTAAAAATATCTCCTTTCTGAACGATGCATGCCACAAACCCAGGGCCACAGCTGATGAGTATTTAATATCTCCATGTCCTGGGGTGGCCTTGCTGTGCAGAATATAGCTTCTCGCATCAAGGCAGGTACCCCAGTTCATAGGAGGTTTAACAACCAGATCTAGAAGGATGGATATGCTCGTTCTTTTTAAAATATTGCCACTTTTGAGACTAATGACACAAGTTATTTTGAGCAGATGCGTCATTAACTTGTATCTTGGACTCGAAGGTCTGTTGCTTAAAGCCGCTGGTGCTTATCCCTTTTTTTTTTTTTTTTTTTTTTAGTGGTAGAAATTTCTCCCTTCTAGTGTAAAAAGTGATTTTTAAGTTAACTTTGAAATGTTACTTTTTTGGTTATGGCTGTGTTATTGTCAAAGGCTATTCACGGATCATTACCTTTGTGCTGTTATTTTTTAATGGGTAGATACATACAGAAGGGATCAGTTTACATCATTGGCCTGGGAGTCTGGTTTTATTGACCGTTCATTTTTGGAATCGGACCTCAGAGCACACTGTGGGTTTTAGAAAAGCGTGTGTGCTCTCTAATGATAGGAGACCTGCACATTCTACCTTGGACATAGTGCCCGAGTATGGGATGGAGATGAAATTGTTAGCTTTGGCCCCTAATTACATCCCTGGAAAATTCCAAGTGACACTGTCTTCATTGGTGGTATTATGGTTTGCATTTTGTTTTCATTACCTTTTTTGGATTCCAGAGAGTTAACACCATATTTTAAAAGGCTCTGCGTCCATGTACCACTAAATCTTGCCATCTTCTCCCACCTCCCTCTCCATTTTGGGGGGGGGGGAGGGGCGGGGAAGGAGAAGACTGTCCACGAGGTTTCCACCCAGCTAGGGAGGCCATTTTTATAGTGACCTGAGCAGCAAGCAGTCAAACTTGTCTGATTCAGCTGGAGAGAAACTGTATTAGAACTTCAGTAACAGATTGGCTTGACACTAATGATTAGGCATTTGCAAATCATTAATTTTTGCAATTAAATGATGGAATATACAGATAACAGAGAAACTGAAGTTTTTTATCACTCTTTCTTCAAGTGAGATCAACCATAACCAAAAGCAATTAGAGTTATAATAGCATTTGAGGTTCGTGCTCATCCACGGGGCAGACAGCAGCTAGACTGAGTGATAAAACTTCCGTCACTTGGGGAGAAAGCTGGAGTGACGCCCCTGGACTGAAGATCCTCAGCTCGGCTGCAGTGCACTTGCCTCTTGAGGATTTTGTGACACGTCCCTTTTATCCTGCGTCACACTGGGGAAAATATTTTGAGATGTCCTTTTATTGGGATGTATAAAAGAGATTTCTCCTGAAATGGCTCCGAGGACATCAGAGTTTTTATGGCACTTAACCTCATAATGTTG
The DNA here is from genome assembly GCF_011800145.1 of Mirounga leonina. Lineage (NCBI taxonomy): Eukaryota > Metazoa > Chordata > Mammalia > Carnivora > Phocidae > Mirounga > Mirounga leonina. Next base: position 12,408,597 of record NW_023270615.1, read on the forward strand.
CTTAATGGGAGGCAGAGGTGGAAGTTACTGTACTGTTTTATGGCTCAGCAGTATCGGACTCCGGGTGCTAAATGCCTTGCCTGCAGTCACCTAGGCGCACCATGCCGTGCCGATCGGTGACAAAAATGCCCCCAGATTGGACATTTGCTCTCAACCACCACGTTTGTAAAGCTTTTACATACGAGAAGTTACACTAGTCAAAGTCCATTTGAGTCTTTGCCCTTAGACATGCTTATTGAAATGTTTCTGAATGAAACGATAGTATGTCTGGAATCGGCCGCAGGGCAATCCAGTTTGGGATTGGGAAGGGGAGTTGCGGGAAGGGTAGCCACGAGACAGGAGTCTTCCTGAGTTCATTTCGGTTGCTTGGTGTTGGTTATATGAGAGACTATACTCTTCTCCCCACTTTGGGTTGTTCTGGAAAATTCCCATGCTTCCAAGTGAAGGATACAGTCGGATGGTGAATTGTCAAATTTTCAGATCTTTTTTTTGTGCAAAGGAACCTCAAAAAACACAGAAGTGAGTCAAAGTGCTTGCCCACACCGGGTAGATAGTGTGGTATTGGGTCCTGACCCTGCCACGGAGCCCGTGTCCTGGGACTCGGGCGGGCATTGCGCTCCCAGGCCGCACCCCAGTCCCGGATTGTGCACGGTCACTCCCGCAGCCTGGATCATTCCATTCACTGTGCTCACCACCAGTCAGAGTTCAGACGGTGATGGGGAGCGCTGAGTGGACAGTGGAGCTGCCATCCCATCTTTACTGTGCTCTGATTATGTCCCTCTTTTCCTTAATAGGCTGAAGATGAAGAGGGCTACAGAAAACTGATCGATCAAAAGAAAGATAGGCGTTTAGCTTACCTCCTGCAGCAGACCGATGAGTATGTGGCCAACCTGACCAACCTGGTGTGGGAGCACAAGCAAGCCCAAGCAGCCAAAGAGAAGAAGAAGAGGAGGAGGAGGAAGAAGGTGAGCGCCCTAATGGTGTGAGGGAGGGAACCAGGCGCGCCAGACGGGATGTTGGAGGTGAGCGTGTGATGGGTGGGAGGTGAGCAGAAACGGTTCAGGCCGTATTTTCCTTGTTCCATAGCGTGTTTCAGAATGAAGCGTATAGGGTCAATAGAAAAAGGAAAAAAACGTGGGCACACGTAAGTGTTTGCTTGAGGTTAATGCTGGTGTGGTAGGGCCATGAAAATGGAGCAGAAAAGGCAGAGTGCAGTTGGAAGGAACCCAAGGAGGGTGTGAGGGACGGCTTTGGGTTGCTTTCAGAGCCTCCTTCCTGTTTGTTCAGACGGGCAGCCATGCCCAAATGGTGCGTTCAGTTCAGCTGCCCTGATTGTGCTAAGGGGAGTGGGCAGGCCAGGGTTTTCGGTCATTACCAAGGATAGTAAATGGTTTTATGTAAAATAGAGCCTAATTAGCATGGAAAGGGAAGGGTAAGATGTAGAATCTCGGCTCTGTGGCTATTATATCTCGACGCAGGTGTAAGCGGCCCGTGTAGACCAGTGAATGTAGATCCTCTTTGAAGCTTGAGTGGTCTGGAGGTTTACTTCTTGGTTCGTATTTTGTTTTATGGCGGATCCTGACTGGCCTGGACACACACGTCCACAGGAAAGAGAAAGTCTTCGTCGAGGTCGTGAGGAGTGAGGCTGGGTGGCTTTTCATCATGTATTCTCTGCACTGAATCACGGAACAAAATGTTTTTCAAAAAAATAATTAATTTCATGGCTCCTGAATTCTCATACCTGCTTCGTAATTAAGGGGGAGGAATAAATGATGGAGAAGGCGCTTCCTTGCCCCTGACTTCTTTGGTATAAGATAGCTTCCCGCATTGTGAAGATGAACAAGGGATGACTCAGGGCTTGGATTTAGACAGTTCGTCGTCGTCGGGGAGAAAGACCTCATTTTCTTGTCAAGGTAGTATTACAGACTTTGCAGAATTCCAGCTCCCGATTTCTGACTTAAAAGGACGTGTTCAGAGTCAGGGAAGAGCACACGGGCAAACAGATAGGATTCTGTAACAATCCATAGGGGGACCGTGTGAAATGACCGTTTTCATTTTTCCTAATGCGGAGGAGGTGTATTTTGCAGAGGTTACCACAGCAAGGTCACCGTCAGTGTTTTCAGTACTAAAGTTCAAATTCTACATTTTGCGTGTGATTAAAAGCCAATGGCCCAGATTTGTGCTTCTGGCTTATAATTAATAGATTCCTGGCATGATATGAGATTGTTAATATCATTGTCAGCAAAGAAAGATATATCGTTGAGTGATAGTGATTATGCCTGTATTTTCGTATTAATCTGTACAAAGCAGGAACCTGTCATAATGTTTTTCTTGGTGCTCCCAACCCCACGTGATCTATAGGTTGGCTCTCTACTTCCTGACCCTTGCCTTCAGGTTTGCTGATAGCAGGTGTTCTTTCTCTTTTATCCATTTGCCCGGCAAATATTAACTGGATGCTTACTGTGAGCCAGGCAAAGTGCTCAATGCTGGGGGAGAAAGAAGGAGATGTTGAGGAAAAGCACACTTGCCCTCTCTTTCAGTTCCATCAGGGAGTGAGAGACAGAGAGACATTGATCAAATACACACCCAAATAGATAATCACAAACCATGATGAACGCTGTGAAGGAAGACTGGGAGCCAGACTGGGGAGGGGGCCTGGTTTCCTGGCAAATGAAAGGTCCATACCAAAGCCAGTCCCACTCCCGTCTGCCGGTTAAGAATCTCTGGGTGGCTCCCGCTGGTTATCTGCACGTGATTGAATGTGCAGAATCATTATTTTATCATCAGCTCTCTGCCTCTTCCCTGGCGTGCTCTCAGGATGCCTAGCATGGGAGCTCACCCTGCCTTCATCAGGACTGAGGGGCCCGGCTGGATTTCCTCCTAGAGCCATTTTGCTGGGATGAATGGGATAAGGAGGGAAACAAAAGAAACCCGGCCCCTCCCCAGTCCTTCCTGAAAACCGTCCCTTTCGTGGGGCTTTGAGACTTGGTTCAAAGAGAGTTCCCCAATTCCAGATGCACCTTTATTCAAGTGCAAAGAAAATGGATGCTTTCAAAAGCTGATTATTTGACAGTCTGGATTATCTGTAGTTCTTCCCTCCATTAGAGTGAATGATTGAGCGTGGCTTGTTCCAGCTTCTCTGTTGGGGAGGAAGGCTGGGTCCAGAAGCTTAAAAAATTCTGTGCCGACCCTTTCCGCTCTTCCCACAGAACCAAGTATGATGCTGTGCCTTTCTGGAGGTTGTTTTCTGCAGTTAAGTAAGGCCTCAATAAGCCTTTGTTTTTCCTGAGCCAGTGGACCAGCAGCATCGTGCTAAGGCAACAGGTGTGGGGACAGCGAGGATTCGGCTGCCTCTGTCTCCGCTGTTAGAGGGGAGTGTGGTTGAACTTGTGATTTCATTGGAAGAGGGTTATTATTATTATTTTTAATGTTGCCCCAGTGTAACAGAGGAAGGCCTCTGTCTTTCTGGGGAAGTGTGTTGTGTTTCCTCGTTGTTGGTAACCAGGAGAGTGGGTCTCCTTGAACCCTGCCACGGGCGTGTTTGCACCTCTGTTCTCACCATTAGAACCTCTACTATGAAGTATACATTTATACATCATTCTGGAACTTCTCGCTCTCAGCCCGGTCTTCCATTAATGCCCTTGAAGTGAAAGACAAGGAGGCAAACTATATGTATCTACCTAGGTGTTAGAGGAGGAATAATTTGCAAAGTATCGAAATATCTAATTAAGTGAAACCAGCCTTTGCAGTGTGACGGGATTAATGTACTCTGATGTGCACTCAGCATGACCTTGAGGTATCTGTCCTCTCCCATGACTGGTCTCTAACATCTGTGGGGTGACTACAGGTTAAAAAAGGACACGGGGCTACGTAAAGCCAGCAGGGTGTGTACAAATAGGAATAACGTAGAAAATTGGTCCCACCGCCCAAGAGCTCATGTCAGTCTGCAAACTTTTAAGTTCCTAACTGTGGAAGAAAACGTACCCTCCTAATTTGCTTTTATTCCCTTACAGAATATTTCCTTAAAAGATCTGTTGCCTAGTGCTTCTGATCTGTGAGGAGGTGATAGGATTACATGGCAAAGTGTATCTAAAGCATTTAGAAGGTATGCTGGCACATAGTGAGTGCCCAGTAAATAGTAGTTATTTTATTAAACAATTCTGTGGTATAAATGTAGGATAGCAATTGTTGAAATGTAGTTGTAAGAGTTGTTTTTTTTTTTTTTTTTTTTTTTGAAGAAAATCTTCTTTTTTCCCCATGTTGTGTATTCTCTATGATGTTGGGAGAATAAATGTTTGGCTACCACTTTTTTTCCCCCCAGTTAGGATCAGTTAGGTACTGGGTAGGATGTCTTTTTGGACAGTGGCAGGTTCTTTGACCATTGAGGCACGCAGTTGGAAATGAGGATTTATACTTTTTGGTGGACTCTGCTTACCCCTCCCTTGCTAGCTCCTGCAAAGAGAATTTTCTAATTGTGGGGCGTCTTATTTGCAGCAGTTCCTGGTGGTAATCAGGTGGTCCTTGCAGAACTCTAGGGTATCTTTCTTTAAGCTCTGGTTATGCGTCCAGGCCAGCCACTACCCCCCCCCCCCCCCCCCCCCCCCCGCCACCTCCCATGTCCAGCCTAGTTCAAGAAGTCTAGTCCCTTCATGGGTTCCGCCTCCTGAGCTGTTGACTTCAGGCCGAAAATAAATATTTAATTCCCTCTTCCAGATCTTTGAATACAGCATATACCAACAGAACTACACCCTTGTTGTGAGTGTGTGACATTTCTTGGAAACTCATGACACTAACAGGAACCAGCGGAGAATCCATGGGGGACTGCTATGCCAAGTATTTTTTTCATCGTGGTGTTTGCTTTTCCTTCTGAAAGTTCTTTTATTCTCTTTCTCAGCAAACACTGTTAGAAGCATATCTCAGGACTGCGATGTTTTGGAGGGGGAAATCTTTCTGGCACAGCATTCTACGCTGGTCAATATAGCAATAGGAAGTGTGTTTTTATCCTTTTTAGATATCAACAAATCAGAAAAACCTCTTGGTATAATTTTTGGTGAAAAGAGCATGAGATACAAAGTAGTAACGTAATTGAGACATTTCTTTTCAATTCAAGTTACTCTCCAGTTCTTCTCAATTCTTTTCTCTCTCCTTTTTTCCCCCAAGATGAAGATTTTCCCCTGCAAGGAGAATTTCACAGGTGAAAGAAAGGTTCTTTTTTTTTTCTTCAAAGATTTATTTCTTTATTTTTTTGAGAGAGAGAGAGAACATGAGCAGGGGGAGGGACAGAGAGAGAGAGGGAGAGAGAATTCCAAGCCGACCCCATGCTGAGCACAGAGCCCGACATCGGGCTCGATCTCCGGACTGTGAGATCATGACCTGAGCCAAAACCAAGAGTCAGACACTTAACTGACTGAGCCACCCAGGTGCCCCCAGAAAGAAAGGCTCTAAGGTAATTCTGGGCAATTTGAGTATAGGGACTGTGGTAACAGTAGGTGAATACAGTGCCATAGTGATCAGATTCATTAGATTCATTTGATTAGTCCAGTATCAAAATGGGTGAAAACGGAAGTTTGGATTCAAGTCCTGCTTAACTGGATTGACCGGTTACTTGAGTCAAAAATGTTGGAATTGGCTTTCTCTGCAGGGTGTGACCAAAGTAATGTGTAATTGCCTGTTAATTTGATATTCTTGGGTCTTTTTTATTGCCTGATCACCTATCACAATGCTCAGAGGTCCACTTAAATGACAGTAAAAATAACCCAGGTGGTTTCTGGAAGCTTAGGTTTCCACTGAAACAGAATGAGCCTTTAAGATGCCGGCACTTTTGAATGTTGTTTCAGCAGAGTATAAGAACACCTGCTGGGGGATAAAATGTACGCACTCTATAATATAAATTGTAAAATTGTAAAATATTTGGTACAAAACTGTTTCTTCATAGATTGGGGCTGTTTGTGGCCCCTGTTACGGCAATCTGAGTGAAGCGCCCCGCTGGAGTTCACGTTCCTGGGTTCGGCTTCATGGGATTTTCCCGTCTTGGGGTTCCTTTACCTCCTCACCCCTGTTGATTATTTTCTGTAGCTTCTGCCGGGAAGACAGGTAACAGTGCACACGGCTTGGTGAACCTTCCCAAATGGAATTTCTAAACTGCCATTGGCCTTGCAAGTTGGGAAGCCACCTTGTTTTTAGTTATGAGTGATGTGTTCCATATCCCCTCCATCACTAGGAGAATTACCCTCCCCCCTCCCTCCAGCAGCATAATCAGTTCCCAACTCTTTGTAGGTAGGAAGAAGCCAGGACAGAGTTCCTTTAGTCCTGATTAATGGGTGAGAACGGCAGCGGATCGTTTTGTTTTGTTTACAATCAATGGGAAAAAAATTAAGCTCAGGCATCCGCTGGTCACGTAGGATGTGTTTGTGATCGCATGATGGAGATAACTGTATGTGAAGGTTCCCCAGTTGGTGGGGAGACATGGTAGCACCAATCGCAATTTGTTTGGAGTTAATCTTGAACAAAGAAAAGGGAAGCGGTTTTTTTTGTTTTGTTTTGTTTTGTTTTGTTTTCTGGGGAGAGGGTTGGGCAGCGAGGTTAAAGCACCCCACCTGTATGATGTGAGAACCAGAGATTGTCACCAAACTGGAAGAATCCAAGGCATGACGGGAGAACGTGTTGTCTCTTGTCATAGAGAAGGCTGCCACCTGGCTTCCACCTCATGTAACAACAGCAGGATCGGTTGTAAGTTCGGGGGCGCAAGAGACCTCTCATGGAGCGCCCGTTGGGTGAGGAATTGTGAGTGTGTTCTTAACTGTTTTATGGCTTGCAAATAGACTGGCCTCTAATTACAATAATGATGACTCACTGAGTGTGTGCTAAGTGGAAAGCATTGTTCCGGATGCTTTCCTTCCTCCCTTCATTCACCCAATATTTACCTAGTACCTTTCATGTGCTAGGACTCCTGGTAGGTGTGAGAACACACGAATGACAGAAACAGGGACAGAAGTCCCTGATGTCGGGCAGTGCTATAGCCAGTCTCTCAGAGTTGTCCTCGATCACTCAATCTTTTACATTGTGGAGATGGACGCTGGCCATATATATTCCATGGAGCCTTGGATGGTGCGTCCTGAAATAGTGGTCCTGTTCTGCCTCTGCCCTTCAAGGGAGGGACTGTTACTGTCCCTTTTTTTACGGAAGAGGGAACCAAGACACGGAGATTTGCTCAAAATCTCACAGCTAAGATCTCTCGTACTGAGCGGCAGAGCTGGGATTCAAACACTGGTGGTCTAGTCCCAGCACCAAGTTTCTTAAGTCTCATGTTACATTGCCTCTCGAGTTTGATGCCAAGTGGAATGTTTAAAATGAGTTTAGAGGATTTTAAGTAAAGGAAGGGCCTGATGGTGGGGCAGTTTTTAGATACCACTCTAGCGAGTCAATAGCATATTCATAGAAGACTACCCTTTAGAATGGTTTTGAATCTATTATTTATGGTCCTGCAAGCTCTTTAATGTACTATTCATTGAGACGGCGATCCAGTTCCACTAGCTAGATATTGGAAATTGGCTTATCCATTGTCTCATTTGATTTTCTTTGTTGGCCAAATTTTGTAGCTTATTTCTGATTTGTATGGAAAGAATGGTGGGATTAATTGACTTTCTCCCATTAATTGAAATAGTCACCTGAGTACAGTGCCTGAGAATTCCAAAAATGGAACTGTTAGGGGCAGGTCAAATGGGTGGGTTTTTTTCCCAGCTTTTCTGCCATCGTTCTCTGTATTCGTAGCCTAGACACAGGGCCTAGCTCTTTTCAGTGCTGATCATTCCTTTTGAGCTTGTAAACGTTTCACTTTCGGGTGGCATAGATAGAAAATTAAATTCTTAGGAAATCCTAACCAAAGGGAGCGTTTTATTTCCTACTCTTTGGTAGAAATGCTACATTTTTTTCATGCCTCGTGCTTTTGCATACATACATACATACATACATGTATTTCTTGTAAGAAAATTTTTAAAACAACTTCAAAAATTTCAAACATTTATGGGAACTGCTTTTCTTCAGCATAGACAAAAGGTTGGATTTTGAACAGTTTCTGTAAAAGCTGTTTTGTCAGGAGACAATTGGGTCATTTTCATGGAAAGCAAAAATGTATTATATAATCAATGCCTTAAGTAAACAAAGTAGAGTTAATATCGATTCTGTATCATTATATATATTTTTAATTAACTAAAGAGCCCACGGGAGGAAAGCTCACTTTCTTAAATGGCTTGATAAAGGAAATGACTAAAGTTGTGTTTTGTTTTGTTTTTCCTTCACGCAGAAGTAGTGTGGCTTTCCAGCAGTAACTTTAAAATAAGGATTCTGTAAAGGTGATGGTAAAGATTTCACTTGTCGGAAAGATTGTCATAAATGTAAGAAATTTGAGGCTCTTTTGTGTTTAGTGCAGATGAGACTCTCTTGGGTATGTACAAAACGTGACATAATCTTAGCTTTTCATTTAGGCTGTCTTTGAGGGACATAGAGGTTAATGGACTAAGATATTGAAATCTTTAAGAAATGGCCGATGACAGAGTTTTTCCCGAGATCGCAGTATCTGCATCAAATTTCCTCATATTACCCACTGCAGAAATACTATATAGTATGAAAAGGTAGAGTGGAAAACATCCAGAGAATTCACAGAATGTTGTATGATTCTGTAGTTTTATGACTCAAGAGCAGTTCCAAGTTTACTGGTGTTGGACATTTTTAGAAACCTTGCTAAGGGGAATAAGAAAGTTGAGCTGGTTATGTCAGGGTTTGTCTTCCTGGTGCCAAACACGAGAAGGACATCTCACATGCGCTGGCCTCAGCCTTGCTGCTCTCGTGTCTTAGCTCTTTAGGTCCTGGAAGACATCATCTACAAATCTTTGGCGTGGGCCAGCCTTGAATCACACCTGGCTTTCAGGAACTTCCTCCAAGTTGCCAGTTAAAAAAAAAATACAACAACAAAAAAAACAAAACAACGACAAAAAAAACCCCACACTTTTTCTCAGACGGTGCAGAGAAATAGAAATAAAAGGCCTCAGTACTTAAGCTCTGTCAGATGACAGTGGTGAGTAATGATGCCTGAGTTGCCACAACGTCCTTCCTATAGCCGTCTTCTTGACTGACGTATGAACATCTGACCTTGCTTTGCAGAAGGCTGAAGAGATTGCCGAGGGAGGAGAGTCTGCCCTGGGACCAGATGGAGAGGTGAGGAGTTTTATGCCCATTCCTGCCTGTTCTGCTCAGTGAGTCCCTGCCATGCCCTACAGCACCATTTTCTGTGAATACCAACTTTATTTTTACTCAGCTATTCATTTCTTAGTAAAAATAGTAATACATTAGCATAGTAGAAAATTAGCCGAGTAGAAAAGGGATATACTGGAAAGTAATCTCCTTCCGTCTCAGACTGCCAATCAACTGATACTAAGTTTGTGTACCATTCCGGAGTCTGCTGTGCACATATATGTTTATGAATACATAGAATGTGTAAAAATCTCAAGTGATTCTATAATTGCATTTTCCCCGTAAATGATACAGAAGCATAAGATACGACCCAGTTTCCTTAGTGTATTACTAATTTGAAATTACAAAACTCCGTCAATACAAACAATTTACACACTCGGTGAGCTTCTCTGTGTAGATTCATCAGTACGTTCCTAAATGTGATTTCCAAGGATTTTGAAATTCTCCCGAATCATGAGAATACAATTACCTACTTAATGGATTTTTTTTTTCTCCAAAAACTTAAAAGTTCTCTGCCAAGGATTCACATGAGGACGCATAGCCCCCGAGCGGGATGGGAAGGAGTTTGTTTCACACTGCCTTCTCCTCTCTCAGATTCTGATAAACCTGCTTGGGGGACCCTTCTAGAATCTGTGAGTGTGAACAGCCTGGATCCAGACACAAAAGGTTGAAATCACTATTCCGTGCACAAACTTCTTGAACAATACATGTTGCTTCACCACTGTAGTCCCTCACAAAGAAAGAAAGGATCGGGATGAGTGTCTAATGTGTCAGGCACTCTCAGAGGGCCGTTCTGGGGGAAGAATAGTATATATTGGAGCACCTAGAAACGACTCTAATTTGTAAAAGCCCCCAGCCTTACCTAAGCATGCCTCACATGGGTCTGTAATTAACAAGCACGCTGGGAGAGATTTAACGTGTTACTGTGACAGTGCTCTTACCTCTTATTATCTCTTGGGAAAATTAGCCGCTGATCTGGGGCTGGTGACATACACCTTTTTTTTTTTTTTTAATCTTAACACGTGTGCATTCTGTTTGCTGAAGTTGGCGAAGTGGACATCTTGCTCAGTTTGTTTTGAAATAACGTTCTTATACTCTGCCGGGCTCATTCAGGGTCTTTGCCAAAGTTCTCATTCTTTTTGTTTTTTGCTTTTTGTTTTTTGTTTTTTGTTTATTATTATTTATTTGAGAGAGAGAGAGCACAAGAGGGGGGAGCAGGAGAGGGAGAATCAGACTCCCTGCTGAGCAGGGAGCCCGACGCGGGACTCGATCCCGGGACTCCAGGATCATGACCTGAGCCGAAGGCAGTCGCTTAACCAACTGAGCCACCCAGGCGCCCCAAAGTTCTCATTCTAGCTACAGCAATTCCCGATTTTCTCCGAGGCATGACATAAGCAATAAAACAGGCTGTGTTGTAATAGTTCAAGATAATGGAATATGGCTTTTCCAAGGGAAGTGAGAGCGACTGGTAGGTTTCCTTCTTTACCATGTGGGTGTGTAGATGACCTTTCGCCCGAGCCGGAAAGAAATGTCATGCATGCAAAGTAATGGTGTCCACACCTGTTGCTTTAGCACATATCAAAGAAAAAAGAAGGGACAGCCTGGAGTAGGCCTTTTCTTTATTTAAAGGTTTTTTTGGTAGATAATTGCTAATATATTGGTGTTTTTTTTTGTTTTTTTTTTTTTTTTTTTTACTGTCTTTGTTTTATGGAAGGGGAAGAAAGAAATTTCTTTTTTTTTTTGGCCATTTCCTATAAGAAATGGAAGATAAGCTACAGTATCCTGTGTTTCCTGTCATTTTTATTTAACTCCAATTAAGAACAATGGAGAAAAAATTCTTTGGAATTAATGAATTGTGTAAACATTGAATTCTACTACTTTTAAGGAGATGGATAACTTGGCCTGCTCACAAATCAAGCATTTCCAGCCAGCGTCTTGCCTGGGGCGGGGGGTGGGGGGTCTGTCCTGCAGGTGCAGTCACCCCATAATCAGTAGCATTCGTTTGCATAGGATTACTCCATTTTTTTTTAGGCCCTTTAAAACAATTTGTTCTCTGAAGCAGGTTACACACGGTCTCTGCGATTTCATTTTTAATTTTCTGAGCAAGCCATTCTTCATGAAGAGTCTAATAATGAACTTCAGCTCAGTCTTGGTCCATTCACCCGGTTTCAGATGAGCAGAGCTTCTGGCTTTATCTCACTCCCAGGTACCAGTGGCCGAGCTAGAGAGCAGGACATTTGGTTCTGCAGAAGCTCAAACAGGCCCCTCGCGAGGTGACAGAAATCACAATACCTCTTTCTTTTCACATTCTCTCAGAAAGCACGACTTTGCAATAGTTGTTGTGGGGGGGTATTATTTGGGGGTTGAGGGTTCTTCGTTGCAAAGGACAAAATGACAAGTCTGCCACATTTAAGTAGGAAGGGAATATATTCGTAGGATATCGGGTAATTCGTCGGATCCCCAGGAAGCCTGGAGAGCCTGCCTTGAGGCTACAGGCCGTGGTCCACTGGACAGCTGGTCAGCGAGGCCGTGGCTGACGGAGCATCATCAGGGGCTCGGCACGGCCCATCCCTGTGCTCTGTTCTCCCTCCAGCATGCCTGTTGCTCCCAGCTTCCCCTAGCCTTGGGCTCTTAATTCCAAGCCTTGGTGAGTACATGCAGTTGATGGAGCTGAGGTCTTGTGCCGGCACCTCACTGCAAGGGAGGCTGGTGCTTTGGGTTTCTTTAGTAGGAGGTGACCTCCCACTTCCTGCCAGGACTCCTAGGTGGCGAACTTTCCAATCACAGAAAAAGGTTTCAGATGCTGGGCAGCCAAAAGCCTGAGAAGCGTCCAGCACAGAATTGGGAGGTGGTCTTAACACCCAGCGGTGATGTGTATTTGTTTCTCCTTTCTAGCCCATAGATGAAAGCAGTCAGATGAGTGACCTGCCCGTCAAAGTGACTCACACAGAAACTGGCAAGGTCCTCTTTGGACCAGAAGCACCCAAAGCAAGTCAGCTGGACGCCTGGTTGGAAATGAATCCCGGGTATGGCATTAAAGCAGAAATTCTGGTTGTCCGGTGGCTTCCTAGATTTCTGTGGTCCCCGTAAAATCCCGGAGCTCTAACAACATGACCTGTGCCAAAATGGTAGAAGTCATTACCTGCATTTGTCATTTGTGCATAGAATGTGCTAAGTAGGTCATGCTTGTATATGTTGTCCTGTAATTTAAAAAAAATAAGCCCCCTCTCCTTCCCACTCCTTTTCCTGCAGTTACGAAGTTGCCCCCCGATCTGACAGTGAAGAGAGCGATTCTGATTACGAGGAGGAGGTATGTCGGCATCTCTGTGTGGGGGGTGTATGTGGGAAGCACCTGTGTCTATCACTGCGCCCTCCAATGCTGGCCTTGGGGTGACATCTGGAGCCGAGGATGCACCAGAGCGATGATGATGGTGTCCAGCAGTGCAGGGACCTCGCCGGGGCTCCTGGCCAGTGGCGGGACTTGGAGAATTCTGACTCTATGTGAAACCAAGCAAAGAGAAGCAGGCGTTGTATTGGAGATGGTGGAAAGGTCTTCTGGGGAGAACTGGAGATGGGTTACTTTGGGAAGGCAGTGCCCTGCCTTACCTGGTTCACGCTGAGGCTGAGCCACGCAAAAGTTTCCGGAGTCCTTGAGGCCTTAGAGTCTATTCGAAATTGTAAGTTTGGAAGCTTCGATGAAAGGGCAATGCAGACTTGGTTTGATGAGGTTATTGATCCTCTTGGTTTCTCTTTAAATGTGATTCTTGTTTAAATTCCTTGGATATTCCCGTTACCCAAAGAGAAGCACATTTCTCAGCCTCTTGGAAGGGACGGTCAATAAATTTCTCTAGAACCTAAAATGGTAATCTTGGATACTTTTAACAGAACTTAAGAAATAGTAATAAAGGTTTTTTTTTTTTTAGATCAACTACGAAATGCATTATAATTACAAATAGAAGGATTAAAAGAAGATTTTATCTCTTTTCTGAGAGCATTGTTAGTAGGTAGTCATTAATTCTGTTTACCAGTGTGGAGGACTCTTGGTTCAAAGCGCACCCTGGCACAGAAGCCACAGACCGGGCGAAGCAGCCCCACCGGTCATACAGCTCACCAGGATTTTAAGATGATTGTGATTTTCTTCTATTTTGTGGACCCTTTTTTTCCCCCTAAATTACTCTACTGTGAACACTTGTTAACTGCTACCAAAAGTTTGGTTTTTTTGTTTAAGCATTTCAGTAAAAAGTAGCTGCTTTGGGTTGCATGCTATTTATTTTTTACAGGCCACTTTTGCTCTGAGATCTTTGAAGCTTCCAGAATCACTTTTAAAAATGTTTCTTGTTCATCCCGATGAATGGGTCCATACAAGCTCCATTGGAAGAATCTTGTCATTGGGTCACAGAGCCAGGGAGGGACAGAGGGACTGCTGAACCCACAGATGTCAGCCCAGGACAGACAGCCCCAGACAGCTCTGGGCAGCTGGGAATAGAATGAACTCTGACCTGGGGTCTACGAACCCGAGTCCCTGTCTCGGGTCTACCACTCACGGCAAGTCACGTCCCTGCTCAGAGCCTCATTCCTCCCCTGGAAAACGAAGGGGCTGGACTGATTCCTCGCCTCACCCCCCAGCCTCTCAGTGATCAGCTATCATAGGTTTGATTGTTAGCCTGAATATCATGTCAGTTCATGTTTTCATTCAAGAGTCATGGGAAAGCATTATTCTCTTAAAACCTGCTTTTAAAGAAATTCCACCGGAGAATCTGGAAGGGTTTAGCTCTCAACACCAGTGGTTGGTCGTAGGCATAATGACTACATAGCAAAGCTTTCCAACAGATCAGCAGAACATAGTATGCAGTTGAGAGGAGGAGGTCATGAATCCATTGCCAAGTTACTGACAGTTTTCATCTAAAGACTGAGAGACCTTGTGATGTGAAGTAGTCCCAAAGCAGTGGGTTTATAAGCTCCAGTCCCACTACCTGGGATGCATGGAGGATATCCAAATCCCACCGGTAAATTACTGGAGAGCATTTTTATGAGAAGGGCAGTAGTAAGCCTCTAAGTCTGGCTTTGGAGAGAAGACTGTAGAATGCTTCTAAGTGAGAGCAGGTATGATGTGCAGGACTGTTTGATAACCAAACAGTGATAAACACCCATCTGTGGTGACTTTTACCTGTTTATTCTTGGGAGCAAGAGTTCTAATGGATCCGCAGAGGGTTTCTTCTGTTCTCTTGCTCTATGATTTAAACAGAAATGGAATGGCGTATGGCCTGGTTTAGGGAGGTGTTAAATTTACTTTCTCCCTTCATCGTATTTACTCTGGGAAACTGAATACCATTCAGTCTCTCTTCAGAAAGTGCCAATCCTAGAGATCCCTCGTTGAGATGGAATCCTTCCTGTGTCTTTACCCACCCACCCCACCCACCCACACCCCAGGATGAAGAAGAAGAGTCCAGTCGGCAGGACACGGAAGAGAAAATACTTCTGGATCCAAACAGCGAAGAGGTTTCTGAAAAGGACGCCAAGCAGATCATTGAGTGCGTATCGCTGTTTTCCCCCTTGTGAAAATGTGTGTCACGAGGATTGTGCTTGACAGATTTTCCTTCAGAAAACTTTGTCTGAGGAAGGAAGCCGACCGACTCCGTGGCCATGTTTCCCTCGAAACGCTGCCATCAGAGGTCACCGCTGTGGTTCGGGTGCTCGGCTCCTTCCTTCCTCCTGAACCCCCACCTCCAGCTCAGGTCACTCCTCGGCTTCTCACCGCCTTTGCGCTTCACCCCAGACTGAGCTGATGGGGGCTGGCCCCGCTAGCTGGCTGCTTTGCTGTCTTCCCCTCCTCCCTCAACGCATCAGCACCCACCCAGGAACGCCCGTGAGAGATGCCGTGCCCCCCCCTCCCCATGTGGTCTCTGCAGCACCCCAGGACCTCTCAGCACCCCATCCTCCTCCCTGGGTCCGAGTGCCAGCTCTGTTCTTCACTCCGGCCATTCTCCATGTCAGCTCTTTGCTTGTGCGGCTCTAATATTAAAACTTGGGGGAAATGATATGTAAAATGGAACATTTTAAAGTCATGAAATTTTTTTTAAAAAGTGGAAATAGGCATTGTAATATTTTCTCCTTTTTTTTTAAAAAAAGATTTTATTTATTTATTTATTTGAGAGAAAAAGAGAGAGACAGAGAAACAGCATGAGAGGGGAGAGGGTCAGAGGGAGAAGCAGGCTCCCTGCTGAGCAGGGAACCCGATGCGGGGCTCCATCCCAGGACCCTGGGATCATGACCTGAGCCGAAGGCAGATGCTCAACGGACTGAGCCGCCCAGGTGCCTGTATTTTCTCCTTTGATTCGAGGGCTGCAGGCCCCACACTAGGACACTTGGTTTTCTGGGTCCACCGCTCCTCCTTCACCGAAGGTTTAGAACCCCCCAGTGGCTCCTTACTGGCTGTGGAGTTGAACACCAGCTCGTTAGCAAGGCATAGGAAGCGGAAGCTGGCCTGTGTCTACCTCATCTCTGTGGGCATGGTGCTCCCTCCCTCAACTCCCTCCCAGCATTCTGGGGATGGGATTTATCTTTGCATCTGGAGAGCTTACGACGGCCTCCCTGGCCGCGAGGTCATCTGCAGGGAGACAGTTCATGCTCAGATCAGTCATTTGAGGTCAGGCGGACCTGCATGCAGGTCCTGACTCCACTGCTTTTACGTGGCCCAGGCACACGAACTAACCTCTGTGAGCCTGAAGTTCCCCACGTGCGTAAAACGGGGATGATGCTCCTGTCTAGCTTGCTCACTTTTTGTGAGGGTTACGGTAGATCCTGTATTTTAACCGGAAGACATGCCGGCAGTGACCAGTAAACCATACTTCCAGTAGCCGTGTTAGGCTCTCCATTCGCTCGCCCAGGCATCTGTGGATGATGCTCTGCTATCTCTGTCCCAGGACAGCCAAGCAGGACGTGGACGATGAGTACAGCATGCAGTACAGCGCCAGGGGCTCCCAGTCCTACTACACGGTGGCCCACGCCATCTCTGAGCGGGTAGAGAAGCAGTCGGCCCTCCTCATTAATGGGACCCTGAAGCATTATCAGGTAAATGGTGGGAGCTGTGCCTTCTTGGCCAGTCCCGGTCCTTCAGCTCACTTCGGTTGGCATGTGTCTTGCACATGTGTACAAGGATTGCTTAAGGAGTTTGATGATGGTGAGGCCTTTGGGGTCACGTTGCTTGTAATACGATGATTCTCCGTAATGCTTACTTCAGAACGCTTCCATTTTACCCTTACTAGGGCATACCCGTTTTCTCTTTCGTGAATTTAGGATGGGCTGTGTTTTAAGAAATATGGGCTTAACGTTTGGAACGGTTTTATTGTGGATCTCTTCACAGCAGAAAACCCAGCTACATCCTATGAGTAGAGGGAACATCTCTGCCTCGTCTTGTAGTCAATGAAGTATTTCTTCCAAAACTTGAGTGGTGGCTCTAGTTTAATACCAAGGATTCAGCTTCTGGGAGCCGCTGTCTACTACATGTATGCTTTTTCTAAGACACAGTAAAATGGTGACCTTTGGTGAAAGGTACACTGTAAACAGAACAGACGTTTCATCTGACCTGTTGGAATAAGGTCAGCTCCTCTCTTCTACCTCCTACCACTTTGGCATTTCCCAAAGTGTGTTCCTTGGAACACTTGCTTCATGAGATCTCCCTTAAAAAGAAAAATAGGCTCGTGGTCAAATAAATATAAGAAATACTATCATCCAGAGGTAGGACTATCTTATAATTTACTATTGCAGATTTGGATGCTTATGAGAATGAATAGGGGCCCTTCTTATTAATACTGAGCATAACCCAGGATGATCCTGAGCCAACCAGACATATGGGCACCTTGGCAGTGACCCCTCCTGGTAATCCCTGATGTGCATGAGCACATTCACGACTTTGCAAAAATAAGTGTGCAATCGATGACTGAGTATCAGTATCCTACAGTGAAATAAAATGACTTCCTCTTTCCCAAATTTCTTTGACCACCCAACTTTATGTTCATATATCCCCTATTAACATCCTGTAATTTAGGAAGTATATGCTTAAAGTTCTCCAATTTTGTGGGCTCGGCTCCCCTAAACTCTTAACCCCCGGCACTGTGCTGGCTGCCATGATGTGGGGGTGAATCACTTTTAATCCCACGTTGATTACCTCCTGCGATCCAATGCCTTTCTCATCACTTGTCCTCACCACCTTTCCAAACCTATCTCCCCCATTTCCATCTGTGAGCTTTATGCCCCTCTTCCTCTCCTGGGCTGCTGTAGACTTCCTGAGCAGGCCTCCGCGTCAGTCCCCTTCCGGGCTTTTCCTCTACCAACTTCCTCCTTCCTGGACTCTGACCGCCCGCATCGGACCAATGAGATCCTTTCCATTTCTCACAAACCGCTTCCAACTGTGGCTCAGGGCCCCCTGGATCACCCTGTCCACGAGTAAGCTTTCTGCCACCTTGCTGCTTGACAGGTTTGTGTATCATTAATAGTTACATAACCCTGACATAACGGGGGGTCTTCCTGCTGCTTCTGGGGAAAGCCGCACACATTTGGTTCCCTACCCAAACCCTCCACTTCCATGGTCTAGGGAAACCCGAATCACCTCCCACCATTTTTATGAATTTCTAGTCTCCTCTGCTGCCAGTTTATGCTTCTGTTTTATCTGGGTTTAACACAAATGCAAAATTCAGCCCCTTTGCCAGTTTTCATTTAAAAAAATAAAAATCCACCACCACTGTCCAAATGTTTCTGGCATTTAGTTGACTTTCCCAAAGGTCTGGTGGTCTTGGGGTCCTGTTGCAGGCCTGCAGCCCCTCCTGCCCCCCACTGATTTTTGGTCACCTCCCCTCTTCCTGTTTCTCTCATCTCTTAGTGTTGCTGTCCTTCTGCAAAATTCTTTTGGATGATTTGGAGTCTTGCATGGTACAAGGTACCCCCAGTGGCCTATGAAAGTATTTCTGCAGACCATTGCAGTGCTTTCCCTAAGAAAATCTCTACTCAGTGCAACTGAATATGCGTGCCAGAACAATTTGAAATAAGATTATACGTATTTATATGTATGCCACGTACTTTCAACCACTTCTTGGCGCATGTGGATATGTGAATGCCTTTTGTCTCCTCTTTGACTGCAAGCTCCTGGAGGGAGGCATGCGTCTTACATAATGGCCAGGCATCTGTCCGCTATACTTCCTCGCATGGTCCTTTGCACAGAACAATCATTTAATAAATACTGAAAATAATTGAATTACTCACTTGGTTCTTACATAAAACAAAATTAACATTTCCCAGAGCATGACTTAATTAGCAAGCTAAATTGACTTTAGCAGATACGCATATTTATATATTTGTGTATTTATGTGTATTCACTTATATGCAATACCTAATATATAATATGTGTAAATAGCTGTGTGTATTATATAATATGTAAATATATATATAAAATACAAAGAAATATATTGAATTGCTCCTACCATTTAAACCCAACATCTGTGCAGTGGTGGTGGTATTGGGTATTGGTGGTTGGGAGAAAGAACTGGAACAATTTTGTGTTTTCACCCCAGCCTTTCTTGTACTTAACACAGGAACTCCACAAAGCGGCGTCTCGGGTGCAGGGCTTTCATCCTTTAAAAACATGTTGGACATGTTTCCAGGCAGTCATCTTCCCCTGCGCTGCCCTTGGGGAGCACCCCCATGGCAGAGTTTCCATGTAGGGCCCCGGGAGCTCTCGCTACACCAGGAAGTGTCCTCCTACGGGCCCAGCAGCGGGCCCCTGGCTCCCTGGTCAGCCGGCTTCCTCTCGCGGAGGGGATCCCACCCCAGGGGAGGCTCTTCATGGCCAAGAAGGCTGTGTCTAATGATCTCTGATCTGCGTGCCAACCCTGCCTTCTGGTTTGTTTGTCTCTAATCCTCACATTGGCTTTTTGTTCTTGGAGTGGTTGGAATAGATTTTAGTTTGGGTTTTCTTCATTTATAATAACTCTGGAATGTCATATACTGTGAAATGCTAAGTAGGGATGAGCAGCAAAGCTGCTTAAAATCCCACCAGTATGCTACAGCCCGTCATTTCTAAATCTGATTAACACTTAGCACCTGCCAAGCAGCAGGGATGATTACAGGCTCATATTTTAAATTCTTTTTGTGTTGGTGCGTCCCCCACTTTCCTACTGTGGGAAATCCACCGTATAGCACCGAGGAGTTAAGAAGTCACAGCCTCACTTGAGTTGTATTAGTATTAATTACCTGTGCAGATCTTGGATAATTGAAGCAATTACTCTTCATTTCAGCTCCAGGGCCTGGAATGGATGGTTTCCCTGTATAATAACAATTTGAACGGGATCTTAGCGGATGAAATGGGGCTAGGGAAGACCATACAGACCATTGCACTCATCACTTATCTGATGGAGCACAAAAGACTCAATGGCCCCTATCTCATCATTGTTCCCCTTTCGTAAGTAAAGTCATTTATTCCCTGCTTATCTTTCTGTAGGCTGTAGATTGCCCTATTAGTAGCTTGTCCTTGTTTTTCATTTAAGGCCGAATTTTCGCATGTAGTGGGATCACCAAAGGGCATCTGATCTGGACTTAGGTTTTCGCTTCCCACCCCCGGCCTTTTTGAATGGCCATTTAAACACGGGACAGAGTGATTTTATCAGCCCTTAGCACCACGCCGCCGTCTACATGGCCCGCACACTGCACAGCTGGGTCTTATTTGTCATCACACCTTAAGCAGCTCACGGGGCAGAAAGGTTTTGATATCTATTTTTTAAAGATTTCTTGGATTTTTTTTCCCCTTGTCCCATTTCCAAAAGGTTACATATATTCAAAAAGTATGCCTTCTTAATTCTGCCTTGACTGTATCTTTTAAAGCAGAATCTAGATCACAGTCGTAACTGGGAATTTTGCATTAAACTGCCTTCAGAACGGGCAGTCTGACGTCCCCGATTCTGCTGCTCCACAAGGACAGGTCTTCCTGTTCTCCACTCAATTCCCAGAGCCCGGGCGGTTCCTCGTAGGTCTTTTCCAGACTCTCCTGAGAGGAGGAATACCATCCTCCTAGGAGCGTAGTGTGTCTGGCTTCAGGTGTTAGATCACAGTTCTGTTCACTGAGACCTTTGCCGATCTCGGTGCTAACACAGACTTGGACCTTGCAAAACAAACCAACCAAAAGGATTCTGGTTTCGCATTTGCAAATTCTGTCCGAACGAGGACTATTTGCAGACCTGCTGCATCTGTATTATCCGAATCCATAGTATTTAGATATCCTTCGTATTGTATCTACGTTTCGAGGATCTATTTTGTTCTTTATCTATGTTTTTCATGTTCTGACTTCTATATTATGGTGATGCTTTCAGGGATTTAAAAAAAAAAGAAAAGGCATTCCATATCTCTCCCCCTGCTCCCTCTTGACAGATTTATTTAAAATTTTCATGAGCTTTTGTCATTTTCTTTTTCCTGACTCAACTTTTCTGTGAACTTATATAGCTGTTTTTTTATTTTATTATTATGTTATGTTACTCACCATACATTACATCATTAGTTTTAGATGAAGTGTTCCATGATTCATTGTTTGCATATAACACCCAGTGCTCCATGCAGAACGTGCCCTCCTCAATACCCACCACCAGTTTTTAAAGAGTCCCCAAATCACTCTGGCAGTTGCTGTTTTCAATATTGAAATTAAGGGGTTTTTTTTCCCCCCTCTATGTTTATGCATTTTTTAATTTTATTTTTTTCTTATGAGTTTCTTAGGAACTGACAAACACATTTGTCATGCTTTGGGGCAGCTTATTTCCCACTTATCTCTTATTTCCACACCTTTGAAAGAAATACGTAGTTGCGATATTTTATATTCTCTCTCCCCTTTCAAGGTGAGGCCTAAGCATGAATAAGAACATCTTTTTAACCACCGACTTTGATACCAATGTCTTTTTCTCTGTACGTTTTCTTTTTTGTTCTATAGGACTCTGTCTAACTGGACATATGAATTTGACAAATGGGCTCCTTCTGTGGTGAAAATTTCTTACAAGGTTTGGAATGCTGTATTTATATATAAATGTGGAAAAGCAAAAAATAGACCCTCTTTTTTTTTTTCTTCATTCCATATGCACATCTGTGAACTGTATTTGGTTGTAAAGTTTTGTCATGTACATCATGTACCAAACAGTGTGAGTTAATCATCCCAAGAAGATTACTGTAATAAGCCATAATTACTTTCAGATAGTGAAATGCAGAAGAAAATTGTTAATTATCATATTGCGAGGTTTCTGATGAGAGTAATACAAATGACAAATACCGCACATTCCGCGTGCCACCACCATTCCCGCTGTTCCTGCAAACTTCGGCAATTACCCGGGCGCCCGCTCCCATAGAAAGGGAGCCTTTCAGCCGAGCCGGGGGTTCTCTGCCACCTCGAGGTTGCTGTAATTTCCTTATCCGTCTTCCCCCTCCCTCAGTTTGCAGAGGGGAAGCCTGCCTATAAGGGTCTGAAAAGTGTCCAGATGTGTGCTGATTTCACCAAGCACTTTCTTTGTGGATAATGGATGTGTGTATGATAATGCATAGAGGTGCAATCTGCACTCACGTGTCTGGGCTCCATTAAGCCATGAATAGTGAGACAAAATGCACACATTACTTCCACTGGGTAATACATATATGTCTCTCTCTTTCCATCCAGGGCACTCCTGCCATGCGTCGCTCCCTTGTCCCCCAGCTGCGGAGTGGTAAATTCAATGTCCTCCTGACTACTTATGAGTACATTATCAAAGACAAGCACATTCTTGCAAAGGTATTTTTTTTTTAAAAAAATAAGTTCTTTTACCTCTAATTACGGACCATTGCACTGGAGTCTGAAGTATTCCCCTAATTATACTCACTGGTATAATTTGATCGTTAGATGGCTTTTCCCTCTCCCTCTCTCTCACTCTCTCAGAGTCAGATATATTTTGGGAATGGGTTTTAATTTGATGCGTGCTTTTTGTTGTTGTTGTTTCGTTTTGTTTTGTTTTTTTGGCATATGTCGTTGATTCTGGTTCTCTTACCGAGCCTCTCGTAGTTAATGAGTTTACATCTCTTAAAAAAAATTCACCTGGGCTCCTTCTGCAACTCCTTTTCTCTCCAAAGGCCCTGAACGTGCTTGTGGAGGAAATAATTGTTTTGGTTGCCCTAGGTTATTGTCAGCAGTGTGACTTCATTCCTCTTGTGCCTCTGTCTCTCTAAAGACGAGTAGGCACCTCTCCATATGGTCTCCTCCCTGTGAACGTTTGTCCAAGCTGCGGCTTTGGTGCTATTCCTGGGCTAGGTTTTTTTTTCCCCTGGGAAAATAATGGGCCATTGTTTGGATGACTCTGGGCTGTTTCTGTGACTCTTCACTCGAAGCTGAGGAAGTCTTGTTCTCTACCTGAGACACACGTGTCTCCTAATTTGTATGTCCGAAGTTGTCCTTGAGCCAGAAGATAGAAAATTGTTCCTTGATTTCTCGTGCCTGGCCTCCTAACGCATTCACTCAGAATACCTTCTTTCGTGGGCCCGAACATGAAAATTTCATTTCTCTTCCTCCGGCAATTTCTCTTGCCCTGCGGTGTGTGGGAAGTGCTATAATCTGAAACTAAGCAATGGCCAGAACTGAGCAGAATCCCCGTTTCTGGGATCTGTTCTCTCTCCGCAGGAAACCTTTGCTCTGGGCACCGAGAGTTCCCTTCCTGACATCCCAGGGGCTCCCACAGGAGGCTTAGTAATCGAGATGGCAATGGCCACAAGGCTGTGTTCCTGTTCCTTGTTCTCCGAGAGGAATTTGGCAGTGTCAGAAATGACACGTTTTCAATAGGACTCCGGGAATGTGTTCGTAACATCGGAGATCCTTTAAAAAAAAAAAAAGAAAAAAAAGTCCTATCACATCTTCTGCATATGTATTTCAGAACTCATCAGAGATGCCTGGTAATGAGATGAATTGCTTTTATTTGTTGCTGGAGGAATGAAGCTATAGAAGGGTTAGTGATATTTTGTCCAAGTGGAAGACTTAATGGGTAAATGAGTAGATTAGCAGAATCGAAGTCCTCTCTGATTCCTTGTTTATTAGGTCATTAGCTGAATTAGGAAAGTAGATTTCAACTGCTTACTTAAATACATTTGTATCTGCTGGCCTCTTTTCATGCTATTGGTAAGCTTGGGGTAGTTGTCCGTACAACTTCATTCTCATGGACACTTTTCTTAGAAATAGTGGAGGAAGAGTAAAAAAACAAAAACAAAACCAAAGCTCTGGTAGTTTCTTTTACCCAAACATCCCAGCCTAACTGATGGATTTTATATTTCTTCTCCCCCGACTTTACTGTCACTTCCTATGAGGAAGGCAGGGACCATCTAGAATACTTTGCTCGTCTGCCTCCTCTCTGGGAGCTTTGGAGCAGGATTTGGGGACATCTGAGCACCAGATGCTTTTCTTGGCCATTGCCACTGTTTTGTAGGGAATGAATAGACTTAGTGGGACATTCCACATTGTTCTCACTTAAAGAAACTGAGACCAGTGACCTTGAAGAGGGCTGGAGGGTAATTTATGAGAGAGGAAGAGACCTGCATGCGGACTTAGGAGGGAAAATGGTGTCATATGGCCCTTTTTTATTTTTCACGCGGTAGTCATGCTGGGAAAGGAGATTGTGTTTAATTCCAAAGTTCTGGCAAAAATAGAGGAATGATATTTTAGCATTGTCTTCACTGGCAGTGAGTATATCCTTGCATTGTAGATATCTTAAAACAGTGATCCTAGACCTGGCAGGTAAGGACCTGGCAGGTTAAGGAGTAGGTCTGAACCCAGAGACTCCAGGTTGCCAGATCTTACTTTTTTAAGAGAAGCTGGACGTTCAGATTTTTGTGTGAAATATTGCAACTTTTAAATGTTAGCAGCTCATTCAAATTAAGAAGAAAAAAGAACACTGAGCTGAGCCAAGCCCTAACAATGTAACAATAGAAGCGAAGGCATGAAGCTGTAAGTACCTACTGATGCCATCTTGGAAAATCGGTCATTAATTTCTGCCTCAAGTGGAGAGCTCTCTTCTCTCCTTGCCATGAGTTGAGGCAGCATGAGCACTAAATCGGGGACAGCCGTCATGGTCTAGCACTGACAGAAGGTGTATTGGTTGGGGACACACAGGAGCTAGTCCTGGCCCAACCATTTCATTCTGGGCCCAAGTTCCCCTCTTTGGCAAGAGCAATTTGGAATCACATAGCCCCCAAGCAACACTGCTGCTTGATGTCCCATTATCACATGATGTGTTACATCACCTATCAAGTATGAGAAATAGACTGTTGAGACTTTTTTTTTTATCCAAAGGAGAATCACACCATATTATACACAAAGTCTGAATTCCTTGGTTTTCCACACCACGGCTTGCCTGTTGGAAGTGGTTGTATTTTCCCTTTCTCACCGCCTCGCCCGTTGGTCCTTCCTCTTGTGTTACAGATTCGGTGGAAATACATGATCGTGGATGAAGGCCACCGAATGAAGAATCACCACTGCAAGCTGACTCAGGTGCTGAACACTCACTATGTGGCCCCCAGAAGGATCCTCTTGACTGGGACCCCGCTGCAGAATAAGCTCCCAGAACTCTGGGCCCTCCTTAACTTCCTCCTCCCCACCATCTTCAAGAGTTGCAGCACATTTGAACAGTGGTTTAACGCTCCATTTGCCATGACTGGAGAAAGGGTACTAGCCTAACTTTTGTATTTTCCACCGTATGGCAGTGAACCGAATGTGAAGAACCCAAAGCTGAGAATGTTAGAGGCCAGAGAACCTGTAGACTAGTTGACAACGCCGCTTACGTTACAAAACTCATCAGTGGGTGTGTGTGTTCTCTTTCCAGGGTTGTTTTCTGCCCTAAGAAAATGGATCTAATGATGGGTCTAGGGTCCTAGGGTCTAGGATCCTTGATCATTTGCCGACACATTAATCAGGTCACTAGAGAATGATCCTGACTGATGGAATCCTTATCTGTATGGGCCACAGGGAAGATGAATGGAAAGATATTTGTTGAATCAGTTTAACCAGATCCCCCGAACCAACCGAACACAAACCTTAAAAAGCAGATATTTCCTTGTTGTAAACTTGGGCTTCTCTTTAAACTGTTTCCCCATGAAGAATCTGGGTGTGAAACTGAACTAACTCACAGTAGTTTTCTGCACACATTTTTTTCCAGTTTTAGTGTGAGCCTCCGATTTGTGTCTACATTAATACTCCTCAAATCCCAGAGTAGCCATTTTCAAATCTCTTATTATCATTCCTTCCACCATCTATCTTCTCTTAGAGCTCATTTATGAAAGGAAGACACGGGCCATTGCAAGGAAAAGGAATGGGCACCTGTCCTTTTGATTAGTGGTTTCTTAACTGTGGGAATGAAAAGCCACTTAGAAGGCTTTTGGGACATTTATGTTGGAACTATTCAGCACTTTAATTTTGAAGTACATTATAGGGACCTTTGCCTTTTGTCAGTAATTCATTGGCTTGCCCATTTCTAGAAAGTAATGTCGATCAAGTCTGCCCCCTAGAGGTTCATAGAGAAAGGTGACATAGAGGTCCTAGAGAAGGTTCTATATAAAGAGGATTGACCAAGATCAGGGCAGAGGGAAGGAAGAATGGTGAGGTAGAGGGGCTTGGAAACCCACCACCATCCACTGCGTCTACTCTCTTCTTCTTTTCATGTTCTGACCTTGTCGCCTTAGGGTGTTTCTGCATCTGAGACAATCCAAGTTAGGAGCCTAACTTAAGGCTTCGACTTTGAGTAAACACACATGCACTATTGCCCCTTTACTTGGGTTCTGTCTCAGTCTTCAGTAAGGCTTTGTTGCAGTCCTATCCAAAAAAAAAATTCTGAGCTTGGGGACTGGTGGCTCGGGCCCGTTTTCCATGGAACTCCGCATTAAGACAAAGACACCCATTTAGAGGCCATTTTATTACCACCTGGCCCGTGGGAGGAGGATTCTGAGGTATGCATAACAGGTAAAGACCTGGCCTTCATGGACACAAAATTTCAATCACATATCACAACAAATTAACAAATGTAACCCTAAAGCGTTATTTCATGAAACATCATTAAAAAAAAAAAAAGTCCGACTCATCTGAGGTTCTCTCGTAGGTGGACTTAAATGAAGAAGAAACTATATTGATCATCAGGCGTCTACATAAGGTGTTGAGACCATTTTTACTGAGGAGGCTGAAGAAAGAAGTTGAGTCCCAATTGCCAGAAAAAGTATGTTGCAAAATTCAAAAGCCGTGGTTTCTTTCCCTGCTGATCTCCCAAGTACTTGCGTCTGAAATTGTGTTTTTAAAACAGCAGGCTCGTATTTTAGTCCCAGGTATCTTGGAAATATCGTACAGGACATTTTTGTTTGGCAAAAGCTAGAGGTTTTAATGTAGAGAGAGAGAGAAGGGAAATTTCTATATTTTTCAGCCTGGTCTCCCTAAAGCTTTGGGGCCAGCTTTTATAAAATTAACAAATGCATCGAGTCTCCTGACATTTTCCCTTTCACTTACATCAACTCAACGTTATATTAGTTTAACATATTTTAAGTTTAGATTTTTTTTTTTTTAAGTTATTAACCTCGTGAAGTTCATTCCTGCAGCTGCCACCGAATTGATCTGCTAGTGAGTCAAACAAGGATATGAGTTTGGGGCTTGCGTCATCATCAAAAGGCCTCATAAACATTTACCAGGTTTCCTAGACATTTATTTAATGCTTGTGATGCTTGTGATGTCACTCTTCGGGTAATAAGTGAAAAACAGAGTTCCTGCACATTGCAGACACGTCACCTAATTATTCTTGGACATGGCTTTTGTCCTACACCATAAAAATTAAGTTCCTGTGAATATTTTAAGCAGGTATTTTTCAGATGGCGTTTTGCACCTTGACTTCTCAGTGCTTGAGAATGTCTTTTGAGCCCTTTGCTCCACATTTTTTGGTTTGCTTTGGGTATTAGTTCAATATGTTCCTGATCATATTTTAGAACCACACACTTCTGAACTCTAAATTTTATTCTCTTGAAGATAGGTTGTTTGGCATTGTACACTACTTGTTGCAGGAGGGGTATTTGGATTTGAGTTTTCTCTGTAGATGAGCCAGTTCTGAAATGTGTATTTTGCGTCATTGTGTTTTTT
Organism: Mirounga leonina; assembly: GCF_011800145.1. Classification (NCBI taxonomy): domain Eukaryota; kingdom Metazoa; phylum Chordata; class Mammalia; order Carnivora; family Phocidae; genus Mirounga; species Mirounga leonina. The sequence goes on from NW_023270615.1 coordinate 12,435,991, forward strand.
TCTCTGTAATGACTTCTGGTTTTTTGCACAGATTGGTTCGTCCTATTCATTTCTTAAGTGGGAGCCGACAAGAGAGCATGCAAAGTTGATCACCTTATTAAGAGAGAATTTTGTCCCAGATTCCCCTATTCATTAACAGTCAGGGGGGAAAAAAATTAAACTTAAGCACAGTTCTTATATCATGCTTATCCCAGCAGAAGCCTAAATATTGAAATACTTTATTTTGCTAGTGAATGCATCTTGGGGATTGGAGTGCTCTTGATTTTTTTTTTTGACTTCCTATGGTCTTGGCGTCTTTGGGTAACCCCCTTACTGTTCAACGTGGACCTTGGTTACTGAATAAACTGGGGAATGGGTCCAGTGGTCATTTGGCCGCCTTGAACTACTTCCCAGCAAGAGATCCTGCAAGGTGTAGAGATGGATGTTAACGATTTTAGTGTGTCCTAGACTTCTGTTTCTTTAGCAGAGGTATAAAATCAAAGGTAATTAACCAAAGTCCTTCATGTAGTCATTCTATAAAACTTCTTCATCTTTTTTTTAATTTCCAGGACTAGCTAATACAGATAGATTTAAAAAGCATATCACAAGTTGGAAATATGCCCTGTTTGAAGAAAATCCATTCTATAAAAATCCAGACTTGCCCAGCATAAGGGTTATGGGGTGATCAGTTGTATCAAAAAGGAATTCTTTGCTTTACTAAAATATGTATTTCACTGCTCCTCCCACAGAAGAGCTTCCTGAGTCTTGGCAAACTTAAAAAAAAAAAAAATTAGGATTAGATTATAGAGCACATGTCTCCTGCATAAAGTACACTTAGACTCTTTAATACCCAGAGTATTATTTGAGGTACGTTAACTGCCCCGTGTGTGGTATAGATCTACGGCTAAGCTCCCTTTTATGGAGGCAGCTCAGTGGAGTAAAAATCATGGGCTCTGCCTGTCACAGCAGACCCGGGGCCCTCTCTCTTACTAACCGTGTCACGTCGGTCAGTTAATCCAGCTCATCAGTGAACTGGCAAAGAAATACTACCTGTCTCACAGAATCATTGGGGATTAAATGGATGTAGGACCCATGAGTTGAAGCCTGGCCTGCGGTAGGCTCTCAACTGGTGACAGTCACTGCTACCATACTCCTTAGCGTCAGCTCCTGTTACTCTGACTTCTAGTTCCCTTTTCTGTTCACCTCAGGCTCTTTCTCACGCTCCACTCCTCGCGCTTTCGGTGTCCCCCCTCCCACCTCTGTGCTCATCAGCCTTTCCAGGGGAGTCGGGGAACTCATCACTTCGCACGCATAGGTGGCTGTTGTGGTTTGGTCTGCGTTCCCTCTCTACTTTTTCTGTCTTGTTAGGATTTTTTACCTGAGGGAAATTGGCCACTGAAGTGTCGTCCTTGGGGGGTAAGGAGCGTCCCTCCACCACCATCGGCTTATAGCCACAAACAATGCGGATGTCTTTCTCAGCCTCTATAAAGAGCTGGGCAGGGATTCTGGCTGATGGCAGGAAAAAGGCCACTGTTCCACAGCAGGAATTCTCAAATGCTCTCATGAAAAGCCACCAGTTAGGGAAGTGTTTTTTAATTTTATTTCTAAATTTACATATAAAGTCCACTCTTTGAGGTATAAAGTTCTGTGGGCTTTGACAAATGCAGAGTTATGTGAACCACACGCACAGTCAAAATGCAGAACAGTTCTCCCTCCTAGTACCAACCCCCCACCAAAGTCCCTGGTGCTGCTTGTTTTTGGTCAGATGCTCTCCGTAACCCTTGCCCTCATGCGACCACTGATCTGTTCTCCGTCCCTATAGCTCCACCTTTTCCAGAATGTCACGGGGATGGAGTCAGACATCATGTCTCATCATCACACCTTTTGCATCTGGATTTCTTCACCCAGTGTAACGTGTTTGAGCTCCATCCAAGTTGTTGCCCGTATCCGTGGTTGTCTCGTTTTTACTGTTGAGTTAGTATTCTCATCTATGGACGCACCATAGCGGGTCTGTCCATTCAGTGGAGGGGATGGTTGGGTTGTCTCTGGCTTCTGACAATTAGGGATGCATCTGCTGGACACGTGGTGCATAGGTTTTCTTTTCACTGGAGTAAAGACCCAGGGGCAGGCTTGCCGGGTCCTATGGCAAGTGCACACGTAGCTTTACAGGAAACTTCTGGAACCATTGTGCATTTGCACCAGCAATGTCTGAGCCTTGCATTTCCTCCACGTTCTCGTCCATCCTCATTGGGTGCCGTCCGTTTTCTTGACATTTTTAGCTAATTCAACAGGTGTGCACTGGTATTGTGTAATAAATTTGCATTTTTCTAATGTCCACTGATGTTGGGCATCTTTTTATTGCATCTTTTTATCCATATGTCTTCTTGGATGAAACGGTGCTCGAATCTTTTGCCTGTTTGTTTTTTAATTGGGTCATTTCTTTTCTTATTGTTGAGTGTTAAGCTAGAAAAACTCTGAAAAATAGGAAATATATTTTGTGTGTACTAAACAGTCATTCTGTCTATTATAGCTGGACTTGAGCTCAGATGAAACTAAAGCAGGCATGTCAGGGTCAAATTTTTTTTTTTTTTTTTTTTTTTTGAGACAGAATGAGAGGGACAGAGAGCACATGAGAGGGGGGAGGGTCAGAGGCAGAAGCAGACTCCCCGCCGAGCAGGGAGCCCGATGCGGGACTCGATCCCGGGACTCCAGGATCATGACCTGAGCCGAAGGCAGACGCTTAACCAACTGAGCCACCCAGGCGCCCCTCAGGGTCAAAATTTTGACAAGTGCAGCTCTACTTCATAGCAAAATTAGTTTTCATGGATGAGTATTTGATAAAAATGAGTTTTCATTGATGAGTATTTAATAATATCGTGAGTCTAGTGACACACCTAATGAGCAAGGGAAGGTACCATTCCCCCCAGTACACCCCACACCACCACCAAGCTATAGCATAAAATCCATTCCCTATACTCAGGAAAGAATGGCAGCTTATACGAAAGGACATGTATAAAACCTAATGTAAACTAAATAAAAATTGATTTTGCGATTTAGCTCCCATTTGGGGTTGTCCATGCTGACTGTCCACTATGTTAATTCATAGATAATCAAGAGCCAACTATACTTACAGACAGCTGTAGATATATATATTGACGTCTAAATACGCTAAAATATGTATACAATGTCGGAGGTTAACTAGAGGTTGACCTACCTAAAATCGATCCTAATTTTGATTTAATCTGCATGAAACAACAAATCAGCTTCACCGAGAAGCTGTCATGATATAAACATTTAGAACGCTTGATGTAATTAATCATTACTTCGTTCCTCCCTCGCACCGTAGATTCCAGAACCTGGGACTTTGAAGTATGTAATCTTATTGTTTGGAAGTCTCAGCTCAGAAGGTGGTAACATATCACATCCTGTAGTCTGGGTGCACTGTTCCAATAATACATCCTTTTGGAAAGGATGTTGTAAGTGAAGAATAGTATTCAGGCAGAAACTATGAATAACGCCTGAATCCTTCTCTGGGGGTGGGTGGAGGAGACTCTGGGCCAATATGATCACCTGATGTGGCTCCTTATAGGGACCAGTTTGATCACTTACTACAGTAAGAATTCTTAGGCGAGAATGACCCTGGGCGTGAGGTCAGCCCCTCAGCTTTACATATAACTTGAGCAAAAATAGCTCCAGGGGCTCACCAGCCTCACTCGTGGGGGGGGGGGACTCCCCCATCTGAAAGGGGCCAGATTTCATTTCCTGCAGTGCCAGCATATTTTGAGGAACTTCATTCATGCCATCATCAGGTGCCATCACATCTCCAGGGGTGAGCTCAGACCCAGCAGAGTTTAGAGGGCATGATTATCATAGAAACTTCTCTCCCTTGGTCCCTGGCGGTCTGTGGGTATGTCTACTTTATAACTGTTCAGTCTGTCCTTTTCTCAGTACCTAGCTCTGGTTGGCTGCCTGCCGTGTGTATGGCCTGGGTGGAAGGTGCAGGAGTCACCCCGGAAACAGGCATGGTGTGACAGGTCAGCAGACGGGGTGGGGCGACACGGCCTACTCACCTTCGACAAGGGCATGTTGCTGAAAGGCCACATCATGCCCCCCATCCAGATGAATAATGCAGGCATTCAAGCCTTTCAGGCAGCGGTCTCCAGAACACACCCTTGGTGGGGAGGGTTGTGTGTTTGGGCAGGGTTGACTACTGGTACTCCCTTGGAATACAGAAACAAGATTTTTAGAACTTCCATTTATATTCTAAAAATAAAAAAATAAGCTTCGTTGGCCTCTACCATACAGACTGACACTGGTATGCACGTGGTGTGGGATCTGAAAGTCAGTCATGGGCCTGGGTTGGACTGGGGAGGTCCTCCCAGGGGAGCGTGATGGGGAACACCACCACCAGGGCACCTGACCGCCCACCCACCCTCACAGCCCCGCTCCTGCACTTCCTGCCTATGGTGAGACTTAGTGTGGAATTAATACCCTGTGTCCAGACCAGAGGATGTGGGAGGATCTGATTTTAACTAGACCAACACTCCCAGCCCCCAGCATGGACAAAGGGCTTAAGAAGATTCTGCAAAGGATTGCAGGTTGAACACAAGAAGAAGAACATCAGCAAAGGTACATAGGGAGAAAAAGGCAGTCCCGTCTCTTCTCCTGTTCCTGGTGTGGATTTTTATCAGCCACATCATAGGGTAACTGGGCTGGCATTGGCCAAAAATAATTAGATGTCATCAAATTGGCCCCTTGGAATAAATCAGTAGCCTTTAACCTTGACGACCATACCCTGAAAGTCCCATGTGTTTGTAGACATTAACGTTAGTGCATACATGTAATTCATAAAGAAATCTGTGGGCGTGTATTGGGAAGCTGTGCTCTAGTGTGTCTTCCTGGTAAGGGGATGCCACTGAAAAAGCTTAATAACCACTTCTTTGAGAGAAATGAAAGGAGAAATTGACTTTGGCTGGTAGCTAAGGTGATTGGGGAAGACGTTTTAAGAAGCCCTCGAGGTAGAGTAGGAATTAGGAAGGAGGCAGTAAGAGTCACCCCCCCACCCCCACCACCCAACCCCAGGCCTAGAGAAAAGTATAAAGTCAAACAGAGCTTGGAGTTGCCTGAGAAGGCACGGGGAGCAAACGTCAAACACAGTTTTGATGCTTATGACGGTGATTTCAATCACGTGGATCACACCAGCTTCTGGTATCCCCTAATGGCGAAGGGAGGAGGGTTAGGGAGACTTCCCCATCTTCGAGCAGCTGTTGGGTCCTCAGGATGGGTTCGCCTCTCTTAGGTGACTGGAGTGCCACGGGTGGGTTTGGCATCCCTGTCTGCGTGGCATCATTGTACTCGCCTCCTGCTTCCCAAAACACTTAGCAGTCAGCAGTAGCTGACTGATGGGAAAGGGGGTTGAGGATGCCGTCCCTAATTCTGTATCTGCTGGGCCCTAAAGCACTTAAAAGCAAGCAGCGGCCATCCCTTCCTGCAGAGAATCCCCGATGGTGGTGAACATGGGAGAGCCTGAACATCTCCTTGGTCATCCTCAGCATAGAGCTTAGAAGAGCAGACTCGGTTTCCAGTCCTAACTGCACCATTAAATACCCCTATCACTTTGAGCCAGTTTGTTGAACTTCTGATGCTCAGGTTCTGTATAAAATGCAGGCATGGCATGTGACCCTCTCCTAGAGCTCTTGTGTGATAAATGAGAGAAGGCACATAAAGCACTCTGTGTAGGTCCTAGTCCACAGAAAGAGCTCAGTGATATTAGCCCTTGGTGCCATTTTTTTTTTTTTTTAATTTATTGACTTATTTTAGAGGGAGGGAGTGGCCGAAGGAGAGGGAGAGAGAATCTCCTGCAGACTCCATGCTGAGCACAGAGCCCAACGCAGGGCTCAATCTCACGACCGTGAGATCATGACTTGAGCCAAAATCAAGAGTCAGATGCTTAACTAACTGAGCCACCCAGGCACCTGCCTTGGTGCCATTTTTATGCTCCTACTGGTTGCAGTCTGAAGTTGTCTAACACTTTTCTTTGCCGTGATCAAATTTCATTTTGAGAGTGAACGTCTCGAAAAAGTCAAAGTACTTTAAAAATAGGACATGATCAGGCATCTAAAACAGAAGGCCTGTAGCAAGTGCATTCTTATTTATTAAACTTGGAGATTTCTGTTTTTTCCCCCTCTGGCCAAGGTCATTAAAAACAAAAGCAAGTATATGAAAGGTCACCTGCTTTTCTTAACTTTTCTGCAAAGGAGCCAGCCTTTCTCCAGTCTTTTTGGTGCATCAAAACAAGTGGCGAAAGGCTATTAATTGCAGTTCCATCTGGCCTGACAGGTTCCTTCTGAAGCCTCATTTGAATGAATATTCAACTTCTCTTCATCTGTGACCTCCTCGCCCTGGCCCTCAGAGCTGAAAATAACCTGATCATTTTTAATCAGTTTATTAAACATTAGGCAGCTTGCTGATTTACTTTTAATCACATTCTGCAGATTTCTAGGCATTTATCTGACGTTTATTATGAAAATTGCACATTTGTATTCTGGGGACTTTTTTAATGAAGAAAATAATACTGGGAAATAAGGCAGATTTTATGCATTAAGAACGTGCTAGAAGTATTGCAGGTGTGTGCTAAGCCAAGGGCATGTGAATTCCCTTTAACTGTTTTAAATCGGATTTTTTTTTTTTTCGATAGTCCAACTGGAGGCCCACGAGGCTTTGCCTTCTTTAGGTGGTCATAAAGTTGCATCCAATTTTGGATTAATTCCTCTCCCCCACCTGCTGTCCTCACAGGTAGTATTCTCTCACCTCTGAAAAGCAGAGGTTAATGGCAGACAACCTAGGGCTATTACAGATTTCACGTGGATTAGTACTGGGGGTCGCTGCATATGACCATTTAAAAATATTGTCTTACAGGGGCTCCTGGGTGGCTCAGTTGGTTAAGCAGCTGCCTTCGGCTCAGGTCATGATCCCAGGGTCCTGGGACTGAGCCCCGCATCGGGCTCTGCACTCTGCCTGCCACTCTGCCTACTTGTGCTCTTTCTCTGTCACATAAATAATAAAATCATAAAAAATAATAATGCATAAATAATAAATCAAAAAATGTCTTACAGAGCAAATCTTGGGATATTGGGCAGTCGGTGTTTTTCTGTTCATGTGAAAGAGGGTGTAACGGGGAAGTGGAAGAAATACTAGGAAGAAACTCTATATTGAGCTTCTTTGACTTTGAACAGTTTGTAAGCTCCTCTCTCTCTCTCTCTCTCTCTCTCAAATATGGAGCAAGTCAAGAAATTTCAGAAAATGTGACCCTAGCCTCAATCACGTACACCCTTTGGCAGGTCCCTCCCCCGTAATGGTACCTTTAGCAGTGATGACCGTGGTCTCCACCCCCACCCCCACCCCACCCTCCACTCCTCGAATCCAGGGAGGGGAAACGGAGGGACCCACAGAGTTCCAGGACTGCTGCCCGCTACCCCGTCCCAGCTGTCTTCTCAGAACAGGCACCTTCTCTCTCCTGCTCCTACTTACTCGCTGTTCTTTCTCCCTCAGGTTGAATATGTGATCAAGTGTGATATGTCCGCGCTGCAGAAAATTCTCTATCGCCACATGCAAGCCAAAGGGATCCTCCTCACCGATGGCTCGGAGAAAGATAAGAAGGTACATTTCAGCAGATGATGTAACTCATGTGTTGCTGTCTGTCTTCTCCTGGCTGTGACGTCAGATCCTCCCAGGAAGCATCCCTGCTAATGCTGATCTGTTAGAGCCAATTTCTGGGCCTTATTCTGTAACCGTTGTAGCTGCCAAAGGAAATCTCGTAACCTCTTATTGCAAACTGCATTGGGGCAGGAAGAATGCAGTGTGCTCGTATCACCCAAATAGCTTTTAGCTCTGCTCATGTCAATTCTGCAGGGAATATATTCTGCCTAAATGTTGGGTGGCACCTTGGAAAGTTTTAAAATCCTGTGTCACTCCCTGGGCATCTGCTCCAGGCTTCTGTCTTCCCAGAATCCCGGGGAACAGACAGTCATGTCACAAAGCCATCAACTCGATATGATTCCCTCCTGTAGGGTAAGTTAGTCACGAGAAAGATGTTACATCTGTAACTCAGAAACTGCTCTATGACGGGAGCTTTGGACGCCGGCAGGTGTAGGTTATGGGGAAGACCTATGGCCCTCTCTATAAAAGCCTACTTTTTAAAAATGGGCAGTATCTGGTCAATTAACAATTTGTTTGCCCTGTGTTTACTCTCTCCACTCGTTCTCAGGGAAAGGGAGGTGCTAAGACTCTCATGAACACTATCATGCAGTTGAGAAAAATCTGCAACCACCCCTATATGTTTCAGCACATTGAGGTAAGTCTGCATTCTCCACTTTGATTCTGATCCCGATTGCACTACTCCTATTAATACTACTTTTAAAAAAAAGGGAAGGAAGGAAGGAAGGAAGGAAGGAAGGGAGGGAGGGAGGGAGGAAGGGAGGAAGGAAGGAAGGAAGGAAGGAAGGGGAAATATATGTGGACATTGAAATGACATGCTCCGATAGCTCGACAAGCAGAGTTAACAAATGTGAATTTCCTGGTGATGGATTCTCATTGGCACCAAGCACTTGAGCATCTGGAATTTTATAACCAAGGGTTTGAAGTACTGAGAAAATACTGCAAGCTCGGGCTTATTATGTGGGTTTGGGTAAGTGCTGTGAATTGCCTTGTTATGGTAGGAGCTATGAAATTGAAGGTAATGATGAATACATCCAGTTTCCTCAGAAGGATGCTATGAAAAATATTGAAATAATGTATCTGTACCTGTTGAAGAGGGAGACGCTCTCGAAATATTTTCTTTGTAAAAGACACTGACTTTGGTTCGGCTACATAGATCTGCATTTTTCCTTTCTGGCTTCTATCCCGACAATGTAAATCCCGGCTTTTATCCTGACACTCTGGTTCTTACAGAGCTATTTTTAGGGGCTAGGACATTTTCTGCCCTGTTCATTGCGTGTAAATAACTTTTCTAAATTGACAGGATTTCACCCCAGTGGGAGCAACTGACCTGAGCAGGAAGGAAAAGGAGCCAGACTGTAGGCTCCACTGTTCCATGTTGTGGCTGATGCGTGTGGTCGTGGGGGCGCCCACTTGCCATGGCACATGAGCTAGGGCACCAGGAACCAGATCGCTGCAGGCCTCCAGCACCTGCACCGCTTCGTTAAAAAGGAAATATACAGAAGGTTCTAGGAAATCGGAATTTTAGTAATTACAGTATAAAAACAGAGTTGAAATACTCCTGCCTTTGAAATATTCTGGACCTCGACGATTCTTCTTTCTTTTTTATCCTCCCTTATTTTTGGCAGTCGCGCTTGTCGGAGAAGAGTATTTATTGCAGGCCCTCTGCGGGTTCTGGAAACCCCTCCCAGCCTGACCCGCTGGGTCCACATCCAGAGGGCAGGGTGTCTCTAGGCTGACAAGCTCTAGATCCATGTCAACTGACAACAGCAACAATACCAGCAACAAAAATAAAATCCCACCAAAAAGTCCTGGCTGTTTAGACACTCGGTGAAGGAAATCCAGCGTGCAACCATGAGGCCGTGTCCCGGGCCACTTTGTAATTGTGACCTGGTGAAAATGTCTCGGCATCTCCAAGCGTCAGTGCACTTGACTTGTCATCAAGTGGTGACAGCTTATGGGACTGGCAGAGGCTAAACTTAAAAAAAATAAATGAGAGGCAGCATCTTATAAACTGATAACATATATTAAACAGGTGGAAGGTATCGATGAATTAGTGGTGGATCTATATTGGTCTGTGGCCGGTGGGGAGCCAAAAAAAATTGTCAAATGATGAAAGTGACCAGGGTCATGCCAGGTGAACCCGTCACCCACCATCCCATCCCCTCTTTCCTGAAAACAGTTTTGAGATATTTATTCTGATTCATGGAGGGGTTTGAGGACTTAGAAGTTATGAAAATTAAGTGTCAGTCTTACTTCATTTTGGTTGTCATGCAAAAAATTAGCCTTTGAAACATGCTAGACCGTGTCAGGAAGGGGGATGATGCCTTCCATCCTCAGGCTTCTGTCTGGAGAACCTGGGGAGCCGACTTTAAGTAACCTGCCCTCCATTCCTTGCATATTTCCATTCTAAATAGCTGTCAGGAGAGAGACGGACTCTGATTTGCAATTTGTTTTTAACATAAAAACTTTTGGAAGGCGTATTCCTAGAAATGAGACCCAGAGTCATGGGTACACATGGCCACAACTCTGGCTGGGAGTTGGTGTGTGCATTTTGCCTCTGTCTTTGTAATGTTTGCATGCCACCTTTGTTCATAGGAAATCACCCCACAAGCCCCCTCTCTCTGTTGGGCTGTTTCCCTGGGGACTTTCAAATCGGAGAAATGAACACATTTTTTAAAACGATGCTAATCCCTGGGATGCCTGGGTGGCTCAGTCGGTTAAGCGTCTGCCTTCCGCCCAAGTCATGATCTCGGGGTCCTGGGATCGAGCCCCATGTCTGGCTCTCTGCTCAGCGGGGGGTCTGCTTCTCCCTCTCCCTCTGCTGCTTCCTGGGCTTGTGCTCTCGTGTGCTCTCTCTCTGTCAAATAAATAAGTAAAATATTTTAAAAAAAAACAAACCAGAAACAAAAAACGATGCTAATGCCTAAACCTATCACCGTGCACTGACAGGTTCCATCTCTCTGGTTCTTACAGCCCTGCTTAGGCGATAGGGACAGATCCCGAAAATCTAGCGAGGAGTGGCTGCCGGTGGAGAGGGAAGGCGTGGCTCTTGGGGTCAGAGTGGGCTTTCTGGCCATTGTCCATTCGGTGTTGACTTTGCCAGCAGGGTTAACACACCGAGGGGCCGGAGCCCACCATAAACGATGAGCGATGAGCTGAGCGTATGTGAGAGGAGACCTCAAAGGGAAAGAGAGCTGATCCCCTGGGAGGAGAAGCTTTGCTGCTCGTGGGGAAGGAAAAGGAAGCAGAGGAGGGAGACAGCGGGTGGCTAGTGTGAAGGTGTGACATGCTTTCCTTCCCCACAGATGGTCTCCCGTTCCCTCCAGTCAGCCTGGAAACACCGCTCAGAGAACAGTAACCTATTTCTTCTACAGCATCAGTGAGGAGGGAATTACGTGATTCGGGAGTTTAAATTTGATTTGAGATTCTAAAATTTTCATTTTAAATTTAAAATTCTGTGTTTTGAAGATGGGAGCCCGGACCCCTGAGGGAGTGGTTGGTGTCCATCGAGGGCCTTATTTGTAACAGAGAAAAGCACAGAATGGAGGAATTTCAGGATTTCTCTAAACTCAGATTTAAAATACAGCATACAGTCACCATGACTTTTACTGTTAAATGTTTTTGCAGTGTGTTTCCATGCACGTCTGAATCCTGATTAGTTCGTATTAGGCTCTTTCTCTAGTCTAGATTCTAAACAACTTGGGGACAGATACTTCAGTTGTTTCTGGATCCCCTGTACCTACCTGGCTCAGCCCTGGGTCAGTAGATGCTTAATCACTGTTTGATGAGTAAACTAACCCTGACATCTCAGTATGAGATTCTGGAGACTTGCACAAATCCCAGGACACATTTGTGGCAGAACGAAAGTCTGAATTCAAAGACATTGAGTTTCTGGTTCATCGTCTAAAAAGTATTTTCTTATTATTTTGTTTAACTATGCTCTAGAAATAAATGGGATGACCTCACTAAAAGAGTAATTATTAAGTTAATAATTTACATATCTGGGTGGGGTTTTTTTAATCATTTTTTTTTTCCCTCCTTTCTCTTTTAAAGGAATCCTTTGCTGAACACCTGGGCTATTCAAATGGGGTCATCAATGGGTAAATCTTAAAATTTATCTTTCTTCCAAAAAACAGTTTGTTGGTCAACTTTTCACTCCGTAGTGTTTCCTATCACACATGTACCCACTGCCAGCCTCCTGCACCAGCCTCTCACCTCAGCAGAGGGTATAGGAGTTGTTAACCGAAATGATATCAGCCTTCTCTTTTACTTTACTGGCATAAATTACTACATGCCTTGAGCAAGTGACTATTCAAAGGACACGGATCTCATTTAATAGAATTAATAGTAACCCAGTGTCCTAAAAATGTGGTGGAAGCAATAGTGTAGCTTGGGCCAGAAGAGAATTTATCGTATTGAATTTCAAGTTGATACTTAACTTGGGTGTGGGTGAGAGGAAACGCCTCATCCACCATAAATATGTGTGACCTTACAGTCATTCACCAAAGTATGGTCCATATAAGAAACGTTTTTTGGAGGTACCTGGATGGCTCAGTTGGTTAAGCATCTGCCTTCAGCTCAGGTCATGATCCCAGGGTCCTGGGATCAAGCCCCGCATCGGGCTCCCTGCTTGGTGTGGAGCCTGCTTCTCTCTCTCTCCCACTCCCCCTGCTTGTGTTCCCTCTCTCGCTGTGTCTCTCTCTGTCAAATAAATAAATAAGATCTTTAAAAAAAAAGAAACGTTTTTGGTTAGCAGCAGCCATTAAAGAGTGCCATGCCTTGCAACAAAATAGAAAAGTTTGCATTCACGGAAAGTCTCTGTTTTGCACCAGGGGACATTGATTATTAGGATGTGGGGGCCATGCTTGGATCCCAAAGGCAGATGATGTCACTGGGCTAAGAACTAGAAAGTGGGACCCACCCAGAACCAGAGCCACCAGGCTCTCCCACTCCTGCTTGCTTCTCTCTACGTCCCGTGGTCACTCCTGGGTTGCATACTAACAACACGGCTGCAGGAGATGTTTGGAGGACGGTGGTTGGAACGGGGGACAGAGGTAGGGAAGACCTGCACATGAAAATGTGTTAGAGACGACACACACTGTGTCATAGAATCAGCTACCGATGATCCATTGCAGTGTTGTAGAGTGCATGCCCTGATGAGTTTTCCCAGTCATATCAGCCTGACAATTAAGTTTTAATAATTTAACACATCCCTGTTGACAAAAGAGAGAAGGAGTTTATTATGGAAGAGGAAAGGCCCTGCTTTAGTTCCTTAACACTGTGACAGCAGGTACCCCCACCATCCTCTTTTTGATTTGAACTTCTCTGTAAGCCAGGCCTCATGTCCCCTCCCCAGTCCATCCGTACAGTGTACATGGTGATCTTTTGAAAAGATGTGGCAGATCTTGCCACTGCCCTATTTCAGACCCATCAGTGGCTTTCTGTTGCACTTAAAGTGAACACACTCAGTGTGGCTAGGTCCTCCGGCATCTGCCGGCCTCCTGCCCCCCGCACAACCTGCTGCCTCTCTGTCCCCATCTCCAGAATTCCCCTATTGCTTATGTTCAGTTCCTCAGACTCACCAGGCTCCTTTACTCCACAGGGCCTTTGCACATACTCTCCCTACTTCCTGGAATCTCCTCTTCCTCCAAGGCCCCGTTCTTCAACCGGCTGTCTTGTTGCTCATTATTTGGTGTTTTAGTTCAACTGTTCTCTCTTCAGCAAGGTCACCTGCATCAAGGGCTGGCAAATTTTTTCTCTAAAGGGCCAGATCTCAAATGTCTTTGCCTGTGTGTGTCAAAAAGTCTCTGCCCCAATGTTGCCATTGTGTGGCGTGAAAGCCGCCATATAGACAAAGCAGAAATGAGTGAGCCTGGCTGCGCCCCAGTCAAACTCTATTTACGCAAACAGGCAGCAGGCCAGGACCTAAATTTGCCAAACCCTGCTCTAATTTAAAGATGTCACGTGTTGTTATGCGTTGTCTCATAGCAACTTGTTATTTTTCTCTTTAGTGCTCATCACAATTTGCAATTAGCCGTTTGGAAGGCAGGGATTCTATTTTCTCATCCCTGTACACGTGGAATGCGCCCGGCAGGTAGTAGTAGATGCTCAAGAAATATTTGGACGCATCTTAAGTGCCCTAAATTAATAACTTGATGTGCCTACCAAGTAACAGTTTAAGGAAGCACAACAGATTCACGACTGTGTGTGGATAAGGGAGAGAGAATTGAGGGAGAGGAAGAGAGAGACAGCGAGTGAAAGTATTAGGAACACGAAACGATCTCCTCTTTCTAGAGAATCTGTCGCCATACATAGCATCTATAATGTACTCCTTGTGGGTTTTATATAGAAGTATTTCCTTTTTCCATGACATGCCCCCATCACTCTGGGGTGGATATTCATTCATTCATTCAGGCTATCCTGGATCCTTCAAGAAGACAGCAGTAATACCGTCTTCTTGTTTTGCCTTTTTGGGTTCAGGGCTGAGCTGTATCGGGCCTCAGGAAAGTTTGAGCTGCTTGATCGTATTCTGCCAAAACTGAGAGCAACTAATCACCGCGTGCTGCTTTTCTGCCAGATGACGTCCCTCATGACCATCATGGAGGATTACTTTGCGTTTCGGAACTTCCTGTACCTTCGCCTTGATGGTGAGTCCCAAAGGGACCAGGCTCGGAAGCCACGCCACCGGGCGCGCAGCGGGTGAGGGGCACTTAGGTCGGGCCCCAGCCGGCAGGAGGAGGGAAGTTGTTGAAGAGTTAACTAGCAGGGTGGGGTGCAGCTTTTTTTTGCAGATAGCAAATTTTATATCCTCCACCTTAAAATAAGCCAAAATCACTCGCACAGCTGTTTATCCCCCCAGACAAGCCAGTGCAAGTGGACTTGGAGGCATTTATGTGTGCCACAATTAAACTAAATGAAACTAAATTAAAATTTAAAAACCCTCTCTGCTTTTAGGATGGTGTGTGACCTACACACTATGCCGAATATTCTGATAAGCCCTTAGCTTTCTCTGTTGAGGCATATTTTAAGGGGATAAAGGCTGTGTCTCCTCTCTTGGTAACACTGTACTTATTCATTTAGGATGGTACCGAATTATCATTAAAGCTTCTTTCTTTTCCTAAATAGAACATATCTCCATGCTGCATTAAGAGATAGGGCCCCACTGTGTCCTGGATTTTACAAAACTATGTGAAATAGTTGCCTGATTTGCCTGGGTATTTCGATTTTTAGAAAATCAGTAAGAACATATGAATGGAAGGAAACATGCATTTAGAGATATTTATTTCCGAAAGTACTGTATGATTTGGATACCTGCCCTAATATTTTTGAGGTTGAAAGATACCAAATTTCCTATGCTGTGGCAAGGGGATAGCACTTTCTAAGAGTGGTACGTGGGAATAGGAGCTAATTTATAGCCAGGATGGTATGGAATCCCTGCATACAAAATGTAACAGTTATTACTAATACCTGTTTTTATCTGACGCAATCTTCAAGCTATTGTTATGTGGGAAATTTAAAAGTTTATGTTCCATTAAAAGGTTTTATTTTGGGGCACCTGGGTGGCTCAGTCGGTGAAGCGTCCGACTCCTGATCTCAGCTCAGGCCTTGATCTCATGGTCGTGAGTTCGAGCCCCGTGTTGGGCTCCGCACTGGGCGTGGAGCCTCCTTAAAAAAAATAAAAAATTAAAATTAAATTAAATAAGTAAATGAAAGGTTTTGTTTTATGTTCAGTCCAACATTCTGTCCCCCTGGTTGCCACTAATTAGATAGAACTGGACACACACCAACCTCAGACTTGCCCTACTCTCTCTTCTATTTTTTAAGTGAATTCTCTTTATGGTGTACCTCCTAGGGTATTATTAACTTTTGAACTAATTATACCTCAGACAGACTTGATTTTGAAAGATCTTTTTATCTCTCCCCTCCAAAGTCACCGCAACCTAAGTCAATGCATGGCTAAGTCAATGTTCCTTCTTGAATTCGTGACACGGTTCTGTCGTCCAGTCTTGTCTCTTTTGGCAAATCTCCTGCACCGCGTCTCGTCCTTTGTCCTTTGACCTGATTCTCCCGTCCCTTCTCCATAAGGGGCAAGGTCAGCCCTCATCTGAAGGGCAAGCCCACCTTCCCTGCTGCTCAGGTGAGGGGCAGCCCTGCCCTGGTGTCCCGAACAAGTGCTGTTTTACTACTTTGTGGCTTTTCGTTTAGAATCTCCCCTCTTTGAGGATTGTGGCCCTGGAATATTCAAGTCTGTGGAACTGGCAAGAAGTGCTTTCCTTGAAACATATCTCTGTCATGTTTTCTTGCCAGCCTGAGAGAGTCTCCTTCACAGGTTGCTGTTGGTGGCTGACCTTATCCATTTGTCATTAATAATAATTGTCATAAAAGGTGACGTTGTTGGAAGGCCTACTGCTTGTGGGATACCGGGCAAGGCACTTCCTGTGCATTATGGATGTAATTTTCTCGGCAAACAGGCTTTTACCCCCTTTTACCAAGGTATGAATACAATCCCCATTTCACAGATGGGAAAACAGCGGCTTAGAGAAATGAGCTAACTTACGCATGACGCAAACGGCGAAGCCAGGCTCTAATTTAGATCTCTCTGATGCCAGTTAGTTTTCAGAATCAACTTTAGCAGACCCAGGAGGCTACATCCCCTCTCTGAAAATGCAGGCTTCTTTCCTGGCAGGCGGCATTTCAAGAATGATTTTGAACTTATTCACAATTTTTAAAGTGATGAATTGGAACGAGATACAAGATGAATGGAGCCGCTGTGTTCCTGACATCGGAGTCCTCGCCATTAGGCTGGAGGAGACAACAAGTAAACAAGCTTCATAATAAAATGTTACAGATGGAGTTGAGGAAATGGTATGGCTTCTGCCCCGCAAGAAATAGCAACCATTTGTTTGAGGGGGCTGGAGAGAATCAATGGGCAAACAGTCAGTCTACACACTCACAAGGGCACCAGCTTCCAGCCACCTGCCCCTTCACCCGTTTGTTAAAATGGCTTCAGATTTTTGTTGCTGAATTTGAGGTCTCAGATGTTTGACCTCAGGGGGGAGAAAAATCACTCAATGACAGCTAAACAGATTTCTTTTTCTTGCAAAGATGATGGTTGCATGAACAGATTTGGCTACTGTCCTGTTACATAGTCTTTGTTTTCCCTGGAAATGATTTTTGAGTGAGAGCAAGTGGTGAAGCTACATCCCAGAAGACCAAATTTTCCCAAAGCAGCTGAAACTAAGTTAAAATTAGTAATCATGAAAGCCTGTCAGTGTGTTCCTTCCAGCGCATTCTGCAACTTTCAACACAGTCGCGCTTACTCTTAATTGTGTTCTTGGTTGTGTTCTACCTCAAAGTCTAACAGAACGTGGAACTGACGCTCATACTGAGCGTGTGAAATCCTGTGCCACCTGCAAGGAGCATTTATTTGCTCTGTGGATAAACCCTGACACAGTGGTTTGAATCTCCCTGAGCAAATATCCCAGCGATTGCTGATGATCAGCAAAGATCTCGACTCGGGGAACCTGTGACTTAATGGGAATGGTAATCCAGCAAATTCTGAACCTTGTCACTAGAAATGTCATAGTTCTTTGCCTGAAACGTGATTTAATCATAGATTTTTCTGGCTTTGAAAATTCATCAAGTTCCCAGCTAGTTAGACGGTGTGAATCCACACCAGATATGTGCTCCGTCTCTTTGCTTGAGGTACCTGGCGGAGGGCCCCAAAGCCCCTTTGACCAAATCATTTTGGTATTTCTTTTGTTTTCCAGGGCTTTATTTTGCATTTAGGGTTATTTTCATCCCCCAGGAGACATGTCCACTAACCAGTTTAATTTATAGCTTAATGCGGGTGGTCGTTAGCCGATTCTTTTTCAGTGGATTTAAAACTGAACTTATATCCTCAGAGCATATAGATGCTGTACCTGCTGTCGGAAAACAGACATCCTTGTCTCTGGAAGCTCTCCTTTCCCTCACTTTAGGAACATCTTTTTTGTTGTTGTTTCTGTGGCTTTCCATGTGGTTTGAGGCAGAGGGTAAATATGGAACCGTGACTCCATGTGAGTAATTCTGTCTTAATTATTGCACCTGGAAAGACGATACAGCGAGCAGGTTTCATGATAGCACAGAACTTGTCTTCCATTAGGATCGAGAACACATAGGTCACCGTGGTCTCAGAAAGCCAACTCTGGGGTGCCTGGGTGGCTCAGTTGGTTAAGCGACTGCCTTCGGCTCAGGTCATGATCCTGGAGTCCCTGGATCGAGTCCCACATCGGGCTCCCTGCTCAGCAAGGAGCTTGCTTCTCCCTCTGACCCTCCCCCCCTCTCATGTGCTCTCTCTCTCTCATTCTCTCTGTCTCAAATAAATAAATAAAATCTTTAAAAAAAAAAAAAAAAGAAAGCCAACTCTGAAAAGAAAAGAAAAAAAGAAAAAAAAGAGCCCCACAGAGTTGAGACCTCACTCAGCAGAGCACATTTAGTGCTCCTCCCCCCAAAATCTAAACTCTTTACCGTTTCTCCTTGCAGGATTTGACCAGGTGGCTAAACTTGAAATCTAATTTAGAAAGCAAAATGAGCTCTAAAGAACATTGCTTCGTTTAATGAAGAGAACCTCCAAAGCCCCTTGGTCCTAATCCCCATTTGCTATATATGGGGAATTGGGTTTTTTTTTTTTCCCCTCCTCGGGAGGGTACTTACCATTTTTATTAATAGGAAGAACAGCTCCACCCCCTTACCCCTGCTGTGTTTGGGTATTTGACCCTCAGGATAACATGATTTCCTAAGCTGTCCTCGCTTAAATGTTTTAATCCTCTGAAATAAGTTGCTGGTGTGTTTTCATCCTTAAAAAAAGAACACCATGTAGAAATAATATTTGTATAGCAGGCGTTGAGGGACCATCATGAGACACGCATATCTGTTTCCCAACAGCCTAGAGCCTTTTTCAAAACTCTGCAGCAATGCTTCCCGGGGAAATTCATTACAAACACAGAGTGTATGATTGAGTGGCTGATTTGGGAGGCAGGTACGGATGACTTCGTGCCCTAAATGTGAGCACCGTGCTCTGGGGTCTGGTGCTCTCCGCTTACTCCCTGTTGTGGAGTCTCTTCAGGCACCCTGGGGCCAGCCGTAGGCAGGGGTATTATATGCTGCTTCGTTGGGTTGTAGGTCAGCACCCTTTGAACTCAGCAGAGCAGAATGTCAGCATGAGAAACAGACTAAAGAGCTTCCGTATACGTGTATATATATATGGGGGTTATTGTGGCCTCAGGTCTTGCTAACCAGGATAAAAATATTCCTTTCACGTTTTATGTTTTTCCCAGCCACATCATGCTCAGGAGCAATCCAGACGGTAAAACACAGTGGAAATCGATTTCCCCTTTGTTTCCACCCTCTTGGCATAAACAAGAGCTCACTCTAATGCCCGTCCGCAAAATTGCCTTAAACTGTTACAATAATCTTTGTAGGCACGTGTGCGTGCGTGCGTGTGTGTGTGTGTAGGTAGGTGGGTTTTTAAAAATTATTTGGTGTTTTTAAGCGCAGAAGTAAATCTAGAAAATGTTTTCATTAAGTTTTAGGTTAACGTGAGAATGTTCTGGAATTTGTAAAGTTACAAAGGCGCCCGGTCCTAAGTGTTTAAACCCAGTGTTTTTTCTTGATTTGAGAAAAGTCTCTCTCTCTCTCTCTTTTAATTGCAAAATGTCCAAAGTTCCTTTCAAAAAGTACAAAAACCCCAGGGGATTATCTCACCGGTGCCAAGAGGTGTCGGTTTCTCCAGGAGGCCGGCCGATCTCTCTGGCTCTGTGCCATTTTCGGACGGGAGTTCATTGGCAAATTTACTTGTCTTATACCCACAGGCACCACCAAGTCTGAGGACCGGGCTGCTTTGCTGAAGAAATTCAACGAGCCCGGGTCCCAGTATTTCATCTTCTTGCTGAGCACCAGGGCTGGTGGCCTGGGCTTGAACCTTCAGGCAGCTGATACAGTGGTCATCTTTGACAGCGACTGGAACCCTCACCAGGTCTGTCCGTCTGTGACATGGGGGCCCCTGGCGTCCCTTCTGGAACTAGGGGGACTAAGAGACTGTTGGTGTCGTCATTCACCCTTGTGGGGAGGAGCGGATTTCTAAAAGAGTGGGCCATTTCTCCCAAGGGCTGTCTTACCTCACCTCCCTCGGAGGTTGGACACCTTCCACACAGCTTCGATGTGCCTTTGAAAAGCTCCAGTTTGGGGTACAAACTCAGTCTCTGCTCAGTGTTAGACCCATCTCCTGGGATTGACCCCAAAGCAAAGGATGTTTGGTTATAGGAAAATTCACAAATGTCCAAAATAAAAACAGCAACAACTAACATTTATTAGACCCTAACTCTGCGCCAGCCTCTTCACATGCATCGCTTCATTCCGTTTTCACAACGCTGTGAGGTTGTTAACATCACTAGATGCACCTTTCCAGTCAAGGAAAATGAGTCCCTAGAAGCTGTAAGTAAGTTCCTGAAGGTCAAACAATTAATATATAGTAGTTTGTCTTTTGGTCTGTGTGTTTTGTTTTAAAATCGCCATCAAAGACTATCCCGTGGAGCATCTACTACTAAGTTCTTTGAGCCAGGTCAATTTACAGTTACCCTTTTATAGGATTGCTTTGATGATTGAAAAAGCCCAAGAGAACGGGTCCCTTGTGGCTCCCCCGTGGTTGCCTCCGTGCTGTGGGGAGACAGTCACCTGCTTGTGCGAAACTGGGTAGAATGCTGTTCGTCGGGATTTGATTCATTTTGAAGTACACGTGAATTCAAAATAGGAGAGAGGAAAACTGCAGCTCCCCCATATGAATGTGACTGGAACATCAGTTTCCCCGGGCTGCTCCCTGCGCCTCGGTTTCCTCCACTGCAAACACGCAGAGTAGTAGTGTTCTCCCTGGGTCGCGGTGGAGACTGGGATGAAAAGGCTTACGGACGGCACTCATTTAGGGCAGGGGATGGAGTCCTGGGCTGCACAGAATGATGAGAGAGCTTGTAAAAAAAGCACGCGCGTCTGCTTCCCATTCCCTGCCACCCCACGCCCCGTTTGCTTCCCAGGCTTCTCCAGACATTCAAAAGCTCCCTAGAGATTCTGCGTCGTTTCTCTCCTAGCTGAGGAGCGCTGATTTCAAGACTAGACCAGTGGTTCCGAGCCTCGGGGAGGCCACGGCCATTGGTCTTCAGGAAATATTTTTATATATTTTATATATTTTTATATCCCACGGTGCATTCCCGGGCACAGGTGGAATTCTTACTCCCATGACAGACCTGCAGTTTTCCTGCTTACTGTTGGGAACTCCGCATCAGTCCCACATTTCGAGAGTGGCTGCAGGGCTGCAGGCCCTGAGGCTCTGCTGGGCATCTAGGGGAGGAGTATGTGATTCTTCTCCTCCCCGGGGTGCTCGGTGTGGTTTCGATCACCCTATCTCTGCTGCCTAAATCTTTACTGAGGGAAAAAGAAAAGAAAGAAAAAAAAGCCTGTCTATAGGTGAATGGAGGGTTCGCTAGATTTTATCTTTGGAGGTAAGCACATCTGGGGCTTCTCAGCTGACCACCTGGTTTGGCACAGGGCAAATCCCAAAGGCCAGAGGTACTCACTGTCTCTAGAAAAGCTGGTTTACCAGGGAAAGGATGCTGGGACATCCATGCCTGTCTCTCTTTCTCTCCCTCTACCCTGCTCTCCCCCTCTGTCTCTGTCTTCTCCCTCTCTCTCTGTCTCTCTGTCTCCCCCCCCATCTCCCCCTTCTGTCTCTGTCTCTCTCTCTCTCTCTTTCACACACACACACACACATACACACACACAAACTTACAACCACTAACTAAAGGTGGAACTCCAGAATCAAGTAAATCGCATGAGCGTTGAACAATTCATTCACCTTTCACTGTATTTGAACTAAAACTTAAGCAACAAAACACATAGGACCTCAGACTTCCTCTGGTCTAATTTACCACAGGTTCCCAGCAGTGGGCCATATATTTCTCCCAAATATTTTTATCTGCCGTAGGTAGATTTCACTGCCGCCTGATTTGGGCAACTGGGCTGATCATATTTTTCATGTCTGTCACTTAAATGTGGCCATTAGTTTAGGCAAACCTTTTTTTTTTTTTTCTTCATTTTCAGAAGTCAGTGATCTTAGAGTGATAGAGTGAATATTGATTTTTCATATGAAAGGTAAGAGAACTAACTTTCATTAAGCAGCGAACTCCACTAGATACTACAAGGCAGTTTGCAAACCTAACTTCATACCTAGTCCTTGAAATACTTTCCACTTAAGGAAACCAGTCAGTACTAACTTGTCCGTGTCTGTCTGGGTATGAATCCTGTACCCCTGCATAAAGGTTGCATGGTCCCCAAAACGAAAGTTTTGGACCTCTTTTTACCATGTTGGTTTCAGCATGTGTTGCAAAAAAAAAAAAAAAAAGCGTTCTGTAGTAATTCGTTGTCACGTTGAGTCAAAATTAAGGCATATTGACCAAAGAGCAGTTCTGTTTGACAAAAGTTGACAGATTGAAGATAGAGGCCTACAAGTCGCTAATTGGAGGCTCTCGTTAGAAGTAAAGTTGGAACATACACATGTGGAATTAGCAATAAAATCCCTCGGGATTACTGAGGCTCTCATTTCCAAACAAACATGGCTTGGTACCCTTATTATTAGCCCCTGGAGCTGGAGTTGGGTTGTTTAGACAGAAGGGCCAACCGCAGAGTTACCTTGGAGGCTCTCTTCTCAGGCTATGTTCTTGTCTTCAGATTCAATCACACCTACTTGGTGTGACGAAACATCAGACCACTAAAATCTCAGAAGTATTGACGAATCCATCCAATAACAACAGCACGTATTTCTTGGTCACCGTATACGCCCCCCTCCCCATTTTGGCTTACAGACTTAGGCTTATATTCCATAAACTTCTTCAGCCTAGAAACACTAATTTTTGCTGCTTTCCAAATAGATATTTGGCTTTATACACACAAAAAACACCACTGCCACCACCACGAAACAGAACAGAACAATACACCTAATTGGCAGCCAGCTTGCGAGGGCTCACGAACTTACCACCCCCATTTTTAGGTGTCCCGGGCCCTCCACTTCCTTGCCTATTACATTCTGTTGCCATCTGTACCTTAGTATTTTTGCAATTTATCAGCATCTTCTAGGGCAGAGGTCAGCAAACTCAGACCTGGGGACCGAATCTGGCCTGCCATCTGCTTTTGTAAGATCTGTGAGCTAAGAATAGTTTTTTTCCCGTTTTTAAGTAGAAAAATGTAAAATGGAGAAAAAAGAAGATGATAATCAGCCTTTTGGTGAGAACAGTTGCTAAGTGTTTGCTCTTGGCCCAGACAACCTAGAATATTTACTATTAATAGATAATCACTCTTGGGCCCGTTGCAGAAACAGCTCACGGACCCCTGTTCTAGAAGATAATCCAGAGGCTGACAGCACAGAACTCGCCGTCTCGGCCACTGCCTCACCACACTGGTGAGCGTGTGTTGAGAGAGATGACTGAACCAAGGTCTTGTAAATGAAGTTTAGGGTTCCACCCCTGCCCCCAACTTTGGATTTCACTTATCCACCTCACTTTCTCCTCTTTGGAAAATCATCTAATCTGGATGGGTGCCAGCCATGTTCGTGGTTCAGCTGTCTGATATTTAATATTATTCAGACATCTTCTGAGGAGCAGTTTTTGCCTCATTAGTCATTTAATCATAGAGGTCCCTGCAGCAAAGACAGGTCTCCTGGGGGGACTTGGGCCTGTTGTCGCCTTATGCCACGTGCATGACTCATCTGGTCAACAGGATGGGCTTACGCTGTGGAGTATCAGCTCTGTGCAAAATCGGGTGCTAGGGATGCAGGATACAGGGGACAGACTTTTGCCCTAAAAATGGAAACAGGTCCAATGGGGGACACATGGAAACCACTACTTAACATGGGCACAGAGACCATCCCCTGGGCCAGAATGAGTAAAAGTAACCGACCAAGAAAGTTTTATCGTATAGCATTAAAATCAGGTAACTTGGCCTCAGGTTTCTGAAGGTGTTAATGGAAAGATTTCATTAAAACCTTTTTCTTCTTGTAAGAGTAATATATGTTTGAAGTAGCAAAAAATGTTAAACCGTTTGAAAATAAAAGGAGGAAAATTTAATAATGACTGTACTCTCACTGCTGGGAAATGTCAATATTGTTGGTGTGACCCTCCTGCCTTTTCTTGGTCTGGGTAAATAAGCGCATATAGGATCCTGGTGTACCTACTCATATGTAACTTGTAGTTCTTACTTATTATAGCTCTGTGTTATTAAATTTCTAATTGATTTGTATGGCACTCTACATGTAGTATGTGGCACATAACATACAAAGACTAATTTTTTAAACCAACCTGTTATTGTTGATTTTTTATTTAATTCTGCTCTTAAAACTTGTAAATAATATGTAACAGCGAGAGGTACACCCTTATTTGTAAATCTTGGTGCGTATCCATGATTATTTCCATAGGATAAATGACGAGAAGTAAAATTTCAGGAGGCAGGGACCATACCCAGTTTTCACACTTTTGAAACAAAGTGCCAGATTTCTGCCCCCCAAAATATGACCAACTTAGTATTCTACTAGCAATCCTTTTCCTTCCCCAAACAAAAGATTGCATCTTTGGTGGGTTTAGATCCCAGGAGATCTGTCACCTGAGCAATCCCTGTATGTACAGTGTGTATGTGTAACGTATGTGTGTATAATTCATGAATATGTTAAAAATCTTCTTGAACACTTGACACAAGAAGCCATGATGACCTTGCAATTTAAGGTCAGTTGTAGGTCATATCAAAGTCATAATTCTGACATCAGATGTATTGGGGTTTTTTTTTGTTTGTTTTGTTTTTAGTTGGGGACTAATTCTGATGGTGAACCAAGCTCATCAGAGCCCAGCTTCCCTCCATTAGGGATGAACTAGCTTGCCTATGTTAAAAATGAAAGCAAAATCTTTGATGAGTATGGGTGGGTTAAACAACCCTCCTCACTCCCCTCTCGGGCAGGCGACTTGCGTGCTCAGCTAATGCACGCACTGGCCCCTGACAGCATGTCCTTGTCCCTCGCAGGATCTGCAAGCACAGGACCGAGCTCACCGCATCGGCCAGCAGAACGAGGTCCGGGTGCTGAGACTGTGCACCGTAAACAGCGTGGAGGAAAAGATTCTCGCTGCTGCAAAGTACAAGCTGAACGTAGATCAGAAAGTGATCCAGGCGGGCATGTTTGATCAGAAGTCTTCGAGCCACGAGCGGAGGGCATTCCTGCAGGCCATCCTGGAGCACGAAGAGGAAAATGAGGTATTACAGAAAGCCGAGTTTATGAAATCAAAGTGACCTTTTGTCTCAGAAGGATTAAGAATGACCTCTCCGTTCTTTAAAGAGTTTCCTGGGCTGGCGTTAATTAAAATGAATAAATTAGCTGCTATCTTCCATCCCAAGCACAGAAAGCCTCTGAAAGTTATCCAAACCAGTGTCTAAAAGCATGTGCTAGAGGGACCGCAGGGCTCAGCCAGGGCATGCTTCTTCCAGGTTTCTCCCCAGAGATGCAACCCGTGCGTGGGCTTGATCGTATTGTAAATATTGCCTTCTGTAGGGCAGATGCAGAACTGCAGACAGGCCCGTGGGGGGAGAGTGGGGGGCAAAATCAGCCAGATGAGACCAGACGGAGCCCGGAGGAAGGGCCTCTCCTTGCCTTTTCTCTCTGCCAGGGCCCTCTGTTGTCTTTTGCCTTTTGATTAAGTACTTCAATATGATTGTAGGACAAGCCATCTTAACCTATTTACTTATACTTGGAGAGCATGACTTTTACCCCCAGTTCAAGGTTTCCTGTAAAAGCCGACCAAAAGCTGAGAAAATGACCGGTTTAAAACAAACAAACAAACAAAAAACAACCTCTCTTTCAGAAGAAGAAGGTAGTGGGAGGGGAAGAATGAAGCGGGGGAAATCGGAGGGGTAGACGAACCATGAGAGACGATGGACTCTGAAAAACAAACTGAGGGCTCTAGAGGGGAGGGGGGTGGGAGGATGGGTTAGCCTGGTGGTGGGTATTGAGGAGGGCACATTCTGCATGGAGCACTGGGTTATGCACAAACAATGAATCATGGAACACTTCATCTAAAACTAATGATGTAATGTATGGGGATTAACATAAGAATAAAAAAAAAAAAACACCTCTCTTTCCTTGGCAAGATTGTTCAAAGAATGCATTGCTTATGTTTCTCTAAGGGGGCGGGAATCTTCAGGTCATCCCTTGTTTTTTTTGTTTTTTTTTTTTTTTAGATTGCCAGTTTTAGTAATTCTTTTTAAGATTTTATTTATTTATTTGAAAGAGAACAGAGAAAGAGAGAGAGAGAGCATGAGCAGGGGGGAGGGGTAGAGGGAGAGGGAGAAGCAGACTCCCTGCTAAGCAGGGATTCCCTACATGGGGCTCCATTCCAGGACCCTGGGATCATGACCTGAGCTGAAGGCAGATGCTGAACCCACTAAGCCACCCATGCGTCCCCCCAGTTTTGGTAACTGTACTAAATTTTCAACCCAAATGGATTTGAGAGAGATCGAAAGACCTAGTTCCAATGTAGTAAAGAAAACTGTGCAAAATAGCAGTGCCAATCTTTATCACAAAATTGTCTTGGGATGGACACATTTGGTTGGATGTCCCCATATTTGTAAACTGAAGAGTGGGTTGACCTTACGGAGTCATATGGAGCACTCCTTTCATTACATATATTAGATGTAGCTTGACTTTGCCTTCAGTAGGATATATGTTTTTTAAATCATCTCTAAATTATAAGCCAAATTCTTTTAAAAGCCTCGCATACTTTTTTTTTCCTGAAACGAGTCTAAATGTGAAGTAGATCTTGATATTTAAATGAATCCTGAAACGAAGCTTTCTGCACACTGAAGAGCACTTTTCTATGGTGCTTCTTCCTAACTTGTCGGTCTTCTATATTTGATGAGTTACGTATGAGATTTCATTAAAATCATGAAAAATAGGTGTGCACATACGTTCATACCTTGACACACATTTTAAAAATTTTGATCTCGAATAGTTCACCACTCTGGTTCTTAAAACTGAATATGTGATATAGGTTCAATTCTTGAAATTGAATATTTGGTACTGATTTAGAATCAAGTTTTCAGGTGTTTTTGTTGTTGTTATTGTTTACGTACCTGGAAATTGAAGGAAAAGGGGGGGTGGTGGTACGTGATATGTATGTTCACAAAGCGGATGACCCAAGGCCTTCACTGTGTTTTTGCTTAATTTGTCATGTGTAGGCTTGTGAAAACAGAAGCTGGCCCGGGTTAGATGGGGTGCAAGGTGGCCTGGCACTTTTCAACCCTCCTAGGCTGCGGGGAGATGTTCGTGTCTCCCAGCCCTGGAGGCCACCGTGGGGGCTGGAGTGGAGTCCCTTGCCAGTTGCTTCTCATTACCAGCAGCATTGCTGGGCCTCCACACTCCTTCCAAACTATGGGTGTGTCAGACATGGTACCATTTTCTGGGTGGCCTGTGTTGGCATGTGAAGATGTTTGGGGACGCTGATAGACTGCAGTCAAGGGCTGTGGTACCAAATATTGAGTCCGCAATCTGCACGGTTGACAGAAGGACTAAGGCACAAAAAGCCCAGGAAGAGATTTAGCCCACCTCCCAGATATTCTGGTCTCCAGGAAGGTCAGGCCACTGCAGGCAAGCTTCTTGCCAGTTTACAAGAGAATCTTTTCACCCTAGGCACGGGGAAGTCCAAACCCCCTTTTGCATAGACATTGAGTGGATAATATGGGGTTCTGGGTATAGAGTGGACAAAGCAGGGCACCTTTTCACCAAAGGATCCGTTAACCAGATTCTTTGGTGAAGTATCAGCCCCCTGCCAGCTAGTCTTTGTCAAATGAAATGTAATATTAAAACAAATCGACTTTAATCAGTCTAGAGATGAACTAGAATAGAAAGCTTTTTAGAAGTAATTATTAGCTTGAATCATTAGAGTTTTGCTTTATGGAAATGCATTCATTTCTAACACAGCGCATCAGACATTATCTTGGGAAGCACCCGAGTTATCTCATTTAAGGCGCTCTTACAGTCATACTGTTTCTAGAACAAGGTACCTCGTTTTGAATGTATAATTTGGGAAACTGGATGTTTGAAGTTCTGGGTTTCCTCCTTCCTCCTTCTGCTAATACACTGAAATTCTCCATTCGATTTTTAACACGCTTAGCCAGCATATGATAAAAATAATTTTGGAAGGTAAGTTCTGCAGCCTCTGCCCAACTTCATAAAATCATGTTTTTCTTAAAGTGTGGAAGTCAATGCATTTCTAGGAAGCTGGAGAACTTGGTTTCTGAGGAATTTGCAGAGAGAGCATGTGACTTGGTCTAACACAATATAAAATGAAAATGTTAGCCCTTGTGTACTTGCTTTCTCTACTTCATTTAATTTTTTTTAATTAAGGGTAGTTCATGGGGGGTTTGTTACAGATACATTCTGAGTTGTCCCATCCACAGCTTTAACCATCAGCATGTTAATTCCACTGAAAGACACTGATTAAACCTATCTTAAAGGCTCTATATTTGACCTGTCTATATGATTTTTAAGGTCTTGCTCTGTGCCTAGTCACAAACTTTCACCTATTTATGGTTTTTGCAAGGCTTTGAAAGTAAGCCCTTGTATGTGGATTGAGATTAATAGCATTAAAGGGATTTATGTTAGGCACTTTCCCCTGTGCATTTCCGTACTTAAATGTTACAACTTCTCTTCCAAGTAAATGTCACACCCATTTTACAGATTAGGTCACTGAGGCAGGGAGACCTTAAGTATCTTTGTTTTAGAAGTAATGGAATCTAGGAAGAAGTTGCCACGGCTGAGGTCAAAGAGGTTGCTGCCAGTGTTCTCCTTTAGGATTTTGATGGACTCCTGTCTCACATTGAGGTCTTTCAACCATTTGGAGTCTATTTTTGTGTGTGGTGTAAGGAAATGGTCCAGTTTCATTCTTCTGCATGTGGCTGTCCAGTTTTCCCCACACCATTTGTTGAAGAGACTGTCTTTTTTCCATTGGACATTCTTTCCTGCTTTGTCGAAGATGAGTTGACCATACAGTTGAGGGTCCATTTCTGGGCTCTTTATTCTGTTCCGTTGATCTATGTGCCTGTTTTTGTGCCAGAACCATACTGTCTTGATGATGACAGCTTTGTAATAGAGCTAATGGGTATTGAGGAGGGCACATTCTGCATGGAGCACTGGGTGTTATGCACAAACAATGAATCATGGAACACTTCATCTAAAACTAATGATGTAATGTATGGGGATTAACATAAGAATAAAAAAAAAAGAAGTAATGGAATCAAGATCCACACCCAAAAAAGCCCAGGATTTCTCATCGTGTACCATGTTTCCTTTCTAAACAGATTTTGCTTGGGGAAAGATGGTTTGAATAGCTTGTAAAATAATGATAGCAAATACTACACCCAATGATCTTTCCCTTTTCTTTCTGGCTGGAGAAACGGATCCCTGTGGTCTGCAGGACAGACCCACTTGACTCCTTCATACCTCACCCCACTTGTCCAAGCTCTCCCTTAAAGTCTGTTAAGTCATTGTGTTCTTGACCCCAGGAAGAAGATGAAGTGCCGGACGACGAGACTCTGAACCAAATGATTGCTCGACGAGAAGAAGAATTTGATCTCTTCATGGTAATATCATAGGAACTCATGCACCTTTCTCTATTAAGTCGAGATGTCTGGAGCCCTGCGTGCCCTGGCAGAATCTGATTTGTGAAGCCTGTGCCTTTCCTTCAGTTCAGAGGCTGCAAACTGGCCGGATTTAGCCTGCAGGCATATTTTGTTTGGCCCACGCAGTGTTTTTTTTTAAATTTCAAATTTGTTGCCAACATAAAAAGAATCCTGATTTCTGGCTTCTCCTGAAAAAGGAGAATGGGGCAATACCAGGCCCACGTCTCTATATGGAAACAGTTGGCCAGGGCTCAGTAGCAGCCGTACCCTCTGGACGGGCCATGTGGTCTGCAGCTTTGCCACAGATCCCCGCCCCCCACCTGCCGCCCCCTTGCCAGCTCATTTCTAACTCCAAGCCCTGTCATTCAGATTTCCTTCTCTAGGTAGTTTGTAGCCATTCCCTCACTGTCTCCTTACTGGATCACAACAAATATGCTCCCTATGGGGTAGGGGGACAGCAACCAAACAATAGGGTCATCCCTCTCCTTAATGGTAAAGAGAGCCTGCTTAAGGGAACAGGAACCTTCCAGAAGCACATCAAGGTGTAGCCTTCACTGAAAGATTGAAATTGGTTGGATTTCACCGGTCCGGACAGATAGAAAAGGACCTTGACATTTGAGACTTTAACATCCATGGTTTCAACCTTGATGTTCCATGCTACGTAGGTAGTCCTGTGTAATTTGCTGGAATCTGCATTTGATTTGCATGCGTAGACTGCCACAAGGTCAGGACGTGCGGACGCAAGCCCCTTGGCGAGCGAAGGAGGCCCTCAGGAGTGATGTTTTACTGCGTTCTTAAGGCATGTTCGTAACTATTTATCTCTGCTTCCCCGATGCTCAGAATAGTCTGGCACATAGTACTTGCTTAACAAATATTGATTGAATGAATGCCGGCATTTGCAAAATGTTAGACCTTGTGAAGATGTGAGCGTGGATCAGGACACAGAAAGTTTGTGAGCCTCCCTCCACTACCGCCAATCATGTTGATCTTTCTGACATTTAGTCTGATGGCCGAATGAGTGATTAAATGTGAACTGTAACTCGGGTGGTTGAACGCTGCACAGCCCCCACATCAGAAGCCCCCCAGTTTGAATGCCCTCAGGTGTCAGACAAGCAGTTTGCAGGAGTGAAGCAAGCGGAGGGGTGGGTGGGTAGCGGTGGTAACCTGGTAACCTTGTGTAAGGGGACAGGGCCCCAAGCCCCACATAGCCAAGAATTCCAAATGGCCAAGAGAAGCTGGGAATGTAGGTTTTTCATGTGCGATCTCTGGATTTCAAAGTGTTTGTGGCTAAATTCAATTTTTTATTACGATCTAATGCTGTAGGCCAAACAAAACAGGACCCCTGGCCCAGATAGGACCCACAGGATTTGCATTCTCTTTTTAGCATAGACAGTCTGAGAAGGGAGCTCCCGCTGTGTGGAGGCTTACGTGTGTGTGTGTGTGTGTGTGAGAGAGATTTTGTAATTTTTGTCTAGGGAACAGTCGTTGTGTCCACACATAATGATTTAAGATAAAAAGACAATTCTTTCTGAGGGAAGTTTCAGGTAGCCATGGGAAAAATTCCTAACCTGGGATGTGTACTTTCCCTCCCGACCCCCCGTGCACCACCGTCCCCGGGTTGGGCCATTTTGGATCTAACTGATGCAATGGGGTCATGTAACTGCATGGCCCGTGTAGGGTGTTCCTGAAACCGAGATTTCTTAACTCAAACTGTTGGTCACCCCCTTTATAGATTGTTCTCTGCCGAGGGACATTAGAGATACACATAGGAAGCAGACATCTTTTCTCTCCTTGAGGGACTTATTAAAATGTAGATTCTGGGGGGGCGCCTGGGTGGCTCAGTTGGTTAAGCGACTGCCTTCAGCTCAGGTCATGATCCTGGAGTCCCGGGATCGAGTCCCGCATCGGGCTCCCTGCTCAGCGGGGAGTCTGCTTCTCCCTCTGACCCTCCCCCCTCTCATGTGCTTGCTCTCTCTCATTCTCTCTCTCTCAAATAAATAAATAAAATCTTTTTAAAAAAAAAAAAAGAAATGTAGATTCTGGGGAACATGGGGGCAAGAGGCCCTCAGCTCCCCTGGCTGCTCACTGATTGGCAATAATGCAGCTTGGCCACAGCCTCAGATGCTCTTGAGCCCAAGAACGGATAAGCTGCCTGTCATTATACAAATGAGATTAGGCCCAGAGATGGAGATTTCCATCAACAGCCCCGAAGTGGGGCGGGGTGCAGGGGGGGGGCAGGAAGAGTGCTTCTCTTTTCTGACTTTTGGGCTGGATATTTGCAGAAATTGAAAGCCTCAGGGGGAAAAAAAAAACTGAATGTCTGGCCGAGGCCCAGCCTTCTTTTAATTTGGGAGTATTTTATCATACAAGGAACAGGCTTAGAACGAGTGATGCTGGAAAGGGAGCCCTTTTTGGTAGGCATTTCAATTTGGGGCTTGTTCTGCTTGTTTCTCAATGGCTGACTTCTCATTTTTGGATTATACAAATTTGGGGTTTGGTTTGGTGTTTTGTTTTCTTTTAAATCTAAGCAGCGGGCTGCCTTTGGCCAATTCACTATGCATTAGCACCTCCACCAGGGGGCAGGAAATCAAATTTGAATCCTTGCCAGCTACTCTGATGAAAAAGTTCAGTGAGACACAAGAATGGAATGTGAGCTAGATTTAGATTTCATATATTTAACCTTTTTATCCCTTATTATTAAAAAAAAAGTTCTCTGTAAAACTTTAATATAAGCTTGTGATTTGATTTATCATGGACATTGTAGTCAAATAACACACATCAAACAGACAGTCTCTTTAAAAATAAAACCTTTTTTTTTTAAAGATTTATTTATTTATTTATTTGAGAGAGCGAGAATGAGAGAGAGAGAGAATACATGAGAGGGGGGAGGGTCAGAGGGAGAAGCAGACTCCCCGCTGAGCAGGGAGCCCGATGCGGGACTCAATCCAGGGACTCCAGGATCATGACCTGAGCCGAAGGCAGTCGCTCAACCAACTGAGCCACCCAGGCGCCCCAAAAATAAAACATTTCTTTTGAGTATTTTTCTTGTTTCCTTCTAAAAATGGGACTTCAGAAACAGTGATCTTTCATGCTGATTACCTATGAATTTTACCTAAAAAGATCTCTAACACATCAAGGTACAAATATGAAACATTTTGATAACATACAAGCATGAAACTTTAAACTGCTATGTTCCCTAAAAAGGCAAGAAGTACTTTTTAAAAATAACTGTACTTGTTAGCACAGCGTTTATTATCAGGTCTTAAGACAAATACATTCATGTCGTACCTGAATAGTGAATTAGACTTACTTGAATATCACCTTCAGATTTTGTTCTCGTCTTCTGCAAGTAGAAATCTCTGGGGAGAGCTGCAACCCTCAGAACTTTATGCTTATTTAAAAAAAAAAAAAGTGTATCAACCCTTTCTAAAAGGAAAAAAAAAAAGCAAGTGCAATTTACTTTTTAAATCAGATTTTATATCAATTTGCTTTTTATTTTTTTATATCCATTTTTTATTTTTATGTCAGGAAAGATTTACATTCCCAATCGTGAACAAATGCATAGCCTAAGTCATTTTAACAGTTCTTGGTACAGGTAATGGTGGTAGTCAAACCAAAAACCAAAGTGTCATCTCAGTGGAATACGTTAACCAAAAAAATGGTTTGTTTGTTTATTTTCTTATTAGCGGTATAAAGAACTGTTAGGAGGTCACTTCGAGAAGCCCCTCTCTCGACTGCATTGTCAGCAAGGCATTCTCTGTGCTAACAACGCAAGTTTGGTAGATCCCATTTCTGATACCAGAGCATTAGGAGTCAGGATTAAGAACAACCTCTCCAGCTAACTATAGCCCATGACAGAACAGACAGCCACATTTATCGACCAATGGGGCTCCCCATGCTGCAGGCCTGCCGCATGTTGGGAATAGAACGATTTCCCAAAAAAGTGTGAGCGCAGTTTAAGGGACTTTGAACTTGAATTTTTTATGTGGATCCTAGAGGTCAAGTTTGGATTTGAATAGAAATTTCATTTACCTTTGGTTGCCGGTTTTAGTTCTTGCGAAAAAGTTATGTTGAATCTCTGTTTCAATACGGTAGAACCGAAGGAAGAAAGGGGCAAGGTAAATCATTTAATGGTTAATGGTCTATTCAATTGTAGCAATAGTACGTCTAGCTAGCGATGTGCATATCTATATATACTTACATAACTAACGTATGCAGCAATTCAGTGGAGGTTTTATTTGCTTTTTAAAGCTAGCAGGTTGTTTAATTACAGGCTAAAGCCAAGCGTGTGGCACTTAACTTACTTACAAGTGCACTGGATTTTTAAAAAGAAAGCAAGAGGTGGGGGCTTAGGCGTTTGGGAATCTATGAAAATATGTGAAAGGGAGACACTTGACTTATAACCTGATCAGTTAAGATGAAATTGCATCTGACTGTCTTCTCTGGTGTGGTAGTATTTTCATAAGAGCGAAACTTCTTAAAAGCTAAAGGGTTGAAGGACATCCCTCTCACGGAGCCCACGGTGGACTGAAAATGTAATACCTTCGTGGCCGAATGACTAATCCAGCCATTAATGTACCCACATGTCTGAGTACGAGAGTGGCCGATCTGCGGCGACACTTGGGGTGCTGACTTTGTTTCCTGGTTGTTTAATTAAAAGCATGAGCCCTATTGAGTAAAAGGAAGTCTTCTTAATGAAGTTTCTCTTTTATAGGCTTAAGGAGTACTTTTATGCCAGGGAAGCAGTGAATTATATCTCCAGGGCTCATATTTTTTAAATACATCCCCAGTTGGACTTTCCTCACTATGACTTAAAGGGAGAGCTTTGCACACACACAGACTAAGTACAGGAATTTTTAAAGAGTGTATTTTCAACGCATGAATTTCAAAGATGGGGTACAGAGGGAGGGAGGAGACTTTACCTTGCAGAATCTTCTGCGGAGACAGAGTGCTTGAGGAACGAGCTAGAACACGTCAGCCAGGATCAAGAGACTTTGTGGGAAAAGCAGAAAGCGACCCTGAAACCATAGGGGGTGACTTGTGAAAGTTTTGTGTGCTGTGAGGTCGATCCTGTGCCGAATCCCCTTTCCCACTGGTGAAACTCTTGTTAATACCTCCAGCGTATGGACATGGACCGGCGGAGGGAGGATGCCCGGAACCCGAAGCGTAAGCCCCGTTTAATGGAGGAAGATGAGCTGCCCTCCTGGATTATTAAGGATGACGCCGAAGTAGAACGGCTCACGTGTGAAGAAGAGGAGGAGAAGATATTTGGCAGGGGGTCTCGCCAGCGCCGGGACGTGGACTACAGCGACGCCCTCACGGAGAAGCAGTGGCTGAGGGTAGGTGTGGCTTTCTTACCTGTCGTTGCCAGGTGGATGCTCCTGTTGGCTTGCGCAATCGGGAGCCCAGGGACCAGTGGCCAGTGAAAGCCGAAGGGGCTCTTGAACACAGGGAAGGTCGCTTGGCTGTTGCCGTGGCCTCTTTGCATTTCAAGGCAGGGCCTTGAAATATAAGGAAGAATGTCTTGCGAGAGCAGAATTGGCCATTGGAAACAATGAGGCCCACTAATGTTTTATGACCAATTGCCTGGTCATGCCTCACTGTAGGAGTTTAGGATCAAAATGTGGAAGGGGGCCTGAGAGATCTTTTTAATTGTTCCCCCTCAATGTCCTGGTCTTGAATCAGAGTTTTACTTTTCCAAGGCCTGCAGAGAGAGTTGAGACAGTGGTATTTTCTAGCTGCATTGTTATTTCCTAGACCCAAAGAAATTAGAGCTGGAAGGTGTCTTTGTATTCTCTTGGTTTTAGGGACAAAGCAGTTGTGGCCCAGAGAGGTTCAGTGACTGCAGGATCGCACAACCGGCTAGAAATAAGAAGTCGTGAGTGCTGAAGCATTTGCATGCCCAGTTTTGGCTAATGTGATCTGTCCATCGCAAGCACAGACTGGGGTCACTGAAGTTTGGAAATGTTATTCTGTAGTTTGGGGTCCCCCCCAACTTTGGAAAATGTTGATTTCTCATCTTGACCGGGGAATGAAATCTCAGAATGTTTGCCTGGGGAGCATAGAAATATCGCAATGCGCGTCCTAGGAGTGACGTGCTTGAATGCCACGGCCGGTGGGAATCTTGCATTTGAAGGTTTTGCCCCACTTTCCTTAGTGCCTGTGTTGACAGCAATCTGGGACCCTTGTTCCAGGCAGGACCAGTAAATGTGCACTGGAAACAGTCAGCTCCGTTGGGTTGAAAACCAAACAAAGTAGAAGCTGTTGTTGTGAGTTGTTCATTTTATCGAAAGGGAGTGCCATTCCCAAGCTTTGTGAAACGTGGCTTTAGGACCCAGGACATAAGTAGGTAGGTGGGTAGAAAGGCAATGGGAGGGATTTTGAGATCGGTTATCAAAGGCAGACAGGTCTTGGCACCACTTGAGATGTGATTTACTCAGGATGCTGTATGATGAGAGAGACGTGACCTGAATTTTGAAAAGACTGAGAAAAGAAGAGCATTGCTCATATTTATGGCTGAACAATGGCATATGAAATCTAACTTCCTGTGTGCAACTGTCTTACTCTCATATCCAAATATCCCCGTGGCCCCAGAGCATGGTTTTATGGATTTCTTTTGTTTCCCAGTCGTGAGGTTGTGGCTGTATAATGAAGATTCATTCTGTAATGTGAAGAGTTTTGTGTTTGTTTAATAATCATTTCTGAGCTCAGGAAAATTCTCCCTTTCTCTTTTATTTAAGCAATAAACTGAGTGCCTGGAGTCCTATTACAGCAGATGATACATCCATCCAGGCCGACATGGAAAGTCAATCTTTATATGTAGAATCTGCAGATATTACAAGCAAAATCACCTTGTCTTTTAGGCAAGAATGTGGCTGAACTCATCATTTTTGAAATAACCCTTGGGAAACGCTTTTAAGAAAAATAACATGGAGGGGCGCCTGGGTGGCTCAGTCGGTTAAGCGACTGCCTTCGGCTCAGGTCATGATCCTGGAGTCCCGGGATCGAGTCCCGCATCGGGCTCCCTGCTCGGCGGGGGGTCTGCTTCTCCCTCTGACCCTCCCCACTCTCATGCTCTCTCTATCTCATTCTCTCTCTCAAATAAATAAATAAAATCTTAAAAAAAAAAAAAAAGAAAGAAAGAAAAATAACATGGAGGGGCGCCTGGGTGGCTCAGTCAGTTAAGCGTCTGCCTTTGGCTCAGATCGCGATCCCGGGGTCCTGGGATTGAACCCCGCATCGGGCTCCCTGCTCGGCGGGGAGTCTGCTTCTCCCTCTG
>NW_023270615.1:12472805-12683140 GCF_011800145.1 Mirounga leonina
CATGATCCTGGAGTCCCGGGATCGAGTCCCGCATCGGGCTCCCTGCTGAGCAGGGAGTCTGCTTCTCCCTCTGACCCTCCTCCCTCTCAAGCTCTCTCTCTCTCTCATTCTCTCAAATAAATAAATAAAATCTTTAGGGCACCTGGGTGGCTCAGTTGGTTAAGCGACTGCCTTCGGCTCAGGTCATGATCCTGGAGTCCCGGGATCGAGTCCCGCATCGCGCTCACTGCTCAGCGGGGGGTCTGCTTCTCCCTCTGACCCTCCTCCCTCTCATGCTCTCTGTCTCTCATTCTCTCTCTCAAATAAATAAATAAAATCTTTAAAAAAAAAAAAAAAAGAAAGAAAGAAAAATAACATGGAGGGGCGCCTGGGTGGCTCAGTCAGTTAAGCGTCTGCCTTTGGCTCAGATCGCGATCCCGGGGTCCTGGGATTGAACCCCGCATCGGGCTCCCTGCTCGGCAGGGAGCCTGCTTCTCCCTCTCCCTCTGCTGTTCCCCCTGCTTGCATTCTCTCACTCTCTCTGTCAAATAAATAAATAAAATCTTTATTAAAAAGAAAAAAGAAAAATGGATCTTAGAAAGTTTTCAAGTTTAGAATACCTCATTTGTTCTCTTTTTCCTTCAGAGTCTGTCACTAACGAATAGCAATGCCTAGCACATAGTAGGGACCCAAGGAATGTTTGCGAAATGAAATTGTAACTTTTAAGAGGAAAGTAGACATTGACTTCGTTGACTGTAATGTTAGGATAGCCCTTCTCTTTCTAGTGATCCAGTAGACTCTCTTTGACCTCTGACATACACGTCTAAAAATGGAAAACTAGTTTGTTTTTCAAAACGACACGTGAAATTCACGTTTATAATATAACGTTCACGCTGAGGTGTCTTGCGAGATACGGAGACACCTGGGAAGGACAGAAGTGTTCTCAGCACAGCTCTAATGTAGTACCTCTTTTTGTGATCCATTCTTTTGAAAATGGTCTGTCTGTATTTGGAAGGAGCTGGTGACTCTGTCAGCTGGGACGCGCAGTCAAGACATGGCCTGAGCATTCAAAATAGATGCTTACTGTCTTTTCTTTTCTCATTCGCCAGCAGCAGTCCTGTTCAATATCAGCCTAGCAAGCTTTTTGGTTAATAACATTATATTCAAGGGGTTTTCACAAGCCTGGATGTGAAGAGATGTTCTCTACTGGCTTGTGATTGAGTGCGTTGCGTAGACCCGGCCAACCCAGCCTTGAAAGGGAATATGGCAAAGCCTGTCGTGTAAGAAATGCTGAGACAGGGCTAACATAATTCTTCTTTCTCCTGGCAATGTTGTACAAAGCCTGCTTGGCAGAGGCCTCGGCGATACGTAGAATCCCAGAGCTGGAAGGCAGCTGAACGGAGCAGCTCCCCATCCCGTGCCCACACCACAGTCTCCACAGCCCCTGTGCCAAAAGGCTGGGCATCCCTCAAGGAGACGCGCTGCCTTTTTGTCCGCAGAGCGCCTCCAATTTGTGGTCAGCCCCGATTGTTAGTTCCTCCCCGCTTTGAACAGAATCCCCTTTCCCTGTCGCTGTTCCTCGCTGGCCTTGATTCTGCTTCCTGGGGTGAACAGAACCCTGTTTTCTTCTGTGTTTAGCATCACGTCCCACCGGATCAAACCTGAGGACTCGTGGTCAGTCCGGAATGCACTTCCCCACCCCTCCTCCTTCTGCTGAACCTTTCTCATCCTTCAAAGCCCAGCTCCATTACCACCGCATCCGTGGCACCTTCACAAATAGAGCGTGGTCGAACTTCCTCGGTCCCAGCTCGGAACGCAGTTTCCTGCTGCTGCTGTTTCTTGGTAGTTGCCCACACGCCTGCTTTTCTAGTAGCGGGGAAGGTGGATCTTGTTAGAACTTAGGAATTCCGTGTGCAAATAGGAAGCGCCCATTGGCTGCTACACTGAATTAGCACCAGATGGATGTGGAAGAGTATGGCCTAGGGTCATGTTCACAGCTGCAACGGCTGGACCTACACATGCCCTACTCACAAGTAGAATTTTCTTGCCCACGTAAAAGCCCACAGTGAGTGGTTCTGGTTGGTGGTGGCCTCGGCTCTCCACGTGGCCATTCCAGAGCCCCGGCTGATGGAGCCTCTGCCAGCTTCTTCATCAGTTTCCCAGAGAACTGAAGTGGGGGAGACAGCACAGAGTGGCGGGTGTGGGGTTCGGAGGGGCCAGGCCTGCCCTTGTTCCATTATCACTGCCGCTCACGGTCCATGGGCTAGAGCTCAGTGGTGCGGCCACGCTGGTCATAAGGGAGACCAGGGAATGCAGTCTGGCCGTCCGCCCAGGAAGATAAGATTCTGGTGACTAGCTAGCAGTCTCCACCCCAGAACACTTTGGCTAAATTTAAGTGATATGGCCACTTTCTGTGAACATTGTATTATGGCTTTATCACAAACAGGTTTTATTTTAGAATTGTATTATGCTAAAAATTCCCACAGTGACCTTTAGACCATCTGTTTCGTTGGAAGATTTTGAAATTTTTCTGTTATTCGTAATGTTGTTTTAAATGAGAAGGATCACAATTTCAAACACAGCTTAATTAAAAAAAAAAAAAGTTTTTTAAAGTTATTCTGAAATCCCTGTTTTCCATTGAGGGAAACTTCGGTCTCTTTGGTGTTAGCTGAAGTCTCCAGTTAACTTATCTTTTTGGGGTAGTCAGGGCAGCATTCAAGTATCCCATGGGCTGTTTCTCTCCTCTCCTGGGGCCTGCTGTCCCATCTTCCTCCCCAAGTGGCATCTGGATAATGGTAGGAGCTGGTGTTTCATCGTGGCCTTGGGGGCTGGTGCCCTGGTTCTCCCGCTATCCTGTGGGTCACTGCTGGGCTCAGCGCAGGGCTACCAGTCTGTCCTGTCCCTGGAGGTCTCGGCATGCATCTGGTCCCATCTCATTCCCTGGGAGATTTCCATGATTTGTGCTGTTGAAGTCTGGGGTCCTGGCTCCTCCAGTTGGCAGCTTTTCTGAAGTCTCATGAAGACCCCCAGGCCCTCTGGTGCTGTCCTCGCGCTCCCAGCTCTTCTGTGCCCTGCTTGAGAATCTGCAAAGTCTTGGCTGCTTTCTTCACACTGTGGTAGACCATGCAAGAGAGTCTAGCCCCGTTTCTCAACAATGGCAGAGTCACCACCAGGGGGTTGTCAAGACTGAAGTTTCTAGAATCTGATGGCTGGATGGGTGAGGGAGGTTTTTTGGGGTTTTTTGTTTCGTTTCGTTTGGTTTTTTGCTTTTTTTTGGTAAAGATTTTATTTATTAGAGAGAGAGTGCATGTGAACAAGGGGGGGCGCAGAGGGAGTGGGAGAAGCCAACTCCCCGATGAGCAGGGAGCCAGATGCGGACGTGGGGCTCGATCCCAGGACCCTGGGATCATGACCTGAGCCAAAGGCAGACACTTAATGACTGAGCCACCCAGGTGCCCCGGTGAGGGAGCTTTTTAACACAAGCAAGACGAAAATGTCTAGCTTTTGCACATTGTATCTCCACAAGCCATATGAACATATCGTGGGGGACCCTCCCAGAGCCTTAGAAGGAGTGTGTGAGGTAAAAGTCCTGAAGTTTGCCCTTTATTCACTTCACAGAAAATCTACCTCTGGGTACTTTTAGGGTCTCATTCCTCTAGCTCCGTGCAACCGCCCCTCCCACCCAAATGCACCACTGGACCCTCAGGGCGAGTATTCCATTTCAACACCAACCAGGTTCACTTCTGGTGCTAGCTACCCAGAGTTGGCATAGACCCCACAAGTCAAAGGGCTCAGGCCCCAACAAGAGAGTGCTTATTTCACCCACCAGCCGCACTCTGCGGGCCCCCAGGCCACCTGCTCTTCTGACTGACTGGCTAGAAATTCAGGGGTTCTCATGACCCCCTCAGGTTCAGTAATTTGCTGGGATGATTAATGGAACTCAGAAAAGCACTGCTTGTGGTTACAGTTTTATTACAGTCAGAAGGACCAGCAAGTGAAGAGATGCACAGGGTGAGGTCTAAGAAGCAGACAGAGATCCCCTCCTTGTCCTCTCCTCCTCGAATCCCCCTCCTGACACATCAGTGCCTTTCACCAACCAGGAAGCTCCAGTGAGCTTCAGTGTCCAGAATTTTTATCCAGGGCTCATTACTGTGTAGGCACAGATGATTAAAATCATCCACTGGAAAAAAATAAACAAAATAAAATCATCAGCTGGGTGATTAGACTCCGCCTCCAGCCCCCCACTCCTCCCAGGTCCGCCTGGCTCCACAGCCCAACCGTCTCATCAAGTGGTTGGTCCTTCTGGTGACAGCCCCCATCCCGAAGCCCTCTAGGGGCGCTCCCTGGTCACCTCATTAGCATCACAAAGACACCGCCACCACTCAGGAAATTCCAAGGGCTTTAGAAGCTCCGTCCCTGCCAGCAACCAAGGACAAAGACCAGACAAATTCTTGATTAGACAACAGGTGACAGTATGCTCAGGCCTGACCTCTTACATCTCTTCCTCTTTACTCCCGCCAAGAAAGAAGGCACCCTGCCCTGCCTTGTCACGAATACAGAGTCACTTCCTGTACACATGTGGCCCGGCCATAGGGTTCAGCCCTATGGCTTCTAGCAGTTCTGTCCCCCGGGCATCGCCGTTGACGGCAAAGAGCCTTTGAAATTGAGGAAACTCCTCTCTCCCTCCACCCATCCTGATTCAGACTGCTGTCTGATGGTGGGCTCACAAATCCGTTTTTGGAAGGCACTGGTATCATTTGGTTTTTTTTTTCTTTTTGCATACCAACTTTATCCTAATCCTTCTGAAGGCAGTGGGGAGCTCCCCTGAACAGGGGATGGCGCCTTTAGAAAGTGTAAAAGAGAATATGAATGTGGTTTTAAAAAGATGATATCCATCAGCATTTCAGAGCTTTTCCCATGGTGAACCCACGGTGATGACCATGCTACACCATGTACCGTGTATGTGTGTGTGTGTGTGTGTGTTTGTACATACACAATAATTGGCTGGTGTTGATAATTTCTTGGAAAAATATCTTTGTGTCTTTATGTGTGAGAGCAGGCGTTCCGTCAGCCTAAATTGGCAGCCGTCTGATGAGCCCAGGGGGACAGGTTTTTCGGTTTAGCTCCAACCATGTGTGCCCTGTCTGGGATGTCTCCAGTATTGTAATCATTACTGGGGGCAGGGGCTCCATAAAATCGGGGGGATTGCAAAGCTAAAAGCTGGGCTGAGGGTGAATTCTGGAGTACTTGCTTTTTCTCTTCTTCCTGTTCCTTTGGTCCTTCTGCCAACTTCAGAATCCTTCCCTCCCTTAAAACATTTAGTGACACCACAGAACGTATTTAATTGCCGAGTGAGTGATTTGTACCCTACAGCACTGGAAGATAATTGAAATGCAAACTAAATTATGTGCTCTGTATAATATTTAATTGCCGAACGAACTTTGAAGAGTACGCTTTTGTGTCACGATGGATGTGGACATCTCAAAACTGTAATTTGGAAAGGTCCTTCTTATTCACTGGTGTCTCGCTGTGTGGTCCCTCTATATGAGGAGGAGGATGCTTTTTTAGGTATCCTGTAGAAGCTCCTGGTGATGAAGGCAGTTATCTCTGTTTTTGCAGTTGGGCCCCAAACCAAGTTGCAGAAGTGATGGTGATAAGACTCATTTCCTCCCATCTTTGAATCTAGGGATAGATGGAGCTGGTTTGAGAAGGTTTAGGATTTTGAGAGGGACCTCGAGGAAGGGCAGCCCAGAGAGTACCCTCTTTTTCCTCAACCAGTCTGTTCAACCAAGTAAGAGCCCAAGATCCCCACAATTTCTTTGCCCAAGTGGCAACCTCCTGGTCCTGTCTCCTGACCACTCAAAGGATTTTGGGGGATTCTCCTTCCCGGGGCTCGAAGTAGAGGAAACAGTAAGAGAGTCTTAAACCATACAGTAGTGGGGGTAATCAGTAAGTAAAATGCAACATTTCTCAAGGGAATTTACCTGGGGGTGTCTTAAAAAGCTACGTAACACCAGGGTGCAAATAGCAGGATAAGATCCCCTGGTTGGCTTCCCATCACCAGAAGTCTGTGCCAAAACCTACGTGGGAAAGAGGCAGAGACATCCATGGAGAGGTAGTCACGACGAACTGGAAAAAGTACCAAGAAAGTTTAAAGAAATTGGTATCTCAAACACAATATTTGAAATTCTGCTGAAATACACAAGGAGAAATAGCAAACTATCTTGTCACCCATCTGAAAAGGTGTCTCCTGTGTTTGGGCTGGATTCAGTACGATCCAGCCTGAAATCAGAGATGGGGGCTGGAAACTCCTCGCTGTAATCCCAGCTGAGAACATCTGTGATTCTGTGAAATGTCCCTTTCTCCTAAAATATCTTACACTGACAAGATTGGTTGGTTGGTTTTGGTTTTCAGGATTCTTCATCAAAAGTATAATGTGCAGAATGCCTTTAATATTTTGCTGCTTTTGTTTTGTCACTTTAAATAATCTTTCTTTGCTTTTTGCTATAAGACATAAACATTGATTTTTTTTTTTTTTTTTCCCTTTTATCAAATGGCATTTTTAGCTTTTAAAACTGGGTCATCCGATCTACTGGGGCAAAATATCTAGCAAGCTGCATTTCCGTTTTTATACACAAGGGAGAGCTAAGGACCTAGAAAATAGATTTGGGTTTTGCCAAATTCGTGTTCTTCAGTACTTTAGGAAGGAAGTACTGAACTGATTAGTGGCAAGAGTTTGAGTTGTTCGGGGAAATATCTGACAGTAGTAAACAAATTTTGGTAACTTTTCTGCAATTTTCATTTTATTCTTAAATCCACTGGCTAGATTGTTTTCACAGCGATTGGACCTTGGTGTGTTCCCTTTTGTCAGAATTCAGTAGGGTAAGTTCAGTAGAAGAAACAGTCCTCCGAGGGCCAACTAAAATAAACATTAAAGGTTGAGAAGCAGGAGAGACTTGTTTTGCTCAATTTTTAAGACTGTGATGCATGGAATTTCTGGTTTCGAGTTCTATCCTTTGAAACAGGATTCAGCTCGGAAATGTAACTCAGGCACGGAAAGTAACCATGGGAAATTGGATCAGGCTTACCGATATTTACAAGCCCGAGTAAGTTCGCCTTATCTTTATGAGGAGCCAACTCCTGCAGAGAAATAGGTGGTTTTAGAAATATGTCTGCTTTTTTGAATCAAGATTTGGTTTCTGTCCCGTACTTTTTTTTTTTTTTTCTTTAATCGGTAAAGCTGCAGGAAGAAAATCTTTTTAAAAGAAAATTTTTGTTTATCCTTGACAGGTAAAAAAGTATATATATTTAAGGTGTACAATGTGATGTTTTGATACAGGTATACATTTAGAAATGACGTCGTTCGTGGTGGAGGTGAGGGAGGGGTGCCGGTCAGGAAGTTAGAGGCAGGGCAGGATGATTTTACCATCACTGTGTCCACATGTGGGTGGGTGTCATCTGGGTGGGTGTCAGAACTATGACTTCGGTGGCTGTGTGCCTGGGTAGCTTAGGATCGTGGTCAAAAATGTAAGCCTTGGAATCTGAGACCTG
Source organism: Mirounga leonina (assembly GCF_011800145.1). Lineage (NCBI taxonomy): Eukaryota > Metazoa > Chordata > Mammalia > Carnivora > Phocidae > Mirounga > Mirounga leonina. Next base: position 12,480,336 of record NW_023270615.1, read on the forward strand.
GGTTCAAATCCCAGCTCTACTTATAATTAGCCTGTAACCCTGGGTGCCGTGTATAACCTCTTGTAGCTTTTGCTATAAAGTGGGGGGAAATAATAGCATGTACTTTGTAGAGTTTTCTGAGGTTTAAATGTGTAACATTTAACCTGGCTCATACAAGAAGGACTCCAAAAACAAATTGGCTGCGTCGGAGTAAATGTGATAAGTGATAGTAAAAGAGGGAAAAAAAATATTTCCATTGTGTGTCTTGAATACAGGGTTTGGGGTGACAGGGGAAAGGGGTGGATATGAAGGCGCCTATCCCCCACTCATTAATGGAATTAAGGAAGAGGAGATGTTCACTTGCTGAATATGTGGTGGGACTGGCCTACTCTCCTCAAGCTTATTCTCAAGGCCCCCTACCTATACACACTCAGCTATCAGCTCTTGTCCTACGTTTTTCTACTTAATCTTCCATGTCTTCGGGAATAGCTCGGGGGCCAGCTGTCGGGAACTGGGTCCTGTGGGTCCTGGCCCTGCCACCAGCTGAGGATGCGGTCCTGGGCCTCCCAGGCTGAGTGAATTGTATTACCTTTGACTTGCAGGGTCCCTTCCACAACCTCCAAAACCATGTGAAGCTGCTATGACTTTTACTTTGTACTCTGGTTTGAAGAATGATCACCCTCTGTTTTCCTGTTAGTGGGTCCATGCACGGAGGCTGTTTAAAAGCAGATTCAACTCGACACCCATTTCTCAAATGTGGAGGAGGCTGAGCCGCACTGTGCTCGGACCGGGGAGCACGGTGTTAATTGTCAAGTTTCTGTTCCTTACCGTCGGAGCGGGGCCCGCCTTATTAGTGCAATTAAGAGCCAGATTTGAGAGATGCTATTAGAGATAATAGTGCACACTTAGCCACCTTAAAGAGCTTGTCAAGAGCAGGTCTCCAAGTGTACACAGATGGGAATTAATAGAGATTAAAATAGACTGTGAGATGCTCTAACTTGTACAGCTTGAACTGTTCAAGAAATGAGCAGAGTTTAAGCAACGTGGGTCCTACTTCCTGTGAGGGTTTCAGTGTCCTGCCTCTGGGGACATTACTTAGGATTTTCCCTCCCCCAGTCTCAGGACTCCCACAGGAGAGAAGGGCAGCTTCCCCTCCACAAGGGGAAGGCGATAGAGTTCACCTCCTGCTGCCACTGGGAGACCAGAGCCTCTCTGACAGCCACGCCCCTGCTCCTAGCCCCCCATGCGGAGGAAATACAGCACAGCACATCCTCTACCTTTGAGTAAAGAAAAGGAGATGCAGGGAGTTCGGTGCTGCAGAATGTGATATTTGCAGATGCCTGGCGTTGTGGAGGATGGCTTTTTCTCTTGTTGACAACAGTTCAGGTGGCCACCCAGAGAGGTCAGAGGGTGAACTTTCCAAAGCAAATACCAACTCCCCATCACCCCCTACCCACTACTCCACTACTCCCACTCCCCAGCATGCCCCCACCACCGCCCCCTACCCCCCACCTCACTCCCACCCCCACCACATAAAACCCTCCAGGGGCCTCCTATTGTAAGTGCAATTAAACTCAAACACTTCTGGGCGCCTGGGTGGCTCAGTTGGTTAAGCATCTGCCTTCGGCTCAGGTCATGATCCCAGGGTGCTAGGATGAGCCCCACATCGGGTTCCCTGGTCAGCAGGGGGTCTGCTTCTCCCTCTGCCTCCCCCCCCCCCCCCCCCCCCCCCATCCTCCCATTCTCCCTTGCTTTTTTTTTTTTATTTTTTTTTTTTTATGTTAATCCCCCCTCCCTAGCTCTCTTAAAAAAAAAAAGACACTTCAACGTGGTCTGTGACATAGGGCCATCTGGCCTCAACTTCTCCCCTTGCTCTCAGGGAGGTTGTCACACTGGGCTGTCTTTCAGGTCCTCTGCACTTGCAGAAAGGCTCCTTCCCGTGGCTGCCTCCTTGCCCTAATGGTCTCTTTCCAGAGAGATCCTTCCTGACCACACTAGCTGAAATCGCCAGGCCCGGCCAGGATCCCGTGACCTTTGCCCGTGTCCTGCATGGCCCTTGACATCATGCACAGAAGCCAGCGCCCTCGCCTGCTGGATGCACTGCCAAAGGCCAGCACCGGAGAGCCCCTCACATAGTGAGCACTCCATAAATACTGTGCTGGAGCGAGCATACCAGCCAGAACCAGGGTTCGGGGGAGGCTTGGTCGCAGTCTGTGTCCTTTTGGCAGAGTCCGTGAATCCTGTGCTTTTTGACTCGTGCGGGTCAAGGTAGACATTGTCGGCGTTCTTTCCCATTCGATGCCAGTGATCTGTGTCTTCATGGAAAGATTGCTTACTTAAAAGAATTCCAAAGGCATGCAGTTCTGACAGAAGTGCTCTTGAGCTTCTCAAGAATTTGCAGGCACTGTTCTAATTTCAGAGCACAGGGATGAAGATCACTTAAATATGCACCCAAAAGTACGATCGCTGCTTCACTGTTCCAGCCTTGCTCTTCCTTGCAAATGGCCATAGTTTTCACAACTGCCTTCCAGGTCGAACTTTTTCTTTCTTTTTTGGCAAAAACCAGATGAATACATCTAATCTAACTCCGAATTTAAAAGACAAAAAGAAAGCACTAAATTAGCTGGGTTTTCATGTTGAGTTTTGTACAAGAAAGTACCCAATAGAGAACGTTGTTTTCAGCAGAAGGCCGAATACTTTTATACTTTTATAGGGCTTCTTTCTTATTTTCTATTAGAGAATGTTAGATTGTCAGAATTCATGAAAAAAATTGTAGATGGGACCATGAAACTTTGCTCCAGGCCAAGCTTATTCTGCTCCTCCTACTGAAATACAGTATTTAAGGTCACGCTGCTCAGAGTCCTGTGTAGAAAGCGTATTCCTAATGCAGGATGCTGTTTTCTAAAATATCCTTCCCTTGGACCTTGTGTGGAATGTTTTCTAAAGATGTCCTAAAGATTATTTAAAACGATGTCTTCAAAACTTTATCGAGGTTGCCAGTGGATCTATTCCTCTCTTCCAAGCTGTCTCTGTTAACTTAGTGGGAAGAAGGGGGACTCAGGCATCAGGATATCAGGGGTCTCTCTGGTTCCAGATCTGTCATCATTTTGCTCTGACATCTTGGGTGAGTCCTTTCATCTCCCTGGGAGGGATGGGGGTGAGGAAGAGTACATGGCCCCATCTTTCCTGCCCTGGCCTTTGGTGACCCTGGAGAGAACTGTGTGGATTTACCCTGGTCTGGCTCCAACTCTGAGACTCAGCTCTAAAACTCAGAGGCGCATGGGTGAGAGACTTCCTCTTTGTTCTCAGGAAGGCTTTGTCTTGAAAATGCAGTTTTGACACGGGGTCCTGTGGCATTTTGGTGGCGTCAATTCATGATCCAGTGTTTGGGACGATCTGATTGTTGGCAGCATTTAGAGAGTTGAACTGAGTCCGTGTGCTGATAGGACACGATGGATGGGAAACCAAAATGCGTGGTGCCCGCAGTGGGAGCACCTACCTGCCATATGGAGTTACCTTCCCCATGCAGGTAGCTGGGGACTTCCGCCATTCTGTACAGAACAAGACCAAGAATTTTCTAGCATTTTGTCATCAAGAAGAAATTATCCACCCCTTCATTTTTTTAATCTCCTGCATACTACAAGCAGCGTGCCTAACAGGTGCCAAAGGGATCCATTTTGATCATTGACACATAACAAGTCTCCCCCTCCCACCCAAATTATCAAGAGCAAATCCATTTGCATTCATATTAATTTAAAAAAATCAGGGATGCCTAGGTGGCTCAGATGGTTAAGCGTCTGCCTTAGGCTCAGGTCATGATCCCAGGGTCCTGGGATGGAGTCCCACATCGGGCTCCCTGCTCTGCCTCTCCCCCTGCTTGTGCTCTCTCTCTCTCTCTCCCACTCTCTCAAATGAATAAATAAAATCTTAAAAAAATCATTACGCTAATGTCATGGGATGTTACTAGAAGGCATAGGAAGATACTGTGGAGTCCAGCAGACCACAATGTCAATATTGCAGGGGATTCCCTGTCATAAATACGTATTCTGCAGGAGAAACAATAAACCCAGTTTAGGGTCTTTATTTGCCACCATTTCATCTTATTACCAAATCTGATGATTGTTCTGTTAGTTGTATCTTACTGCATTTTTATAAACCGCACCCAAAAACCCTTGGAGCTTTGCTTTTTTTTTTTTTTTTTTAATGCAAAGTTGAAAATAGCTTTTTGGGAGGCATTTTTCACATCGTAAAAGCGTCACGAGAACTACAGAAGAGTGAGGGAAAGAAAACAGAATCACCTGTGATCTCACTGACCTTCACGTACCAGGTTGGAGAAGTAGCCAAGGAAAACACGGCCAGGGGTTATTTTGGTGCCATTACGTTCAGAATTATTTTTAACCTGTTACAAGGCTGAGCTCTTTTGTAGCCATTTCAATAAATCCCAGCCGGCGGTACCCATCAAGCCCCAGCCTGCTGTTAGTAACATTTGCATGTCCTTCCATGCGGTTTAAAAACACCCTGTTTTGGGGCACCTGGGTGGCTCAGTTGGTTAAGCGACTGCCTTCGGCTCGGGTCGTGATCCTGGAGTCCCGGGATCGAGTCCCGCGTCGGGCTCCCTGCTCGGCGGGGAGTCTGCTTCTCCCTCTGCCCTCCTCCCTCTCGTGCTCTCTGTTTCTCATTCTCTCTCTCAAATAAATAAATAAAATCTTTAAAAAATAAAATAAAATAAAATAAAAACACCCTGTTTTACAGGGCGCCCTGTGCCAAACGACTTTTTTTTTTTTTTTTTTTGAAGGCCATTAAGGGGTATGTGGGAGCATGCCTTCCCACACTGGAATAGTGATTTTTTGCTCCTCCATAAACAGAGCTTTCATGTCTCCACTTCAGATTTCACAGGCTGTCTCCCCCCCTTTTCAAAATTGCTTTTACCTCTCCATGTCACGTAGCTGGTGCTTTCTTACCACCACAAAGTGGGCTCCCATCACTCCATGCCCCTCCCCAGGACCAATGTGTTTCCTTTCCTTTGCGATATAAATGATGTAAAAATATGGTATCCTTTTTAGTTGCCAGGTCTGAATTCTTACTCCAAATGCCTTCCCATGGAATTTTCAGGACTTTCGGTTCCTACTCTGTCCTCTCCCTTCTCTGTTCCTCCCTCACTGTTCCAGACAGTGCTGGCCTGGGAGCTATAAATCTATATCACGATTTAATCCCCTTACAGACTTGGAATAGATATTCTCTCTCCCATTTTACAGATGAGGAGCAAGGAGCTGGTTTTCCGATTTAGCATTTACTACATGGCAGGTAGATTTGTTGGGGTGAATGCTGAACGTTCAGTTTATCAACTGGTAGATTTTGAAAATGCACATCAGGGTCTGCGGGGTTTTGGCCAAAGACAAATGCTATCCCGGTTTACAGCCTCTTTGCCCACTGAGCCGACCTCCTCCTGGCTTGTGCATTCTTGACAAGGTGCAGGAGCTTAGGACAGATGAGCAACAGGTGAGTCTCTTGATGACCCCGGGGAGGACTTGCCTCTAGAGAAATTCAAGACAGCGCTTCAGATGGAAGGAGTGAAGACGAGCCTCTTGAAGGTGACTCGCCCCTCCAGTCCTGAAGAGGGCGCTCTTCGTGGACTTCCATCTGCCCAATAGTGGGACTCTCTCTCCCCTCGTGTTTGCCTTGTTTCCAGGGAGGCCAGAGCCCCTCCCTCTCCTCTTCCTCGCCTTGCTAACTAGACTTGCACATACACATCCTTCTCTGCCTTCTGGCAAAGTGAGGGACGATCTTGGTTGTTCTCCAGGTTAGAGGGCTCTCTTTGCCAGTGAGGCTGAACATCTTATTTAGGCCGTTTTACTCCCAAAGCCAGAGCAAGACCCAGGATGGTATAATCACCGGTTAAAACAAAGGCAGGTGAGGGGCACCTGGCCGGCTGGGTCTGAAGAGCGTGCGACTCTCGAGCTCGGAGTCCTGAGTTTGAGCCCCACGTCGGGTCCAGAGATTACTCAAAATAAATAAATAGAGTTTAAAAATAAAATACAGGCAGTTTTACAGAGGTGGGTTGGAGCAGGGTAAACAAACCAAAAATCTTTATTTTGCCCCATTTGTGCTTATTTTAATTCACCATATAATTGAGTAGCTTCCCTCAAACAGCCTTGCAATGTGCTTCCTTGATAAGCCCTCCCATTCTGAGAAAGCGAAGAAAAGAGAGTGAAGATTTAATTTTCTCGCAACAAGATTTTTGGGTCCCACTGGTGAGTAAGGCATCAGTCTAAATGCCTTTACATTTTGATTAAGGGGACTTTTTTAAAATTCCCAAAGAGATTTCGGACTGATAGGAGATTTGGGCATATTTTGAGAGAAGAACAAAACTCATACAAAGCAGAATTAAATCAACAGTGAGCAAAAGTATGTGTGATACATTGTAAAAAGTACAAAAGGGAATCCTGTAGGATTTTATGAAGAAAGTGACGTTTTAGCCGTTTCTTAAAAAAAAGCATGATTTGTTTAGGACAGGGGCTCAGGAGGAGAATCCCAGGCTCCGCACCACACTGAGGCGTGGGAATGTGTGGCTCCTCCCTCTGGGACCTTGCGTGTTAGGAGCACCGTGTTTTTATAGGGGTTTTTACAGGGATAGGAGTAGAGGAGAAAGATTAGGGTAGGGCACTCCCTGGAGGCTTTACTCTGTTCCATAGAAAGACCACAGGGTCTGAAGTGCGAGAACAAATGTGCGTTCCTCCTTCTAAGCAGAAAGAAGATAACCGCTCGCTTTGTAAAGGATGAATTAGGGCCCAGGAGAGAGGGCAAGAAAAGCCCATAGGGAGGCCATCACAGCTGACCCTGCCTGTGCGAGAGGAGAATGAACAGAAGGGAATGAACTATTTCAGAGGTAAAGCACGCAGCGACGGGCAGGCCTGCCAGACTGTAAGGAGGGATACTCGTGATTTTAAGGGTCTTTTTTTTTTTTAGCCTGGATAACTGGGGGGAAATGATGCTGCCCTTTGATGAGACAGAGAGATCCAGGGAGAAATATTTGCTCTGCTGGGAAAAGAGCGAGGACTTTGCGCTGGGCCATTTGATGGGATATTGGAAATCACAACCGGTAACTCCAAAGCGAGTCCAGGCTGGAGAGAGAAGGTTTGAGGCCATGTGCATTGAAGTCACAGTGAGGCCAGGGGCAGTCTGGATCTCCAAAGACGGTTTCACATCCAGACTAAGGGACCTGACTTCTTGCGGGGACCTCTGACCCGTGGCAAGGGGCTGCTCAGAAAGCACCCACCACCCTGCGGGTCGAGAGTCTGTGTCCAGGTTGCTCAGCAGCAGGAAGTCCGCCAGGGACCCCACTGTAGAGGTGGGGAGGTCAAAGCCTTCCCGAGACACATCTTATATTCTCCCCGCTGCCCCCCAGGAGAGAGGTTTTGAAGTTCTCCAGCAGCCCGTCCCCCGCCAAGGGCCATTAAGAGACCTCTCAGCTGTTGCTGTTCTGGGCATCAGATTATCAGTGATGTCTACCGTGGACTCGGGGCAGGTGGCCACATTTCACTGCATGTTTACTGTCAGGAGCATGAAAAAAGAGATGGGGGCCAAAAATAAAACCTGGGGAATCTGCATGTAAGGGGAGGAAAATGCAGTGAGAAAAGTTGGGGAAACCCAAGACCGTAGCCTTATAGGAAGGAGAGATTTTAAATAGCGGAGGAGGAAGTAAATAAAATAGGGTTTAGACCAGATCAGTAGGGGGATTTAGAAGCTTTGTGCAACTTTTGAAAAAATCTCAGTGTCCTGTCCTGGATGCTAAGGAATTTTACCCTGTGCTCCAGAAGCTGATTCATCATCAGGTGACTCCAGAGGTTGACACTATAGGGAGCATGAGCAATGAGAAGATAGAGGGAAGACGCAGCAAGTTCGGTGCTAGAGTTTACGATTTTGTCCTTGAAGATGAGCATAGAAAGATCTAGAACAGAGACGCTTGCATTCACGACTGGTGTTCAGTAAACAAGTGTATAGCCAGGAGCTGATTTCCCAGGGGACCCTGTCTAAAAGTTCAGTTTGTATTCGATTATATTTATACTACCTCACTTTTCATGCCCAAGTGCTATGTTAGCTACAGTAGGGGAATGCAGAGAAATAAAGCGTGGTCTCGGTAAGAGAAAGATCAGAGTGATACGTTACAGCTGGGGAAGATCCTGAGTGGGGAACAAGTTGATGCCTGACGCTTGGGACAACATGCACAGGTACAAGGGATTGGGAAAGGCGGTCCAGGTGAGAAGTGTGAGAAATCGCGAAGTGGGGGATAAATACGGCGCGGTAGGGCGAGGCGCTGGCTTTCTGCTCCTCTTCCGTGTGGGATGGTCGCGGGCCGGGAAGTAATGGCAAACTAGATCGGGTAAGATCAGATTGTGGGGACCTCTGGAGTCCAGGCGGGGAGGCTTGGAGTTGGCGTCTTGAGGATCGCTTTGCAACTTGAGTAGGGCAGCAACCTAATGAAGGAAATATTTAAGATCTGGCCGATGGGATGCAGCCCACAACTACTTAGAAAAATTCCAGAATCCAGCTATTTAGATCTTACTGCCGGGGAGGAAAGCCTGGATGACAAGAACAAGCAACGTAGTGTGACTTTCCTTTTGACTTCCACTCTGGAAAGAACAGCAGAAGCCTTCTTAACGGAAATAATCATAATCCGCTGCGGGTTGGTCAATGAAAATACTAAGCTGAGAAAATGTCACTGAAAGTAGATGAAACCTTTAATAGAAAATATGTGTGTCTATTTGCCACATTTTTACATAAGGCTAAAGTTGCCCCTTGGAGTCTGACTAGTCAACTTTGCGTAAGTAACCCTATTACGTTACACTTAGGATTTCCGGTTTTGGTGTTCTTAGAACCTTTTTTTTTTTTTTAAAGTTCAGGTTTACTGAGGCATAAGTAATGAAGTTAGAAGACCTCTCAAGGATACATTCTGAAAGCACTCCCCGTTCTAGTTAATGATCACTTCCGTCACCTGAGGGAGAATCCTGATACTTAGAAGAAGCTCGCAGAATGCAGACTCTTACCCATGTTGTAAGAGTCTAGCCCTTGCCAAATTCAGCAGTGTTTTCGTTCTGTGTTTTAAGCCACTCCCCTTTTATGGAGTCTTTCACCATCCTCACTGTTCTTAGAGCTCTGTGTCTCTTCACGATCGTATTTCATTTTACGTAATCTCCAATTGAATTACCTAGTTCACATAACAAGCGTCACTGGCTTCCAGATCTTTGGGAACACAACCAATTGTTGGCATACGTGACAGGTGGAGCGAGCAGAGGGTCCTCTCGGTGGGCAGGGCCTTAAGTGGAGGTGGATTGAAGGAGCCTTTTTCCTGCCTTCAGATTTAATGACTGAGAAGTATGCACCCTCTTAAATTTTTTTCTATGTGCTCTGTTCCTGGAATGCGGTTAGGGGAGATTTTCTGCGGATGGATGTCCCTGCTAGGTAGAGCCCGTCCCTGGGTGTCTACACTGTGTGCATCGCTGACCAGGTTTCAGGTGACCTGGTCTGGTTTTGCCTCTGCTCACCAGCACTGCCCATACAAATTTCAGCCATCAATTCCCAGCAAAACCCTGGCGTGGCACCCCAGGAGGCCATGAGCCATGCGAGGCCAGAGTAGTGCTAAGCATGTTTGTTAGTAAACCCTGGTCTTACCTCTGTTCTTGTGTCTTCGTGCTTTAGAAATTAGACTTGTTTTTAAGGTTTATTGCATGACCGATTGTGTTAGAACACCTAGAGCTTGTAGCTGATCAGGGCTCAAAATTCTGTTTTGAATTTTCAGCTTTACTGCCCTGGCATTAAATAAAGGAGGAGAGTCCTACTTGACAAATAACTTTACGTATATTTACAAGTGCACGTAGAACTACCTTGAGCAAATGTAAATCTGAATCTATTATTGCATGTGTCCAAGGTGGCTTCTCAAGTTGAACTGGGACCAGGCGCTCCCCTGCTGACACTCTAGTAGTATCTGCAGGGATGTGCGTGTGTGTGTGTTTACATGTGTGTGTATGCATGTGTATAACCAGTTACAAGTATATGTCTGTGCATACGCAGTTACGGCCTCCCTCGGACCGGCGGCTCTTTGCTCCTTTCATTCAGTTTCAACTCCCACACCAATGGGACACTCTTCCATGCTTGCAGTCCAAATCCCTAAAAGAAGCAAACTAGTCTGGGGACGTTGCTGCTGATGCCGAGACCCTCTGGCCAGGCCCTGCACAAGCCTGGAGACAGGCCCCCCCTGAGCACAGGGCACCAGTCCCAGTTCCACCGGGTGAGAGCAGGCCAGGGAGAGGTTGCCCGACACAGAACACCGCAACCAGGCAGCCCGCGTCCTGGCAGGGCACTTTCCCTTAGATTCTAGGACTGCTTGGGAGACCATGGCTGTCATCCCTTACTCGCAGGGATGTTTAGGCTCTTGCAGGCGGTCCTCACGGGACGTCCTTCCAGTATACACACATTTCCATGATCGACGCCATGGTAGAGTTAAAAAACCTCAGTCCCCAATCAGAAATTTCAGTTACCATATGGATTAGTCTGCTAGGGCTGCAAGAACAAGATACCACAAACTGGGTGGCTTACAGAACAGAAATTGACTTTCTCACAGATCTGGAGGCTAGAAGTCCAAGATCAAGGTGTCCACAGGGTTGGTTTCTTCTGTGGCCTCCCTCGGCTTATAGATCCCATCTGCTGCTCCCTGTGTCTTCACATGGTCTTCGCTCTGTGTTCCAATCTCCTCTTCTTACAAGGACCCCAGTTGTGCTGAATTCAGGCTCACCTGAATGACCTCTTAATTACCTCTTGAAAGGCCCTGTCTCTAAATACAGCCCCGTTCTGAGACACGCCGGGGGTTAGGACCTCCCCGTATGTGTTTGGGAGGGGACCCATAACCACATGGTATACTGTGTCCTCGTATAAAGTACAGACATTGCTGCTAGCTCTTCAGTCCGCACTATGTCCGTAACAGGTGCACGTCATGATCCAAAGCCATGCCCATCCCTTCTTGCAAAGTGTGTTGGTGACTGGTCACTGAGTAGCTGTGACTCAGTCCAGGGATGGACCGTGAAACTTGGAGTTGTGCTGCCAGTGATATACCCACACCACATTCCAGCCGACGTACATCATCAAGAGCGGGAATTGGCCACCAAAAGCAAAAGTGAGGTAAAACAGTGCAGAAAGTGAAATTGGAGGTGCTTAGAAGGTTTGAAAATGGGGCACCAGGGGTGAAGAGAGGAGTCCTGCAGGAAACTCCACTATAGACCATATTGGAAGGGGTGCCTGGGTGGCTCAGTCAAGTGTCCGACTCTTGATTTTGGCTCGGGTCATAATCTTGGGGTTGTGAGATGAGCCCAGCATCAGGCTCCGCACTGGACATAGAGCCTGCTGGGGATTCTCTTGCCCTCTCCCCCTACCACCCCACCCACCGCTCATGCTCTCTTAAACAATTGGAAAAAGTCCGACGAATATTAACAAGCTCAAGTCATCTCCATGTATATTAGTTGAAATTGAATTGGCACATTTACTTTGAAGACTTATGTATATATATAAATCCCAATCCACTTGGCTAGTCTTCAGGCCAAAGTGTTGAAGTGAACGCGTGCATTGAAAGAGAATGGTGATTACGAGGAGACGGGAGAGGAAACTTTTCTGCCGGAAAATGCTGGTTGCATGGTTTCAGAAGCCAAAATCAGGGTGAACTGAGCGGGTCGGTGGTACCTCCAGGACAGACCAGGGCACTGCTGTGAAGTGTGCCCCCAGGTTCCAGGGATGAGTTCGGGCAGTGGGTTCCAATGATCATCCAGTATTGACTGCTGGGGAGACCGGTCTTTTCTGGAAGACCCTTCTGTGGAGTGACCGTAAAGGAGGACCTGGATCCTCGGCCAGAGGAACTTCGTTGAAGGTGAACTTAGTGAGGTGAATGAGGAAAAGTGCTTAGAGAAAAGGATGAAGAGACAAACCAACCCCTCCGCATCAAAGGGTTCATCTGAGATTCTTCAGGACATTGAAAGGGCTAAGGGTAAAATGTTGGGAGCTGATCCTTGGCAGTTTGCCAAGGCCTAGGAAAGAGGCTTGTTCTATATCCTAGGTTATTTAATGAGAAGAGCAAGGCAAATGCTGTCCAAAACTGATTTTTTTTTTGGTACCAAAAAAACCCCCCACAAAAACCTCTTAATGGTCGTTTCTAAAGTTTTAAGTCTGTGTACTAAATAAATATTCCTGTTACTATGTTTTACATTTTCTTCAAGTATTACTGGCAATAGTAGTTTTTAGTTTTTCAACGTACATTTGTAAGGGGCATGGAACAATCATCATTTTCTGAGTGTTAGACTGGCTTTTGGAGTTTCAACTTGCACGGTCATCTTTATGGTCCCACACTTCCATGCAAAGCAAGAACTGCATGTGTGTGCTTGGGGGCGTGTGTGTGTGTGTGAATCTTTTTGCTGAGAGTCTTGTTAAGATGCACCGTGTTATGTCTTTAGATGTATTATTCACCTAAGCCTGGCCAGCATAATTAGCCTTTTCCTGATGGTTTGGAGTCTTCATTTGTGCTGTAAAGTAGAAAATACGGTGGTTAAGGGTGTGGCTTATGCAGCCAAACTTCCAGAGCTAAAATCCTGGCTTTGCTACTTACCCGTGTATGATCTGGAGTAAGATGCTCCATCTCTTGGAGCCTCCGGTTCCTCACCAGTAACCTGACGAGAATAACAGTACCTGCCTCGTGTTGTTGCAAGGATTAAACGAGCAAATGTGCATATAGCTTTGAGTGCCTGGTGACCACGGAAACAATACGTGGGTAGGGGCTGCTGGTGATGATGATGGTAGTAGGGACATTGGAAGTATTCACGATGTCAGGTGTCTTCAGATGGATTGAAACTGAGACCCTTTCCTCTATCGGACAGGCTCGGGCTGCAGTGCTTTTGATTTCTTGCGTTGTGTTACTTACGTGTTCTCCTCCCTTAATTTGTCTATTACTGGTCGTCTTTAAGCAGAACAAGCATCCTACTCTGAGCCACCCTCTCCTTAGGATTTGATGCTTTTCACCCACAGGGTGGGTTATAGCTCTGAGAATCTATCTTGTGTAGAAGCCCTCAAGAGGGCTCCGTGTCCCAGGCAAGCCCCAAAGAGAACCATTTCTTTGGCTTGAGGGCCTCCAGATGAGGTGATACTCTGTCATTGTCCATTACCTGTCGATCTCAAAACCATCAGGTTAATCTTTGTAAGCGGTGAAATTACACACCACAATCTGTTACCTCCTTTTGGCATTTCATTTTTTATTTTAATATACTGAGAACCTTGAAGTCCGAGGTGACCCAGGCTTCGCTTGTGGGGTGAGTGGGTTGTGAGTTATAGTAACTGATAAATGGTCTCGGGATAAGAAAGCAGAGCTGTGTTTCTTTTCATTCTCCATCGTTTGTCTAAGCCTCTTGCTAGCTCACAAATTCTCTCTGGTTCTTTATTCCACCCAAGGGAGCTGGGGCGTTGCGCGTGCCGAATTTGTGAGAACAAAGGTGTCCGTGCATCATGTTTATAATGCGGTAGGGTCTACAGGGCCGGGTGTTTCTGGGGCCACCCTCTACTAAATCTAAAAGTCATGCTCTGAACAGAGTACTGGGCTCAGTACTCCCCAAAAGGTACCATATGGGTTCTTAGTTGATCCTGTGGCTGAAATAAGTTTTATACTTCCTATCCTTATTTTTTCCCCTCGTCCCACCCCTAAATTGCTTTTACCTGAAATACGGTTCTAATTTGCCTTGTCTCAGTTGTATGAGCTCCCTTCCTTCCTTCTTCCTCTAGGTTTCCTTAGGTAGCTTCCTTACGCCATTAGGGGCAAAAGAGCGCCTTGGTTCGTTTTCGCGAAAGTGATCTGAAGTGGTTGAATAAGAAACCAAAAAGCTCACTGTACTGAGAATTTGGTTAATGGTGGCTCCTGGCACTTGCCCTTAATGGCCAGCCCTGCCCATTGCAGTGGCCGGCTCCCAGATGCCTGACGAGTGAGTGAAGTAAGAAAGGAGGGTCCCCTGAATTAATAGGTCATCATCAGTTGATTGCACCACAGTGAAAAAGAAAAAAAAAAACAAAACTATGCTTAAAAAAAACAAAAACCTTTTAGATCAACTCCTCTCTTGCCTTGAATATCTGAGGCACTTGTTAACAAAACTATAAACTTTGTGCATCGATACGCCATCATATACAGGTATTTTCATACATCCTGGGTATTACTTTAATAACCTCAGAATGGATAAGGATTTTTGGAAAAGGCTCCTTGTCCCTGGTGAGGGCGAGACGGAACATGTTACCTGTTGAAAATGCTGTAAGGTCTGAGGCAGGAGGGAAAGCTAGCAAGACTTCACTGGTATTGTGCGCTGTGTTGAGGTGGTAGGAACATGTAGGAACCTGCCGTTGGGTTTGTTTCTTAAATATTTACAGAGTCTGATTCCCCCACCCCTTCCCCAACCCCTTGACTTTTCTTTTTTCGGTTGTGGAGAGAAGCACATCATGCAAAATCGACTTTTTCACCATTCCGAGTGTACGTTTTAGCTGAGTGTACATTTTAGCGGAACCATCACTCCTATGTACTGCAGAACTCGTTCATTATCCCAGCCCGAAAGTATACACTCCTCGAACACCTAACTCTCCACTCCGTGCCCGGCAACCTCTGTTCTTTCTCATGTAAGTGGAATCAGTATTTGTCCCTTCGCTGTCTGGCTTATTCTACCTTGGAAATTTGGTTTTATGCCGATTTATCTAACAGGTTGCTTTCGGGGATGGTAATGATCAAAAACCTAAAATTTGTCCCAAGCCCCAAGTCTGAAATCCTGTATCCAGAAGTGCTACGGTGTTTATTAAACCAAGTGACTAAAATGAGGTGGCATTTTGGGCAAGATCCATGTTCGATTTGTTGCTGTCATAAAATTAAAAAAAAAAAAATTCCTATTGTAAAAAAATTTCCCGTACGTGAAATATTAAAGTTTGTTAAAAAATCCACTTTTTTGCCACTGCTGCTGCTGGTAATCTGGTTGTCTGGGGGATCATTGCCTGTCTTACTGGCTTCCAGGGTCTGGGCAGGGATAGAGAGTGGGTTAGCCTCCCAGCCTCCCCTAATGTTAGAATCAAGTTTAGCAGAGTGTGAGTGGTCTTCAGGAGGCAATGTGGTATTGACGTGTAATTGTCTTAATCCACATGCTTTAATGCTTAGCCCTCCATCTGTAGCCCTACCCCCACCCCAGCAGTATTTAGGATCCTCTTCTGGAATCTAATGCAAGTTCCTAAAGGAGAAAGATACCCTCCCCACCCCCCCGGAGAGCAAGAAGACCTTGTCAGTGGGCAGAAAACAATGATATTTAAACATCCGAGTTAGGTATGAGAATACGGAATCTCCCATTTCCTATCCAAGAAATTTCCCATGCATTGTCTAGATGTCTTTAGAATTGCTCCTTTTGATTTTTCTGAAGATGGTCTGTTCCGCCGTTGGGGGGGCTGTGCCCCTGTGTATGGTGGGCTTGGAGATCCCGAGTGGAAAGGCAGCCACAGCGAAACAATACCCCGGGAGTTGCCTGTGGCTTTTGTTTGCTTGTCCCTGTTTACCTATTCACAGCCACGGATCCTTTCTGCTCTGCTGTGTGTTACTGAGGTCAGGTGTAATAGCGCCCCACTGCAGCATGGGTTAAGGACACGGATCATGCCGACTTTCTGTACTGTCCGTCTTCCCCTAAAAGACCTAGCGTGTGTCAGGATGACAGAGAGGGGCACGGACCAGACCCACGTGTGGACGATTTCCCGGTCGGGTCTGCCATGTGCTTTTTTGCAAAAGCTGCAAAAGTGTTTGCTCTCAAACCACTTACCCTGCACAACGGTCTCCTGCATTCTGTTATCAGAACCTAAGCGCTGCTTTCTTAGGAGCTAATTGAACAAGGAGCCAGTCTGTATCTCGTTCTTGCACATCCTGTGTCGTGAAAATGTATTCTTCCAAAAAAAAAAGAGAGAAAGGAAAAAAGCAAGAAAAGAAAGAAAGCGAAAGAAGTGGGGTGGAGGGGGGGAGAAAAGGTTGCCATCCAGTGGAGGAAGGAGTAATTCCCAGCTTCATTCAGGAAAAACGCAGGCTGGAATATGCTTAACTATTTTAACTTGGCTGGGGATTTTTATCACCAGAAGGGTTTTTAGTGACATCCGGAGCCAAGTGGGTGCAGTGCGCCTTTAAGGAAAGAAGTGCCTCACCAAACTTCCCTGTAGTTGTATCTCACCGTGTGCATAGGGAAGGAAAGTGTTAATTTCTTATTTGTACACTTTTTTTCCCCGACTTCCTTCCTATTCACTTCATTAAATCTAGAGGCAGTTCAGCATGGGAGCCGTCTGTATGTTGAATTAGGGCTCGCACTCTTGCGCAACACGTCACCAGTCGGAAACTGGGGGTTTGCTTCTGTGATTTATTTCATTATTGTGCTGGTAAAAGGTTTGGAAGGGCATTCTTTTCGGGGTAGTACTTTAGCATTGTGTAGCAATTTTTTTTTTTTTTTGGTGACCCCCCCCTCCCCGCCTAGCACTGAGTTGAGTCAGTTGAGCCAATTTGATAAATATTTTTTTAAAAAAATAAAAACAGTTTTAAATTTCCATGAATAATTTTTACTTCCATGCAGGAGTAATCTTACTCTACTTCTTTAAGTGCGAAAAGCACTGGGAAATATTTAGTGATTTGATTTCCATTAGAAAAAGACCCTTAGAAATCCCTGAACATAAAGTACTGCATATGGATGTGTTTGGGGTCTTTGGGGAGGAGGGAAGATGCTTTGTAGCTGACTGCATTCCTGCATAAAACCTTAATTTAAGGGGAATAATGGTCAGTACTTTGTGTGTTTCCTTTTGATTCCAAAACCTAAATGTAATACGGATCTGCACGTATTAGCAATTGTCATAAACATTGTCTCCACTAGTTCTTTTTGCAATTGAATTTGTTTTCGCTTCTTAGCTACTCCCAGATTTAGAGATTGATAAATCCAAATACCACGAGCTTATGCTTTGTTCCGTTTTTCTTTTTTTCCAAAATTAAGGGGAGGGGGTGAGTTTAGAGCTATCCTTTTTACGACTTCCCCCTCTTCATGTACCCCACTGAAAAAAACAATGAAAAATTTTACAGCAGGAAACTGAAAGGGAAGTGTCACAGTTCGGGATTTTCTTTAAGGAGAAAGAATGACATTGTATTAAAATGTTTGAACTTGAGAACATGCACATTGCTTTTACTGACATGGATTTAATGAAAAAAATTCTTTTATACCAAAAAAAAAAATCAGATTGCTCCAAAAACATGCAGCCTATTTTTTAAAGCACCAAAATGACGTTTAAAATACCAAAAAAAAAAAAAGCTTAAATTGTTTTTAATTTTGTAAAATAAATTTGAATATTAATTTGTTTTCTTATTGGCTTAATTGTGAAAATGAGAGCAAGAATCAGAAACCATCTGAGCTAAGAAATCTCTAATTCTGCTGCCTGGAATAATAAGGGGGAAAAAATATGATAAGTAGTTGTCAATATTAAAACAGGCTGAAGGAGGAAGGCTTCGGGCCTTGTAGTAGGTAGAATGAAACAGCAGATTTGAGTATCCACAATCCTTTCAGTATTAAATTTTCAGTAAAATAAAATTACTTGTATATGAAAACATAGCCTTTCCCCAGCTCTCTTTTTTTTCCTGATCAGCTGATGAAGAGACTAGCAGCTCGCTGCTTTGCTGGCTTGTTAATTTTATCCCCACTAACTGTGATTTCCGATAGCCGGCCTGCTGATAGTGATAAGGTAAATATCCTTTTTCGTTGCCGTCTTGAAGATTCAGTAGAACTACATCCCAGGCATGTGTAGGTGTGTAACACATCAAAAGCCGGTGTTCTCCGTATTTCTGTGTGCAACTGGGTGCCTGAGGAGAGCAGTACCATTAACTGTTGACAGCCTTGCATGCTGTATTTATTATTAGCATGTTCAGTCTCCAAGATTTGCGGGACAATTTCCTTTTCTTCATCTTTGCTTAGCTGCAGTGTGTTTAGCTGTATAGTGGGTGTCCTGCTTTTAGGCAAATGAATATTAACGAAATAATGTGGAGCTTTTTTTTTTTCCTTCTATTTTCCTCATAACTCATCAGATCTCGCCTCCTTCATAGTGGTTATCTGAACACTGTAGGGTCGTGATGGAAATTGTCTTTTGATTATTAAGGCCTAGCCTCAGACTGTCCCTTAGGATTCTTGTCTGTGTGCATGTTGCTTCTATGGGTTTGCACATTGGAAAGATGCACAGTAAAACCTTCTTTTAATCCCACTAGCATTTTTCACATGTCAGGTTGTTTTGTGTTCTGCACCAGGTTTTCTTCATAAAACCTTTCTTTTTCAGGAGGCATTGTACACAAGTGAAAGAAATTATGTCTGAGCTGTAATCACTCTTTATATTGATTGTTATACTCACATGATCATAAATATTAGCCATGTTTGGTGCTGTGGAGAAATGAAGGTAATTGCTTTATGATTAGGGCTCTTTCAGCTACGAGAAAGGATTGATTAGCATTTGCATACTGGAAGCAATATTGAGAGGCAGGAGAAACAAACAGCAACGTCAGTTATTTTGTGTGAGAAAGCAGTCTTGAAATGTAATTTAAAGGTTTTTTAAAAAAAATTTTTCTTTTTCATGGTCAAATGTCCTTTTATCTATTTTTTTTTTCATTGCAGTTTTCTTGTATTTTTCTTAAGTTCTGAGATTTACCAGGTGGTGGGGGGGGGAAGAAAGTTTAAACTTCTGGGTCTGTCACATGGATCTTTTTAGCCATTTACGAACAGGTTTCTCTTATACCTGGTTGTTTTTATAGCTATTTTATTATCTCTCTGCATTAGTGCTGCTGGCTCTGGTTTAAAGCAAGCGTTTGCAGGTAATTGGAAAAAAAAGTATTTGTTGTTTGTGAGTGTGTGTGTTCTTTATCAGATGATTTAAGTGCGTTTACCCAGGAACGTGGCTTTGTACTTCCTGTTTCCTTGTTTACCAATTGCTACGTTAGAACAAAATCTGGATGGAATTCTGATTTATGTTGTGAATCATGAGTAAATTGATGTAAAACCTCAAAGATGGGTCAGAGCTTATATGATTGTAAGGATGTATTCTTAGAGGGATTTTTTTTTTTTCCTTCACCCACCCCTCATTTTGTTTTGTTTTACCGTTCCCCACCCCCCTTACAGTAATGAGACAATTAAGGTCTTTTTCTTACATCGAGCTAAAATTTCATTTGGATTCAGTTATCTTTCAGACGCTTTAAATGTATAGCTCTTTTTGTATCGTCATTTCTTCTCACTATTAGTGTTTCCGGCTTTCAACATATTTTGTTCACGGATTAGACGTGGTTTAAAGACACATTGATTCAATATGGTGGTCTTTGCTCTTCTTACCTGACTGGTTACTGTTAACTTCTATTTTTTATTATTTTATTTCTGTTAGTTTAATTTTATTCTTACTATTCAGGTTGGCTTTTTAAACTTTCCTTGGTGATTCTCCTGTCTTGAATTTTCTTCCTTCATTCCCTGTTACACTAGGCCATTGAAGACGGCAATTTGGAAGAAATGGAAGAGGAAGTACGGCTCAAGAAGCGAAAAAGACGAAGAAATGTGGATAAAGATCCTGCAAAAGAAGACGTGGAGAAGGCCAAGAAGAGAAGAGGCCGCCCTCCAGCTGAGAAACTATCCCCAAATCCCCCCAAACTGACGAAGCAGATGAACGCCATCATCGATACTGTGATAAACTATAAGGACAGGTGAGTGTTCCACTCCTACCCCTTGATCATCTTCACCAAGAGTACGGTTGATGCCACAGAGCAAGATTTAGGAAGGTGCGCGCTGGGGTGTTAAGGCTCTTTCTAGTTACGTTTCACAGCTCTTGACCCAAAGGTGTCCGCAACCTTGTGCCAGGTTCACAATGGCTGCCGTTGCTATGTAGGATGCTGTTTTACTGGCTGTTATTTGAGATATTTGGAGACAGGAGTTTAGGTTACAAAATTAAAGTCTAAGCTGGAGGACGAGTCAAGGATCTCTGAAATACCATCCTTTTGGTAAGGATTTGGAATGGTAGCGTGAAATCATACTTTTGGGCTGAGTTGTTAGGGAGAGAAGAATCCTAGCATACTTAAGGTAAATATTTCGTGTCAAGACTCTGATGAAAAACCAAACAGATGCTTCGTCAAAAATGCCGTTCCTTCTTTCCTTCCAACACACCTGAACATCTGAGCGCTTGTTTCAAACCCTCTCCTTCTTCATAATGATACTACTTAGACGTGGCATTTCAGCAGATGTAGCTCGTGTTCGTGGAACTTTTCAGTGTAATGTTGAGAAATCTGTGCTGGACACTATTATCCCCAGACCTGTGTCGGTCAGCCTGATACAGTAGATAAACTAGTTGGGCTACATTTTGGGTAGTTGTTTTGGTTTCTGCTTGATAGTCATGTGATGCAGTTTTCATAGGAAGAGCACATCTCATTCCAATTAAAGAATCTATAGGAAACAATTAAACATTGTATTTCTCTGGATGGCATAGCGGCATTGATCAGTTTTTGGTTACTAATCTTTTTTTTTTTTTTTACATTAACTAGTGTTGCTCTGTACACCTGGGCGTGTTTAACATGAATAAGTTGTGATTTCAGTTTTTCGTTGTGACTTAGTGCATGTTTTATACCAGGAAGAAAACCTCATTATAAAGGTGAAGTAGTATAAAAAAGAAAATACTTTCCACCCAGAGGTTTTATTGTTAGGTCTTCATTATATTATCCCTAAGGAGTTTTCAGAAGTGGTGGAAAGTGGCAGGAGGAGGTGTGTGTGAGAGAGTCAGAATTTCATGCCCCTCTTTGTGTCCCAGATCTTTTGCTTACTCTTTTTACTTTTTGTTTCTTCTTTTTTTTTTTTTTTTTGGTTGGTGGTGTTACTTTTTCTCAAGTGCGTCCCCTTGCATATTTCGGAAGTGGTGACAAAGAGCAGTCCCATTATATTGGGTTTGGATAAGCTGCTCATTGACACAGGGGAATGACAGCCATCCAAGGAATGAAAATTTGGCCACAAGTCCGTTTCTTTGACCAGAGTGAACATGCAGATTTCTTTGTAAACCAAGAGTCCATAACTCTGTCAAGTTTCTCTCTGTCCCCAGCCCTACCAATAGATGTGCCACAGGCAGGAATGGTTTCCAGGAAACCAGCTTGGACAATGATGCCTTATTTGATCAGCCCCTGGTGCAAGGAAAAATAAGTCGGGTCACTCTTGCATATGCCACCAACGTTTTTGCCATTGTCTCAGGAGAGGGAGCATCTGTCACTTTGCCCAGGTGTGCCTTGTTGATAACCTGCTGAGTGAGTCTAGGGCCCAGGGAACACTGAGACGAGCCAAGAAGAGGTTTAGAAGCTTGGCCTTTTATTCCGGGTGACGGCTTGCTCCTCCTCTAATGGTGTAAAAGAGGTCACCAGCTGGTGGACCACATATTGCCAACAGATTGATTGATTTTTATCGTTCATGTTGTTGCGGCGGGGGAAGGGAGGACAAAAAGCAAGCAAGCAAACACATGAAACTGGCGAGATTTTCTATCCACTTCAGGTGTTTTCCCTTCTTTCCGAAAAACCTAAAGATCTTGCTACGTTCTACTCAGGTTTCCCTAAGGCCACGATTGGTGGCAGTGGAGATGTGGCCACCTCCTCCCCACGGGCTCTCCTGCTCTGGGGTGCCCCCACTCTCCATCACCTGCTGCCACCCTTCCAGTGTGGAATGCTGGTGGCCCTTGGTCATCATGCCTTTCCCACCTGCTGGCTCCATAGCCTTTTGGGTTTATGACTTCCTGAAACACCTAGCTGTGGGCTGACCACGCTCCTCGAAACCCCCACCGAATGTGAGGTTCCATCCCTTAGCCCTGAGCTAAGCACAGCCAGGTAGCTGACGGCACAAGGCGCCTGGGTTCAGCTACCGTGTTTGAGTCTTGACTCCAGCGTTTACTACCTGTGGGGCACTGGGGCACCTTCCTCAACCTCTCTGAGCCGGTTTGCCTCATCCACGAAATGGAAGGATTGACTGTGGCTGCCTCGAGAGGTGTTCCGTGAGTTTGAGGAGTTAATACAGGCCAAGCGGGTGGAGGCGTCTCATTGCTAATAATCAGCCTCTCCGACTACTTTTAGCTCATCAGGTGGGTAAAGGGAGCTCGGAGCCCTTGAAAGGAAGTGTCCTTGCTGATAGAATTTCCATCCTCCCTCCCCACCCCCCCGAAAATAGAAAACACAGTTTCACTGGGACTGATTATGGAGCATGTCTCTGCTTGTATTGTAGGGGGAAAGAATATTTGTATATTTTAGCATGCAGACTTTAAGTACTTTTTTTTTTTTTTTCCTCCCCATTCTCTGGTTTCAATTACTTATTTAACCCTTGCTTAAAAAGTACCCTCCTTGGGGCGCCTGGGTGGCTCAGTCATTAAGTGTTTGCCTTCAGCTCGGGTCATGATCCCAGGGTCCTGTTGGGCTCCCTGCTCTGCGGGGAACCTGTTTCTCCCTCTCCTTCTGCTCCTCCCCCTGCTTGTGCTCTCTTGCATGTTCTCTCTCTAATAAATAAACAAAATCTTTAAAAAAAAAAAAAAAAGTACCCTCCTAAGGCCCATCCTGTCAGCTTCCACATTTGGGTGCATTCTAGGGAGCACGTACTCAGTCGCTGCTGCATGTTTCATGGATTGTTCGTGTTAGTAATCTAGAAAAAGCACAGATTCTGAATATTTCTGTGTTTTATTTCTCTTACCCAACTTGGTTCTCAAGTAGGAGGCTCTCAAATTAGGCGGGCCTTAATTGGATACATTGTCATATTTTTGTTGGTTTTAGAAAATACTGCTGGGAAATGTACCTACCCCTCCATGTGGTGAGATACCACCAGTACTCACCTCCCTCATATCACCTCAGCCAAATGTTAGGGCTCTGACAGCCATACGGATTAGCGGTGTATTAAATAAGAACTGCCATCTATATTCAACTGATATATAAAAATTAATTAGCTCTCATGAGACAGTTTTTTCAAAGTTCTTGCATGATTCTGGGACAGATGTAGCTTTCTTTTTTATAAAGAACTAGGATAATTTAAGCATCTATTTATTCCCTTTGTTTTCAGTGCCAGGCCTTTTTTTTTTTTTTTTTTTTAAGGAGGGTACTTTTTAAAATGTGACCCCAAAGAGCCAGTAATTTTGTGTGATTCACAAATGTAAAATCCTTCTGCTGTAATTGCTATCGGAAGGTAGTACTTACTGGTCAGCTATTACTCGTTCCTATCCTTTTCTTTTCCCTAAATTAAGTAGTATTTGTTTTGACTTATATTATGCATTGTTTTCTCTTTCTGTAGGAGGTTTTTAAAAATCCTGTTGTGAGATTATGTAATAGTTAACCTCAGACTCGATTTCTTTAAAAAAGGGATTCATCCTACTCTGCATTTGTAACCCTTTAAAACTGCCCCTGGGATGAGATCTAGAACAAGGTGGTGAGGGGGTAGGGTCTCCTAGAGAGAGCTGTCCCAAGTCGAGAGACGTGGCTTAGAGTTGCTTGGATAAGGGGAAGATTCTAGAGGGATCCAGGGTTTTAGCTCTCCCTGGTCCATCTTCCCATAACCCGGGTGTGTCTCCCACACCACGTTGGACAGACCACCATCCAACCAGTGTGTGGACACTCCCAAGAGTTAGTTCACTGTGTTAGGGGGCAGTTCATGACACTGAAGGATACCTCTAAACACAGTAGTCATTTCCTATATTAAAATGGATTCAGCCTTCTGTCGTCTAGCTATTTGTTCTCCTTGGATCTTCAGAGAGTAAACCTGTTCCTCATTTCAAGAAGAGTCCTTTGTGAACAACGTATCCACCTCAGGACGTTCTCCTTGAGGTTGAAACCCCTCCCTTTGCTGAGTGATACCTAGACGTGCACAGTTCTGGTCCCCTTCCTTGGGCACATCCTGCTTTCTTAGTGTCCCATTGAACATACGGCATCCAGAATTCCAAAGGTATTCTGATGGCTAAGTACAGGGTGGTTAGCTTCCTTGGGCTGGATACCAATATTCTGTTACCATGACTCAAGAGTGTATTAACGTTTTCCAGCAACTCTAACACAGACTTAACCTTTATGGAACATGGGACTTGTTGAAAAGCTTCCATTCCCCAAAACATGCAGAAAGCTCTTTTGTCACGTGATGCTGCCAAGATTAGCCTTCAACTAAGCATTTGATTTTTTTTTTTTTTTTTTTTTTGAACTGTATCTACTGACTTCATTCTTTCCCCGGTCAGTTCTGTTTAACTGATTCATGTCCCATCTTTCTAGTCTACTGTTAAAACTTAATTTTTAGGCCTTTTTAAAAAATGGCTCCTAGTCTTAAGGTCTTTTTCTTTTTCTTTCTTTTTTTTTTTTTTTTTTTGGTCATCAGAACATTTGTTATAAGCTGTTGTTGAGAAACTTCTAAAGGGCAAAGGACAGTCTCTATCCTGTGCCCCCTGAAAAATCACTTCAGGTTGACAGGAATCTAGTAACCAATAATCCCTAAAGTTGATTAACCGTCTGCGAACTCACAGTGCCATCATGTCATGCACATTCATCTATCCTTTGCCAAGGCTATCAAGAAAGGCTAAAACCAAGAGAGAGCACATTCGTGGCCTCTCCAGTCTATCCACCTAGAAACCCTGCCGAAAGAATGAAACAAGGTTAGCCTGCCAAGACTTTATCCAGGAGACCCCCTACTGGTACTCAAATGATGCTATTTATCTTCCCTAAATAGCCCTGTGGCATCTGAATAATTTCTCCTAAATTTTTTTTTTTTTTTTTAACGGAGGGTCTACATCAAGCATAGCAGCCTCGAGTTTCCTTTTTCATTTTGACATGGGGACACCGACACTCTTCTCGTCTTCTGACTCCATTTCTGTTCTTTGTGATTTCTTAAACATGATTAGAAGCAATCCACACACTCCTTCAGGATGTAACTGGTTTGCATCTGGAACTTGGACTCATTTGAAGTGCCTTCCTGTGCTCCGCCGACTCCCCCATTGGTAGCTTTTGTTCAACATTTTATTGTGCTTTGCTTTTCAAATCTGAGCATTGTTCTCATCCCTGAAGGATCTGGAAACAAGATGAGGTTTTGTCGTCTCCTCGCTCCCTGACCATTGTTTGAGGACTGTAGTGGGAGCATTCCAGGAGGACTGGCTCTGCTGTCTGCCAACAGTTGGGACTTCAGGGCCAGCTTTGAGGACGGATGCAGGGAAGCAGTGGGCGAGGCAGGAGATACCTGTCTGGCCAGTCTGATGGTGGATGAAACCCTGGCCCACGGTGGGAAGTAGGGGCAGGGCTGGTGACCGCTGGGCTCCTTCCTCCCTGACACTCTTGAGGCTCTGCTGTCCTCCCTGAACAGGGACTGTCCTCTTCTTGCCGTGAATTTTAAGAAGCCTCAGTTGACATGTCTGAGAATGGTGGAAAGCCTTGGCTTGTTCCGAATTCTAGCTGTCCTCAGTTGTAGAAAATCATTCATTCATCCTGGAAATATTTATGGCATTCATCCCTTATTTCCAGCCCTGTACTGCAGAATAGGGCCAGAGGGTAAAGAAAAAACAACAGCAACAAAACAGAAAAACCCTCAAAGTACTTCCCCCACTGGCTCACCACACATGTGTTGGAGGACATAGTCTTCCTACCACATGGTCTTCCTTCCAACAGCTGACCGACCAGGGGAATTTAGGGAAGGGAGGGATCACGTGAGCTCGTTATAGGAGGACACAATGACATTTCTTGTGTTTAGGGTCACTTTTAGGAAGAAAAAAAATACTATCATTATAAAGACATTTACCCTGGGAAAGGAGAGGTAACATTTCATTTTATTCCATTACATTTTAGCACCTTTCCACAGAAAGACTGGGTAGACCTCCAACCTTAGGACAAAGTGTCCTTGTTTACCTCCTCTACACCCCAAAGTTACCTGTAGCGTTTCCCTCCGTTTGAGGAAGGCCGAGCTGCTGTCTTGGAAGGTCCACGTCACATCCATTCTCCAGAAGGGATGGGCTCCTGTTAAAATGTTGCCTTGTTCCAAGGTTTCCTCTCAAGTGCTTGACCTGAAGTGCATTATTTACTGGAGGGAGGGGGAGGGAGGGAGAAGGAGGGAGGGAGAGGGGCTCTCCTGCATAGATCACCACCTGGAGGCTTCGATCCAGGGTGGACTGTTCATACCACTGTTCCTCCTGCCCCTCCAAAATGGATTTGTAGTAACAGAGATGTTTAAAACCAAATCCACATCACTCTATTCTTTGAACTCTTTTTTAATTGTTGTTTTGGTATTTTGTACCTTTTTTCTTCCCCCACCTAAGGTGATCAGATAGCTGGCCTGGGTAGGTCTGTCCCCTTGTACTCCTTACCTGAATCATTCGAAATTATTCTGCCGGGATCTCTTTTGTTCCGAGTCTTGCATCCCCTGTGATCTCCAATCTTCATTAGTTTCAGCTCACAGAACCTTGCTCATCGTTCTCCGAATTATTTACATCCTGCTCTATAAACTAAGATAGCATTTCTTTTTGCCACGTTTCTCTTCCTCCATCACTGCAGGTCCGGAGACACAGTGGTCTGTTTTTCCTCTCTGTCCCCGTGGTTACCATAATCACCAACCCAGCGTCCCAAAGGCACAGTAGAAAAAGCGTTCCTGACCCCGTGCCTATTCCTGATACGCACTCAGATACCAAGTTCCCTCACCACACACACAAACATCTGTCCTGGCCACCCTGGCTTCTGTGTGGCCCCACACGCTTCTGCAGGAGGCCCTCCCCTTGGCTGGCCTGACCTGCTGCCTGTGTCCCCTGCCTCCCGTCTCCTCCTCGTCCTGTCTCTCTGGGGTGTGTATCTGATCCCATCTCCCTGGTAACGTTGCACGGCTTCCCTTTGCCTACCGGATGATGATGATGATGATGATCCAACTTCTTAGCACAGGAAAGGTGGTCTTCCATAGTCTGGCCTTGATGACCTTCCCAACTTCGTCTTCTATCATGTCCCTTCCTGTTCTCCCTCTTCTTTCAGACATTCCAGCTCATTCTCTTTTTTCCCACCTCTCTGCTCCTCCCAGCATATGCTTCCCCCCACCTCCGCCATGCCTCGAGCCCTCCTAAGAGCCAGCAGTGGCTCCAGGAAGGGATTTTTCTAGGCGGCCCCACATAGGCGCTGTGCGCCAGGGGTGCTGTCCTCACCTGGGGTAAGGTCTGGATGGGAGGGTAGTTTCTCCTGCAAAGTCTCACGCCCGGTATCTGCTTTATTTGCCATGGCACAAAGGGACACTAGTGTAGCAGGCTCAGGATGGCTCAACTGAAGCGGCTTCCCTAGAGGCCCGTGGAAGGGCCAGAGACCTCAGGTGGTGGCTCCTGGTCCTTTCCAGTCGCAGGGACTTACTTGCAAAGACTAGAGGTCTGGGAGGCAGAGCCAGCTACCCGGGTGGTGTCCTCTGGAGGGCCGTCCTACGGTGGCTGCCTCCACATCGTGCGCTCCAGCTCTCGAGGTAAGTCCTGGGGCTAGGCTCGGACAGGGGCGGGTCACAGCTACTCGGGCGAGGTCACGCCCCCCGCCCCCCCAGCCAGTGCTGCCTTGTACTGCTTCTGGGCAGTGGATGGACCCTGAGCCCTAATGCTCCCCTGGAACAGGCGCAGAGGGAAAGGGCATCGGCGTTAGGAGGCATTGACGTGTTGAAGAGAAGCAGGAGAAGTCTCAGAGACGTGAGGAAATCCAGGAAATCGTTTTTTGGGGTTTTCCCCCATTTCCGGAGAACTGTGGTGGTCTCCGAGTGTGGTTCCGCCCAGGACCTCGCGTGGTCTCCCCCCAAGTCCCCTGAGTAGGCGAGGCAGCTGGGTGAGCGGGGTGAGGCCTGCAAAAGTGCAGTGCCTTCCCCCAAGGTCACCCACCGTGGCAGGAAGAGCTGGGCCGGGACTCGAACCCAGGTCTTCTGACGCCGGTGTTCTTTCTACTCTACCACAGGTGTAACGTGGAGAAGGTGCCCGGTAATTCTCAGTTGGAAATAGAAGGAAACAGGTCAGGATCCGTCTTGTATCCCCTGGTCTCTGAATACAGGTATCCCCTGGCGCAGCGCACGGACCGACTCCGAAGGAGCCGGCGCCCATTTCTCCGCGTGCCCGCCCCCCCCCGACGGCCCCCGCTCGGGGTGGGGGATGGAGGCGCACGGATCCTCTAAGCCGCCCCCCCCGCCCCAGGGCTTTCGGAGGTGCCCGCGCGCTCCGGCTTGGGTGCGCCCGCGCTCTGAGGGCCCTTCCCCCTCCCGCCTCACCTCGGACGGGCTTGCGGCGCTTCCCCCTCCCACGCGCCTCTGTCTTAAGCCCCGCGGGCCTCCCACGTGGGGCTGCCTTGGCGTGGAAGCTTCCAGAAGGGCGCCTGCGGCGGGGGCGCGCCGGCAGGGCGCGGAGAAAGGCGCGCGCTGGGGTTCAGGGCCGCGTGCGGAGCGTCGGCGCCCCGGGTCGGCCGCTGGCCTCACGTGCCCCGCACCTGCCCCGCACCTGCCCCCCGGTCCTGAGCCACCCGAGCCAGGCCCTTTGACCTTCGAGTGCCTTTGCTGCTGGGGTGGAAAGCAGAAGTGCTTTCCGTCTGGAGGTTTCGGGAGAATGAGGTGATGCTGGTCGCGCGGGAGAGGGGCGACGCGCAGGACTTGCCAGGGTCAGGAGCTCCTAGTCTCCCTCGGGAGACGTTTCTTCTTTCGGTCGGCCCGAACTTGAAAACACACATAAAATTGGTATGATGCTTGACTGTCCCTGTTCCATCTGTGTCGGTTGAGCCAGTGACCTGCTTCAGCGCGTTTCTTCCCTCGCTAGTGTAGGAAGCAGCGTGGGGCCAGGAAAGAGGCCTTAAAGCTGCTTCGCTAACGCGTTCCAGAATGAATACCTGTCCCCAGCCGCGCAGAGAAGGCGACGAAACGTGGGCATGATCTGCGCCTACCCGTGTCTGGGGGGGGGGGACTGTCGTGCAAGACGGTTGGTTTTTTGTTTCTTATTTCGTTTTTGATAGTTCCCGTTGGTGTTGAGGAAACAGGGTTCAGCCCTGGAAGCCAGACACTCTAACCGCGGAGTGCACTGCGGGGACCTCAAGAATGGTGTTCCGTTCTTGGCATCAGGACACCGAGCTCAGTCTGGATTTACAAATAACTTTGACTTTATGGGTTTGGCTACTTGAAGTAAAGAAGCAACTTGGATAAAAGCTTCCACCACCCCTACCCCTGCCCACCCCAACATGGAAAGGAGGCTTTATGGTCTAAATGGGGTGATGTGGCTAAACGCCCAACCCGGTGAACAAGAACAGACATAAGCTCCTCCCCGCTTTCCATCAAAATGGTCGTGTGACCGTGAAAAGTGGATTAATCGCAACTTTAAAGAGTTTTGCAAGCCTCCCATGTCATGTCTGGGCTTTTCGTGGAGGTGATAGGGCTGTATGTAGTTAGGACCTAGATGCATATATTTTTACTGAAGACACATTTAAATTATGATTTCCAGAGCCATAGCAAGGGGCTTGACATTTCCTCTGTCCGGGCTCTGGAGTCTTTCTCGTCCCTTACTGTCATGTACGCTGCTTTTGTCCATACACCCAAGTTTATGATGTGTGTTCTTCAGAGCTTGTATTAAGATGAACAGAATTTGAAAGTTCTCTTCATGTGTTCAGAAGCACTGACCATTTTCCATGCCAGTCTCTGTGCGAGTACTGAGAATGGGGTAGAAATGAATCCAATGGAATGCCTTAAAGCGTAGTTGGAAGAGCTACGAAGGAAGAACACGTACCCGGTATGAGTACAGTGTGTACGGGGAGGGAGGGGAGGGTCGCAAGGAGCGGCGAAGGCATCGGGTCTACTCGTGTGCAGAGTGGGGACCCCCAAGTAGACCGCAGGGGTGGACGGCAGAGGCACTCGGTCCCCTGTGCATGGGCCACCGTGGTGATAGGGAAAAGCAGGACTCTCTACCGACCATGCGGATCCCAGTAGGACTGGACCCCGCAGGGCAAGGGAAGGGGGCAAAGCATGGGACAAGGTGGTGGGTGTGAGGACAGAGGTGACTTCCCAGACGTGTGATTGACAAGACTCCAGAGCAGACCGGACGTGATAGAGAACTAGAGATCACCCGGGAGTCTCTGGTAAGTGTGGTGCCCGTCACAGGAATGCAGGTGGAAGGACAGGTGGTGTGCATGGGTGCCACAGGCGTGCACAGCTGCCCTGCCCGACATCCTCCCTCCCAGGAAATCCAGTTTCTCTCCAGGGCTGTAAACTGCCCTTGAGGTTGTGATTATGTTGCTAGTATTGACTATCCCTTCAGGACTAGCCAAGAAGCTCTTTGAGATGAAATTTATTTTTAGCAATGTTGGCACCAGACATTGTGTCTTTCTTTAAATAGGGGAGGGAGGCTAGGACTATGGATCTCGGGCCCAAGCACTTTTGCATATAGTAGCTCTAATTAGACGAGAAATAGTAGTGTGACCAAGTGGACACACTTGTAGAAAATCTTCGTTGGAGGTGAAGAGCCTTTCTTCCTGCATTGGATACTTGGGGCTCAGCCTCAGGGCTGACCGTTTATCTTGCGTAGCTGCAGCCTGGTGAGGTCGTGGCCTCATGCATTGTCTGGGAGGGTGCTCCCCAGACTGGGGTCCTCAAACTCCAGTCCTGTAGCCTCTTGGAGGTCCCCCGGTGGTGCAGTTAGAGGCTCTGAGAAGTCTGATCAGAAGTAACCTATTGAGGTTCATTCCAGTGCATCCCAAACTCCTTCGACCAACAAAACTCCCTTTTCCAGGGAAACCCGTTAAAAATCCATTAAGCTTGTGTTCCACGGAGCACACTTTGGGAAATGCCGACCTGGAGCTCAGGAGTTGCATTTCGTCCAGGGAGAATTTGCTCAGGGAAATGTGGATTTCAGTACTTTATTTTTCCCTCATGACAAATACCACTACTTCTCACATGTTTAGTAGAAAAGGCTCCTTGGACTCCTGGTGACTTGACACTTATTTATGATGCTCCGCCAATTATACCCACATAAAGCAGTGGGCAGCCCACAAATAAACTTAGCCTGTCTGCTTTCCAAGGCGCAGAAGGCCTCCCGAGGCTTCCAGGGTCAGTCTGGCCGGGGAGAGCGGGGTCTCTGCCTCTCAGAGCTGCAGACCGATACCAGCATCAATGACCTTTCTCTGCGGGAGGAGGAGGAGGAGTCCCAGCTGGATAACAAGGCGGGTTTTCTTACAGGCTGATAGAACGGTCTTTAAAGCCACTCTATAAGCATTTTAATAAAAAACGGATTGCTCTGAAAGATGGCAGTTATTGGGCATATATGTTCTTGCATATTCATGGGGAGAAAATCTGCCTCCTTCCTTAGAATCACACGTCCTACATCTTCCTTAGGAATTGGCTAAAGTAGCAACTCAGGACAGAGCAGCCCTCCGGTGCCCCCCTTTAACCCACCCCTCTAACAAAGTGACGCATGGGACTTGAGGCTCAGGTGGGGAGGCATTTGATTTTGTTTGCCTGTGACAGTTTTGTGCTTTTGAGTGTGGTCACATTTCAGCCAAAAGCTTTGAAGTGTTTTTGCCGTGACGAAGTAGAGACAAAGGGTCGGATCCAAGAATAAAATACTCAGGGGAAGGGAAGGTGGGTCCTTGCCTTTTGAAAGGAAGGCTTTCTTTGCTGTCCAGGTCTTCAGGATGACATGACCTAGACTGGTGAAGTAGCTGACCAAGGTCACAGGTGGACAGGTGTGCAGTTAGGATTTGATACTTCTACCTGCTCTTAGGAAATGTCAGGTGAGGGGAAGGGGGGAAGCAACCAGACATCCTGGGTCAGTATTTCTAAAAGAGTCAAGGGATAGGTGATAGATCTCAGAGTTTCCTCAAAATGCTTGTTTAAGCAAGGAAATCATATTCTCCGAATCCCACGTCCTGACAAGCACCTTTGATTTGTAGTAGTAAGTTTGAGGAGAGAAACCTGAAGAAATAAATAGGAACTTAACAGTATGATTCTGATGATTGTGACACATTATAAATTTTATGCAATTAGTCTCTTCTACTGTCCTATTTATTTGGCTTTATTATGGTAGAATTTAAAAGGTGCCAGTTGGTGAAATGTGCTACTTATGGTGATATAAATAAAAGTTGGTCATATACCCCTTAGATATCATTTCCCCGGAAAAAGATTAGCTTTTTGACTTAGAGCATGTTTTCAAAGAAGGTAACCCAGTAAAAGTGTTTGAGACCCACTTTATTTACGGATAATGATATGGTTCCAAATTACCTTAGAGTATAAATCCTTCTGTTGAATCAGAGTGCGTTGTTGTGAATATTTATTTATGCTCTGGCATATCTCCTTGTGGTCCTTAGCTTATGACTTCTTAAAAACCTAGTTGTGGTTGTACTGCGTTTACAGTTTGATATCCTGTGTTCTTTTATTTACTTATTTTTACTGAAGGTCCTAGCAAGGATTTCTCCCTTCTTCAAGGCATCATCTTTGAATTCGTAATTTCAGACTCTCTAGCATTCTGTTGTCCTTTCCCCAGCACACGTTCTGGATGGTTTCAGTTGGTTATTCTAAATAATGCTGTGGTGAACATCATTCATGTATGTATGTGTCTGTTATATGGACATACTTCTGTCACACATGTGTATTATTAGCCTAGAGTGGATCACCAAAAACAGAACCACGCAGCAGGGTATAAACCTTTGCTGCTTTTCTTACTGAGCTGAATGAGCCTTTTATCAACTGCTAACGTCGGGTCACTTACCTTGCATTAACCTGAAGTAACCTTATTTTGGTTGACACCTCAGGCACATCCTGTATCTACAGTCCTAGCACAACCCATGGGGTGATTTGTACCCGCCAGCCACGGCTTCCACTGCCAAAGGCAAGCTTACCCCAATCGCATTCTGTTTTGCCATAACCTCCCGTATTCTTCAGGTTTCCAACTTGTTAGGAATTATCGATCAGTTATCGATCAATACTCCGTAAGACTCAGGTGAGAGACCTCAGTAGTGAACACGGAGCGCAGGTGCTTCTCACACCTGTTTCGTGCCTAGCTCGGGTCTCTGGGGGCTCTCTGGGGGAGGTGGGGTGCTACTGTGTTTCAGGTGTATTTTTATGTGGTTTGTATGAAACCTCACCAGAATCTGACCCTGAAAAGCAATAGCATGCTTTCACCTACTGCCCTCCAATGTTGATCCAATTTTTTTAAAGTTTTCATCCCAAAAGATTTCCTGTGTTTGATTCCATATTGCAGTAACTTTTTTTTTGTAAAATCCTTGCAACCCCAAGTGGGTATTCTAAATCATGACATCGTTTGTTTTTTTTTAATGCAGGCAAGATAGGTTTTGTTTAGTAAGTGTAAACATGGGGCTATTGCAATGTTAGCTAAATTCTCTTTTTTCAAAAGTATCCATTATCCATGCTTGTCAACAGATCAGCCTGGGCAGGTAAAAAAAAATCCTAAAACAAAAAAAAACAGAAACAAAAACCAAAACCCCTCACCCAATACCTTATCTTCTTGGTTTGGGTTTACAGGGAAGGCAGAATAGCCAGCATTTTAAAGGAGTCGGTCTCTTAGCTAGCATTTCCGTCTTGTGCCATCCCTGAAATGTAATCAGAGGGCAAGCTGATGTTTATGGGACGTTCTTCACGTATGCTGTCATCATTTTAGAATCCCAGGAGTACAGACGTGAAAGTCGCGCGTGTCCTTTGGTTTGCAGAAGTAAGGGGAGGGAAGTGGGTTCCCACGTGAAGCCCAGCAAAGTAAACCTCACCTGTGTGCCTGCGTATCCATGTGTATGCACACACACTTACGAACAGTACATTTGGGGTTTGCAAACCACCGTTCCCACGGTGACACGGGGGACCCTTACGTCTCACACACCCTGACATTGGGGCCACGTGTCCCTGTGTCCATTCACCTCTGCGGGGAGGAACCCCTGGTCTGCGGTCGGCCAGCACCTGGAAACTCTCTGCAGTGCGCACTGTTATTTTATATTTTAGGTTATGCTCCTCCCCCACCCAGGTTGTTCCTTATTGGGGTCACGTTTCCTGTTCTGTGATAGATCTCTGTATGCGATAGATCTGAAGTAACGGACCATCAGTGGAATCCTTGTTGGGAGCAGGAAGCGGGTATCGCTTCGGTCATGGGAAGCAGCACCCACCCTTCCAGCGAACAATTTCTTACAGTCCTTAAATTGTACAAAGTGATATAATGGAAAATACCTGGGGGGGGGGGGTAGGTTAAGCATTTCAACAGAAACAGAACACCTTCTTCACAAACCATTGTACAATTAGTCCATTGTTCTGGACTTAAAAAAAAAAAACAAAAAACAACTTTCCAGCCCCGGGGGAGGGGGGGAAGCATTTGAAAAGGTATGTTGAAAAAGCCTTTGCTCAGCTTAAGTTTGAAAAAGAAATGCCAAGGATTCAAAACTCTGTCAGACTGTTTCACTTCCTTAATTTTTTTTTTAACCTTTAATTTAGGGGGAAAAAATAAGTTACTGTAGTGATGTTGGTAGCAAGTGGTTCTACTTTGATGCATTCTTTTTTATTTGAGAGAGAGTGTGCCCACAAGTGGGGGGCAGGAGGTTGGGAGAGCAGAGGGAGAAGCAGACTCCCTGTTGAACAGGAGCCCAACACGGGGCTCCATCCCAGGGGTCATGACCTGAGCTGAAGGCAGACGCTTCACCGACTGAGACACCCAGGCGCCCCTACCTCACTGCATTCTATAGATCACCTAAAGCTGGATGTCCTCCTGACATTCCTACCCAAGCTGGTCATCAGAACCACTCCTCCGACAGGGAGGGGGATGCTTTTGGCCGCATGTAAGATGTTCCCACCCTCTTTGGAAAAGAGGAAAAAAAAACAGGTACATAGAAGAATTAAGTTCTGGGCAGGGAGGTACCAAAGGTTAGTTTGATAGTAAGAATTTCTTCCCATTTGCATGGAGAATGGGTTCTTGAAGTATGGTTGGAGGCATGGAGGCTGGAAATGAGTAAGCAAGTGGGGGTTGACCACGATCTTCACGGGCACACAGGAAAGAAGCTGTCGTGACGAGAAGAGTCAGGTCATCAGTATAGACTGGGTTTGCAGGGAATGAGCAGAGGAGGGCTTTGAAAGCCAGACCGAGATGGCTGTATGATGATCGCACCAGCAGACCACAAGAGGTCTTTGCCAGTAGCTTCCAGGTCTTCTGTTTGCCCCCTGTCCTCTGTCCTCAGGGAGATGGGAGAAAGGCAGCAGGACAGGAATATTGAGTCGAGTGAGCCCTTAATTTTTAAACAGGATCAACAAAATTTTGTCTTATTTTCTGAGTCTCAGAACGTTCAGCTCTCTCCTTTATGAGCACAGATAATTCTGGACCTGTCTCGTCACAGGGTCTAGAATTGCCACAACCTGACTAAGAGCAGGGGCATCAGACCAAGATTGTTTGGGCCATTTTGCCCCCATTTGGAAGCGCTTTATCACGTTCTTGGTGCAAACAGCTTATTTCTTATTTCACCAGTTAGCACAGTTGAAACCGAGAGTCTGTCCGTCACAGGTGTACAAAGCACAGATGTCCTTGTAATCCATCAATAGAAAAATGACACCATCTGTTGGCAATGTACAAAATGACAGCGTGAAGATGTCACTGAGGGTCAGGTGTTCAATCTGAGATGACAAAGAGGTCTGACTTCCTGATTGTCGAGACGACACGGATAGAAATAGAAAAACTGATACCTCTAAATTGCCTTCCAGATACTCCTTTTCAAGCAGGTAAAATGTGTGTGTGTATAAACCTCAGAATGGTAGGAAAAGAGACAAAAGCAGACATTGTGGGCCTGTGGTGAAGGTGATAGTCAATAAACCAGTTGTCGTCACATACTCTGTGGTAATAATTTATGGAGGTACGAATGCATCGATCAGCCCGGAAAAGGGGGGTAGGGGTGGCCACAGGGTGGGAGACGCTCCTTGGTTCTTCCCACGGTAACCCAAAGATCCAATTCCCTGTTAAGCTGCAGGCTCTTAAACCCCTTGTGTGTGCCCCTGATTTCCATATTTATGAGGCTCCTGTGTGTATTAAAAAAAATAAAGCCAAGACCCAGCATAACAGGAAAACTCGCCCATTCCTTTGACAGGATTTTCGGTTAATTTATGCAGAGGCCCCTATGCTCTTCAGCATCGTCCCCACTGGTTGCTAAGCAACCGTCTGAGTTACTGCGCATGCCTCTTTTTATGATAACTGTCATTATGAATATTTTTTAATTACACAACTGGGACTGTGGATTAAAACAGCATATTGTCCCTCATTCTTAGCCACAGCTTCTAGCATGCTTGCACACTCCTGGGCTCACCTTCCAGAATTTACATGGCAGGGATTTAGGTTTATTATTATTTTATTTTATTTTATTTTTTTTTTTTGGTAGGTGTGCCTTCACAAAGGAAGTAGAGACTGCATCGTAAGGGAAGCGAGATTTTTGTGAAAAATGACTCCGCCATACCTCACAGGCTGCCACTGGATGTGGATAGGCCAAATCAGATGTTAGAATCCCAAACCTAAATTATGAATATCTTTGTTCCTGTAACCGTGCCTGCTTCCCGTACTCTTAAGTGATGTTAAAAGCTCACAGTGCTTTAGAGACTGGTTTTCAAAGTTACAAGTCGCGAAGCATTTGCTGCTATTGAATGTGCTTTGGTTTGAGGGAGGGTACCGCACTAATCCCAGACACACGAGGCATCTGCACGAATAAGTTAGTTTTTTCCTGCCCAAGTGGCTCCGTACGCACACGAGAGCAGTTAGGCGATCTGAAGGGGTTCCTCTGGCAAATACTAATAAAGGTACGCATGGTTCACAGCGTGTAAAATACTCTAAAAGGAATCAGACAGAAAAGAAAGACACACAAAGGCTCTTCATTTGAGTTTCCGGAGTATATTCTAACATACTACTTTCTAAATATACAGGGAGTTTGAAGACAAAGGAATATGGAAATAAAGCCATTGTGGGTGTTTTTTTTTTTTTTTTTTTACCAACTCAATTATTCATTTAAAAATGGAATTGTTGGTTGAATAGGACGTTTTAAAGATTTCTATCAAAAAGCAGAGCCACGTTCCCTCCGAAGGAGGAACTCACAGTGGACAGAAGTGGAGCTCTGATGGCATTTTAATGTGATTTCGGAGTTAGCGCAGGGAGCGTTCAGCTCCAGTGCACTTGTGGGATTTTTCTTGATTTAAAGGGCCCCGCGTCTGTAGGCCGGGGGATGCCGTTTGCTTTTTGGGCATTTTCTGACCTAAATGCTTTCCTTGGTAACGTATGACCGGATCTGTGTCTGTCTGTTTCTCCCACCCTACAGTTCAGGGCGGCAGCTCAGTGAAGTCTTCATTCAGTTGCCCTCAAGGAAAGAATTGCCAGAATATTATGAATTAATTAGGAAGCCGGTGGATTTCAAAAAAATAAAGGTAGATATTTTGTTTACACGCTTGATAAAAAGAAGGGTGAAGCCGTTGAAATGATGACACTCAGGACTGGGCAGTGGCGTCCTGTCTGAGCACCATGGACAACACCCCCCCCCCCCCCCCCCCCCCCCCCCCGCAATCTAGGGCTTGTCACCAAAATGGCGGGGAGATCCTTGGGCCTTTCCGTGTATTTTATTTAATTATGTGGAGAGCTCATAATGTAACATATTGCATTTTATTTAAGAAGTTTCCGAGTCCTCCCCCCATCCTTTTGCTGTTCTTGTGTTCCATCCTGCGCTGCTCCTTCCCCCTTACAAGAAGGGACACCTGTGGGAGGGTGGGCTCTCTGGCGCCCCCTGGAGTTGTTGACTCCCGTATCCCCGGCAGGGCTGTCTGCTGTGAAGACAAAGGAAAAATCAAATCAGGCTTTTTTTTTTTTTTTTAACCAGGTAATGATTGTTGGCTTTTTTTTTTTTTTTTCTTCTTTCTTATGTTTTATCCAAAATTTGCATTAGGAAAGAATTCGTAATCACAAGTACCGGAGCCTGGGTGACCTGGAGAAGGATGTCATGCTTCTCTGTCACAATGCTCAGACGTTCAACTTGGAGGGATCCCAGGTATGTCTTCAGTTGTCTAAAAAAATGTAGAACCTAACCTGTGCTTCTGAACTTTGATAGATTTCATTTTTCTGCTGCTTGAATCACTGCCTCTCCCCCGGGGAGAATCAAAAATAAGAAAAGCCTACATCGTATGCTAGCATGTAAGTAAATTGAGGCTTTGGCACTTTCAAATGAAGGCCAGCCTCTTTGTACCATAGCTGTGCCAGCTCCTATTTGTGCTTTCCTTCAAGGCTTGGCTTCTAATTAGAGGAGGAATTCCAGGAAATCACTTAGTGTAATGCTTAAAGGCTAGAGGTACAGTTTTTGCTTTTGTCGAGACTGTGTATTTGATTATATTCATCTTCGTTTTTCTGACCATAACCTTGAATCAGGAAGTGAAACTACTGTGCTTTAAAACAAAACAAAACGAAAAATACATCTAGAGAAAAAAAGACCCACTGTCTCTAATTGCTTACAGAAAATGCTTATCAAGCCAACTGTAATAAAGAACTCCCCTTGTCTACTGTGCATAAGTAAGTGACACTCAATTGATGAGAATAACTAGGGGGAGGATACTCTCACTTTAATGACACCTGAGTTCCAGTCCCCTTTTGTAGGCACGCCTTTTT
The DNA here is from genome assembly GCF_011800145.1 of Mirounga leonina. Taxonomy (NCBI): domain Eukaryota; kingdom Metazoa; phylum Chordata; class Mammalia; order Carnivora; family Phocidae; genus Mirounga; species Mirounga leonina. Next base: position 12,518,994 of record NW_023270615.1, read on the forward strand.
TCCCCATCTGTATTTCCAGCCCAATGCTCTTGTGTCATGAAGAAGGAAGGAGAGGTCCATGTGTCTGCCACCCAGTATCCATGTCAAGCCGCCAATAAGTTCCTTAAGCTTCTCTGTGGATCTTACTCTTTTTCCCACCCTCCTGTCCATTCCAGTCGTTAAACTGGAGAACATGAGAATCCTCGCATGGGTCTTTTCTGAAAAGACGGTACATTTCCAGTTCACAGTGGTGTTCTCTTTGTCGAAACACTAGTTCTCGAACGCACGGCTTCTGTATTTGAGACGCTCTTGAAAGAATGCTAAAAGGACAGCCAGGACCTAGAGGGTAAACAAGAGTCAACGAGGGTATCTTCTGTGAATGACCACTTGCAGGCCCTGAATAGATTTTGGGGGATCTTCATAACCTACTCCCAGCCCCTTCCCGTGCCACAGCCTCGCTTTCTGCCCACACCCCATCTTGTGCGTGAAGTAGAGTCACAAATGGCCTCTTAACTGGCTTCCTTCTCCGTTCATTCTGGGGACTAGTTGCTCTCTCTCTCTCTCACCACCGCCTTTTCCTGCCATCTACTACCCACCATGTGCTGTTAGGTTCTAGAACAAGTTTTGTCTCCATAGGCTGCTTTCCAAAGTCATACCCTACTCTGGTGCCATAGTCTCCTTCTTCTGCTACTTCTCACCCTAAACAGTCCATGGTCCAATCACACTGGCCCCATGAACACGTGCTTCCCCAGATATACATGCTGTTGCAAGACACAGGACAGAGGGAGCCCGCAGGCCCTTTATATGGTCACAAGACAGCAACGTCTTGCCTAACGCAGTCCACGGTCATCGCCAGGAAATTGACCTTGGCGCAATGCCAGATGCATGCACTTGGTCTCCTTCCCTAAAAAGCCCCCCTCCTTTCTCAGCCCTGATGGACTCCTCCTCACCTGTTGCTATCCAGCTGAATTTTGACTTCTGGCAAATTCTGCCCCCGCGGCCCCATCCCAGGACCCCTCCCCACCCTCTGTCCCCCTTGCACTATGTCCTGTGGTGCTCACTCCAGGGTGTCCCATCACCTTCATGAGCGTGTGGCTCCTCTTTACAATAAAGACTCTGTTCTAGAATTGGGGCCATTGTTTCCCATGGTTTATTATTTGTTGAAACACCTAAAATGTATCCTTTTCATCATTTTTAAGGGTACAGTCCAATATTAAGTATGTTCTGTTTATTGGGCAACAGATTTGCAGAATGCTTTCACCTGATAAAGCTGAAACTCTCTACCCATGAAACACCTCCCCCTTGAGCGTTCCCCCACCCCCTGCCCCGTCCCTGGGAACCTATGAATTTGACTACTTTAGATACTTCATAGAAGTGAATCAGACAGTATTTGTCATCTTGTGACTGCCTTATGGTACTCAGCATAGTGTCCTCAAGATTCATCCTTGTAGCAGGTGAAAGGATTTCTCCTTTTTTAAGGCTGAAGAATTCATTTTCCTTATATACTGCAATTTGTTCCTCTACCAGTGGACCCTGCGTTTGCTTCCACTCTTGGCTATTAAGAATAAATAATGGTGCTGTAAACATGGGTGTGCAAATCTCCCTTGGAGACCTTGCTCTCCGTTCTTTTGGGTATATACCCAGAGGCGGGATTGCTGGATCATATAGTAACTTCTATTTTTAATTCTTTGAGAAAAGGGACCATTTTTGAACTTGAGATCTTAGCAACTCCACGGGGCTGTGCTCAGGTACGTGCAGACGCTAAAAGGGAAGTATTGATTCGAGGAGTAACAGCCAGTGCGGATAAACCAATAATAAAGAAGAGCCGCCATTTTGTTAGGGCATTTGCATTTTAAAGGAGGTTCCTTTACCAGAGTATTTGATAGAACAACTCGAATAAGAAATGTAGTTTTTTTTAAATATTCTTTTGGTTGTCAAAAACGAGAGGCTCTCTTACGGAAGCCCACCCTTCCCTAAGTATATATGCCCATGTGCGTACTCGCACACACACACACACACACACACAAATTATTTCAACCACAAATGGACTTTTTTTCCAGAAGAATCAGTGTGTGTGTGTTTGAGCTCAGCGTTTTCCCGTGGGGTTTTCTGCAAGCATAAAAGCTAGCACTGGTGTTTCTAAGAGGATTCACGTGTAACAAAGCAGGTGTGTTCCTCGAGGAAGAGAAGAGCGCGTTGTGGTTGAGCATCTTGCGTCCTCAGCTTAGCAGGTTTTAACCGGTGCCCCTATGACCCTTTAGATCTACGAAGACTCGATCGTCTTACAGTCCGTGTTTAAGAGTGCTCGGCAGAAAATCGCCAAAGAGGAAGAGAGTGAGGACGACAGCAACGAGGAGGAGGAAGAGGAGGATGAGGAGGAGTCCGAGTCAGAGGGTAAGCCCAGGCCTCTGCTGCTTCTGCTTCTTTGCCCTTTGCCACCTGCGTAGATGGTTCCACGGAGGCTAACAAAACAGACGTTCGAGTCCGGCAGATCTGGATGCCATTCCTTGGTCTCCCGTGTCCTTCCTTGCGTGTCCTTGCTGGGCAACCCCAGGCAGTGTACCTAACCCTGCTCAAGGGCCCCTTCCTTCTCTATAAAACCCAGGTACTAAATATGCGCCCCAGGCATGCAAGGAGCTTAGCATCGGGCCAGCCTCCTAGCAAACACTCAACTGAATGTTGTCTTTGGAAAAGTCAGCATGAAATACATTTTCTACCAGCATTGGTGTTCATTCCCCTAACTGTTGCGTAACACAGTGGTCTTCTCACTTGGAGGGACTCATGGAGCGTTGATTCCTGGGCGCCACCCCCAGAGTTTCTGATTCTGTAACCTGTGTTGGGGCTTGCCAGCATTTCTAACCCGCTCCCAGGGAATCCTGAGGCTGCTGGGCCCAGGACCAAGCACACTGTGAGAGTCTGTGTCTTAGAAAATCATTGTCAAAATGAGTTGGAAACGTGGTCCATCTTAGCCATCGTGGATCAAACACGGATCCTGTCTGTATTTAAAATTTTGGTATTTTGTTCATCATGGATTTTTTTTTGCATTAATTTTGAGTTTTTCAAATACTGCATTAAGATATTTACCTGGATTACTGAGTTTGGGTGCCTTCAGAAATTTTAATGGCAGAATAGTTACCATACAGTGTTTTATTAGTTTCAGGTGTACGACAGAGTGATTCAACAATTCTATACATTTCTCAGTGCTCTTCAGATGAGTACACTCCTTCATCCCTATCACCTATTTCCTCCATCCCTCCATCCCCGCTCTGGTAATCGTCAGTTCGTTCTCTATGATTAAGAGTCCGTTGCTTGGTTTGTCTCTTTCTCCTTGGCTCGTTTTTTTTGGTGTCGTAAATTCCACCTATGAGTGGGATCATATGCTACTTGTCTTTCTCTGACTTAATTCATTTAGCGTAATATTCTAGCTCCACCCATGTTGCAGCTGACAAAATTTCATCCTTTATGGCTGTGTAATATTACATTGTGTGTGTGTATCACATCTTAACTCTTCAGAAATTTTGCACCCAAGACCTCTTCTGTCTTAGCGTCATTCCAGCCCTGGTTGATAACCCATATGTTTACACAAGGTTAAGGCCACCTTCAAAAGTCAAAACTTTCCTAATTACATCCTCACCCCATACCTCCTCTGCAAGTAATTAACCCCAGTAGTTTATGGTCTGCTACATGAAACCGTACAGGTCCACCTCAAATATTTTTATTAGATTTGTTCCTGATTACATACTTAGTGCAGACAACGTGGGAAATGTTTAAGAAACGATAATTTGTAATTCCATTACCCAGTATACATTTAGCATTTTGAGAATTTGCCTTCCAGTGTTTTTCTCTACCTATTTTCTTTATAAAAGCGCAGCACACGGTTTCGTAGCCTAATTTTTCTAAATTATGAACATTTTTCCCATAGCAATGAGTGCCTTCAGACAGCAAAATACATTACGATTCGTTAATGAGCCTAACAAAACGTATCAGTCTCCCTCTAAGTACTGTCCTGAAAACGTCTACCCTAAATCACTGCGGACGCCGTTCAAACATCGGATGCCTGCGTCCCCCCCCCCCCCCCCAGCCTGGAGTGTGTGACGAGTGTCTGTCCCCACACCCACCGCTGTTCTTGGTGTCAGTCTTTTCAGTGAGTCTGCCTTTTCTTAATTGGACCTTTTCCAATGCCGTACGGTTATTCCCCAGTTCTGATATCCCAGCATTTGATGCATTAGGTCTACATAACGGACCTCGACGAGAGCTTTCCTTACTTGAGAGCTGCGTCTCTCATCTGCTTTCAGAGAGCTGCCCTCTTACCCCTCGAGGTTTCGCTTCTCTGAGCTCTCCTGAGACGCGGTGCGTTAGCTTTCTGGGGCCAGTGTCATGAACGAGCACAAACGTAGTGGCTTAAGCGACCCAAATTTATTACCTCACAATTCTGTAGGTCCCCGTGTGCTGTGGGTCTGTCTGGAGGCTGAAGGCAAGAACCCATGTCCCACGCAGCCTCCTCATGCTGCCTCTCTCGGACCCTCTCTTCTGCCACTTCTGCTGCTTTTTTTTTTTAAATCTTAGGGTATAAATGACATGTTAGTTTCAGGCGCACAAATACGGATTCAATAGTTGTATATGTTGTAAAAGGATCAGCACAGTAAATCTGGTTAATAGACATCACCACAAATAGTTACAAATGTTTTATTTTGTTGGGAAAGTAGAAGATCTACCTTCTTAGCAGCTGTCACATAGACAGTATTAACTCTACCTACCGTGCTCTACAGTAAACCACTGGACTTATTTTTTTACCTAGAAGTTGTACCTTTTGACCCCCTTCACTCACCCTCCAACCCCCACCTCTGGCAACCAGCCTCGGGGTTTTTTTGTTTGTCTGTTTTTGTTTTATTTTTAAGAATTCACATTTAAGTAAGATCATATGGTTATTTATCTTGCTCATGTCACAAAGTATAATGCCCTCTGGGCCCATCCATGTTGCTGTAAATGGCAGGATTTCATTATTTTTAAGGCTGAATAATATTCTACTACACACACACACCCCCCACACCCCCACATTTTCTTTATTCAACCATCAGTGGGCACTTAGTTGTTTTCAAATCTTGACTATAAGTAACGCTGCAGTGAACATGGGGGTTCGCACATCTTTTTAATTTAGTATCTTCTTCATGGAAACACCCACATGTGGAATGGCTGGATAATGTCTTTTTTTTTTTTTTTTTTTTTTAATCTCTGAGGACCCTCTATACTGTTTTCCATGGTGGCTGCACAAATTTACATCTCCACCAACATGGTACAAGGGTCTCCTTTTCTCCACATCCTCGCCAACACTCTTTATTTCTGGTCTTTTTGATACTAGCCATTTTAACAGGTGGGAGGTGATACTTCATTGTGGTTTTGATTTCCCATTTCCCTGATGATGAGATGTTGAGCACCTTTTCATGTACTTGTTGGCCATCTGTATGTCTTTGGGAAAATGTCTATTCAAAATCTTGGCCCATTTTTTTAATTGGATTGTTTTGCTGTTGAGTTGTAGAAGATCTTTATAGATTTTGAATATTAACTCCTTAACAGATGATTTGCAGTTTTTTTTTTTCTCTCCCATTCGGTAGGTTGCTTTTTTATTTTGTGGATCGTTTCCATTGCTGTGCAGAAGCTTCTTCATCTGATATAGTCACGCTTGTTTTTGCTTTGGCTGGCAATGATTTTTCGGAGCAGACACCATAAGTCAAGACCAATGTCAAGGATCTTACTGCCTGTTTTCTTCTAGGAGTTTGGTGGTTTGGGGTCTTATGCTCAAGTCTTCAATCCATGTTGAAATAGTTCTTGTTATGTATAAGATAGGGATGCAGTTTCATTTTTTGTGCATGTGGCTGTCCTTTTTTTCCAATACCACTTCCCGAAGAGACTGTCCCTTCACCATTGTACATTCTTGGCTCTGTTGTAAATTGACTTTTATTTCTGGGCTCTCTGTTCCATTGATCTGTGTGTCTGTTTTTAACGACAGTACTATGCTGTTTTGATTGCTATAGCTTTATAATATAGTTTGAAATCAGGAACTGTGGTACCTCCAGCTTTGTTCTTTCTCAGGATTGCTTTGGCTACTCTGGATCTTTTGTGGCTTCATACAAATTTTAGAGGATTGTTTCTTCAATTTCTGTGAAAAATGCCATTGGAATTTTGATAGATTGCATTGAATCTACAGGTTGCTTTGTGTAGTATGGACATGTTAACAATGTTATTTCTTCCAGTTGATAGCACTAATAATTTTTTTCCATTTCTCTATATATGCTTCACTTTATTTCATTAATGTCTGATAGCTTTCAGTTTACAGGTCTTTCACCTCTGTGGTTGAATTTATTCCTAGCTATTTGGTTCTTTGTGAGGCAACTGTAAGTAGAATAGTTTTCTTGATTTTTTTCTGAGACCTTGTTACTTGTGTGTAGAAACACACAAGATTTTGGCATATTGATTTTGTATCATTCCACTGAATTATTCGACTAGCTCTAACATACTTTGAAATCATTAGGGGAAACTTTAGGGTTTTCTATATATAATAAGATCTGCAAATAGTGACAGTTTTTCTTCTTCCTTTCCAACTTGGGTGCCTTTTCTTTTTCTTGCCTAACTGTGCAGGGTAGGACTTCCAATATTGTGTTGAATAAAAGGGGCAAGAGTGGGCATCCTTGTTTTTGATCCTGATTTTAGAGGAAAGGCTTTCAGATTTTCTTCATCGAGTATGATATTAGCTGTGGGCTTGCCATACATGGCCTTTATTATGTTGAGGTATTGTCCTTCTATATGTACTTTGTTGAGAGTTTCTATCATAAATGGATATTGAATTTTGTCAAATGCTTTTCCTACATCTATTGAGATGATCATGATTTGTATCCTTTGTTTTGTTAATGTGATATATCATGTTGATTGACTTACGGATTTAAACCATACTTGCATGCCTGGAATAAATCCCTCTTTTTTTAATTATATATATATATTTTTAATTATATATATATATATGTATATTTTTAAAGATTTTATTTATTTGACAGCAAGAGAGCACAAGCAGAGGGAATGGTAGAGGGAGAGGGAGAAGCAGGCTTCCCGCCAAGCAGGGAGCCCGATGCGGGACTCGATCCCAGGACCCTGGGATCATGACGCGAGCTGAAGGCAGACACTCAACCATCTGAGCCACCCAGGTGCCCCTATATTTTTTATTTTTAAGTAATCTTTAACCTAATGTAGGCCTCACAATTCCAAGACCAAGAGTTACCTGTTTGACCGACTGAGCCACCTAGGGCCAGCCAGGTGCCCTGGAATAAATCCCTCTTGATTGTGGTATATGATCCTCCTAATGTGTTGTTCAATTTGTATTGCTAATGTTTTATTGAGGATTTTTGCCTCTGTGCTTATCAGGGATATTGGCCTGTAATATTTCCTTGTAGCATCCTTGTCTGGTTTGGTACCAGCGTAATGCTGGCCTGGGAAAATGAGTTTGCAACTGTTTCTTCCTCTTCATTGTTTGAGTTTGAGAAGATTCTTCATTCTTCTTTGAATGTTTGGTAGAATTCACCAGTGAAGCTGTCTGGTCCCGGACTTCCATTGGTTGGGAGGTATTTGATTACTGATTGGATCTTCTTACACATTAATTGATCTGTTCATATTTTCTGTCTTTTGATGATTCAGTCTTGGTAGGTTGTATATTCCTAGGAACTTATGTCTTCTAAGTTGTCAAATTTCTTGGCATATGATTGTTCATAGTAGTCTCTTAAGATCCTTTGTATTTCAGTGGTATCAGTTGCAACTTCTCTTTCATTTCTGTCTGTGAGACCTTACTTTCTTTGTGAGTGTAGCTAAAGGTTGGTCAATTTTGTTTGTTTTCAAAGAAACCGCTTTTAGTTTCATTGATCTTTTCTATTGTCTTTTTACTCTCTATTTCATTTATTTCGGCTCTGATCTTTATTATCTCCTTCTTTTTACTAACTTTGGACTTGGTTTGTTCTTCTAGTTCCTTGAAGTGTAAAGGTGGTTGTTTGAGACTTTTCTTCCAAGTAGCCTCTTAGGAGTGCTTTTGCTGCCCAAGTTTTAGTATGCTGTGTTTTCATTTGTCTCAAAGTATTTTTTTTTTTAATTTCTCCTTTGATTTTGTTGTTGTTGTTGACACATTGGTTGTTCAGTAACATTGTTTAATCTCCACATGTTTGAATTTACCAGTTTTCGTCTTACAATAGATGTCTATTTTCATACCATTGTGGTCGGAAAAGATGCTTTATATTTCAGTTTTCTTAAGTTTATTAAGATTTGCTTTGTGGCCTGATGCATGACTTATCCTGGAGCTTGTTCCATGTGCACTTAAGAAGTATGTGTATTCTGTTGCTTTTGGATGAAATGGTCTGTATGTCTCTATTAAGTCCCTCTGATCCAACATGTCACTTAAGTCCAATGTTTCCGTATTGCTTTTCTGTCTGGTTGATCTTTCCATTGATGTAATTGGAGTACTAACCTCATGTGCTATTATTGTATTGCTATCTATTTCTTTCTTTAGGTTCATTAATACTTGCTTTATATATGTAGGTGTGCCTATGATGAGTGCATAAATATTCACGAACGTTTTATCCTCTTGGTGGATGGACCCATTCATCATTATATAATGCTCTTTTTCTTATTCCAGTCGTCTTTAAAGGTTTATTTTGTCTGATACAACTATAGCTACCTCAGCTTTGTTTTGCATGGAATATCTTTCTCCATCCCTTCACTTTCAGTCTGTGTTTCTTTAGATCTGAATTATTTGGCAGGTAGCATATAGATGGATCTTTTTATTGAAGTATCATTGACATGTCCTGTTAATTTCAGGTGTACATCATAGTGATTTGATTTTTTTTATATACATCATGAACTCATCCCCACAGTAAGTCTAGGTACCAGTGAATCCATAAAAAGTTATTACAGTATTATTGGCTATATTCCCTATGCTGTCCATTTTATCTCCAAGACTTTATTTTATAAATTGAGGTTTGTGAAGTCTCCTTCACAACTCCTCCCCACTCTGGTAACCAATCATTTGTCTCCTGTATCTGTGTTCTCTTTTGTTCATTTCTTTTGTTTTTTTTAGATTCCATATGTAAGTGAAATTACATGGTATTTGTCTTTCTCTGCCTGACTTATTTCACTTAGCATAATATTCTCTCAGTCTATCCATGTGGTAGCAAATGGCAAGATTTCATTCTTTTTTGGGGCCGAATACTATTTCATTGTATATATCACCTCTTCTTTATCCATTCTCCTATCAACAGTTGCTTGGGTTGCTTCCATGTCTTGGCTGTTGTAAATGATATGGAAATGAACAGAGGGGTACATCTATCTCCTTGAGTTCATGTTTTCCTTTTTCAGATAAATACCCAGAAGTGGCATTGTTGGATCACGTGGTAGTACTACTTTTAAAGAATCTCCGTTCTGTTTTCTGTAGTGGCTGCACACATTGACATTCCCACCAATAGTGCATGAAGGTTCCTTTTTCTTCCACAGCCTCACCAACACTTACGTCTTTGTGATAATCACCATTCTGACAGGTGTGAGGTGCTTTCTCATTGTGGTTTTGATTTATATTTCCCTGATGGTGAGTGATGTTGAGCCTCTTTTCATGTATCTGTTGGCTGGCATCTTTGGGAAATGTCTATCCATGTCCTCTGTCCATTTTTTAATCAGGTTGTGTTTGATAATAAGTTTTGTGAGTTCTTTATATATTTTGGATATTAACCCCTCATTGAATGTATGATTTGCAAATATCTTTAACATTCAGTAGATTGTCTTTTCATTTTGTTGATGGTTTCCTTCACTGTACAAAAGCTTTTTAGTTTTGAAGTACTCCCTTTAGTTTATTTTAGCTTTTATTGCCCTTCCCTGAAGAAACTAGTACAAAAAAAAAATATTAAAACTGATGTCAAAGAGCTTACTGTGTGCTTTCTTGTAGGAGTTTTATGGTATCAGATCTCACATTTAACCTTTTATTACATTTTGAATTTAGTTTTTATTCGGTGTAAGATAGTGGTCAGGTTTCACGTTTTTGCATGTAGCTGTCCCATTTTCCCAGCACCATTTATTGAAGAGACTGTCTTTTCCCTATTATATAGTCTTGCTTCCTTTGACCAAATAAGCATGGGTTTAATTCTAAGCTTTCTATCCTGTTCCATTGATCTGTGTGTCTGTTTTTGTGCCAGTACCGTACTGTTTTCATTAGTGTAGATTTGTAGTGTATTTTGAAATCCGGGAGCTTGATAATTCTGGTTTTGTTCTTTCTCAAGATTGCTTTGGCTATTTGATGTCCTTTGTGGTTCCATACAAATTTTAGGATTACCTGTTGCAGTTCTGTGGAAAAATGTCATTCATGTTTTCATGGGGGGGTTGTACTGAATCTTTAGATTGCTGTGGATAATACGGACTTTTTAATAATACTAAGCTTTCTAATCCATGAGCATGGTATATCTTTCCATTATTTGTGTCCTCTTCAATTTCATCAGTGTCTTACAGAGTAAAGGTCTTTCCTCTCTTTGGTTAAAGTCATCCCTAGGTATTTTATTTTTTTTGGTGCAATTGTAAGTGGGATTGTTTTCTAAATTTCTCTGATAGCTCATTAGTCATATATAGAAAAAAAGATTTCGGTGTTAATTTTGTATCCTACTACTTTGCCAAATTCATTTGTTCATTCTAATAGTGTTTTGGTGGAGTGTTTAGGCTTTGCTAAATATACTACCCGGTCCTCTGTAATAGTTACAGGTTTAGTTCTTTCCAATGTGGACACATTTTATTTCCTTTTCTTCAGTAACTGCTCTGGTTAGGACTTCCAATTCTGTGTTGAATAAAAGTTGCAAGAGTAGGCATCCTTGGCTTGTCCCTGATCTTAGAGGAAGAGCTCTTAGTTTTTCACCATTTGAATATGTTTTCATCTGTGGGTTGTTGTATATGGTCTTCATTATGTTGAGGTATGTTCCCTCTATACTTACTTTAAGAATCTTTATCATAAATGGCTGTTGAATTTTATCGATGTGATTTTGGCATCTATTGAGAGAACGATGTTTATCCTTTGTTTTGTTAATGTGATATAGTACATTGTTTTGTGGATTTGAACCATCCTGCATCCCTGAAATAAATCCCACTTGACTTTGGCATGTGATCTTTTCACACATTATTGAATTCAGTTTGCTAACATGTTGTTGAGAACTTTGGCATCTGTGTCCTTCAGTATATTGGCCTGTATTTTCTTTTCTTGTGGTGTCTCTGTGTGGTATCAGGGAAATACTGGCCTTGTAAAATGAATTTGAAAGCATTCCTTCTTCAATTTTTGGAATAAATTGAAAAGGATCAGTTATAACTGTTCTTTAAGTGGTTGGTAGATTTCACCTGTAGAACTTTCTGGTTCTGGACTTTGTGGGGTTTTTAATTACTGATTCAATTTTAGTAATTGGATTTGCTCTATTCAGATTTTCTATTTCTTCATAATGGAGGCTTGGAAGATAGTTTCTAGGAATTGATCCATTTTTTTTTTCTGTTTTCCAATTTGTTGGCATATAGTTGTTTATAGTAGTTGCTTATGATTCTTTGCATCAGACTGTATTTTTAAAAAAATTTTTTATTGGGCGCCTGGGTGGCTCAGTTGGTTAAGCAACATCCTTCGGCTCGGGTCATGGTCCCGGAGTCCTGGGATTGAGTCCCGCATCGGGCTCCCTGCTCAGCGAGGAGCCTGCTTCTCCCTCTGACCCTCCCCCCTCTCATGTACTCTCTCTCTCATTCTCGCTCTCTCAAATAAATAAATCTTTAAAAAAAAAATTTATTGTTATGTTAATCACCATACATTACATCATTAGTTTTTGATGTAGTGTTCCATGATTCATTGTGCATAACATGCAGTGCTCCATGCAAAAAGTGCCCTCTTTAATACCCATCACCAGGCTAACACATCCTCCCACCCCCCTCCCCTCTACAACCCTCAGTTTGTTTTTCAGAGTCCATCGTCTCTCATGATTCGTCTCCCCCTCTGATTTCCGCCCCCCTTCATTCTTCCCCTCTTGCTATCTTCTTTTTTTTTTTTCCTAACATATATTGCATTGTTTCAGAGGTACAGATATGTGATTCAACAGTCTTGCACAATTCACAGTGCTCACCATAGCACATACCCTCCCCAGTGTCTATAACTGAGCCACCCCATCCCTCCCACCCCACACCCCACTCCAACCCTCAGTTTGTTTCCTGGGATTAAGAATTCCTCATATCAGTAAGGTCCTATGATACATGTCTTTCTCTGATTGACTTATTTCGCTCAGCATAACACCCTCCACTTCCATCCACGTTGTCGCAAATGGCAAGATCTCATTCCTTTCGATGGCTGCATAATATTCCATTGTATATATATACCACATCTTCTTTATCCATTCATCTGTCGATGGACATCTTGGCTCTTTCCACAATTTAGCTATTGTGGACATTGCTGCTATAAACATCAGGGTGCAGGTACCCCTTCAGATCCCTACTTTTGTATCTTTGGGGTAAATTCCCAGTAGTGCAATTGCTGGATCATATGGTAGCTCTATTTTCAACTTTTTGAGGAACCTCCATACTGTTTTCCAGAATGGCTGCACCAGCTTGCATTCCCACCAACAGGGTAGGAGGATTCCCCTTTCTCCGCATCCCCGCCAACATCTGTCATTTCCTGACTTGTTAATTTTAGCCATTCTGACTGGTGTGAGGTAGTATCTCATTGAGGTTTTGATTTGGATTTGCCTGATGCCAAGCGACGTTGAGCACTTTTTCATGTGTCTGTTGGCCATTTGTATGTCTTCTTTGGAAAAATGTCTGTTCATGTCTTCTGCCCATTTCTTGATTGGATCATTTGTTCTTTGGGTGTTGAGTTGGATAAGTTCTTTATAGATTTTGGATACTAGACCTTTATCTGATATGTCATTTACAAATATCTTCTCCCATTCTGTCGGTTGTCTTTTGGTTTTGTGGACTGTTTCTTTTGCTGTGCAAAAGCTTTTTAGCTTGATAAAGTCCCAATAGTTCATTTTTGCCCTTGCTTCCCTTGCCTTTGGGGATGTTTCTAGGAAGAAGCTGTTCGGGCTGAGGTCGAAGAGGCTACTGCCTGTGTTCTCCTTTAGGATTTTGATGGACTCCTGTCTCACATTGAGGTCTTTCAACCATTTGGAGTCTATTTTTGTGTGTGGTGTAAGGAAATGGTCCAGTTTCATTCTTCTGCATGTGGCTATCCAGTGTTCCCAACACCATTTGTTGAAGAGACTGTCTTTTTTCCTTTGGACATTCTTTCCTGCTTTGTCAAAGATGAGTTGACCATAGAGTTGAGGGTCCATTTCTGGGCTCTCTATTCTGTTCCATGGATCTATGTGTCTGTTTTTGTGACAGGACCATACTGTCTTGATGAGGACAGCTTTGTAATAGAGCTGGAAGTCCGGAATCGTGATGCCGCCACCTTTGCTTTTCTTTTTAAACATTCCTCTGGCTATTCGGGGTCTTTTCTGGTTCCATACAAATTTTAGGATTATTCCATTTCTTTGAAAAAAGTGGATGGCATTTTGATGGGGATTGCATTGAATGTGTAGATTGCTCTAGGTAGCATTGACATCTTCACAATATTTGTTCTTCCAATCCATGAGCATGGAACGTTTTTCCATTTCTTTGTGTCTTCCTCAATTTCTTTCATGAGTATTTTATAGTTTTCTGAGTACAGATCCTTTGCCTCTTTGGTTAGATTTATTCCTAGGTATCTTATGGTTTTGGGTCCAATTGTAAATGGGATTGACTCCTTAATTTCTCTTTCTTCTGTCTTGTTGGTGTATAGGAATGCCACTGATTTCTGAGCATTGATTTTATATGCTGCCACTTGACTGAATTCCTGTATGAGTTCTAGCAGTTTTGGGGTGGAGTCTTTGGGGTTTTCCACATAAAGTATCATATCATCTGCAAAGAGTGAGAGTTTGACTTCTTTGCTGATTTGGATGCCTTTGATTTCTTTTTGTTGTCTGATTGCTGTGGCTAGGACTTTTTTTTTTTTTTTTTAAGATTTTATTTATTTGACAGAGAGAGACACAGAGAGAGAGGGAACACAAGCAGGGGGAGTGGGAGAGGGAGAAGCAGGCTTCCTGCAGAGCAGGGAGCCCGATGCGGGGCTCGATCCCAGGACCCTGGGATCATGACCTGAGCCGAAGGCAGATGCTCAACGACTGAGCCACCCAGGTGCCCCTGTGGCTAGAACTTCTAATACTATGTTGAATAGCAGTGGTGATAGTGGATATCCCTGCCGCGTTCCTGACCTTAGGGGGAAAGCTCTCAGTTTTTCCCCCACTGAGAATGATACTCGCTGTAGGCTTTTCATAGATGGCTTTTATGATATTGAGTTATGTACCCTCTATCCCTATACTCTGACGAGTTTTGATCAAGAAAGGATGCTGTACTTTGTCAAATACTTTTTCTGCATCTACTGAGAGGATCATATGGTTCTTGTTCTTTCTTTTGTTAATGTGTTGTATCACGTTGATATGCAGATGTTGAACCAACGTTGCAGCCCAGGGATAAATTCCACTTGGTCGTGGTGAATAATCCTTTTAATGTACTGTTGGATCCTATTGGCTAGTATTTTGGTGAGAATTTTTGCATCCATGTTCATCAAGGATATTGGTCTGTAATTCTCCTTTTTGATGGGGTATTTGTCGGGTTTGGGGATCAAGGTAATGGTGGCCTCATAAAATGAGTTTGGAGGCTTTCCTTCCATTTCTATTTTTTGGAATAGTTTCAGAAGAATAGGTATTAATTCTTCTTGAAATGTTTGGTAGAATTCCCCTGGGAAGCCATCTGGCCCTGGGCTTTTGTTTGTTGGGAGATTTTTGATGACTGCTTCAATTTCCTTGGTTATAGGTCTGTTGAGGTTTTCTATTTCTTCCTGGTTCAGTTTTGGTAGTTGATACATCTCTAGGAATGCATCCATTTCTTCCAGGTTATCCAATTTGCTGGCATAGAGTTGCTCATAATATGTTCTTATAATTGTTTGTATTTCTTTGGTGTTGGTTGTGATCTCTCCTCTTTCATTCATGATTTTGTTGATTTGGGTCATTTTTATTTTTGGTAAGTCTGGCCAGGGGTTTATCAATCTTGTCAGTTCTTTCAAAGAACCAGCTCCTAGTCTTGTTGATCTGTTCTACTGTTCTTTTGGTTTCTATTTCATTGATTTCTGCTCTGATCTTCATTATTTCTCTTCTCCTGCTGGGTTTAGGCTTTATTTGCTGTCCTTTCTCCAGCTCCTTTAGGTGTAGGGTTAGGTTGTGTACTTGAGACCTTTTCTGTTTCTTGAGAAAGGCTTGTATTGCTATATACTTTCCTCTTAGGACTGCCTTTGCTGCATCCCAAAGATTTGGAACAGTTGTGTTTTCATTTTCATTGGTTTCCATGAATTTTTTTAATTCTTCTTTAATTTCCTGGTTGACCCATTCATTCTTTAGTAGGATGCTCTTTAGCCTCCATGTATTTGAGTTCTTTCCGACTTTCCTCTTGTGATTGAGTTCTAGTTTCAAAGCATTGTGGTCTGAAAATATTCAGGGAATGATCCCAATCTTTTCGTACCGGTTGAGACCTGATTTATGACCTAGAATGTGATCTGTTCTGGAGAATGTTCCATGGGCACTAGAGAAGAATGTGTATTCCATTGCTTTGGGATGGAATGTTCTGAAAATGTCTGTGAAGTCCATTTGGTCCAGTGTGTCATTTAAAGTCTTTATTTCCTTGTTGATCTTTTGCTTAGATGATCTGTCCATTACAGTGAGGGCGTTGTTAAAGTCCCCCACTATTATTGTATTGTTGTCAATGTGTTTCTTTGCTTTTGTTATTGATTGCCTTATATAATTGGCTGCTCCCATGTTAGGGGCATAGATATTTACAATTGTTAGATCTTCTTGTTGGATGGACCCTTTAAGTAGGATATAGTGTCCTTCCTCATCTCTTATTACAGTCTTCGGTTTAAAATCTAAGTTGTGTGATATAAGGATTGCCACCCCAGCTTTCTTTTGGTGTCCATTAACATGGTAAATGATTTTCCATCCCCTCACTTTCAATCTGGGGGTGTCTTTGAGTCTAAAATGAGTCTCTTACAGACAGCATATCGATGGGTCTTGTTTTTTAATCCAATCTGATAGCCTGTCTTTTGATTGGGGCATTGAGCCCATTTACATTCAGGGTAACTATTGAAAGATATGAACTTAGTGCCATTGTATTGCCTGTAAGGTGACTGTGACTGTATATTGTCTCTGTTCCTTTCTGGTCTATGTTGCTTTTAGGCGCTCTCTTTGCTTAGAGGACCCCTTTCAAGATTTCTCGTAGGGCTGGTTTGGTGTTTGCAAATTCCTTTAGTTTTTGTTTGTCCTGGAAGCTTTTTATCTCTCCTTCTATTTTCAATGACAGCCTAGCTGGATATAGTATTCTTGGCTGCATATTTTTCTCATTTAGTGCTCTGAATATATCCTGCCAGTCCTTTCTGGCCTGCCAGGTCTCTGTAGATAGGTCTGTTGCCGATCTAATGTTTCTACCATTTTAGGTTACATACCTCTTCCCCCCGAGCTGCTTTCAGGATTTTCTCTTTGTCTCTGAGACTCGTAAGTTTTACTATTAGATGTTGGGGTGTTGACCTATTTTTATTGATTTTGAGAGGGGTTCTCTGTGCCTCCTGCATTTTGATGCCTGTTTCCTTCCTCAAATTAGGGAAGTTCTCTGCTATAATTTGCTCCAGTATACCTTCTGCCCCTCTCTCTCTTTCTTCCTTTCTGGGATCCCAATTATTCTAATGTTGTTTCATCTTATGGTATCACTTATCTCTCAAATTCTGCCCTCGTGATCCAGTAGTCGTTTATCTCTCTTTTTCTCAGCTTCTTTATTTTCCATCATTTGGTCTTCTATATCACTGATTCTCTCTTCTGCCTCATTTATCTTAGCAGTTAGTGCCCCCATTTTTTATTGCACCTCATTAATAGCCTTTTTGATTTCGACTTGGTTAGATTTTAGTTCTTTTATAACTTCCATGCTTTTTTCAAGCCCAGCTGGTATCTTTAAAGTGATGATTCTGAATTCTAGATCTGACATCGTACTAATGTCTGTATTGAGTAGGTCCCTGGCAGTCGGTACTCCCTCTTGCTCTTTTTGTTAGGGTGGTTTTTTCTGTCCTGTCATTTTGTCCAGAGGAGAATAGATGAATGAGAGAAGAAAATGCTAACAGGGTAACAACATTGCCAGAAAATATACTCTAAACAAAGACCTGAAGCCAGGGGAAAAGAAAGGGAAAGAAAGAAAAAAAAAAGATAAAAACAAACAAAAACAGAATAAAACAAAAACCAGAATATGATCAAATATGCTCAGGCTGGTGCATAGATCAGTGCCACACACTAGATTTTGGGTGTATTTTGGTCTGTTAGAAGAAAGTGCCTCCCAAAATTTTAAAGAAAGAAAAACTTGTATATGTACAAAATAAGGGTTGATATGAAGGGATGGAATATGACTGTAAAGATGAAAATTATAAAAAAATTTTATAAAGGGAATAAGAAGTTGTTTATAAAAAAAGGATTTAAAAAAGGAGAGAATGTGATCAGGCAGGAGACTAGAACAAAGCCATACGCTAGAGATTTAGGGTATGTTTTGATCTGTTAGAAGAAACTATCTGAAAATTTTAAAGAGAGAACAACTTATATGCCAAAAATAAGGGTAACTACTATGAAGGGATAGAATAGGACTCTAAAAATGAAAAATAAAAAGGTTTTTTAAAAAGGGATTAATGTTGGTTGAAAAAGGGAAAAAGAAAAGTCCACAAAAAAATTTAAAAAAAAATTAACTTTGAAAGACTACAGAATCATCGTAAAAAAGCCATGAATTCTATGTGTAGTATTCCCTTAGTGCTGGAGTTCTGCTGTTCTCATTGATGGGTAAACTTGGTCTTGGCTGGCTGTTCTGGCTGATCTTCTAGGGGAGGGGCTTGTTGCTGTGGTTCCCAAACGTCTTTGCTGGAGGTGGAATTGTCCCGCCCTTGCTCTGTCTGGGTTTAGTAACCTGCTCAGGTTTGCTCTTGGGAGCTTTTGTTCCCTGCAAGCTTTCCCTACAGCTTTGGAGGCTGAGAGTGAAAATGGTGGCCTCCCAATCTCTGCCCCGGAGGAGCTGAGAACTTGGTGTCCCACTCCTCAGTGAGCCCCCAGAGAAAAGCAGTCAGTCACTCCTGTCTCCCCGGTCTCCGGCTGCACTCCGTGCGCCCCTAGCCTGTGACCAAGCATTTCTGTCTCTGGCACATGACCCTGTGTGGAGTCTCCAAACCCCGCAGAACCCTGCAGTCTGCTCCCATGCCGCTCCTCCCGGGGGAGGAAGGGGAGTCTCCCCTCATCTGCCATTTGTTGGGTCCCTGCTGGAGGAGCAGTGGCCGGACTGTGCCGCGGATCACGGTTTATGACAACCCCCAGCTGAGAGCCCGCGCCTGGGCTCCATCTTTGCAGCCGGCTTCCCTGCTCTGATCCCTGGGAGCTCTGCCGCACTCAGGCACCCCTGGTCTTTCTGTGACCCCGAGGGTACTGAGACCACACTGTCCCACGAGGGTCCCACCCCCTACTTAGCCACCGGAGCGACATCCCTCAGTGGAGCCGACTTCTAAAAGTTCCGATTTTGTGCTCCGTGACTCTCTCACTTGCCAGACGCGGCCAACGGAGGCCCCTCCTCCGCCGTCTATCCTCCCGAATATCGCCTCGGATTCACGTCTCCGCACGTCCTATCTTCCAGAAAGTGGTCGCTTTTCTGTTCAGAGAGTTGCTGCTATTCTTCTCTTCGATCTCCTGTAGAGTTCATAGGTGTTCAGAATGGTTTGATCCCTATCCAGCTGAATTCCTGGGACCAAACAAAATCCAGGTCTCCTACTCTTCTGCCATCTTACTCCGCCCCCCGCGGATTTTATTTAAGCCCTCTTTTTCTCTTGATGAATCTGGCTAGAGTTTTATCAGTTTTGTTTATCATTTCAAACAATGAACTTCTAGTTACATTGATGTGTTCTATTTTTTTTTTTTTTTAAAGATTTTATTTGACAGCGAGAGAGGGAACACAAGCAGGGGGAGTGGGAGAAGTAGAGCACCCAAAACGGGGCTCGATCCCAGAACCCTGGGATCATGACCTGAGCTGAAGGCAGACACTTAACCGACTGAGCCACCCAGGCGCCCCGCATTCTGTTTTTTTAGTCACAATTTCCTCTCTGAGTTATTTCGTTTCTTCCACTAATTTGTGCTATCTTTTTCTAGTTGTTTATTTGGGATTTTTCTTGTTTCTAGAGATAGGCTTGTAGTGCTGTGAACTTCCGTCTTAGAACTGCTTGTGTTGCATCCACAGAGTTTTGAAACCTCACATTTCCCTTTGTGCAAGAGATTTTTGATTTCTTGGTTGACTCATGGGTTTTTTTAGAATATTTAGTATCCACATCTTTGTGTTTTTTCCAGTTTTCTTCTTGTGATTTCTAGTTTAATACCGTTGTAGTAAAAAATAAAAGGTGCTTTCCATGATTTAATTCTTCTTAGATGTTTTAAGAACTGTTCTGTGGCCCAACATGTTCTCAGCCCTGGACAGTGTTGCATGTGCCCTTGAATGTGTCTTCTCCCGTGTTTGGATGGAATGTTCTCTGAACATGTGTTACCTTTACGTGATCTCATGTGTCATTTAATGCCATTAACCAATGTAAGCAAGGTAATAAGGTCCCCTACTTTTTTCGTTTTACTGTCCTTTTCTTCCTTTCCTTCAATACTTGCATCGTGTGTTTAGGTCTTCCTATGTTGGGTGCTGCATAAGTATTTATGAATGGTGTATCTTCTTGGATTGACCTTTTTTATCATCATGTAATGCCTTTCTTTTTCCCTTAATACAGTCTTTGTTTTAAAGTCTGTTTGATCTAACTGTTGCTGCTCCAGGTTTTGATTTGCTTGGAGTATTTTGTTTTTCCATCCCTTCCCTTTCAGTCTGTGTGGTTGTAGTCCTGGATGAAGAGAGTTGGGTCTCAGTTTTTTGTTTGTTTTTTAATCCATTCAGTCAACCTGGCTTTTGATTGGCCTCTTTATATTTAAATTAACTAGTGATAGCTATGTGCTCATTGCCATTTTGGTAATTGCTTTCTGGAGTTTTTATGGTTCCTCTCTTCACCTTTGTTCTCTTCATCTGTGGCTACATGACTTGGTTTAGAGGTATTCTTAGTTCTTTTGATCTTTTTATTTACTATAGGCTTTAGCTTTGTATTGAGTTGATAACAACTTAAGTTTTAACATACTCAAAAAGCTCTACATTTTTAATCTCCCCTCCCTACCTTTTAGGATTTTAAAGATTTATTTGAAAGAGCACAGGCAGGGGGAGGGGCAGAGGGAGAAGCAGACTCCCTGCGGAGCAGGACCCTGGGATCATGACCTGAGCTAAAGGCAGACGCTTAACCGACTGAGCCACCCAGGTGTCATTCCACCTTTTATGTTTTTAATGTCACATTTTACATCTCTTTATCTTGCATACATACTTGTGCATCTCAACTAGTTATTATAGTTATAGTTACTTTTACCACTTCTGTCCTTTAACCTTCCTACTAACTTTACAAGTGATCAGGTGTGATTTCTTATTTGCTCTTCTCTTTTTAGCGGGAAAAGTCCCTGTACCACTGCTGATAAGGTCCATTTGGTGTTGATGAACTTTAGCTGTTGCTTGTCTGGAAAACATTTTTCTCTCCAATTCTGAGTAACAAAATTGCCAAGTTGAGTGTTCTTAATTTGCCCCCCTTTGAGCACTCTGTATGGATCTGCCACTCCTTTTTGGCGTAGAAAGTTTCTGCTAAAAAATGTGCTGTACTCTTAGGGGGTTTCCGGTGTACTTTTCACGCCCTCCGGTTGGGTTTCAGTGTGTCTTCTGTGGAGCTTTCAGCTCAGTCGTTGCATTCTTCAGCTCTGTGACTTTTACCACTACTTGTTGGTACTCTCTGCCTCTTTGTGGAAGTTCTCCCTGTCTTCGTCCGTCCTCCTGCCCAGTTCAGTGAGCACTTTTAGGGCCACTATTTTCAATTCCTCTTCTGAAAAAGTTTGTAAGAAAATGGAAGTCAGGGGTGTACCTAAGGTTTTATCTTCCTCTTTCATCTGGAACACACTCCTGTTTCTCTTTGTTTTCCTTGACTCTGTGTTGGTTTCGATGCCTTAGTTTTAAACCTCCACTTCTCTGACTTTTTTTTTTTTTTTTAAGATTTTTATTTATTTATTTGAGAGAGAGAGAGAGAGAGAGAGAGCACATGAGAGGGGGGAGGGTCAGAGGGAGGAGCAGACTCCCTGCAGAGCGGGGAGCCCGATGCGGGACTCGATCCCGGGACTCCAGGATCACGACCCGAGCCGAAGGCAGTCGCTTAACCAACTGAGCCACCCAGGCGCCCCTCTGACTCTTGAAGGAGTAGTAGCCTCGTGGTGGAGATGAAACTTCTCCCCCCTGGCCCTCGCTCTCGGTTGTCTCTCTCACCTTTGTGATGGTCCCAGCAGCGTTTAGCACCCAGGGTGTTAAATGTTTGTGAATGCTGCCCTTTGGGGGACACTGGCTCCCTGGCGTGTGGCAGAGGAAGAGCTCAAAGATGACACCCACCTTGCAAGGTCGTGCGAAAGGGTTACTGTCTGGCCTGAGGTAGATGTGTGTTTTATTAGAAGCTTGTCCCTCCGACCGTATCTGTGAAGATAAGCTGATGGGTCTCCTCTACCAAAAGACTGGGGTTCTTGGACTCTTGTTTTTTGCTGTGCCCTGAGGGGGTGGTAGCTGCTAAAATCGGGTTACCAGAGGAGGGTACGAGCTCCTTTCCAGGAGGTAAACTGGTGTGAGGTAGAGGGAAAGTGCAAAGATGCCTCCGTCTCTAGAGACACCCAAACAGGCCTTCAGATAGGTGTCAAATTTGGTACCTGCCCCTCGGGATGATGTTTTAACAAAACAAAGAAGCCTCTTTTCACCTAAAGTCTGGGTGCTGCTTGGTCATTGCCTCTGTCCTGGGGCAAGAGACCTAAGCTCACTGAAGCCTTGTGGGGTTCTTGCATGTGAAACTTAAAGGTTTTAGGGACTCCTCTCTTAAAAGTTGGGGTGCCCAATGTGAGCTTCAACAGCTTCACTCCTTGGGGAGAGTCTCCAGGTTTTGAGTTCCCTTCTGATCTTGGGGCACCACCCCAGGGGGAGGTTTATAGTGAGTGTGTGTCTCAGCCTCTCCTACCTGTTTGAGGGGTTTTCCTTATTTACCTGCTGTGTCGGAGTCACTGAGCTCATTTTTGGGCTGCTTTCCTGAGGAAATTGTTCTACATGTAGCTGTAGATTGGGTGTGTCCTTGGGAGGTGAGTTCAGAATGTTCCTTTGAATGTTGAAATCTTGCCATCTTGAACCAGGACCTCTTCTTCCTTTCTTAAGGCCTCAGGGCTCACCTGGTTCATCCAGGATTATCTCCCCTTCTCAGAGTCAGCTGATCAGCAACCTTCATCCCTTTGTCCATGTAACATCACAATTGGGGGATTAGGACACAGACATGTATAAGGGGCCGTTATTCTGCCTGCCACCCTTGATAATTAGCCCTTTTTATGGGTCCATAAGGGTGGGATCATAAAGCCTTAGGCTGCTCTTTAGTTTCAACCAAGTTAGGCCTGGCAGCCTGTTGGGTGGGTTTTTTGAGGTCCATGTCCACGGACACACAGAGCCTGGTAGTTTTAGAGCATCCCACCCTCCAAGGTGGAGTTAAATGATCTACTTGGAGAGACATTTTCTTACCTTTGCTGCCAATCTTCTGCCCTTTCACACCTTGCATGGATTTTTCTGTATTCCAAATGTCAGGAAGTGCTCCACCTGTATGGATAGATATTTTGTTTTTTGTTGTTGTTGTTGTTTTTTAATCAAGACTTTTTCTTTGAGAGGCCTTTATATCTTTATGCATTTCTGTGAATAGGTCGGCCTTTTCTTCCTTTCCCGAATTACTCCAGCCAAACGGGAGGCCCCTACCTTGTAAGTCCACTATGCAGCAGACATTTGGGTACAAGGGCCGGAAGCCAGACCAGGAGTGCTGTTCAGAGTACTCAGATTTGCCCGTCTCTGCCGCGTTCGGGAGGGCAGAGGGTGTAAGGTGGCACTGTGGTTCAGAACAGCTCTGACCTCAACTGTGTTGTCAGCCGGCCTCCTTGTAAACACTGTGGTGGGTGCCCCCATTTCACAAAAGAAGTCTGAGAAATTCTCCTCCCCAAGCTTCCTTGTGGAGCTATAATTCCCTCCAGGCCAGTACCTTTTTCTAGGTGCCTTGCAACCCAACATGAAATTCCAGTATGACTGGTTTGAATGAGAGCCCCACATCCTCGGGGACTTCCTCATCAAGTCCTAAAAATGGTATGCTGTGGACACCTAGCCCAGAACAGATTTTCCTTGGACACTGGGTTACACGCCTGCCTCAGTGACCTTGCACAATGAACTCTCCCATGTGTTTTTATTCCTTTCCTCAGAATAGCCCTGTGACGGTAGATAGGGGTGCTGTCTTTCTGAAGGCTAATTTAACAGGACACTTAGAAACTTACCATACGGATATATTCACCGTACTGCCCCCCAATCTGTCAACAAAGAGGTTTTCAGCAGCTTTGCTTATTACACAGGCAAAAAAAAAAAAAAAGCTGAGAACTTCAGCACCCATCACGAGACATCACGAGATGACTGGTTAAGTCATTCGTAGTGGACCCTCAGGCCTTGGAAAGAATTAGGCTGGTAGATATTAACAGAAGTGTCCCCCCATAGGTGAGAATAGAGGAATGACTGTGTACACGTGCTTGAATTCTTTATGTTCTCTAATTATATAAACCATAAATTGTTTCCGGAAATCATCACCAGGAAGAACAATCAGGAAATACTAGAGATGAGGGAAAGAAAGTGTTCACACTTTCCATTTTGTACTTTTCTGTGCTGTTAATACTACTATTCAACTCTGATTTTTCTTTTTAAGTCAACTGGGGTTATCTACACAGTATCATTGGCCTTTAAAAAAAAAAAAGGCTTTATACTTACTCCTGACAAAATTCTATTGAATAAACACCCGCAACCCTCCATAAGTAAGAAAGGCAGCTCTGCTTCTCCTGCTTATTAGGAAGATCCCCATCCGACCATTAAGTGACTGCAAAAAGGACCCAGCCTGCTGCGGGATCTCAGCCCCTCATGTAGCTTGTTTGGGGTAACAATGTAGTGTATCCTCCTAACCAAGATGTGTTTGTGAGTGAAATCGGGTGCTAACAGGACGATGGAGAACAGGCATAAATTGACAATGTTCTGGGCACTCCTGGGACCTTTGGTTTGTCAGCTGCAGCCTGGCAGTCTTTTCACTCCCTGGGGAAGGACTTCCCTGTGATTCCTCACTGCTGTTTTGTTTTTGTTGTAGCCAAATCTGTTAAGGTGAAAATCAAGCTCAATAAAAAAGACGAGAAAGGCCGGGACAAAGGCAAAGGCAAGAAAAGGCCGAATCGGGGAAAAGCCAAGCCTGTAGTGAGTGATTTCGACAGTGATGAGGAGCAGGATGAAAATGTAAGTGGAACGGGCTTTGGCTGAAGCCCAGAAGTCCTCTCCATTCCTTTCCTGTCGTGTAACCACTTTATTATCCAGAAATGGAAATGTAAAGACTTGGGGAGATTTCATTCCTGAGGGCTGTGAGCTAAGCTACATGATCTACAACAAAGAATTTCGGGCTTTTGGTCAGTGTCCAAAACTGAAAAACTCCTCCGTCGAGTTTCCTCTTCTACTTTCTTACCTTTCCACCCCTTACAAATACAGTTTTCTCGATGGCCGGTTATTTTTAATCTTTGAAAAATTCCAGACCAGGGATGGAGGCAGGCCGTGAAATATGTTAGTGGGAGCCTCCGAGGAGCGCTCTGTCATTTGCACCATGTCCTAGAAATCCGGGCCCAGGTTAGGTGTGTTTGGCTCTGGGTCCTGGAAGCAAACAGCAGAGGTTGGATTCAGACCCAAACAGTGTAACCGGGTCTAGGGCACTGTCCCTGGACGTGGGTGACACGAGGCAGCGGCCTCCATTTTATTCACTTTCACCCCCACTCCCCCCACCACCTCTGGAAAGAGAATTTAACATTTGAGTCTGTATGCTATTGGGTATTCCTTCAGTGCACTGCCCTTTGGGTCTGATGAAAAACATTTAAGAATTCTTAATGCCGACCCGCCCAGCCTTCACCCTTGTCCCAGGCTTTTTCAAACACATTTAAAATGCTGTGTTTTCTTTAGAAGACTTACTGTGAGTAGACATCAAATGCATGGTCCTTTGGACCTCTGGTGAATTTTCTAAACCCACATTGCTAAAAATAAAAGTTCCTAGCCTTGACCTTCTTGTGCCAAAGCAAAAGAAAGCAAAACTGTGGTACAGATGGTGGGTAGTGCTTTGGGATTCCCCAGCAGAAGCTCCCCTTTTGAGCCTGGATTCCTCTCCAGTGTCCTGCCACCTTGCCACAGAATGTGGAGACGTGGGCTAACCCTTTCCAAGCGGTCTTGTCTTTTCTACTTTGCCTCTGCAGGGTTTGTTACACCTTTTTCTTACGTGTGATTTCATGCATTTTTATCATGTTTTTATTTTTAGGAACAGTCAGAAGCAAGTGGGACTGATGATGAGTGATCAGTATGGACCGTTCTCCCCCCTCGGTAGAACTGAACTCCTTCCTCCCCTCTCTCATTTCTACCCAGTGAGTCCATTTGTCCTATGGGCCCTGGGTGGTTTCTGTATCATCATCGTCTATAAACTAGCTTTAGGATAGTGCCAGACAAACATATGATATCATGGTGTAAAAACACACAACATGCACATACACACAAATATTTGTAACATATTGTGACCAAATGGGCCTCAAAGATTCAAAGATTAAAACAAATAGACAAAGCTTTTGATGGAAAATATGTGGGTGGATAGTATATTTCTAGGGGTGGGTCTCATTTGGTAACGGTTTGATTGTGCCTGGTTTTACCACCTGTTCAGATGAGAAGATTTTTTTTTTCTTTTTGTAGCACTGATAACCAGGAGAAGCCATTAAAAGCCACTGGTTATTTTATTTTTCATCAGGCAATTTTCAAGGTTTTAATTTGTTCGTTTTTTTTTTTTTTTTTTACACTGTGGTACATATAAGCAACTTTAATAGGTGATAAATGTACAGTAGTTAGATTTCACCTGCATAGACATTTTTCCATTTTATGCTCTATGATCTGAAAAAAAATGCTTTTTGAACTGTATAAGATTTATGTCTACTGTAAACATTGCTTAATTTTCTCTTTGCTCTTGATTTAAACAAAGTTTTGTTGAAAACGCTATTGAATATTGCAATCTATATAGTGTATTGGATGGCTTCTTTTGTCCACCTGATTTCCTATGTTACCGATGTGTATCGTCTCCTTCTCCCTAAAGTGTACTTAATCTTTGCTTTCTTTGCACAATGTCTTTGGTTGCAAGTCATAAGCCTGAGGCAAATAAAATTCCAGTAATTTCCAAGAATGTGGTGTTGGTGCTTTCCTAATAAAGAGATAATTTAGCTCAACAAACACTGCCTCTTGTTCTTTGAGTTCTAGGGGATTGAAACCCTGGTGCCTGAGTGAAGGTCTCCTGCAGAGGGCTGGATAGTCTCTGGCTACAGCATGCTTGGTAGGAAAAAGACGGAGAGAGCCAGTCTCCTGGAATGAACCAGGCTTGTTGCAAAGGAGAGGAATCCATCATCTCAAGCACTAAGCCCCTGATCAACATTTTCTAGTGCTTAAAATTCTGTTTACTAGCCAGCTCATCTATATGGTAATACAGATTTATAGTATGCTATAATATGATATGTAACAAATCTGTATTAATAGCTCTTGATTTTGAAAGATTTCAAAAGGGCTCAAGGGAAAGAGGGGTTCCACGCACGCCTATGTTCTCCTACCAAGATGCAACCATGGTTAATACTTTGTCCTCCTCCCCTTTTCATTATTAAACCATCATGACACTTTACCCCTGAATACTTCAGCACGAACCTCCCTACAATTCAAGCCATCCCTCTGGCTCCCACACTCCTACTTTCATACCAAAGGGAATTAACAAACCTTTCCTAGTATCTCCTGTGTCATCACAGTCCCGTTTCCCCAGCTGTCCCAAAAGTTTTCAAAGGCGGCTAGCACCTTCTTCCTTATGGAACTCATGACTCCAGGGCCCAAAATGGAAAAGTTCTCTCTCCTCGGTTGATGGAAACTTCCTTCCCTAGCATCCCCCAGGGAGAATGCCACAAATCCGGCATTCCTAACTCGAAGTATCGCCAAGGCATCCTACTTAGAATCTTGTAGGGAATCAGACCCACGCCAGATGCATCCTCCTCAGACACTCCCTTGTCCCTCCAAGTGTCCACTGTCCCGTCTGCATTTCTAATTAGTCTGAGCACCACAGATGGTGCTGAGTTTCCGCTGAACCACAAGGGGCTTGGAGCTTCCCCTGTAAGAGGGAACTGGATTAGAGTTTGTTACTGAATGGTTTGGTTTCAGTTCAAAGAGAAGAGTCCCATTTCACTGCTACCCTCCGTTTCCTTTACTCCATGTACAAACAAGACTCTCTTCTCGGTCTTGGAGGTACTGCTGTTCTAAAGCCGTCCAAACCATGGCCTTTATGGTTCAGGATTTCTACTGTGGAAGAATGTTCCCGAATTTTGATCCTGCAGCCTGTGGTGTGTCATTCTCCCTCGCTCTAGCAGACAGGACAGGAGGCAGGGAAGGTGGTCCACACCACAGTGGTGAGGAGGCAGGGAGAGGGAGCGCACATGAGCACGAGACAGGCCATCCTGCGCTGGGGTGCCGCCTGTTTGCATCCTCACTGGGACAGCCCTTTTGTTCAGCTCGCGTAGCTGAGCCCACGAGGTAGGCGGCGCAGTTCTTTCCAAGGTCCCTGGTTTACTAGGAATGCAGGAAGGGAGCTAAGAGAATAGGGCAATCTACTGGGTCCCTTAAATGGGTTTATTTAATTATAGGAACGCTGTGAAGAAGGCACAGTTCTTGTTCCCTTTTTGCAAGTAAGGATCATGCAAACGAGACCGAATAGCTGTAGCCAGTGCACCAAAGCTGAATCTGGAAGCGGCTCCTGGGCCCATGTTCCATGCAGCGAGGGAGGCGCCGCACTGGTCTTGTTGATAAACCCCAGGCGTGCGCTCGCTCTGCACTTGGAGACACAACCGTGCTTACAAATCAGTCCTGGCTCCGGACTTTCCTCTGAGACCCAAGCTCCTGGGCTCAGCTCCTCTGCTACCCTGGCTCTTCCTGCTCAGCGACAAGCCCCACCCCAAGGACCAGAACCTTTGTCCGTTAGACCCCAGCTGCAGCCGCAGACCCAGCGGGTGTGGACACTGCAACTGCCCTCCAGGTGACTCTGAGGCGTGCTCCAGTTGGAAAAGCAATGCTAGCTCCACCATACTGTTAATCTCCATTATTTCACTTCTGGGGAGCGACGGGAGGCCACGTGGAGTAAGTGCAAAGGCCGAATGTTTTCTCCCTCCCTCCCTCTCTATGTTACCAGGAAGCAAACTTCATTTGTGCTTGACTGGAACCTCATTCAGACTGAAAAGGGGTAAATACTTGGGGGAATGTTTCTGGTCTGCTTAGCCAAAGGACAGAGACCTAGTCTCCCCTTATGAATAAAGGTGGTCCCCGCGAGAATTTTAGATGAACAGTCTATCTTACATCTACAGACCTCTGGAAGAACAGCCAATTCTATCCCTCTTCCTAAAATTTACTAAATAAGAGCTACATCAAGCCCAACAAAGCACAATTGCTGTCCTTCCTCAGATACACTGTTGTAGCGTATGAATCGCAGGGTTTCAATCTCTGCTGTGCTTAGGGAGAGATGATCAAAGATGATGGAAGCGTAGCATGAGAGACAATGACAGATAGGTCTGGAATTGCTAGAGGGATGTCCAGGTGAGCGATATCCATCAATGGTGTGGTTTGGGACAGTGGACTTAATGGAAAGTGGAAGGGACACGTTCTGAATGACTGAGCCCTTTAGCTAAGAGGGCATCCATATTCTGCATCACTTTCAGTAAGGATTTTCTGAAGGGATTTTCTAAATTGCCTAAGGCAAAACAACTAAGTCAAGCATATGGGGAAACCAGTTTCCTGTTTATAAACACTGGGGCTTCTTGTGTACTTGTGTACGAGAAAGAGGGCTTTGTGAACCCAAGTACTGTTACGAAGCAAGGCTCACTGTGGGATTCTGAACTTCAGAGAGAATGGATGCATAGTCCCTCCAGCAAATATATGTATTTTATAAATTGTCTTGCAAAAGCTTTAATTAAAGTCCATTATAAAATGGACATGGGTCCACCACAATTAGTGCAATAAAAAAAATTAGAATTTACCCCCACCAGACAATCAGCTTTAATAGCCTGATGTGGTTACTTCTGTCCCTTTCTTCTTGTTCACATAAACACATAGAATCATATATTCGTCAAAGGCCAGCTCCCCAGCTATCACCAACATCACCCGCTAATAGGATGAGCTGATTGTATTGCTTCCTACAGTAAGGGAGCTCCTTGATGGAGCTTTGGTCATGTGAGAGGGAAGGTCAAGGTTGGGCTTAATTGAAATTTGACTTAAGGTATGCCTTTCAATGTGGGAATTTGTTTAGAATTGCAGAAAGGTCATGATAGAGTAATTTAGGATTGGGGAAAGTAGTAAAGCAAGGATTTTGGGTGGAGAGTCAAAGGGTCTTAGGGCATAAATATCAGTTTTGGTGCTTTATGAAAGAGCTCATGTGTCCTTCAGGAAGTTAACGTAATTAATTTGCTTGGGCAAGAGTCTCCTTGCATACTAAAATTGTACTAATGACACAATGGAATTGTAAAGTCATTTTAATGTGGATGGTAAGCTGTGGGGGAGGAGTAAATGTTCCTCTTTTTTATTCTTACTTTTTTAAGTACCGTACTACTCTCTGCACCTTGCCTTATTTTCTTCCAGGCCAACGGAGACTAAACTCATTTTTAACTTTTTTTCTATATTAAAAGAACATTTGTTTTCCTGTCCCTTTTAAAAGGAATATATGCACATTGTAGAAAATGTGGGAAGTAAAGAACGTACCAAGGAAGAAATCACTGATATCCTATCAACCAGAGAGAAGCACTTGAATTCCGTGTTTCCTGGCTGGCATTTCAGGAGCTGGGCAGTCCTCTCTCCCGTTCTTACAAGGAAACAGCTGGGCACACAGAAAATCAATCACTCTTCTTAGATGCGCCAGAGAACTGAAGTCACAGAGCAAGCCACTGCCTCCAAAAAGTGAGGACACAGGCAGACAGAGTCACCTCTGCGTTCTCTGGAGCAGACGTCCAAAAGCTGCCTAGGAAAACCGAATCTGTAGCTAACGAATTACTGGAGGCCCGATGTGGACAAGTGTGAGAGTTAAAAACACCCGGGGATCCAGAAGCCTATCACATTTTCACAGTGATGACAGGAGAAAAATCCCCTCAGTCTTACAGCAGACAGAGAGAGAAAGTAGCTGTTTTTAAATATGTCCAGAATATTCTGTTCTTTTTAACAAGGTCTGTCCTCCCTGGAACTATTTTACCAGAGCCTAACCAATGTGGAAGAAGGGAAATACCCAACTCGAGTATCCTCTAGGCTTCCCTGTCTCTCCTAAGGGGGAGGGAAACGATCTGAGAAGCACCTGTGAAGGTCACAGCCCCAGGGGCACAAGGTCTCTAAGGGCCTGGGACCTGACCACAGGGCTAGAGAACAGGGCTCCCCCCCCACACACACACCTCACCACACCATGCATCACACATAGTATTTGTAAAGTCTCTAGGGAAACCCAAAGATAACAAAGGAGACCAAAAAAAAAAAAAAAAAAGGACACCAGAGGGAAGTTTAGCCCTGGACACCAACAGTTATAGCAAACACCCTGGCCAGAAAAACCTAAAATTTCACACTAAAGCCTATCTACCTATGAATATTTAAAATCTCACATTGAGGCCTATTAGTACATTATTTTTTTTCACATAGTACATTATATCCTATTCGCAACAAGTAATTACACAGCACACTAAAAGACAAAAAAAAAAAAAGTGCATTTTGGAAAGACAGCATCAGAAGGAGACTAGATATGGCAAAGATGTTGGAATTATCAGACAGGGAATTTAAAATAATGAATTAATATGGTAAGGGCACTATTGGAAAAAGTGGAAAACATGAAAGAATGTGGGTAATGTAAGCAGGGAGATGGAACTTCAAAGAATCAAAAGGAAACACTACAAACAAAACAAAACCCTGCCAGAAATGAAGAATGCCTTAAATAGGCTCATTCATAGACAGGTCACAGCCATGGAAATAATCACTGAGCTTGAACAAATGTCAATAGCAACTTCCAAAACTGAAATCCAAAGAGGAAAAAAAAGAAAAGAATAAAACAGCATCCAAGAACTATGAGACAATTACAAAAGATGTAACATATGCATAATGGGAATACCAGAAGGAAAAGAGAAAAAGGAACAGAAGAAATATTTGAAGGAATAATGACTGAGAATTTCCCAAAACATGACAGACACCAAATGAGAGATCCAGGAAGCTTAAAGAAAATGGTGGGAATGCAAAATGTACAGCCACTCTGGAAAACAGCATGGAGGTTCCTCAAAAAGTTATAAATAGAGCTACCCTACAATCCAGCAATTACACTACCAGGTATTTATCCAAAGGATACAAACATAGTGATTTGAGGGGTCACATGCACCCTGATGTTTATAGCAGCAATGTCCACAATAGCCCAAATATGGAAAGAGCCCAGATGTCCCTCGACAGATGAATGGATAAAGAAGATGTAATATATACACACGATGGAATATTACTCAGCCATCAAAAAGAATGCAATTTTGCCATTGCAATGACGTGTATGGAAATAGAGAGTATTATGCTAAGTGAAATAAATCAGAGAAAGACAAATACCATATGATTTCACGCATATGTGGAATTTACGAAACAAAACAGATGAACATGGGGAAGGGAAGGAAAAATAAGATGAAAACAGGGAGGCAAACCATAAGAGACTCTTAACTATAAGAAGCACACTGAGGGTTGCTGGAGGGGAGGTGGGTGGGGGATGGGGTAATTGGGTGATGGGCAGGCATTAAGGAGGGCACTTGATATAATGAGCACTGGGTGTTATATGCAATTAATGAATCACTAAATTCTATCCCTGAAACTAATAATACACTATATGTTAACTAAATTGAATTTAAATTAAAAGAAAACCAAGCAGGTTAAATACAAAACAAACAAACAAACACCTACACTTAGGCATATCCTATTCAAACTGCAGAAAATTAGAGACAGAAAAAAAATCTTGAAAAAGCGAGCATGTGTGTGGGTAGAAGGGGATACCGTACCTATACAGAAGCAAGATTAGGTGTTACATTGGAATTCCCTCAGAAACCATGCAAGACAGTGAAGAGAACTATTTAAAGTGTTAAAGGCATCTCCAACCTAACATTCCATACCTAGCTAAATTATCCTTCAAAAGGGAAGGAGAAATAAATACATTCTCAGATACAAAAATTGCAGGAGGTGACCTGCTTTGTAAGAAATGTTAAGAGAAGGTTTTTAGAGAGAAGGAAAACCATATAGATCAGAAACTTGGATCTACATTAAGAAAGGAAGAGCCCTGGAAAAAGGAATAAGTGAAGATAAAATAAAAATTTCATGTTTCTTATTCTTAATTGACCAAACAGGTAAGAGTGTGTTTGAAATAAAAATTGTAACAATGTATTCCATGATTATAGCTTATGGATAGATGAAATGAATGACAACAGTGTCATAAGGGATGGGAGGAGGAACTGGAAATACTGTGTTGTAAAATACTTGCCCTGCAGGACACCTGGGTGGCTCAGTCAAACATCTGCCTTGGGCTCACGATCATGATCTCAGGATCCTGGGATTGAGCCCAGCATCGGGCTCCCTGCTCAGCAGGGAGTCTGCTGCTCCCTCTCCCTTCCCCCTGCACTCACTCACTCTGTCTCTCTCAAATAAATACAATCTTAAAAAAAAATACTTGCACTTCCCATGTAGTGGTATAGTGTTATATAAAAGGGGACTTGCTTTAGTTGTAAATGTATATTGTAAACTGTAGGGCAACTGATGAAAAAAAAATTTCTATATATAAAAATTATATGGTGAGAGGGGAAAAAATGGAATCATACAAAATACTCAAAACCAAAGTAGGTAAAGAAAGACAAAAAACAAAAAAGAAAAGAAAAGAAAGGCAATAAATAGGAAATGGTAACAAATATGGTAGCTATTAATCCAAATCTATCATTAATCACTTACAATGTCCATAGTTTAAATACACCAATTAAAAAACAGATATTGTCACAGTGAACCTCAAAACGAGACCCAACTCACTGTTGGTATTTGAAAAGGGTTTCTTGTAGACAAGACACATACAGACTAAAAGTAAAGAAATAGAGAAAGATACCTCATGCTAACACTAATCAAAAGAAAGATGGAGAAACTCTACTATTGGACAAAGCAGACTTCAGAGCAAGGAAAATTATCAGAGATAGAGGGTCATTACATGATAACATGATTAAAGTATCTGTTCTCCAGAGAGAATCACTTTTTTGAGAGAGAGACATGAATGGGGGGAGGGGCAGAAGGAGAAGGAGAGAGAGAATCTTAAGTAGTCTCCACGCTCAGCATAGAGCCAGACTCTGGGCTTGATCTCATGACCCTGAGGTCATGACCTGAGTTGAAATCAAGAGCTGGACACTTAACTGACTGCATCACCCAGGCTTCCCCCCAGAGAGAATCACTCTTAAATTTTTAATTTATTTCCTTTACATGTCCTCCTATGTACTTCACCTAGATTTATTACGATATAATTTACACACAATAAAATGTGCCCATTTTAAAAGTAGAGTTTTGGCAATTATATGCAGTAATGGAGACATCTCCACAATCAAGATATAAAACATTTTTATTATCCTAAAATTTTTCTCATACCCCTTTGTGGTCAGTTTCTTCCCCTGACCCTCAGATTTAGGAAACCACTGATCTGCTTTCTGTCCCTAAAGTATTACCTTTTCTAGAATCCCATATAAATGGAATGTACATTATGTGGTTTTTTGTGTTTGATTTCTTTCAGTTGCCATAATATTTTTGAGATTCATTTATATTAAATATGTGTTTTGTGCCTTTTTATGACCGAGTAGTATGCCATTATATGAATATCTCACGATTTGTTTACCCATTCACTATGTGGCAGACATTTTGGGTTGTTTCCAGTTCTTGGCTCTTATAAATAAGACTGCTGTAAACACGGAGGTACAAATATTTGTATCGACATGTTTTCAACCTCTTAGGTGATTACTGAGGAATAAGATTGTTAGATTCAATGTAAAGATTTAACTTTATAAGGTAATATCAACTGGCTATCTGTATGAGAAAAATAAATGTATAAACTCTTATACCTCATACCAAACACAAAAATTAACTGAAAATGAATCAAAATGGATGTTAAATTTCTGAGCTAAAACATATTTTTAATAGAAAACACAGGAGAAAATCTTCATGATTTTGGTTTAGACAAAGATTTCTTAAATGGAACACAAAAAATGCATGAACCACAAAAGAAAATGTTGATAAAACAGACTTCTTCAAAATTAAAAAAATTTTCTCTTTGAAAAACACAGTTAAGAAAATGACAAGGTGGGGCACCTGAGTGGCTGCTGGTTGAGTGTGCAACTCTTGATTTTGACTCAGGTCATGATCTTAGGGTTGTGAGATCGAGCCATAGGTCAGGCTCTGCACTGAGCTGGGAGCCTGCTTGAGATTCTCTCTCCCTCTTCCCCTTCCTCAGCTCCGCCCCCCCACACACACCCTAACTCTATCTCTCAGGAAAAAAAAAAAAAATGACAAGGTAAGCCACAAAGAAGGTGAAAATATTTGCAAGCAGATATCAAAAAAAGAACTTGTTCGAGGAATACATATAAAAATCTCTTACCATTCACTAAAAAGACAAACTATCCAATAGAAAAGTGGACAAAATATTTAAACAGACACTTCACAAGAGAAGATAGATGAATGCTCAGTAAGAACATGAAAGAATGAAAAAAGATGCTCAATATCTCTCATCATTAAAGAAAAGCAAAATAAAACTATAATGAAATACCACTACACACCCACTAGAATGGCTAAAGTTAAAAAGATTGACAATGGAAAGAGCTGACATGATATGGGGCAGTACAAAGGCAAAATGCTGTCACCACTTTGATACTCATTCTTTTTTTTTTTTTTTTAAGATTATTTATTTGAGAGAGAGCAAAGGGTGTGGGGGCGGGGGCGGTCAGGGGCAGAGGGAGAAAGAGGAACTTAAGCAGACGCTGCACTGAACACAGAGCCCAACTCGGGGCTGCATCTCAGGATCCTGAGCTGAAATCAAGAGTCAAATGCTTAGGTGACTGTGTTACCCAGGCACCCTAATACTCATTCTTTTGAATTAGCTGTATGATCTCCCAATGAATGTGTCATAATTTAGGTAACTATTTACTCTTCTGACAGACATTTGAGTTGCTACCAGTGGAGGTTTTTTTGTTTGGGTTTTTTTTTTTTTCAGCCATTATCAATAATTCTAGAAAATCATTAAACTCACTCTATAATTTTTGTCTCTCTTTTTAAAAACAAATTAGCAAAATTACATTTAAGTCACTGCTGAAAACATTTCCCTTCCAATTACACAGGACTTTAATAACAAACCAACAAAAAAAACAAAAACTAAAGTTGATTGCTTTCTTTCTCAGTCATGTTTATCTTGATCAGTTAAACCAAAACTACTAGGCACTTATTTTCATAACAACAATACCTCCACCTTTTTTTAAAGAGATGCTTATGCTCCATAACTTAGTTGCATTTGGAAAGAGTTTTGTTTGTTTTTGAAAGGTCTTTAGAAAGCAAAGTGCCCATATTTGCCCCTGTCACTAAATTTTGTAAAATAGGGCTTTTCTGGATGCTCTAAGGCAAAGTTTGGGAACTACAGGGGTGTGAAGTCTAGTTCTTTGCCAGATCCCTGTGCTGACAGGAATCTCAACACAAGATCACTCGCCACTGTTGAGCTACTAAAGAAATATTCTCGGGCGCCTGGGTGGCTCAGTTGGTTAAGCAACTGCCTTCAGCTCAGGTCGTGATCCTGGAGTCCCAGGATCGAGTCCCACATTGGGCTCCCCGCTCTGTGGGGAGTCTGCTTCTCCCTCTAACCCTCCTCCCTCTCATGCTCTCTCTCAAATAAATAAATAAAAAATCTTAAAAAAAAAAAAAAAATATTCTCAGCCTGGTAAGCCCTTGGGGAAGCTGGTTCATAAGGGCGATAACTAGCTGTAAATCACCTCTCTGTAGTGAGGCTATGAGTTTAATGTTTGCTGAGGTTTAATAGAGATACCATGGTTTTTCTCTAAGTGAGTCTGGCATGTGGGATACTTGGAGTGTGACCCCAAGGGTAAAATCCACCAGAGAAGGGCAGCCTGATAGTAATAATTCACATTCAAGTAAGTCCAGAGAATTTATATTTATTCTAGCATTTTTTTAGGCTGGTTGATTTGGAGAAATGATACAACTTCATTTAAGAGCCTTTTAATATTAAAATGTGTATGGAACCACAAATGACCCCGAATCACCAACACAATCTTAAGAAGAACAAAGCTGAAAGTATCACAATCCCAGATTTCAAGTGATACTACAAAGCTATTATAATCACTACAGCATGGGACTTGCACAAAAAAAAGACATAGATCAAGAGAACAGAATAGAGAGCTCAGAAATAAACCCACGTTTATGTGGTCAATCTATTACAAAGGAGGCAAGAGTATATGATGGGGAAAAGACAGTCTCTTCAATAAACGGTGTTGGGAAAACTGGACAGCTATATGTAAAGAATGAAACTGGATCCCTTTCTCACGCCATACACAAAAACAAATTCAAAACAGGTTAAAGACCTACATATGAGCCCTGAAACCATAAAAATCCTGGAAGAAAACATAGGCAGTAATCTCTTGGACATTGGCCTAGCAACATTTTTCTAGATCTGTCTCCTCAGACAAGGGAAACAAAAGCAAACATAAACTACTGGCACTACACCAAAATAAAAACCTTTTGCACAGCAAAGGAAACCTTCCAACAACAACAACAAAAAAATGCAACCTACTGAATGAGAGAAGATATTTGCAAACCACATATACGATAAGGGGTTAATATCCAACATATATGAAGAACTTACACAGCTCACTACCAAAAAACAGTCAGATTTAAAAATGGGCAGAAGACATGAACAGACATTTCTCCAAAGAGGATACACAGATGGCCAACAGCCACATGAACAGACGCTCAACATCACTCAGTATCAGGGAAATGCAGATCAAAACCACAGATGAAATACCAACACCTCACACCTATCAGAGTGGCTAGAATCAAAAAGACAAGAAATAACAAGTGCTGGTTAGGATGTAGAGAAACAGGAACATTTGTGCCCTGTTGGTGGGAATGCAAACTGGGGCAGCCACTATGGAAAACAGTATGGAGCGTCCTCAAAAACTTAAAAACTAGTCTCATACAATCCAGCAATTCCCCTACTGCGTATTTTCCCAAAGAACTTGAAAACACTAATTCAAAAAGATATATGCACCCTGTATTAATTGCAACATTATTTCCCATAGCTGAGATATGGAAGCAATCCCAGTGTCCATCAATAGAAGATGTAGTGTGTGTGTGTGTATACATATATATATATACATATATATGTAATATTGGAATATATGGAATATTACTCAGCCATAAAAAGAATGAGAGCTTGCCATCTGCAACAACACAGATGGACCTAGAGAATATTATGCTAAGTGAAGTAAATCAGAAAGACAAATACCATATGACTTCACTTATATGTGTAATCTAAAAAATAAAACAAACGAACAAACAAACAAAAGCAGAAACAGACTTATAAATACACTGAATGAGTGGTAGCCAGAGGGGAGGGGGGTAGGAAGATGGGCAAAATGGGTGAAGGGCCATAGGAGGTCCCGGCTTCCAGTTACGGAGTAAGTTAAGTCACAGGAATAAAAGGTACGGCATAGAGAATAGAGTCAATGGCACTGTAATAAGGCTGTATGGGGACAGATGGCAGCCACACTTGTGTGAGCACAGCATAATGTATAGACTTGTCACGTCGCTATGTTGTACAGCTGAAACTGATGTAACGTGTGTCAACTATACTTCAGTAAAAATAGATTTTAAAAGAGCTTTCCATATTACACTGACTCAAACACAGGCCCCATATATAAATACTACTTCTAGAAAAGAGCCAGCCTAACAATGTCAAATGTCACCCCATAAGATCTGTTTGTCCTACAGCAGTGTTAAGGGATGGTACTGTATTTGCAGGGCATGATGTACTTGAGGTGTCTAATTCTAAGCACACTTTCCTTCAGTATGAATCAGCACATATGACCTTGTAGAATTTCTATGGACACACTAGGAATATTTTTGAGAGTCTGAGTCCTCAATCAACAGCCTAAATAGGAAAAATTTCCCTAGAGTTGAATACGGTTTCCACTGCTTTCCAAGTGTATTCCCACTTTTCAGCCTGTAACTTTGCTTTGATGATCTTCCTTTATAAAACACACAGAGGGTATCCCACGCCAGGTCCCATGCTCAGTGCTGGGGAGAATATCAGGAAGAGTAAACCCTAATACCTGTTTGCATCACCCCTACAATCAGGACCCCTCCATGGCCACTCTGCTACCTTCACTCTGTCTTCCATGGCCAATGATCATGGCCATGGCCTCATCACCTACTGAGTAGTGCCCAACTCTTTGGCCTGCTTTATAAGGCTGACCAAGAGCCAACCAGAGCATCTCTTCTGTTGCAGGATGGATAGGAATCACAACTTGGACCTGGTTCTAAGTTGTTTTTACTGTTTATTCCCAAACCAGCAAGCAAATAGTGTAAAGGATGTACACCAGATAAAGATACCAACATGCGAACACACCCCTCTTTGGCCCCCTTCAGTGGCTCATGGAGGTGTATCCAAAGTTCTGTGGTCAATGCAGCCTATGCAGAGTGAGGAGCCCACTGAGCAGAGCAGTTCCAGTTCCCACCAGTCCTAGAGGATTTGATATTAACTAGAGATATCCCATGTGCTTAACAAGCAAATACCATTACGGTTTGTCAATGTTAAAACTTACATGTTTTTATATCTGTAAAAAACACATCAATGTTTTTTAATCTATGATGTCATAATCTTGTTTGGCAGCAATTTTCCTTTTTTAGAGAGAAAATCATAATGCATCTACAATTGATGATGTCTTAGTGTCAATAAAATATTCTGTATTTTTTCCCTTTCCTTCACACACATCATATGTAGCAAAGTTATGTACACTCTTCTTCATTTTTTCACTTAATTTATTTTGGAGAGCATTCGTATCAGTGCATTAAGAATTGCCTCATTCTTTCTAACCACTGCATGTATATTCCATTATGTTGTTATTATAACTAACCTAAATCGTTCCAGACTCATGGGACATTCTGGTTGTTTCTAGTGTGTGTTTATTTATTGTTGCCAAAAGTGATAAATGTTATGAGAAGGGTGGGAGCCAGATGCTATGGAGGGAACCTGAAGGTTTTGTGGAGGAAGTGAAATTAGGTGTGAGACCCAAGAGAGATAGAGATGAGCCAAGTCAAACTGCTCTTGGAATTTTAATCTTGGTAGGCCATGAAGAAGCCACCCGCCATCTTCTTTTGGTAGAGTGTGCTTAGAATGTGCAGATTTCAAATAATTCACAAGAAATGTCTGCCCTTAAACTTTTTTACTTGTGCCCCACACCCCCCGCCAGTGATCCTGGAAGATTAACGTCCATCTCACTGTCCTGAAAGGGTCTTGGAAATAGTCATTGCGGTTGACCCTTGAACAACGTGGATTTGAACCACCTGGGTCCACTTACTTACACATGGATTTTTTTTTTCCAATAAATTCAGTCCTGTAAACGTATTTTCCCTTCCTTATGATTTTCTTAATGTTTTCTTTTCTCTAGTTTACCTTACTATAAGAATACAGCGTGTAATACATATAACATACAAAATATGTGTTGACTTCTGGTCAACAGTAGGCTCTCAGTAGTTATGTTTGGGGGGAGTCCATAGTTGTACATGGGTTTTCAACTGTGCAGTGGGTTGGTGCCCCTAACCCCCCACATTGTTCAAGGGTCAACTGCACTCCCTTCTTTAGGCTGACATATGGCACACGGGAATAGATATTCAAGAGGAAATACTGAAGGTCTATAACTATTTGATGATGATTTAGGTAAGACTGGGAAATTTGCAGTAGGATCCTGGAGAGAAGGAAAGGCATGAACGCTAAAGACGCAGACCAGGGTAAAAGGAACTAACAAAAGTGAGGTCAAGATGGTCCTAAGCTTAAGAAACTTCATCCATTCTATTTTCCTGTATTTTGCCTTGGGAATACCAGGATTTTTAAACAGTACATTACAGAGAATTTCAGTTCAGAGTGGAGGTTAATTCCTTAACTCATCTCCTTTTTCTCCCCCGTAGTCCCCCTTGAGTTGTGAGAAAAACTGCAATATTGCTCACCATGTGTAGTGCTCTAAGCTCTTAGAGAGACAGACATACAGACAGATAAAAGGATAAATGTATAGGTTCACTTAAAATCTTTGCAACAACTTTGAGGTAGGCACTATTATTCCTATTTCACAAAGGTTCAGAGAGGCAACCTGTCCTGGGTCACCCACCTGCTAGGTAGTAGAGCTGGGATCCACTCTTCAAGCTGACCAGCTCCAGAGTCCTTTCTCTTAACTAGGACTCTAACTAGAACAGAAGCCTGCTTCTCAGTGTCTCTTTTCTGTACTAGACTATACGCTCCTTAGAGGACACAGATTATATTATTCATCTTTGGGTGAGCCCTTCTCCTCCACCCAGGTGAGTAACACGCACCAAAAAAATATATTAAATAGAACACACCTAATGTCAATGCCAGCCAGCATTCATTCCCACACTGGATTACTCCATGTGGTCTTTGTGTGGATAGTCTGGCACCTCTCCACTGCATGAGCCACCCTCTGGTCAGTGTTTGTCTAAAATACCAAACTGATCATACTTCCCATCAGCTCAGATCATTTCAAGGTTTCCAAGGAGTCAAGTATAGGTCTTTAGCACAGCTTACAAAGTCCTACAAGGCTTGTTTCTGCTTACCAGCTTCAGCCTCACTAACCCACACTCCCAACCCCACAAACTACACTGTAGACTAGCACTGAGCAGTGGAAATCTAACATGTGCAATTTTAAATTTCCTACTAGCCACATTTTAAAACATGAAAAGAAACAGGAGAAGTTAATTTTACGGATATGTTATATTTAACCCAATATATTCCTAAAATGTTATTTCAACATGTAATCAATATACAAAGTTAGAGATATTTTACTTTTTTATAAAAAAATTTTTGAAAACCAGTATGTATCTCACATGTGGAATATGTCTCAGTGTGGACTAGCCACATTTCAAGTGCTTATTGACCACATGTTGCTGCCATATTGGACAGCATGGCTCTAAACCGAAGGCTCTCAAACTTGAGCTGCATCAGAATCACCTGGAGGGCTCATTATAAAAGACTTCTGACTTTACCCCCAAGGTTTTTGACTCATTAAGTAAAGGCAGTACTGAGAATTTGCATTTCTGACAAATTCACAGGTGGTACTGATGGTGGTCTCTGGACCATACTTTCTGAACCATTGTTCCAGACCAGAAATTATAAACTGGTGCCCTCAGGATGGATCCAGCAGGGAGACCAATTTATTTGGACCACACAGTGTTTTAAAACTTTTTTGGAGTAATTACCAATGTTTAAAAATAGCTAAGATTTCTCATAAAAGTCTAGACTTCAAACTTCTGTTGAAAATTTATAAATTTAATTTTATAGGGCTGTATTTCTGCCTGGCAGTAAGCACCAGGAACCAAATCACAAGCACCCTTTCCTGAAAGGTCATGAAGACCCACTACACTCTTTTACAATATTGAGGTCCTTGCTGTGATTGAGTTGTCATCCCCAAACCTAGACCTTCTGGACTTCTCCCATTACCTAATACACCGAGCTCTCTCTTGCCTCTGTGACTTCATACTTGTGGTTCTCTCTGTCTGGAACATTCTTACCAACACCACCATGTCAACCTGGCTAACTCCCACTTGCCCTTCAAGGCTCAGGTGAGATGTCCTTGTTTCCAGAAAGTCTGCTCTGCTCTCCAATGACTGGCCATATGGACTTCTTCTGTTTGCTTCTCCTGTCAGAGCTATCACATATAACTCTAACTTTCCACTAGCTTACTTGTCTTGCTCATCATTGTATGAGTTTCCTGAGGGAAGGGAATCGCTTCTTTCTTATTCACCACTGTATCCATAGTGTCCAGTCCACTATCAGAATGGCACATAGCTGGCATTCAATAAATATTTATTGACCATATGAATGGATAAAGACATAAAAAGGCTAGAACAGATCTTTAAAATAATATTGCCCAACTTTTGACTTTCCTGTAAGTGGCTCCAGTGAGATCTTAGCTTTATACCTAATTCTAGAGGTGACAACAAAAATGCAAATCGTAAATTTTAATTTCTCTTAAAACTACAGTGAAAAAATAAATTTAAGCTTAATTATTTAAAATATTCCACCAGCTTGAGCTTAACTTCACCCTGCTCAATTTACTGAAAGCCCAAAGTAATGAAATTAAGTACACCACCACTATATTGTCAAGTTATAGACCCCTGCTCAAATT
The DNA here is from genome assembly GCF_011800145.1 of Mirounga leonina. Lineage (NCBI taxonomy): Eukaryota > Metazoa > Chordata > Mammalia > Carnivora > Phocidae > Mirounga > Mirounga leonina. Next base: position 12,561,839 of record NW_023270615.1, read on the forward strand.
ACTGCATATTCTGCATGTCCTCTGCACTGGATCATCATTTTATTGGTTTAAAACAAACAAAAATCTTTCCTCAAATTAAAAGAGTCAACATTATTTCAGAGATTCTTGGGATATGGCACTGTAAGTTTATAGGAGGGAGATGGGAGAGAAGGAGAGATTGATATTCCATATCTACACCAACCAGTGTACTGGGTACTTTGGAAATCACAAAGATATAAAGGTAGAAATTCTACTCTGAAGCAGTTAATCATCTAGTGCAGAAGATAAGTCATAGGACATAGATAAATGTAATATAAGATAGGAAGAGCCAAGTGTCCTGTGACAGGTGGAGAATGTCACATGAGAATTCAGACAGTAAAAACTTCTCCCAGTTTGGGGTGCTATCTGCAGATCTTGCATGGTAAAGGTAGCATTTGACCTGATCTTGTACTAAGATCGAAAAGATCTATGTCCTTCAGCAAATTACATTTCTTCTCAAGAACATTAAGAAATACACTGCAATCTCTCTTTCAAAATTCCTAACATATGAGAAAGTTGGTTCATTTAAGAGAAAAAAGCTTGAACACTCTGGAAAGAAGGATTTTAGACTCAGCTTTGCGAGGAGCTAGTTTGTGACCTTCAGAAGTTTCTTAATCTTTCTGGACAGATGAGTTTTCTCATCTGTAAGCTGCACAGATAATAAATGATCTCTCAAGTCCTCTCTGGCACTAGCATTCACTGACTGTCTATATTCTAATTTTTTATTTGATTAGGCTTTTGTGGTTAAATGCAATTAGTTTTGCTATGTGCTTTACAATAAATTCAGACTTTGCAATTCTTCATTATGCACAGAGGCAGTCATGTCTTATTGCTTAGGAGACAAATGAATTGTCAACTTTATAGGAGGAAAATGATTAGAGATTATGTGTCTGGAGGGGAAGAGGAACTCTTACATTCAAAAGTGGAATAATAACTTAAGAAGGTCTTGAAAAGACTATTGAAATGTTCTTTCGAGTCAGATAATTAAAGAAGAAAAAATTCATGACCAGGTTGTCAAATGCAATGCATATCATTAAATAAGTGGTATTTCATTAGTCCTGACCACGTAAAAGGGGGAAGAGGAAGGAAGACCATGCTGATATATTTTGTCCAATTGATTAAATCTTAGAAGTAGCATTCAATCTATTTTAAGGAAAGCCTTTGCTAATGAGCATGGCCAGAATTTGCCTCCTTCCTTGTTTACTTAAAACCTATCTGTCCCTGGTAAGGATATGTGCTTCGAAGCAATGCTCAAAGAAGTGAAATTGAATAGCCTAGGAGCAGACAGATGGAAAGTCCATTGGAAAGCCTCCATGAAACATCAATTACCAGTGATATTTCACTTAACCTGGCTATATATCACACAGTAGTTGGTGACACTTTTTGGAAATGATGGAGTTACTCCCAGACCTATCAAAACAACTCTCCCAGAAGCAAGCTTATGGACACAAGAAACTTCAAATTGATCTGTTATTTTTTAAAAGTCAGTTGCTTTGCTGAAACTTGAGAACAGAGCAACAGTTCCCAACAGTGGGATGCTTAAAGCAGCACTGATATCTCAGTGTCTTTCCTTCAGAGCTACAATAAAAATACAGTCTTCTGATCCATGGAATGAAAACAAGTCAAAAGCAAGAGGAATTGTACAGTTCGGGGGAACACCCAGGGGCTTGGCTCCTTGTTCATCCAAGCTCAGGCGTTGGTTTGGCTGCCTCATAGCAGGTCTGGAAGTTGAAGCAGCCATGACCAAGAGGGTAGAGTCCTAGCAGCAAACATGGTCCGGGGATCTGGAGAAACAGGACCAGGACACGAAATGGTTTGGGTCATGTAGAGCTGACCTTAGGTGAGTTCAGCCAAAAAGAATGTACAGAAAGCTAAGGTAAAAAGCAGGAGTAGACAGAGCATCAGAGAGGTCACCCAAGATCATAGAACTAGCGAGAGACTGAAGGTGAATTAAAACCCACAGTCCTGCCTTCTTAGTTCACTGGATAAAGACGGGAAGGGATTTTATTTTACTTGGAAGGGAGAGTAGCATGGCGAGATCTGGAGCCACATGGATCTGGACTGAATCCCAATGAACCGTGTGAGAAAATGAGGTAATACACATCAAATGCTTGACACCCAATGAGTGTTCGTTTTCTTCTCTGTCATCACCCCTCCACCCCAGAATCTAATGATAAATACCACTCATAACTGTTTTCCATGTTCACTACAAGAAGGAATCATCTTTCTTGACAATATGCAAACGCATGGAAAAGACAATCTATGTTTACTTAAACAGTGATGTGTTGGTTTTTAAGCTTTTTACCCAATTTTTATTAAATGGTAACACTTGATAACTTTATTGTGGCTTAGTAGGTACTAGGATGGGTCCAAGTGCTGTTCTGAAAATAATCCTCAAAATGAGTCTGCAAGGTAGAGAGTACTGTATTCTATTTTACCCATGACGACAACGAGCATGGAGCGTCCAACAACTTGTCCAAGGTCACGCAGTAACTGGCAGAGCCGGGATTTAAGCAGACAGAGTGGTGCCAGAGCCCTGCCCTGTTTTTAATCCCTCAGCAAGTCTGCCTCTCAACCTGCTCGTGTTATTCTTTATTAAGTGTATAGCATGTAGATCTAAGATATTATTAATCGGGCTGGATCAACAGAAACACAAAAACATCTAAGCTCATTTATTATCAACTTTAGAGGCAAATTAAAATTCGTCCCAGGGAAAGACTGTTTCAGAGTGATTATAAATCCTCAACAATACAGTAAATTAATTGGTCTGTCCCTGTCTCCCCCTTTTCCCCAGAAGCTTGTTTTCCACAACTGATTCTCAAAAGAAGACACAATTCAGTGAATCACTTGTTAGCCTACGTATTATCATTCATTCACCACAAATGAATGAACAGTGGATTATGTAAGGCAAGCTAACACAGCTAGGGGATGAAAACAAATAGGAAATAGGACTTTGCCCAAAATATGAGGAAGCTCGGAAAGTTATTACAGCCAACATGATAAGTGAACTAAAATTAAATATCACTAACCCACTATTATTTTTGGTTCATTTCAGCACAGCAAACATTCACCAATGAAGAAATCGAAGGGAAAGGTTATTCTGTTTGAGAAAACAACCTTCAAGCAGCCTCAAGCACTTAAGAAACACCATTTAATCATAACAATAGATATTCTGGTTATTAACAGATATGTAATATTAATACTGTAGTTGCTATAGTTTGGGATGCCTTAGCAGCCCATCCCTCTTTCTTTGAAACTTTCCTTTCACCCAACCTCCGCCCCCCTGTGGTGGAAGGATGAACCCCAGAGGCTGTCCCTCTGGCTACAGCCATTTGGATGAATGCATAGGCTCACCATGGCCAAATGCATTTTTTCTCTTGGGAATTTAAGTAAAGACACAGAGACAACATTTAGGTGTTGTTGGAGTCGTGCCAATGACAGAATCAAAAAACTGAGTAAACACAGAATCTAAAGTAGAAGAAAGGAGCAGACACCCACAGACGTTCAGGGACAAGAGATGAGACAGACTCTGGAGAGACCCAAGAATTCCAAACTTCATAGTTTCAGGACCTATGGGACCAATTTGAGGAGACAAAGACCCCAAACTCATAATTTGAAAAATAACACTTGGTTAATCATATGAACTGCATTGCCCAAAGAAAGCAAGGAACTATTCTCAGATCATCATATGATCAACAGGGACAAAGGCCCTCCAGATGCTCGGGTAGAGGAAAGAACTTCTATTACTCTGCCAGGATGGTCAAGGCAGGCCTTGAGCTCATAGGGTAGCCCATTTTTAAGGGGCTATTTAGAAAAGATTGCAATGTTTGTCATTAAACTATTATAGATCTACATTGTGCTGAGAATTTTAGTTTCCTTCTCTACTGACACAGGGTGCAGACTTACTATGGATGGGCTGATTTCTTTATCTACGTGGCTGTCCTTGGTTACTAGTCTTTGTATGTTCAATAAAATCATCTCTCGTAGCCCATCATCACTATCATTGCCTTCACTGCCGTCTTAGGTTGGGTTCTTCCACCAGTAGACCTGGGATGAAGATCTGAGTGCAAGCAGCTTGGGAGGTGATCCCAGGGGCATGGGAAATGAAAACAAGGAAGGGAAGAGAGCCAAGGCAATGTTCGTTAATGAGGTTACTGCTGTGGGCCACTAGGGTGCAATCCCACCGGGGACCTCTAAGAGACTATGTAGAACATGCCCCAGAGCTGTCCTACCACAACAGTGAGGAGCGAAAACATTTACCACCCAACTCCTGCTGGCCACTGTTTGAGGCTCCTCTGTAAGGAGGGTCAACTTTCCAACATATCCTGCATGGACCTTGCATGATCCTGCAGCCAGAGATCACCCTCCAGTGGACAACAGGAAGATTCTATCAAGATGGAAGGATCAGTGAGTGCTGAAGATGGGGGCAGAGGGGGGAGCAAGAGCACTTGCTATCTATACTCACCCACGTCTCTTTACTTAAGCTAGAGGGAGTCCCTCTTCTTTGCAACCAAGCTGTCTCTTACTAGAACAGTTCCACCAGAAAAGCCTCTTGTAGCCAAGCTTAATCCATGGTGTTTCTTAAAAAAATCCATAATTCAAAAATAACCCTATCTTTCATTAATTCTAACTGGTCTCCCTTCCCACAAGTCCCCCCCCCCCACTAATCTGAATTAATGTCATTTTATTGCATTACTAAAAGTTGATTGTACATTGTAAAAACTTCAATAAAAGTTAACAGGAAAGGAACTGAAATTGGACTTAAATCTAATGGGCCTGACAGTTTCCTTCACTAGCAAAGTCTCCTTTCATTAATTATTTATAGGCTGGTGGCAGTCCTGTGTCATGAATTAGGAGAGCTGCAGAAGCCATCCATCTCCCATCCTAGGAATTAATGACCACCCACAAGACCAGACAGAGATGACTAGATGCGTGATTCGCCAAGTCTCTCAATGTTTACTATAAAAAAAGAGTAAGAGGGATCAAAGTCGATGAGAAAAAAGTTCATTTTCCTCTGTGGAAAAATGGAATTGACTCAGAAGGCCAGGACTCAAAACATCGATAATTTATAGTCCTACTTCAGCAGGAGTCCTCCTCAACACTGCTATGGATTATTAAAGAAGCATGTTAACCCAACTATTGTATCAAAGGATAGATTTTATGAGTTACAACAACATGATTTAAGACCATGCTGGAGAAGGCTCGGAATTACAAGGGTGTGGCCCAGTGTTTGGAACCAAGGGCTGATGATGTGTTTGTTATCTGAACAGATGAGTAACACATGCTAGCCTTCCAGTTCGGGATATTTCAGTTGTAGCAAAGATAAACAATGCTAACATCTGTAACATCTTTCAGAAACCAATCATGCTTAACATTATTTCAATTCATGTATCTCGAATCCTCAAGAACCTGAGGATTGAAAAAGGATCTCTGAGTACAGTGGGAACACAGTGGGTAAAGTGCTACATAGGAATTTAGGGGCTGAAATAAACTCTGCCTCTAATCATATGGGTAATCGTAGATGTGTTGCTTCCTCTCTCTCTTGTACTAAATGAACTCTACTGATCCTTCCCATTTGGTGTGTCATCAATTCAAAGTTTCACATTTGAGTTCTAGATAGGAAGAGTCAAGCATTATGTCTTACAGTGATGATCAAGGTAGAAGAAGGCCCTAGCACACAAAAGGTTGGCACTGACTACTCAGCTACTGAGGGGAAGGAGACAGCCTCTGTTTCTTGCTTTGTCTGTGATGGGCAGTGACCTGGACTGAGGCCCCTAGGCCAATGGGGCAGAAGAGTCACCTAGATGGTTCTGTCTTTCCGCAGTGAGGACTCTTGGAGGGAGTGGGTTAGGCCTCACTTACTCTAGTCACCTCGAGTCTTCCAGCCACTGCTCCCAACTGAGGATTGGGATGCTCTAGCTAAGTCAACACACCAGTCATTTTTCAATAGCTTGATAACCAGAGGTGGGTGAGAAACCACTATTTTCAAACTTTAAGCAGGCTCTCTCTTTTTCTAGAAGTCAAGTCTTGAATTCATCTTGGAGGTGGAGGCTATGGTGACTTTGGTAGGGAATGGAAGGGATGCGGAAGATCACATTTTGAGTCTTTTAAGTCTTGCAAAACTAAAATCATCGTGATGACACAGTTTGAGACTGGAGGTCACTGTTCACTGTCTATAGGCAGAACTAAGCTCTGAAATATACTCCCTTTACTTTACAAAAAATAGACTATATTTTAGAGCAGTTTTGGGTTCACAGCAAAACTGAGCAGGGGATACAGAGATTTCCCATATACTCTCCGCCCCACCCACACACAGCCTTCCTCATTATCTCCATCTGCAACCAGAGTGTTATATTTGCTCTAACTGATGAACCTACAGTGGCCCATCATCATTACCCAAAGTCCATAGTTTACATTAGGGCTCACTCTTGGTGTTGTACATCCTATGGGTTTTGATACATGCATAATGGCATGTATCCACCATTATAGCATCATACAGAATAGTTTCACTGCCCTAGAAATCCTCCATGCTTTGTCTATTCTTCCCTCCCTCCCCTATTTCCCCTGGCAACCATTGATCATTTTACTCTCTCCAGAGTTTTACTTTTTCCAGGAAAGCACATAGTCATAGAATTAGAATCATACAGTATGGAACCTTTTCAGATTGGCTTCTTTCACTTAGTAATACGCATTTACGTTTCTTCCGTGTCTTTTTATGGCTGGACAGCTCATTTCTTTTTTAGCACTGACTAAAGTGCTGAATGTACCACAGTTTATTTATCCATTCACCTACTAAAGAACATTGAAGTTGCTTCCAGGTTTTGGCAACTATGAATGAAGTAGCTATTAACATCTGTGTGGACATAAGTTTTCAACTCCTTTGGGTAAATACCCAGGAGCCCAACTGCTGGATCACATGGTAAGAGTATGTTTAGTTTTAGAAGAAAATGTTAAGCTGTCTTCCAAAGTGGCTGTACCATTTTGCATTCCCGTCAGCAATGAATGAGGGCTCCTGTTGCTCCATATCCTTGTCAGCATTTGATGGTGGCAGTGTTCTGGATTTTAGCCATTCTAATAGTTGTGTAGTAGTATCTCATTGTTGTTTTATGTTGTATTTCCCTAAGGACACATGATGTGAAGCATCTTTTCCTTGTTTATTTGCCATTTGTTTATCTTCTTTGGTGGAGTGTCTATTAAGGTCTTCTGCCTATTTTTAATCAGGTTGTTTTCTTTCCCTTGAGATTTAAGAGTTCTTCATTTTTTTAGGTCCTTTATTGGAACTGTCTTTTGTAAATATTTTCTCCCAGTCTATGGCTTGTCTTCCCATATCTTGACATGGTCTTTCACGGAACAGAAAGTTATAATTTTAACAAAGTCCAGCTTCTCAATTATTTCTTTCATGGATCACGTCCTCACCAAACCCAAGATTATCTAGATATTCTCTCTTTGTTATCTTCTAGGAGTTTTATGGATTTGCATTCTACATTTAGGTTTATGATCCATTTTGAGTTAATTTTTATAAGGGTATAAAGTCTGTGTCTAGATTTATTTATTTATTTTTTTGCATGTGGATGTCCAGTGGTTCCAGGATGGCTTGTTCAAAAGACCATCTTTTCTCCATTGTATGACCTTGCTCAAATGTTAAAGATCAGCTGACTATTTATGTGTATCCATTTTTGGATACTATTCTGCTCTGTTTGTCTATCCTTTTACCAATATCATGCTGTCTTGATTATTATAACTTTATTATAAGTCTTGAGGTCAGATAGTGTCAGTTCACCAACTTTGCTCTTTCCTTTAATACTGTGTTGGCTATTCTGGATATTTTGCTTCTGCATATAAATTTTAGAATCAGCTTGTCCATATCCACAAAATAACTTGCTAGCTTTTGATTGGTATTGCATTGAATCTATAGGTCAAGTTGAGAAGAGCAGACATTTTCACAATATTGAATCTTCCTATCAATGAAAAGGGATTATCCCTCCATTTATTTGGTTCTTCTGTTTCCTTTCATCAGAGTTGTGGAGTTCTCCTCAGTATAGATCTTGTACACATTGTCATTAGATTTATACCTAAGTATTTCATTTTGGGGGGGGTGTTAATGTAAATGGTACTCTGTTTTTAATTTCAAATTCTATTTGTTTATTGCTGGTGCATAGAAAAAGGATTGACTTTTGTATATTAATTTTATATACTACAACCTTGCTATAACTTCTTATTAGTTCCATTTTTGGCGATCAATTCTTTTGTGTTTTTTATATAATCACATGACCTGCAAACAAATACAGTTTTATTTTTTCCTTCCCAACATTTTCTTTTCCTTTTTATTGGATTAGCTAGGCCTTCCAGTATGATGTTCAAAGGAGTGATGAGAGGTGACTTTCTGGGCTTGTTCCTGATCTTAGTGGGAAAGCTTTGAGTTTATCACCATTAAATATGATGCTAGCTGTAGCTTTTGTGTAGATGTGCATTATCAAGTCAAGGAAGTTCCTCTCTATTCCTAGTTTGCTGAAAAAATTTTATCATGAATGTGTGTTGCATTCTGTCAAACGCTTTTTTCTGTATCGAAATTATCATGTGATTCTTCTTCATCAGTCAGTTGATGTGATGGTTTACATTAATTAGCATTTGAATAGTGAGGCAGCCTTGCACACAGGTTGTGATGCCTGTTGGATTCAGATTACTAATATTTTGTAGAGAATTTCTGTACTTATATTCATGAGAGCTATTGATCTGTACTTTTCTTGTCATGTCTTTGGTTTTGATATTAGGATAATGTTGGCCTCAAAGAGTATGTTAGCAAGTATTATTTCTTCTTCTATCTTCTGAAAAAGATTGTAGAGAATTGGTATAATAACTTCCTAAATGTTTGGTAGAATTCACCAGGGAATCCATTTGGGCCTTTGTTTTGGATAATTATTAATTCAATTAATTATATATAATATTATACATAATCAGATAAAGGCCCATTCCAATTGTCTATTTCTTCTTATATGAGTTTCAGCAGATTGTATCCTTTAGGGTATTGATCCATTTCACCTAGGTTATCACATTTAGGGATAGAGTTTTCATAGTATTTCTTTATTAATCTTTTAATGACCAAGGGATCTATAGTGATGCCTCCTCTTCCATTTCTAATATTAGTAATTTATGTTCTCTCTCTTTTTTTCTTAGTCTGGCTGGAGGCCAATCAATTTTACTTTTATTTTCAAAGAACCAACTTTTGGTTTTAATGATTTTCTCTATTGATTTCTTGTTTTCGGTTTCATCGATTTATGCTTTATTTTTCTTCTTAATTTGGATTTAATTTGCTCTGCTTTTTCTACTTAAGGTGGAATTTCAATTATTGATTTTAGATTTTTTTCCTAATGTGTGCATTCAGTGCTATATATTTCCTTCTAGGCATTGTTCTGCCTTGTGCTACAAATTTTGATAAGTTGTGTTTTTATTTTCATTTAGTTCAAAATGTTTTTCAATTTCTCTTGAGATTTCTTCTTTGACTCATGTGTTATTTAGAAGTTTATTGTTTAATCTGCAAGTATTTGGGGGATTTTCCAGCTATCTTTGTGCTATTGATTTTTAGTTTAATTCCATTATGATCTGAATGGAGACACTGAATGATTTCTATTCTTCTCAATTTGTTAAGATGTATTTTATGGCCCAGACTGTGATCAGTCTTAGTGAAAGTTCCACGTGAACTTGAGAAGCATGTGTTTTCTGATGATGCTGGATGAAGCAGTCGACAAAGGTTAATTACATCCAGTTCACTGATAGTGCTATTGAGTTCAACTGCATCATTACTGATTTGCTGCTTGCTAGATCTGTCCATTTTTGATGGAGAGGTGTTGAAGTCTTCAACTATAATAATGAATTCATGTATTTCCCCCTATAGTTCTATCAGTTCTTGCCCCACATAGTTTACTGCTCTGTTGTTAGGTGTATACATATTAAGGATTGTTCTGTCTTGCAGAATTTATCTCTTTCTCATTATATAATGCCCCTCTTTTTCCCTGATAAATTTCCTTGCTCAGAAGTCTACTCTAAAATTAATATAGCTACTCCCAATTCAGTTAGTATCAGCATGATAGATCTTTATTCCTCCATTTGCTTTTAATCTATATGTGTCTTTATATCTCAAGTGGGTTTCTTTTATTTTTATTTATTTATTTTTTAAAGATTTTTTATTTATTTATTTGAGAGAGAGAGAGAATGAGAGAGAGCACATGAGAGGGGGGAGGGTCAGAGGGAGAAGCAGACTCCCTGCCGAGCAGGGACCCCGATGCGGGACTCGATCCCGGGACTCCAGGATCATGACCTGAGCCAAAGGCAGTCGCCTAACCAACTGAGCCACCCAGGCGCCCTCAAGTGGGTTTCTTTTAGACAGCAAAAAGCTGGGTCTGGGTGCTTTCTGACAATCAGTTTCAACTGGCATATTGAGACCACAGACCTTTAAATTAATTACTGATATAGTTGGGTTAATATCTTCCATATTTGCTGTTTTCTATTTGTTGCCCTTGTTCTATGTTTCTATGTTTGTCTTCTGTTCTTTTTCTGTCTTGTTTTCTTTTTTTTTTTTTTAAGATTTATTTATTTATGAGGAGGGGAAGGGGCAGAGAGAGAGGGAAAGAGAGAGAATCTCAAGCAGACTACGAGCTGAGCACAGAGCCTGAAGCAGAGCTGGATCTCACAACCCTGAAATGACCTAAGCCGAAATCAAGAGCCTTAACCGACTTCACTGCCCAGGCGCCCCTGCCTTTTGTGTTTTTAATTGAGCAATTTAAATGTTTCTATTGTCTCTCCTTTCTTAGCTGTTTATTATTATTATTTTTTATTTTTAAAATTAGTTGCCCTATTTCCATTGGATATTCTTTCCTGCTTTGTCAAAGATGAGTTGACCATAGAGTTGAGGGTCTATTTCTGGGCTCTCTATTCTGTTCCATTGATCTATGTGTCTGTTTTTGTGCCAGTACCATACTGTCTTGATGATTAAGGCTTTGTAATAGAGCTTGAAGTCTGGCATTGTGATACCACCAGCTTTGGTTTTCTTTTTCAACATTCCTCTGGCTATTCAGGGTCTTTTATGGTTCCAAACAAATTTTAGGATTATTTGTTCTAGCTCTGTGAAAAGTGTCGATGGTGTTTTTATAGTGATGGCACTGAATGTGTAGATTGCTATGGGTAGCATAGTCTCTTCAACAAATGATGCTGGGAAAATTGGACAGCCACATGTAGAAGAATGAAACTGGACCATTTTCTTACACCATACACAAAAATAGACTCAAAAGGGTTGAAAGACCTAAATGTGAGACAGGCATCCATCAAAATCCTTGAGGAGAACATGGGCAGCAACCTCTTCAACCTCAGCCACAGCAACTTCTTGCTAGCCACAACTCCAAAGGCAAGGGCAACAAAAGCAAAAATGAACTGTTGGGACTTCATCAAGATAAAAAGCTCTGCACAACAAAGGAAACAATCAACAAAACTAAAAGGCAACCTACGGAATGAGAGAAGATATTTGCAAATGACGTATCAGATAAAGGGCTAATATCCAAGATCTATAAAGAACTTATGAAACTCACCACCCAAAGAAGAAATAATCCAGTCAAGAAATGGGCAGAAGACATGAACAGACATTTCTGCAAAGAAGACATCCAAATGGCCAACAGACACATGAAAAAATGCTCCATATCACTCAGCATCAGGGAAATACAAATCAAAACCACAATGACATACCACCTTACACCAATCAGAATGGCTAATATTAATAAGACAGGAAACAATAAATGTTGGCAAGGATGCGGAGAAAGGGGAACCCTCCTACACTGTTGGTGGGAATGCAAGCTGGTACAGCCGCTCTCGGAAACAGTATGGAGGTTCCTCAAGAAGTTAAAAATAAAGCTACCCTACAAACCAGTAATTGCACTACTAGGTATTTACTCCAAAGATACAAATGTATTGATCTGAAAGGGCACCTGCACCCCAACGTTTATAGCACTAATGTCCACAGTAGCCAAACTATGTAAAGAGCCGAGATGCACATCGACAGATGGATGGATAAAGATGTGGTGTGTATATATATATATATATATATATATATACACACACAATGGAATATTAGCCATCAGAAAGGACGAATACCTACCATTTACATTGCCATGCATGGAACTGGAGGGTATTATGCTGAGTGAAATAAGTCAATCAGAGAAAGACAATTATCTTATGGTTTCACTCATATAGAATATAAGAAACAGCACAGAGGATCATAGGGGAAGGGAGGGAAAACTGAATGAGAAGTCATCAGAGAGGGAGAAAAACCATGAGAGACTGGTAACTACAGGAGACAAACTGAGGGTTGCTGGAGGGGAGGTGGTTGGGTGGATGGGGTAATTGGGTAATGGGCATTAAGGAGGGCATGTGATGTGATGAGCACTGGGTGTTATACACAACTGATGAATTACTGAACTCTACATCTGAAACAAATAATGTACTGTATGTTGGCTAATTGAATTTAAAAAATTAAACAAATAAGTAAAAAATTAAAATTAGTTGCCCTACAGTTTGCAGTATGTATTTATAACTAATCCAAATTCACATTCAAATAATACTATACTGTATATAAGTACATATAAGCTATATGAGCACATAGGTATTTGTATATGTAAGTGATAAATGTTGCAACACATATATATGAACGGCTGAATATAGTATTACTATTATTTTGAACAAACTGTTATTGGTTAGATCAACTAAGATTAAGAAAAATAAAAGTTTTTATTTTACCTTCTTTTGCTCCTTCTCCCCTTCCTTTCTTTATGTAGATCCAAGTTTCTGAACTATATCATTTTCTTTTTCTCTAAAGAACTTCTTTTAACATTTCTTGCAAGGCAACCCTACTTTAATTATTGTTTGTCTGAGAAAGTCTTTAATTCTCCTTCACCTTTGAGGATAATTTCACAAGGTATAGCATTCTAGGTTGGTGGCTTTTTCCTCTTAACATTGTCATATTTCTGAAAAGTCAGATGTAATTCTTATCCTTGCTTCTCTATAGGTAATGTTGTTGGTTGTTTTTTTTTTAAAATCTGGCTTTTTTCAAGATGTTCCTTTACCTTCCATTTTTTGCAATCGGACTATAATATGTTTAGGTGTTTGTTGTTGTTTTCATTTATCCCACTTGGTGTTCTCAGAGTTTCCTGTATCAGTGGTTCAGTGTCTGATATTAATTTGGGCAAATTCTTAGTCATTACTCCTTCAAAAACTGCTTCTGTTCCTTTCTTTCCCCTTTTCCCCTTCTGGTATTCCCATTACATGTATGTTACACCTTTTTAATTGTTCCACAGTTCTCTGTGTGTGTGTGTGTGTGTGTTCAGGCTCTTTTTTTCTTTGCTTTTCAGTTTGGGAATTTTCTGTTGAAAAACTCACACTCAGTGATTCTTTTTTTTTGGGCCATGTCCAATCTACTATTGAACCCACCAAAGGAATTCTTCCTTTCTGTTAGCATTTTTTATTATTAGCACTTCTTTTCCATTTTTTTTCTTAGAATTTCTCTCTCTCTGCTATATCATCCATCTGTTCATGCATGCTGTCTACTTTATCCATTAGAGCCCTCGGTATATTAATCATAGTTGTTTTAAGTTCCCAGTCTGAGAATTCCAACATCCTGCTCTATCTCAGCCTGTTTCTGATGCTTGCTCTCCTTACAAACTGTGTTTTTGCCTTTTAGTAGCTTGACAGCCAGACATGATACATGAGATAAAAGGAACTGCTGTAAAGAGAGTTTTAGTAATGTGATGGGGTAAGGTGTAAGGGGAGAAAAAGCATTTGATTAATCCTCTGTCTTTTACTGAGCCTGTCCCTCTGGACCATGAACTTCATGACAGCACCCCAGTAACCCCCTCCAAACCCTGAGTGGGACAGGATGGCTTTGGTGGGACATGGAGTTGGGTATTTCCCTTCCCCCAGGTAAATGATGCTTTGATAAAAACCCTAGCAGGTTAGGATCTGGTTAGTTTCTCCTGAGGGCTGGCCTTATTAAGAAGAACAGAATGCTATGCTGTATTTAAAAGATGGCTTCTTTTCCCTCCCCTCCCAGAAGCATGGCACAGTTTTTCCCTGATCCTCACTGTGAGAGTCTGTTCAAGGTCCTGGAGGTTAAACTCACAAAAGTATGGGAACCGGCCTGTGACTGGGTCGCCCCTGAAGTTTTTGACTCGCAGACTTGTCTACCCTGAGCCTCTGGCAATTTTTCAATTATAGTTCAGGTTTCGCTAGGCCAAGGAATGCCCTATGCCTCAACTTCTCTACATTGTAATTCTCTGTGCTTGCTTGTCTATCTCTCCAGTATGGAGGCAGCAATTTTCCCTGTGACCACAATTCTGTCCCAGATAGAAGTAGAGTTGTTGATTTTTCAGCTTTTCACTTGTTAGGATAGAGTGTGACTTCCAATCTCCTTACATGCTGAACCAGAAACCAAAAGTTTCCTTCCTTTTTATTCCTCTAGGAATAAAAGCTCAGAGATTTGGACTCTGGGTGGGAGAAGCATAGTTACGGTGCTCCCACTGGAGGAAGATGAAGATGAGCTGGCCTCTGCAACATGGTAGCCTGCCTAGCTCTAAGCAGAGAGAGAAAGGCCTGGCCGATAATCCTGGGGCAAAGACCCCAAACCTACCACCTCACGTCTCATTTGAAGATTTCTTTTCCATGTGTGATTCCTCCAGTTATTCCCTAGAGTACAGTAGATCTTTCAAAACATTATAGCCCACTATTTTCTGTGCTTTGGAGAAGGAATGTGTTAAGAATGAAGACGTAGGCTTGGGAAAAGGGCACTGCATATGGCCACGTAGCTGAGCACTGCTTGAGTTCAGGTAGGAGGTACAGATCCCAACCAATGCAATGTGGATGGCAGTCCTTGAACTTGTATAATGTGAACCTGTAGCAAAGGTCCCAGAAGTAGCCTAGGCTTTGGCAACAAGTAAATGGGACAGGTGTGTGGCATTGGGGTTCATTATCACAGAGTCCCAGAAATACTTTGAGTAAGGAATTTAGGGGGAAAAATTGGACTTTCAGAGGTCAAGTGAGATGAGGCATCAGATTCATGCCACTGGAGGATTACAGGGGAGGAAGCATGGCATGACCTCAAAACCTAGAGAAGTTGGAGACATCTAGCTTACACTGTCTACTCTCTTCAACCACTCACCCTACCGCCATTTCTTCTCGCCCACAGCTACTGTCACGTCCCCTGCAGGCTGGTGGCTCCACTCTGGCTCCTTCCCCGAAGGCCAGCTCTCTGGAACACTGAGATTTCCATTCTCATCCAGCTTCTCTTTCGCGTCCTGAGAATCCCATCAGCCACAGGCTGCTTGGCTTCTAATTTGATGTCAAAATGGGAGCTGAGAGTGCCAACATGAAGAGAAATAAAACTAAAAGGTGTGGTTTCATTCTGCAGCTTTGTATTCTAATTTAATGTGGGCTTAGCCTCTGACAAAAATCCTATTAACCTACATGGTAGAACATTCCAGAATGAAAGCAATGCCAGTTTTCCCAAAGGAGTTTTTTGGGTGAAGTGAAAGCTGACAAATACATTTGAGCACTACGCAGGCTCCAAAGCATCCTCTGGAACTGCAACATAGGCCAGGAGCACCTACTAGTTTCAATAACATGTGGTGCATATTTACTGCATGCCGGCTCTATGCCAGTACTCTCAGGAGTCACTAGGAACCATCCTTGAGGCTTCATCACTAAGTCCTAATGATATTACTGTTGAATGCCTCTTGAGTCTCCCACTTGAATTTGCTTTGCCTTCTCATCCATCACCAACACCTTGATCTACTACACATTAGCCCCTTAGAAGCTCGCTATCCTCATGCCTACCCGCTCTTGTCCATCCTCCTGACAGAAGCCAGAAAGATCATTTTGAAATACACACCTGGTCATGGCACCTTCTACTCAACACACTTCTGTGGCTGACCAGAGCAACATCAAAATTTTTAACACAGAGATCTAACAGGACCCTGCATGATCTGGCCCTACCCATTTCTCCAGCCCCTTCTCATCTATCATCTCTCTTACTTTCTACCCTTCTGTCTAACCCATGTTGATTCAATTCCTCATTGACACCAGGTTCCCTCCTGTCACAGCGCATCTACACACACGGCTCCTCCTATTTGTAACGATACCCCTCACTTCTTTACACAAAACCTCCTGTTCATCCTTGAGATCTCAGTTCAAAACTCACATCCTCAGAAAGCTTTCCTTAATTTCCCTATCAAGGTGAGATTCCACTGCTGACCTATGATATGTGCTCACGATACTGGACATTTGTAGCATTTCACATGGTGGCAATTTAAACATTTTTATATTAACAGCAAAAGACATGAATGCACTTTGGGTAAACCTTTTATGGAAATATAACACGAACAGTAAAGCCATACTTGAAATTCAGCTTCATGATTTTTCATGCACGTTCAAGGTCAAGAAACAGATCATTCCAGCATCCTAGAAGCCTCCCTTTCCAAAGACCACACCTCCTTCCAAGGGTAATGACCACTATTTTGATTTCCATGTCATGAGAACATTTTTGTTTTTTAAAAATTCCTATAATTCACTTAAAGCGGGAGGTCCCCAACCCCCTTCCCACTCTAAGTTTAGTATGTATTCTCTTCTCCCTTTTTCAATACATGTGTATACACATAAATGATGTATGTGTAGAAATGTATAGTTTTATCACCATATAATTTTACACTTACTTGTTTGACAATTTATTTTCTGTTTCTGCCACTACACTATAATCTCCACAAGGACTAAGCCAATGGCAATATCTGCTCCTCATTTTCTCCCTAGCATCTAGTGCAAGTCTGGCCCATAGTGCACACCCCATAAATGTCATGAATAAATGAATGACTATACCAGGTGCTGGGGCCACAGGAGTGAATGAGACAAACAGGTTTACTGTCCTTATTCTCTTCTGATTTCCACAGTGGCATTGATCAGAAATTTGTCTTAAAGTCTCCCAGAAGTGACATTCTGAAGCTACAGTCTCCCTCCTTCTGGGCTCTCTATGAGCCCATACATAACTCGGAGAGCTCTTCCCGGATGATTGATACACTTGCCCTGGGCAGTAAAGAGGTCTCTCCTTGACTTCCCTGTGCTACCCACCAACCTCCACTGGCTACCTCCCTCCCCCAACTCTAGCTCCTCTGTGTAGATGCCCCTGGCTGGGATCTTTCTTCTGCCTTCATCCTACAAAGCTCAACACATCACCCAGAATTAGCTACTAAAGCAAATGTGATGGAAAGGGCTTCATGCATGGGAGTCAGAAAACATGGGTTCAAGTTCTAATCCTTTCACTTTCTGGCTGACCCTGGGCCAATCACTCCACCTGCCTGGCGCTAAGTTTCCACATCTGTAAATGAAGGGGCTGAAGGGGCTGGATGGACAAAAGCCCTCGAGTTTCTTTTAGCTCTAATACTCTGTGATTTTTATGATGGAAGGTATCTATGCCTAAGAGAAGACAGCTTATCTCCCTACCGATGGCCCTAAGTCTCAGCAATGATTTAATTCCCCCAAGGGAGGCTGAACGCTTCCGAAGCCCTGTTTGGTTTCTTCATTACATAGGTCACTGTCACCCCAGCCCCCCACTTTGATAAGACGTACTGCAAATAGCAATAGCAGAAGGAAGACAAACAGTTCTTTAGGAGGATTGACATGGGTGATCAATAATATCCTTGTGAAAATGCCAGCAACTTTGGACATTTTCTTATAAAAACCTCTTTCTTTAGAAAATTGTCTTTTGAAACGCTGTGACCTGATTTTCAGGGAGGGACTGATTACAAAGCCTGGGATTTCTTTCTTGTCAAGCCAGTGAGTTTTTGACTTCTACTTGATGATTAAAGACTAAGAGAAAAACAAAACAATAAGAGCATTGCATCCTTATCTGATTGTATCGGGCTGGGCTGAGATCCGTGGGAACTGAACCCACTGTCTGGAGAGCAGGCTGGCCAATCAGCATACTTTGGCAATCCACAGACCATGGGGACCCCAGATTTCATACTTGAACTGCTTGACACCTGGCAACCCAAGGACCCCCCTGTGCTGACTCACTCCAGGCTGTCTGGGGCTACACCAGTTCTCAGGATGAGGACTGGCTTCCTAGAAGTGGGTGTGGCTTGCCCTCAACTCTCCTCACTCCTGAAAACTACAAGGACCCTCCAGACTTTGGGGGCTGAGAAACTAGGTCTGTACGAGTTCTGTGGGTCATTTGGAAATGCATCAAGTCATTGCAAAATTTCATTCTAACAGAAGCATTTCAATTAGATATCATTGGCCCCATTTCACAGATGAGGAAATATAAAGTCATTTGTCCTTTGTCACAGGACTAGGGCAGCGCAGAATTAGGTTTCCACTCATGTCAGGACTCTAAGACTCACAATGTCAGCTACACCAAGGAGAGCTTCTAAGGGCTGCAACCTCCCCTCCCCCTGCCCCCTTATTATGAGCAAAGTCCAGAGCACATGATAAAGTCTGTCATTAAGGCCTGACAGTTTAACTGCCAGCCTCACTCTGCCCTCAGGGGCAGGAATCCAACACTGAGCAGGAATTGGGGCTGAATGGGTACCCCTGGGGGGCGCCAAATCACCAGGCTCTTGTGGGCTTTACCCAAGGCAGAAAACCTTGCAAAATCAGTTCCTCTGACCTTTCCACAAAACAGTCAGTGATGGAGCTAGAAAAACTTGGCTTTGAGTGAAGGTGAACATAAGGCAGAAGCACACCTCCAAGTGATTTGAGTTCAGAAAGGATGGATTTTTTTTTTTTTTTTTTGCATTATCTTGTTCCAGAGCGTAGCACCAAGCCTAGTAGATAGTAAAGCATATGGGATTAATCAATAAATCAATGTGTGAATGTATGAACAGATCTCATGGGGAGACCATCCATTTTACCTCATCCTCAATTTGGCTCTGTCATCCACTAACATATTCAGGCATCCTTTGTTCTCATACACACATTGGAAATTAATCTTCTCGCAAACACTGCAACCACCGGAGCTCCTCTTCTCTTTACCATCAAACTTTTGGAAAAGAGTAGTTTACAATCACCACCTCAAGCTCCTCCTCTTCATCCTTAGTCTGAACCTCAAGAAGTATGACTCATGTTGTTAGAGTAGGACCGAATCTTATTCTTTTATTCCCAGCACATGGCACATATTTCATGACATGGAGGGTCCTTGCTTTGAGCAGAATTTCCACATTTTCTAAATGGGCTCCTCTGACCCCCACACAGGCACCCTCCTTTGCAGTCTCCTCTGTCTTGATGCCTCTGGTGGCCCAGGTGAGATGAGGTTAAAGCCGGAGGTACAAGGCAGACCCAGAAAGGATATTCTGTTCCATTATGAAGCCCGTCCTCTCCCTGTCCCATGTTCCCACCTGAATGAAAGTGCTTGAACCTGGAGTTGGCAACTGATCCCAGATCAAGGTATATGCAAGGTAGACAATGACCTAGGACTAAAAAGTTCTACCCACAGAGGAACTAGATGGCCCAACTAAATTTTCTTTCATTCATGAATTTGAACTGAAAAATACGGAATGAACACAACGAGAGCAGAAGCAGAAGCTGAAATGTCACTAGGGAGAGTGGGGATCATGAAGAAGCTAAAGTTTTGAATAAGCCAACGTCTTGAGGCATGAGAACCATTAATAAGTGGACGCTTTGACGGAGAGAGAGGAAGTGTAATGGAAGCAGGAAAAGAATTGAGAAGTCACGGTAAGAGAAGCAGAAAATGAGACAATACTGAGTTTCCTTCATGTTAGAATGACCATGAAGATCTGTGCATGAGCCCCTCAGCCACTGAGACCCTAGCGCCGGCAGACGTGGCTCTAGAATGGATTGTCGCCAGATATGGTTTTAGGGGACTTGGCCACAGGAACAGTTTCTCTTATGAATTACCAAGGAGATTCGAGTTCCCCTTGAGCCAGTCCTTTCACAGGAAAACCCTTTCAGCTGGAACCTCCTGGAGAGACTCTGTGACTGGCAAGCACACAAACCAAACCCAAGTGGGTTATGCAGAAGGAGATGATGACTGAGTCTTTCTATTGCCCTCCAAAAGAAAAATTAATATCCCAGAATACTCAAAATGTTGTAATTCTAGCATCTCTTCTCAGGACACAGGGCCGGTCAGATTTCCCTGATTTTATAGAAACATAGGAAAGTCTACATTCAAAAGACCCAGTGAAAATAAGTGTGATTAGTCCCCAGCTAAGGTTCTCTTCACTAAACTTTGTAAACTTTACTGATGTCAATAAATATTTGCCACTTCTCAGACCAGTTCTTTCCTTTTCTGTCATTTATGTGGGAAGGCTCGTAGTTTCAGAGATGAGTCCAGAGAATCCTAATACCACAGGTATTAGGGAAATGGCAGCAATAAGAACTGGAAAGTCTGCTAGGGACTGACACAGTAACCCAAAGAGTTGTTTTGTTTTGTTTTGTTTTGTTTTTTGTTTTTTTAAAGATTTTATTTATTTATTTGAGAGAGAGAATGAGATAGAGAGAGCATGAGAGGGAGGAGGGTCAGAGGGAGAAGCAGACTCCCTGCTGAGCAGGGAGCCCGATGTGGGACTCGATCCCAGGACTCCAGGATCATGACCTGAGCCGAAGGCAGTCACTTAACCAACTGAGCCACCCAGGTGCCCCAAAGAGTTATTTTGAGCTGCTAGAGTATAAGGAAGATGGTGGTAGCTGCAGGTATTGAAGCAACTGGCCCCAAAGCAAAAACCATTTAGTGACTGCTGTGTTTGCATATCCTGTGGTTTGTGAACATTATTAATACCAAACAAAGCAGAGTTGAAGACTGCTGGTGCTCTGCTAGACCACTTCTACCTTGCTTTGACCACCAAATTTGAAAAACCACACATGGTTTACATTCTCATAACCTCTGCAGTTCATGTGGAAGATGCTCAGTCTAAATCCAGAGCAATAGTCAATCAATTTTTTTTTTTAAGATTTATTTATTTGTTTTGGAGAGAGAGAAGGCATGCGTGGCAGGAAGGAGCAGAGAGGGAGAGAGTCTTAAGCAGACTCTGCACTGAGCATGGAGCCTGACTCAGGGCTCGATCTCATCCACCCTGAAATCATGACCTGATCCAAAACCAAGAGTCAGAAGCTTAACTGATTGTGCTACCCAGGCATCCCTCAATCAATTATTATCTTAAGTGACTGCTTTTCCCAGAGAATTCTATTTTCTCTCCCAAGACCTGGTAGGGGGAATGTAACATAACCTTCATAAGAAAGAGATCTGAGATTGCACTCAAAGGAAAAACCTGCTGATTAAAATAAAGTCTAAAATCTTATTACAAATAGAAAATACCTTTAAGCTAAATGATTTTGACCCAGAGCTGAAGCATAGGTACTTCCTTTGTTATGTATAGACTCGCTGTCACTATCTTTGGGGGCTTATCTGAAGGATGAGATGACCTCCGAAATTTAAGGAGAGCAAAATCCTCCGTATCAGACCAAATCCAAAGAAGGTTTTCCAAGAGCAGGAATTTCTTCCCTTTCCCCCGCCCCCCCAAAACAATAGGTGTTCTCACAGCCATATCTGGAGATACCCAGGGATAGCTTTTGGGAGAGGGCATTATAATCATTTCTGTTAACCTCTAGCCTCTAAAATCTACATTGAATAAGCATACAATCCATATAAACATAGCCCGCCAGCCATGTAATTGGAGTTTCAAGTTTTCTAATTTCACCTTCCAACCAGGTTACCTCTTCTGAAACTTACAGAGGAACCCCAGGGGTCCTGCTGCTTTGGAGGCAGTGAAGAAAGAACATTAAAAAAATCACATTCTATCTATTGACCATAGAGCCAAAAGAGACTTTGGAGATGATGGATGTTGGCCTCCATTTTACTGCTGAGGATTCCAACCCAACAAATATTTAGTTCACTAGCCTGGAGAGGGAACCAAAAGGAGGTTTATCATTTGTCTCACATCCTACCAGTTTTGTTCACCTACTCCGGCACCTCATAGGTGAACAATCTCTGTGTTAGATTGTCAGGGTTTGAAGATGTGGGGATAGAGAGAGCTAATGTACGTCTACTGCACAAAACAGTGTCTGGCACAGAGTAGGTGCTCACAGGATGCTGGCTCCCATAACGAGTGTCTCCTAGGGTTCTTTGTAGACTCATGAGATGTTATTACCAAAGTGTGAGCACAGTACCTGGCACGTCATGCTCCATAAATGTTATCCTTACAGTTTTACAGCATGGCTGGGAGAACCTGTCTCTTGTGTCCAGACGATTTACTCATCAGGGATGAAATAGTACAGAAACTTTTCATTTCCAAATGATGATGTTTTACATTTAGAAGTCCTTTTGTAATTCACACAATATTGGATATAGAATGATTAACAGAAAAGCCTTGAACTATTGCTTCCTTTCCAGGAATGTTTAAGGGCATTCCACAGCAATATCTATCAACCACACTTCTACTTAGTGGGGGAGTCCAGACCAGAACTGTCACCTTGGCCACGTTGGTTAAGAATGATGATCCTCCCTTGTTAAGAAGGATTGAGAGATTCCCATCAGAGTCTGCGTTTTGACTTTCAGCACTCAGTGATGGTTATAACATTGAGTGAACTCCCTGTAATTCTCAAGCCAGAGTGAGGGGTCACATTATCAGCAAGCCTGCCATCACAAAAGACTCATGAGCAATATTCTCTGAGAGCTGTATATGCAGGTACCTGGACTAACTGGAGTCTAGCTGATGGCTCAAATCGAGGTTTTGGAGGCCAGAGTGAGGCAAATGAAGCCAGAGGCACCTTCCTGATGAGACTTCTTCTCAGGTGGGCTTCATGGTCCATAGGTCATTCATACCTCATCCTAATCACTATCAATCTCAGTGGAAAGAAAGATTCTCTTTCCTGAGATTCCAGTAAAATTCCCATAGCCAGTCTCATAGGCTTGGCTTGAGTCACAGGCCCATCCCTGAACCAAGCATCTGTGGCCAGGCTGGTGGGTACTCTGTTTGACCAGATTGGGTCTGGCACCCACCTTGAAGTCTGGGAGCATGGAGTCCGCTCCATCCAAAGCACACGAATAAATAGGATGAGGCAGGACACCCCAAGGAAAATCTAGGGATTGTTACCAAAAAAAGGGACTATGGAAGTTAGGCTGGTAAAATCAAGTTATCCCCACCACTTGACTCGACTAATACTTACTTGCAGGAACTTAGTAAAGCACTTCAACTCTCTACCCTACGACATGGTTTTATCATCTCTAAAATGAGAGATTGGACTAGCGTATGTTTAAGAATCCTCTGCGGGACTTGTTAAAATAGTTTTTTGGGTTTTACCCATCCTCAGATTCTAATTCATGAGGTCTGAAGCGGGGTCCAAGAGCCTGGCTTTCTTTCAAGTACCCAGAGGATGCCGATGCTGCCGATCAGGGGACCACACTCACAGTAATGCTGTGAGTGTTTACAAGTCTTCCTTCGGAGGCTTACAGCTGGGAATGCTGCTTCTGCCCCAACTGGAAGAAGGGCAGCATCAACTCAAGACAGAAACACAAGGATGACAGGCCTGAATCTCAGCCTGGCCCCCATCCCCGGAGATACTGGTCGAGTCCAATCTGTCACATCAGCAGACATTCAATTCCAGAGCATCCTGGGGGCCACTTCCATCTTCCTGACCCACACTAGTCCTTATTCAAATCTCTGCCAAGGCAGTCCAAGGACACGAAACTTCCACAGGGAAGCAGTAGAGCTTTTAAGTGAAGGACAAAGATCTTGGTGACAGGCAGACTTGGACTCCAGGACGGGATCTGTTCTTCCATTCATTAAAGACTGTGTGGGATGATTGGGATGATTACTTAATCCTTCTGTTCTTTCGTTATAAAGTTGGGTGTGTGCAGGACCTACCTGTGTGGTTGTCAGGATTAAAATGAACGAGGTCAGGTAAAGGATTAAGTGCAGTACTGGATGCCAAGCCAATAAATACTCACCCTTAAAGAGCAGGTCCAGGACACCCTTGCCCACTCCAGAGTTGAGCTCCAATGAATAAGGCTCAATTACCTCTATCCCCAGTTATTAACATCTTCTTAGTTAGAATGTCCTATTCTCCCTATTAATATTTATTAAAATATTTATTAAAATATCCCGACCGTCTGAAAAATGCATGGTGGAAACTGCTCCGGAGCCACCCTCTCTATCCAAAGCCTCCATACTCTGATGCCCAGTTGTGTTCAGACATGTCTCACAGTAACTGCGAGCTACCGCTGTGAATGTCAGGGGAAAACCTGAGTCGTGATTAACTGGGTCGTTTCCGTAAATTCCAGCATGTTCACAAGTGCAGAGCAAGGTTACATTTTTTGGCAACCACACAGAAGATCATTTTCAACCACAAGAAGTAAACATTTCAAAACTCAGGTGCTAATGCTGCAGACTCTATTGTTATTTGAAACAAGGGGTAGGACTTGGGGAAGTGGTATGACTGTCCCTGTCCCCAGCGGGAGGAGAAGGCAGAAGACCGGGCCTGAGGACATGGAGGAGGGTTAGCGGGGAGCCCTAGCATTATGCATAAGAGCAGGGAGGGGATGACAGTGCCTCAAATGGGGGGCGATGAAGGCGGGGAGATAGCAGCTATCCTGTGTTCCTGATACCTGTCCTAGGCACTCGCAACATCGCCAGGAGGTTTTTATCTCCTAAAAAAATTTATGAGGGTATTTTAGGTCAACAGTCAACGGTAAGTGCTGTAAAGATTGTACCAGATATATCGAAGTTATAAAAATGTGATACTGATGATTAAATCAGGAAAGGAAGCCTCAGCCCTTTTCAGACCTGCACCTGATGCCCTGGGAATCTCTGAAAAGCCAAACGTAGAGGACACGGGGGCCGGTCCCTCTCATCTGAAGACTCTCGGAGCTCCGTTAAAGCTGCCTTGTCAGCGTCCTTTCCGGGGGACCGGGTGTGATTTGCTCGACTCCCTCAAGAACATGAAAGAAGTTAAACTGGAACACGGGGACAACCGCGCAAAAGCTTCTTGTCCCGAGACACAGGGAGCTGGCGCTCGCGCCCAAGTAAGACAAGCTGAGCTTTAATGAGACCTTCTCTGAGAGTAGCAAACAGGCTGCTGGTGCTGAAGTGTGGCGTTTAAAAAAAAAAATGCCCTGGTCTTCCTGCCAGCAGCAAGGCTGGGATTCCGGGCCGGCCTCTCCCCGTGACTCAAGGCTCCGCCTGTAGCCAACTGGCCTGTAGCATCTCTGCACTAGGATGGGGCTTGAAGAGCTCCCACAGACAGACTGGGGATGGGGGGACCTGCCACCGACACGTCCTGAAATGCACGCCTTATATTTGGAGCATAAGACACAAGGAGGTCGTTCTTTAGTTGCAAGGAGTACAAAGCGTCTTTAAGGCTGCGGGTGGCCTCATAGGAAGTCCCCGTCTGGGGAGCCTCAGAGGCCAACTCCATTTACTCTGGGTCTCGGTGACTGACGTGGCTCCTTATCAAGCCACTCTTTCAGCTGCCCCCCTTCCTGAATCCGGCTTTCCGTCTTCAGGCTCCCAGATGCACTCTGAAGACTCGGTGCTGAGCCCGGGGTGGGCCTGAGGGGCTCTCTCCCCTCCGCAGCAGGGGCTGGTAACTGTCCCAGCAGCTGGGACATCAGCAGCCGTCTGGGGCCCGGGAGGTTCTGACAGTAGGTTCAGCTTAACGTCCTGGCATTTAATTTCTCTGTCACTACACTGGAGTCCTCAAGGCCACGGGCACGGGGCTTCTGAGAGGAGGAGGAAGGGGTGAGAGCAGGAGAGCTAAGAAATACTGCAGACGTTAGAAAGAGAAGGGCCAGCCCTGCTCCTCTGGACTGTGGCCGGGTCGGCTGGAGACGGACCAGAGGAGCGCTGAGAACTGGTCATCTCGAATAAGGGTTTAAGATGATATGGTTGTTAAAGAATGATAGATGGCCGCAGGTCTGCTGATTCGCCTGTCTCACTATCTGTTCAACACCCATCACACATCATTTCTCTCCAACAGTAGCAGGTAGTTGGGAGCTGTGATCTAGGGACTCGGGACCCCCTAAGGATCCCACAGGCACCTGCCCTCAAGGGGCTTGCGCTCTACTCAAGGACCAGCCCTGCTCAACGTGGTGCATCTGACTGAGACCAAACTGAGCCTCCTGATGGGACTCAAGCCTGCCCACCCACGGCAGCCCTGAGAACATGCCAGTGATTTGGAACCCGGAAGGACAGTTCTCCCCCCGCAAAGCCCTCTGTTCCCTACAATACTCAGCATGCCTGAATGCTGAACTGGCTTCCCAACGGATGGCTTGCCTACCTCGTCTTTTTTGGGAACAAGAATCCACATGCCAGGAAAACAGGAAGACAGGAAGTCTGTCAGTGTGAACTCATGGAGGGTGGAGTCGTTAGGCTCCCAGGTTAAGGTTAGGGACGGGAACACAAGTGACTAAGACACACTCACTAAAGAGCACGGGATCATTGCTTCCCTTCATCCGGGTAGCACCTGTCAACTTCCATGGAGCAGCTTTATGTATTTATTCTTGCTGGAAGCCTGTGTGGCTTTTTTTCCTCCCAATTCCTTAGAAGGGAGATGACACCAAGGTACAGAGGGATTAAATGACGTGGCCAAGTGCCAGAGCAACCTGACTCAGGGTCAGCTGCCCCAGCGGGGCAGGGGAGAGGGCACTTGAGGAAATGGAAGAGAGTAAGGTGGCTGTCCCTGGCTCTCAACTTGTGTCCCTTAGCTTACTTATACATCTTTCCATTTGTGTTTATTGGGAGCATCTGAAGAAATACGTTTTATTGGTTGTAAGGGTGAAAATACCTCATGATGAAGACAAATGTAGGTTACAGATGAGTAAATGCCCCTAAGTTAAAACGCATGCTAAGACTTTTCTTAAGCGGGTGAATAACATTAAAGGGATCAGACAGCTCTAGAAGGCACAAAACTCCATCCGAAGAAACAATAGCAATTTTGGTAATAATGGAAAATGGAAATGATCACTGTGTTATTGGGATTTATTTACTCTAGAAGCAGTTTCTGGTGCTAGAGAAGTAAACATTCCCACTTCTCAGTACTTATCTAGCAGCAGGAGATCATCACATCTGATAGCACCCTGCTCAATTAACATTATCGCTTAATTATATCTGAAAACTGTTAACAGCATAACCAAGTGGATCAGTGGCCTCCAAACATGATTTCGTACCCCCACTCCTCTGCTTCTAGAGGCATTTTTGCTGGTGCAGAGCAAATGAACACCCACCCCCAACCTCAAATGGTACCAAGTCATGTTTCTGTCATTACAAAGAATTCTCGAAAACCAAATTCTTATTCTCAAGATCACTCATTCTCTGGGCAGAGCAAGATGGCAGAGGAGTAGGAGACCTGGATTTCGTCTGGTCTCAGGAATTCAGCTGGATGGGGATCAAACCATTCTGAACACCTACAAACTCAACAGGAGATCGAAGAAAAGAAGAGCAACAACTCTCTCATCAGAAAAGCGACCACTTTCTGGAAGGTAGGACGTGCGGAGAAGTGAATCCGAGGCGATATTCGGGAGGATAGACGGCGGGGGAGGGGCCACCGTCGGCCGCTTCTGGCAAGTGATAGAGCCGTGGGGCACAGAATCGGAACTTCTAAAAGTCTGCTCCACTGAGGGACGTCACTTTGGTGGCTAAGCGGGGGGTGGAACCCTCCGGGACAGTGTGGTCTCAGGATCTCGGGGTCACAGAAAGACCGGGGGTGCCTGAGTGTGGCAGAGCTCCCAGGGATCAAAGCGGGGAAGCCGGCTGCAGAGGTGGAGCCCAGGTGCGAGCTCTCAGCTCAGGGTTTCCATAAACCGTGATCCGTGGCACAGTCGGGCCCCTGCCCCTCCAGTACGGACCCAACAAGCTGCAGATCCGGGGAGACTCACCTTCCTCCCCCGGGAGGAGCCGCGCGGGAGGGCACCGCAGGGATCTGCTGGGTTTGGAGACTCCAAAAGGGGTCGTGCACCAGAGACAGAAATGCTCGGCCACAGGCCGGGTGAGCACGGAGTGTGGTCGGAGACGAGAGTGACTGACGGCTTTTCTCTGGGGGCGCACTGAGGAGCAAGGCCCCGAGTTCTCGACTCCTCCAGGGAGGAGATTGGGAGGCCACCATTTTCACTCCCGTCCTCCAAAGCTGTATGGAAAGCTCGCAGGGAACAAAAGCTCCGGAGAGCAACCCGAGCAGATACTTAGCCCAGACCGGCAAGGGTGGGGCAACTCCGCCTCCGGCAAAGACTTTTGGAAACCACGGCAACAGGCTCCTCCCCCAGAAGATCAGCCAGAACAGCCAGCCAAGACCAAGTTTACCGATCAATGAGAATGGCAGAACTCCAGCGCTAGGGGAATA
This sequence comes from Mirounga leonina, assembly GCF_011800145.1. Taxonomy (NCBI): domain Eukaryota; kingdom Metazoa; phylum Chordata; class Mammalia; order Carnivora; family Phocidae; genus Mirounga; species Mirounga leonina. The sequence goes on from NW_023270615.1 coordinate 12,590,225, forward strand.
ATGCACATAGAATTCATGGCTTTTTTACCATGATTCTTTAGTCTTTCAAAGTTAATTTTTTTTTAACTGTCTTTTTTTTTTTTTGAATTTTTCTTTTTCCCTTTTCCAACCAACCTCTTATCAATCCCTTTTTTAAAAAAAAAATTTTTATTTTTCATTTTTAGAGTCCTATTCTATCCCTTCATAGTAGTTACCTGTATTTTTAGCATATATATATAAGTTGTTCTCTCCTTAAAATTTTGAGATAGTTTCTTCTAACAGATCAAAATATACCCTAAATTGCTAGTGTATGGTTTTTTTCTAGTCCCCTGCCTGATCACATTCTCTCCCTCTTTTTTCCTTTTTTTTTAAATCCTCTTCTTTCTGCTTTCAAACAACTTATCAATTCCTTTTATAAAATTTTTTATAATTTCCGTCTTTACAGTCATATTCCATCCCTTCATCATATCAACCCTTATTTTGTACATATATAAGTTTTTCTTTCTTTAAAATTTTGGGAGGCACTTTCTTCTAACAGAACAAAATACACCCAAAATCTAGTGTGTGGCACTGATCTATATACCAGCCTGATCATATTTGATCACATTCTGGTTTTTTGTTGTTGTTCTGTTTTTGTTTGTTTTTATTTTTATCTTTATCTTTATCTTTTTTTTTTTCTTTTTCTTTTTTCTCTTTCCCTTTCTCTTCCCACTGCTTCAGGTCTTTTCTGATTTGTTTAGAGTATATTTTCTGGGGACATTGTTACCCTGTTAGCATTTGATTCTCTCATTAATCTATTCTCCTCCGGACAAAATGACAAGACGGAAAAAATCACCTCAACAAAAAGAACAAGAGGTAGTACCGACTGCCAGGGACCTACTCAATACGGACATTAGTATGATGTCGGATCTAGAGTTCAGAATCATCACTTTAAAGATACTAGCTGGGCTTGAGAAAAGCATGGAAGTTATTAGAGAAACCCTTTCTGGAGAAGTAAAAGAACTAAAATCTAACCAAGTAGAAATCAAAAAGGCTATTAATGAGGTGCAATAAAAAATGGGGGCACTAACTGCTAGGATAAATGAGGCAGAAGAGAGAATCAGTGATATAGAAGACCAAATGATGGAAAATAAAGAAGCTGAGAAAAAGAGAGATAAACAACTATTGGATCACGAGGGCAGAATTCAAGAGATAAGCGATACCATAAGATGAAACAACATTAGAATAATTGGGATCCCAGAAAGGAAGAAAGAGAGAGAGGGGCAGAAGGTATACTGGAGCAAATTATAGCAGAGAACTTCCCTAATTTGGGGAAGGAAATAGGCATCAAAATCCAGGAGGCACAGAGAACCCCTCTCAAACTCAATAAAAATAGGTCAACACCCCGACATCTAATAGTAAAACGTACGAGTCTCAGAGACACAGAGAAAATCCTGAAAGCAGCTCGGGAGAAGAGATATGTAACCTACAATGGCAGAAACATTAGACTGGCAACAGACCTATCCACAGAGACCTGGCAGGCCAGAAAGGACTGGCAGGATATATTCAGAGCACTAAATGAGAAAAATATGCAGCCAAGAATACTCTATCCAGCTAGGCTGTCATTGAAAATTGAAGGAGAGATAAAAAGCTTCCAGGACAGACAAAAACTAAAGGAATTTGCAAACATGAAACCAGCCCTACAAGAAATCTTGAAAGGGGTCCTCTAAGCAAAGAGAGTGCCTAAAAGCAACATAGACCAGAAAGGAACACAGACAATATACGGTAACAGTCACCTTACAGGCAATACAATGGCACTAAATTCCTATCTTTCAATAATTACCCTGAATGTAAATGGGCTAAATGCCCCAATCAAAAGACACAGGCTATCAGATTGGATTAAAAAATAAGATGCATTGATATGCTGTCTGCAAGAGACTCATTTTAGACCCAAAGACACCCCCAGATTGAAAGTGAGAGGGTGGCAAACCATTTACCATGCTAATGGACACCAAAAGAAAGCCGGGATGGCAATCCTTATATCAGACAAATTAGATTTTAAACCAAAGACTGTAATAAGAGATGAGGAAGGACACTATATCATACTTAAAGGATCTATCCAACAAGAAGATCTAACAATTGTAAATATCTATGCCCCTAACATGGGGGCAGCCAATTATATAAGGCAATTAATAACAAAAGCAAAGAAACACATCAACAACAATACAATAATAGTGGGGGACTTTAACATCCCCCTCACTGAAATGGACACATCGTCTAAGCAAAAGATCAACAAGGAAATAAAGACTTTAAATGACACACTGGACCAAATGGACTTCACAGACATATTTAGAACATTCCATCCCAAAGCAATGGAATACACATTCTTCTCTAGTGCCCATGGAACATTCTCCAGAATAGATCACACCCTAGGTCATAAATCAGGTCTCAACTGGTACCAAAAGATTGGGATCATTCTCTGAATATTTTCAGACCACAATGCTTTGAAAGTAGAACTCAATCACAAGAGGAAAGTCAGAAAGAACTCAAATACATGGAGGCTAAAGAGCATCCTACTGAAGAATGAATGGGTCAACCAGGAAATTAAAGAAGAATTTTAAAAATTCATGGAAACCAATGAAAATGAAAACACAACTATTCAAAATCTTTGGGATGCAGCAAAGGCAGTCCTAAGAGGAAAGTATATAGCAATACAAGCCTTTCTCAAGAAACAAGAAAGGTCTCAAGTACACAACCTAACCCTACACCTAAAGGAGCTGGAGAAAGAACAGCAAATAAAGCCTAAACCCAGCAGGAGAAGAGACATAATGAAGATCAGAGCAGAAATCAATGAAATAGAAACTAAAAGAACAGTAGAACAGATCAACGAAACTAGGAGCTGGTTCTTTGAAAGAATTAACAAGATTGATAAACCCCTGGCCAGACTTATCAAAAAGAAAAGAAAAATGACCCAAATCAACAAAATCATGAATGAAAGAGGAGAGATCACAACCAACACCAAAGAAATACAAACAATTATAAGAACATATTATGAGCAACTCTATGCCAGCAAATTAGATAACCTGGAAGAAATGGATGCATTCCTAGAGATGTATCAACTACCAAAACTGAAAGGAAGAAATAGAAAACCTGAACAGACCTATAACCACTAAGGAAATTGAAGCAGTCATCAAAAATCTCCCAAAACACAAAAGCCCAGGGCCAGATGGCTTCCCAGGGGAATTCTACCAAACATTTCAAGAAGAATTAATACCTATTCTTCTGAAACTGTTCCAAAAAATAGAAATGGAAGGAAAACTTCCAAACTCATTTTATGAGGCCAGCATTACTTTGATCCCAAAACCAGACAAAGACCCCGTCAAAAAGGAGAATTACAGACCAATATTCCTGATGAACATGGATGCAAAAATTCTCACCAAAATACTAGCCAATAGGATCCAACAGTACATTAAAAGGATTATTCACCACGACCAAGTGGGATTTATCCCTGGGCTGCAAGGTTGGTTCAACATCCGCAAAACAATCAACGTGATACAATACATTAACCAAAGAAAGAACAAGAATCATATGATCCTCTAAATAGATGCAGAAAAAGCATTTGACAAAGTACAGCATCCTTTCTTGATCAAAACTCTTCAGAGTATAGGCATAGAGGGTACATACCTCAATATCATAAAAGCCATCTATGAAAAACCTACAGCGAATATCATTCTCAATGGGGAAAAACTGAGAGCTTTCCCCCTAAGGTTAGGAACACGGCAGGGATGTCCACTATCACCACTGCTATTCAACATAGTATTGGAAGTCCTAGCCACAGCAATCAGACAACAAAAAGAAATCAAAGGCATCCAAATTGGCAAAGAAGAAGTCAAACTCTCACTCTTTGCAGATGACATGATACTTTATGTGGAAAACCCCAAACACTCCACCCCAAAACTGCTAGAACTCATACAGGAATTCAGTCAAGTGGCAGGATATAAAATCAATGCACAGAAGTCAGTGGCTTTCCTATACACCAACAACAAGACAGAAGAAAGAGAAATTAAGGAGTCGATCCCATTTACAATTGCACCCAAAACCATAAGATACCTAGGAATAAATCTAACCAAAGAGACAAAGGATCTGTACTCAGAAAACTATAAAATACTCATGAAAGAAATGGAGGAAGACACAAAGAAATGGAACAACGTGCCATGCTCATGGATTGGAAGAACAAATATTGTGAAGATGTCAATGCTACCTAGAGCAATCTACACATTCAATGCCATCCCCATCAAAATACCATCCACTTTTTTCAAAGAAATGGAACAAATAATCCTAAAATTTGTATAGAACCAGAAAAGACCCCGCATAGCCAGAGGAACATTGAAAAAGAAAAGCAAACTGGCGGCATCACGATTCCGGACTTCCAGCTCTATTATAAAGCTGTCCTCATCAAGACAGTATGGTCCTGTCACAAAAACAGACACATAGATCCATGGAACAGAATAGAGAGCCCAGAAATGGACCCTCAACTCTATGGTCAACTCATCTTTGACAAAGCAGAAAAGAATGTCCAATGGAAAAAAGACAGTCTCTTCAACAAATGGTGTTGGGAAAATTGGATAGCCACATGCAGAAGAATGAAACTAGACCATTTCCTTACACCACACACAAAAATAGACTCCAAATGGTTGAAAGACCTCAATGTGAGACAGGAGTCCATCAAAATCCTAAAGGAGAACACAGGCAGTAGCCTCTTCGACCTCAGCCCGAGCAGCTTCTTCATAGAAACATCGCCAAAGGCAAGGGAAGCAAGGGCAAAAATGAAGTATTGGGACTTCTTCAAGATAAAAAGCTTTTGCACAGCAAAAGAAACAGTCCACAACACCAAAAGACAACCGACAGAATGGGAGAGGGTATTTGCAAATGACATATCAGATAAAGGGCTAGTATCCAAAATATATAAAGAACTTATCCAACTCAACACCCAAAGAACAAATGATCCAATCAAGAAATGGACAGAAGATATGAATAGACATTTTTCCAAAGAAGACATCCAAATGGCCAACAGACACATGAAAAATTGCTCAACGTCGCTTGGCATCAGGGAAATCCAAATCCAAACCTCAATGAGATACCACCTCACACCAGTCAGAATGGCTAAAATTAACAAGTCAGGAAATGACAGATGTTGGCGGGGATGCAGAGAAAGGGGAACCCTCCTACACTGTTGGTGGGAATGCAAGCTGGTGCAGCCACTCTGGAAAACAGTATGGAGGTTCCTCAAACAGTTGAAAATAGAGCTACCATATGATCCAGCAATTGCACTACTGGGTATTTACCCCAAAGATACAAAAGTAGGGATCCGAAAGGGTACATGCACCCCGATGTTTATAGCAGTAATGTCCACAATAGCCCAACTGTGGAAAGAACCAAGATGTCCATCGACAGATGAATGGATAAAGAAGAGGTGGTATATATATACAATGGAATATTATGCAGCCATCAAAAGGACTGAGATCTTGCCATTTGCAACGACGTGGATGGAACTGGTGGGTATTGTGCTGAGCGAAATAAGTCAAACAGAGAAAGACATGTATCATATGACCTCACTGATATGAGGAATTCTTAATCTCAGGAAACAAACTGAGGGTTGTTGGAGTGGTGGGGGGTGGGAGGGATGGGGTGGCTGGGTGATAGACATTGGGGAGGGTATGTGCTCTGTTATGCGCTGTGAATTGTGCAAGACTGTTGAATCTCAGATCTGTACCTCTGAAACAAATAATGCAATATATGTTAAGGAAAAAAAAAAAAGAAAATAGCAGGAGGGGAAGAATCAAGGGGGGAAATCGGAGGGGTAGACAAACCATGAGAGACAATGGACTCTGAGAAACAAACTGGGGGTTCTAGAGGGGAGGGGGGTGGGAGGATGGGTTGGCCTGGTGATGGGTAATGAAGAGGGCACGTTTTGCATGGAGCACTGGATGTTATGCACAAACAATGAATCATGGAATGCTACATCTAAAACTAATGATGTAATGTATGGGGATTAACATAACAATAAAAAATTTTTTTAAAAATGATCACTCATTCTCGGCAGAACTGATGCTGTTGTCAAGGGGGCAAAAATTGGTTTTTGGGGTGGGAGGGGTGACAAAATCTTACCCTTTCTATATATAAAGCACAGATACACATCCAGTACACAAACACAAATAACCCTGGTATTAACATTCCCTGGGAGGGAGGGCAGTTAGGAAAAAAACAAAATCATCTTAAAAAGATAATCACCACCTTCTGTGGGGAGTGAGGATTAACAACAACAACAAAGAGATTAAGAAACACTGCTCCAGATCCACGGTTCTCAAACTCGGCTGCACACTGGAATCTCCCTGGGAGTTTAAAGATACTGATGCCCGGGCCACTCCCAGAGTTTCTGATGTAATTGGTCTTGGACGGGACCCGGGCTGGTTCATGTAAAAAAAAACCCCAGATGAGTCTAAAAGGCAGCCAAGTTTGGGGACCAATGCTCTGTACTATAGGTGATGTAAGTCCTCCCTCTTTCCACCCCAAGCTATGGCCGAGATGACTCACTCAACTTGACATTCTTCCCCACAGAGCCCAGGTCTGACTTGGACTTTCTTCCATCCATTGGAGTCGATGTGTGGTGTGAAACCTATTTGCTATTCCTATTCTAGATGCTCCCTGGGGCTAGGACAGAATCCAAAACCACAGCCCAATAATTCAGCACCCAGAGGTTTTCTTTATCACCGTTTAGTTTTACATCCCCTCCTTTCTCTTTTATCAATCAAGGAGAAGGAGAGTAGAGAACCAAAACTGGTGGTGAGTGAAGAGAAAGAAGGAAATTTGCTGAATGTGTAAAGGCATCTTTGGTTGTACCTGGGAAGGGCTGAGTGATACTCCATTTTTGTTATAAAATAAGACAGTCAAATTGCCTCTTTTGGATATGAACGGACAAATCCACCAGGTCAAGGACTAATTCCACAGGTCCTATTTCATTGCAGTCCTCCTCTTTTAAAGGATAGTGGTTCAGTTTTATGTTAGCATCTATGGTTAAAATGGGAACTATTTAGCAGGGATTAATATCAGGTTTTAGTAAAGCGAGATCTTCAAATGAAAATTCCAAGGAAATAATTTCAAGAGTAAGACTTTCTGACTAGCTCCTCAAATTTAAAAAATGAGGTCTCTTGAGGTAAATATCAACAAATGCATCCTGCAAGAAAAGTTGGATGCCAGAAAAATGCCCATTTCCCTTGAATCTGATGGTTGAACAGAAACCTAAAACTTGATACTATTTTGGTCACTTAAAGGAATGTGAACCATTCATATACACATTTATACATATGTGTGTGTACCTGCATGTGTATATGAAATAGTCATCAGTTTTGGGAAATGAAGTGGCAAACGAAGATTGGGAAAGATGCACACGTCATCAGTCATCAGGGAATTGTAATAAAAATAAAGTCACGCTAGATGGGCAAAGTTTAAAAAGCTGGGAATACCAAGTTCTGGAGAGATGCAGGATGATAGGGTCTCTGGTCTAGTATGGAGTCGTGGGAGTATGGAGTCGTGGGAATGCAAAACTAGTTCAGTGACTTTGGAAAGACAGCATTACCTAGTAAAGATGAAGATACACATACCCTATGACCCAGCAATTCCACTCCCAGAGATTTCCTCCTGAGAAATGTGCTCACGTGTTGTTGGAAGACACGACAATGCTCTCAGCAGCACTATCTGTAATAGCCCCCATGGAAAGAATGCAAATGCTCATTCGGGAGAGAATGGATAAGTAATTGTGGAGCATTCACAAATGTACTACCACCATATGGTAATAAAACTGATAAACTATTTCTCTGCATAACATGGGGGACTCTCACCAACATAATGGTAAGCAAAGACAAAATGACTCCTTCCACATAAATTTCAAAAACAGGTCAAATTAAACAATAATGCATAGGACTGCACATATAGGCAATAAAACAATAAAATGAAGCAACGAAATGATTATCATGAATGTCAGCATAGTGGTTAGGGAAGAGCAAGGTGGTTGTCATCATCAGGGAAGGGCATGCTGTGGGAGAAGTGAGGGATTCCAAGCATACGAGTAATATCCTACTGCTTGACCTACGTGTCAATCACATACAGGGGTGCTCACTTTATAGTTATTTGTAATCCATTTGTGTGTGCTTTTCTGGATGTAAATTTTATTTCATGAAAAAAAATTGGCTTCTAAACTTGTTTTCCTTATGACTTATATATCAATATATTTATATTGAAGGGGAAGTCGAACAGTCCCAGAATGGAGAAGAGCTCAGCAATAGACTTTGGAAGGTACAGAAGAGCTCCAGTGATCATGACCCGAGGGACCCTTTCCATAGTGTATGCTCATCAGACACCATGCTCAATTTCCTCTGCTCTGGGCCTCCCCCTGAAGATCCCAGTTCTCAGAAGACAGGATAGAACTGGTCTGGCCATGTGCTCAAATGGTCATGTGACCTGCCCCACCAGAGCCACATGGAGTCAGGGAGACAGAGAGGAAGGAGAATGTGCAGATGAAAACCACCTATGCCCACCACAAGCTGGACACTGCCAAAGCCAGAACTGGAAATCACCAAGATCCAAGAAAGTGTGCAGCCAAGAATCCCAAGCAAAAACAAGATTGATTCGTTTCTTGGATCATAATGGAATTGTTCCTGGAATTCTTCCCACAAAAGGAAAGCAGTTAATTCGTTTCGTTTTGTTGACCGCTGGACTCAAGGCTTGGAGAGCGGAAGTGATGCGAAAATGGTGAACAGTGCCTAGAGGAAAGATTCTTCCCACTGACAGTGCCCTAACTCATTCTCTCTCTTCTCTCGAGAAAATGGTCACTCTGAGCACCCCTCTTCCTCTTCACAAAACCCAACTTCAACCATCCTTTAGGGTTTCCTCTCTTGTGTACTCCATGGTGCACAAGTAACAGAAACGAGGTCAAACTTGGTTAAGAAATGCCAAGAATCAGTGCTCTTGTTTGCTGGGACCTCAAGGCAGAGGACTTATCTACAGTCTCCAACTGCTACAGGGGCTTCATTTCACTGAGTGGGGGGAGATTTGTAAATTGGGGGACTGGGGCGGAGAGGGAGGCAGGAAATATTACCATGCCAGGAAGAATCCTGACCACCTCCATTATTCATTCTGTATCAAGCAATCAAGATGATTAAAAAACCAACAAACAACAACAACAACCACACACCAAAAAACCAAAGAACCATACGTATGAACATACCCTTCCTACAGCCCTACCTGAACTCTGAAAGGCTCTTCACCAAATGGTGAGAAACCATGCATTTTTGAAGCAGAATGATCACCGCAGCTATAGAGACCAGTTTGGAAACTGCATCATAATAACGTTTAAATTAAGCACGAATATCTTTATTCATGAGTCTGGAGTCCTAAGAGTGGGGGTGTGGGTGCCTGTATTCTTAGTTCATTCAGCAGCCACGTTAATCATAAAACACTCAAATACATATTTGGTCTGCAGTAAGCACCTATTTCCCTGGAGCCTAGCGTACTTCATAAAATGTAAGTTCGTTAGCATTATAAAAGAGCATCCTTTCGCACCATGTCCCACAGTTACCACCGAATCTACTCTAAAACCCAAAGATCTGCCCTGCTTTGAGCAAAGGCTCCTTTATTGATGGCTTCTGTGGCTAGAGCTGACATCTGCCCTCCCCCATCTGATCTCATTATTTCAGATCCATATATCCTGGCTGGCTTTGCCTCCTCTCGGTCCTCTTGTCACATAAATGCGATTGTTTCATTGCTTCCTTTCTGGGAGCTGGGGTATTGTCCGGGCTCGGCTTGCCTGTGTGTTTAAGGACGAATACCTAAGCCCCCCGGTGAGGATCTAAAACCCCGGGGAGCCCGTCATCGGTTGACCTCCTCCTGCCGGGGCCATTTTTCTTGAGGACTTCTCTTGGGGCCCTGAACAGGACGCTCCAAATTGGGCCCCGAGCGCGCTTGGCAGGCACTTGGCAGACAAGTCCCTCAATTGTTGCTGGAGACCCCAGGTCGCTTTGGAGCGGAGCGCGCCTTTCAGGAACCCAGGAGGCTGGGACGCGCATTCCGATGAGAGGGGAAACGTGCTGGGGAGAAGGCAGGCCTTGATGTATGCCCCGGTGGACAAAAGCTGCTAGTGTGAGCTTGATTTGCAAGATCAACATTCATGAGTTCGGCTGCTTAGAAAGGGGGATTATCTGCAAACCCGAGCCTGAAAGGAAGCCATAAATAAGTGATTTCACACTACCAAGCAGGAAGAATATCACCCCTCCTAAATTATTCCGAACAGCATGTTCGGCCCCTCCTAGGTTCCCACCACTGGCAAGCCCTCGGGGTGGGGTGCTCAAATGGTGGGCCTCTCCGAGCCCCAGCCTGGCGATGAGTTTGTGTAAAGGGCCAGGGCGCAAGGTGCCCAAGCATTGCCGCTTCGCTTCCCAAGATCCACTCCGGGTTTTGCTTGGTGCTGCTCCGTTCCAGGCCCGGCGAGCTCCAGGCAAGGCTTTCCGTGTCGTCCCTCCGCCGCCTCTAGGCAGCTCCGCTGGGGTTCCCGGGCTGAGCTCGCCACAGATGCACGTTTAAAAACGTGCTGCAGAGTGCATCCCGCATCAAAGGCGTTGGGAGGCTCTTTCATCGGCTGCCTAAGGAGGGACACACTCCCAGCTACCCTCATTTGTAGCTCGGTTTACTCTGAAATGTAAATGTACCCCCTAACGCCAAAAAAAGGGTGGAAGGGGTTTCCCCCACTCCTTGCACCCGTTTTCTCCCTTCGCCTCGCTCTCATCCCTCCTTTGTGTGCGCCCGGCTGTGTTAACCCTATGAGGAGCTCCTCGCTCCTGCCTTCCTTTCTCCCCAGTGCGTGTCGTCTGGGCTTGTGGCTGACTTGGTCGGGCCACCACGCCCTCCTCCCCGTTCCTGGAGGAGTTGTGCTGTAGGACAGACACGGACAGCCCCAGATGTTGGATGTCGCCTGTCACCGGAGCGTTGAGGTGTGGGGAGTGCTGCCGAGGCAAAGCTGGTGACGTCCCACTGCCGCCTGAGTCTCGCGCACCCCCCCCCCCCCCCCCCCCCCCGCCCGGGCTCCAGGCCCCTGGAACCCATGCTTAGCATGCCTGACCCTCAGCTGCTGGGCTGCGGGCAGGAGGCTGGAAAGGAAATGGCTTCAGAGCTGCCCACCCCCCACGCCCTTCTAGAATGGTGCCCGGAGGTTTGATGCACACAGTTACCCAGCAAGCAACTGAGCAGGAGGGCTTCGAAATGACTCCATTTAAAAAATCTTTTCCCCTTTCCTTGGGAGCCCTCACTGTTAGGGAATGATTCCAGCCTTTCGGAGAAAGTAAGGGGGGTTAGGGAGAGTGGGGTTGAGGTAAGCTGAGGGGGCAGGGGAGGGAAGGAGCTGAGACATACTTAGTGACACTTTAAGGAGGAAGCTTTGTTCTTGGAGGATTCATTTTTGTCAGGAAGGGCAGAACTAGGCAACATGTTTGTACTGGGCACAGGTAAGGGCCTGTAAAAGTCGTCAAGGCCTTGGGGGACAAGGGTCTGCACACTCAAACCATGGGGTTCAGGAAAGAAGGTGATGCTAGGAACCTGCAGGGCCTGCGCTTGGGCTGGGGGCAGAGCACACCAGAGAAGGGTCTACACTCTGTGTCAAGTTCACTGTAGACACAGGACTCACTGATCAGTGTGGGCTCTCTGTTAAAAGACACAGATGTTCGCTGAATGAATGTGAGACTCTGCAGAGAAGCCTGCTAAGTCTCCCACGCTCAAGGAAATCAGCCCTTGTTGATAGTACTGCACTTTGGACAGGTGGGAGATCCCAAGATTCCAAGGCATCCCTGTCCCGGGGGAGGTCCCATCAGAAGCCCTTTGGGGAATGCCCATCACGGGTTACCCCAAGAGGCTATTGCCGGTTTATACGCAGCACCGCAGTGCAGACATCTCCAGTTGGCCCGCCGACCCCGTTGGATCACTTTGATAAAGGTTTCTCCGTAAAAGCTTTGGGCTTTCTGTAAATTCCAACATTTATATGCACAAGTCAACTCACTGCAGCATTACCGTAATTGCAAACTACTGGAAACTACCTAAATGTCCAAACAGAAGAAATTGGTTGTATCAACTATGGTAGACACGCAAAATGGAGTAGTATGTAGCTGTAAAAAAAAAAAAAAAAAAAGAAGAAGAGGAAAAGAAGTACAAAGCAGATCTAAATGGAATGACAATGCTTTCCAAAATATATTAAGTAAAGCAAGCAAAGTGCAAATAAGCACATGTGTAAGCACAAAGTGTGTTGGCTTTTGTGAAGAAAGGAAAAAATGAGAAAATTATACATACCGCATATCTTTAAAAAATATACAGGAAGAATAAAAAATTCAGAAAATGAAGAAGTGGGACGAAAGGAGTCACCTAGAAGGGGTATGAGAGGAACAAGGTGGAAGAGGTACGAGAGGGAATGATAACACTTCCATGCATACTTTTCTGTATGATTTTGATTTTTTGGAAGTGTGTGTTAATGTACTATGTATTTGAAAAGTGAAATTAAACCAACAAGTATGGGAACGGAGAAAAATAGCAAAATTCAAAGTAAACTGAAAAAAAAAATGGAACCAAACTGCACCTTAAGCAAATAATGACACTGAAAAGGAAAAAAATAAAAACGAATCCAAGATCTTTATGAACCACCTCTGTCTATGTCCAACTGTGGTGGGACGGGGGTTGGGGAGAGCAGTAAACAAATGCTCAACTCTTTTTGCTACATTTGTTTCTGTAATGCAACAGGGCAAAGTGATGCTGAAATTATTTTAGATGTTTTACAGCACTGAGCAAATGAGTATGTCAATGTTGGGAGCTGGCTTTTTCACCGTGGAAGAACAGAGTTATAAACACAGCAAGGGCAAAGATAGAGACATAGGAAGGAAGGTCTGTGATTGGAGCTATAGAGAGAGGAGGCTCCTGATTTCTGAGATACACGTGTATGCATGTTTATGTGTGTATTGATGTGACATGTGTAGGGTATATAAATCCTGGCTCCATCCCTTGAAACAGAGATATCCCAGAAGCAACAAGCACAACTTCCACTTAGCTCTTCACCTTCCAGTGCAGTTTTCTGACTAAAAGGAACCAGGGCTTCTCAGAGAAATGACTGTTCCCAGAGCTGAGCAGGAAAGGTGCAAGAGGCTGGAATATTTTTTGGTAATTGAGGTGAAATTCACATAGCATAAAATTAACCATTTTCAAGTGTACCCTTCTGGGGCATTTAGTACATTCACAAGGCTGCGCAACCACCACCTCTCATTAGTGAGAGCCCGGATCATCCTATGTAGGATGTAAGGAAGAGCTCAAAATGTAATGGGGCCCTGTCATAAGAAAAGAGGCGCTAGCCTGGAGGGGCATCCACTGCCTAAGTCTGTGACAAATTGAACGCCAAAATAAGAATCGTAACGAATTACAAACCTTTGAAAGAGAAAAGGAAAATCCATGAGTCCATACGCTAACAAGCAGAGAAATAAGCAAATGCCTAAGAAGATGTGGCTCTTCTCATAATAGGATATTGTTATGGACTGAACTGTGTCCCTCTCAGATTCCTATGGTGAAGCCCTAATTCCCAGTATGACTGTATTCAGAGATAGGGTCTTTAAGGAAGTAAGTAGAAGAGGTCATCAGGGTGGGGACCTAATGTGAGAGGACTGGTATTCTTACAAGAGAAAGAGACTCCAAGGGCATGTGCACGCAGTGAAAAAGCCAAGTGAAGACACAGCAAAAAGATGGTCACCTGCAAGCCAAAAAGAGAGGCCTCAGAAGAAATCTCCCCTGCCAGCACCTTGATCTTGGACTTCCTAGCCTCCAGAACTGTGAGGAATAAATTTACGTTGTTTACAAGTCATCCAGTCTGTAGTATTCTTTTACTGCAGTCTGCATTAAGACAACACTCCGAAGAGGAAACACGCCTTATATAATATTTGGCTGATAATCTTTAGCCAGAATCCAATAATGAGGAAACATCACACTAACCCCAAACAAGGAATATTTAGTTTTAAAAAGGTAACCATGTTTTCAAAAATTAAAAAAAAAAAAAAAAGGAAAGATTGAAGAATATGTCAACTAAATGCAATATGTGATTCTACACAGGATCCTGTTCTAGAAACATTCCTGGTGTGGTAGGCAGCCTCCAAGATTGTCCCTTATTATAACCCCATCTCTTGGGATGTGCGGGCCTTGTGCAATCACCTCCCATGAATGTGGGCTGGATTTACTGACTTACTTCTAATGAATAGAAAATGGCAGAAGTTAATGGAATGTCACTTCAAAAATTAAGTTACAAAAGAAAAACAAAAAAACAAAAAACAGACTGAGGCTCCCATTTGGGGGGCTTGTTCTCTCTCCCATTCTAAGGTAGATCAGCTGCAATGTTGGGAACTGCTCTATGGAGAGGCCCAGTGGCAAAAGTGAGTGAAGGCCTCTCTGGCCAGTAGCCAATGAGGCTCTAGATCCTATTCATAACCACGTGAGTAAGCACAAAAGTGGATCCTCCCTGAGTCGAGCCTTTGAAGGAGACCACATCCCTAGCTTCCTCTTGATTTTGGCCTGATGACAGAGGCGTAGGACCCAGCTAAGCCACATCTAGACACATCTAACCCCCCAAAAACATGAAATCATAAATTTTGGTTGTTTTAAACTGCTAAGGTTTGGAGTCATTTGTTAAGCAGCAATATAAAACTAACACATAGTGTCAATTGACAAAATTGCATATGGCGTATGAATAGATTATACATCATAGCTGGAGAAAGAATAGTCTTCTCAATAAATGGTGTTGGGAAAACTGGACAGCCAAACACAAAAGAATGAAACTGGGCCATTATCTTACACCATGCCCCAAATCAACTCAAAATGGATTAAAGATGTGAACACAAGACGGGAAACCATGAAACTCCTAGAAGAGGACACAGGGATAAGCACCTTGACATTGGTCTTGGTGATGGTTTTTTGGCTTTGACATCAAAAGCTAAAGCAACAAAAGCAAAAACAAACAAATAGGACGACATCAAACTAAAGAGTTCTTCTGCACAGCGAAGAAAACCATCCACAAAATGAAAAGGCAACCTATGGAATGGGAGAAAGTATTTGCAAATCACATATGTGACAAGGGGCTAATATCCAAATTACATAAAGAACTCATACAACTCAACAGGAAAAAGAAAATCTGATTAAAAAATAGGCAGAGGATTTAAATATTTTTCCAGAGAAGACAGCCAGATGGCCAACAGGCATAAGGAAAGGTGTTCAGCATCACTCATCATCAGGGAAATGCAAATCAAACCACAAGAAAATATCCCCTCACACCTGTCAGAATGGCTACTATCAAAAAGACAAGAAATAACAAGGGTTAGCACAGATAACGGAGAAACAGGAACCCTCATGGCACAGCCATTCTAGAAAAGAGTATGGAATTTCCTCAAAAATTTTAAAATAGAATTACCCTATCATCCAACAATTCTACTTCTGGGCATATATCTGAAGGAAATGAAATTATAATTTGAAAAGATATCTGTACCCCCATGTTCACCACAGCATTATTTATAATAGTCAACACATGGAAACAACCTCAGGGTCCACCGATGGATGACAGCTTAAAAAATGTGATGCGTGTGGGTATCTACACACACACACACAAATATTATTTGGTCATAAAAAAGAAGGAAATCTTGTCATTTGTGACAACTTGGATGGACTATGAGGCCATTATGTTAAGTGAAATAAGTCAGAGAAAGAGAAATATTGTATGATCTCATTTATATATATGTGGAATATGTAAATTAAAAAAAATTTTTTTTAAGATTTTATTTATTTATTCATGAGAGATAGAGAGAGAGAGAGAGAGAGAGGCAGAGGCAGAGGGAGAAGCAGGCTCCCCACGGAGCAGGGAGCCCGATGCGGGACTCGATCCCAGGACCCTGGGATCATGACCTGAGCTGAAGGCAGACACTTAACTGACTGAGCCACCCAGGCGTCCCTAAATTTAAAAATTTACCAAACTCCTAGATACTGGGGGACTGACAGTTGCCAAAGGCAGGAGGTGTGCCATAGATAAAATGGGTGAAGGTGATCAAAAGGTACAAACTTCTAGAAGCAAATGAAGATGGCTGCAATTTGGTTTTTTCCCCATTTTTAACTGATTTTTATGCAGTATTTATTATAAATCTCAATCGATTGATCCTCACAGAAGGCTTTTGTTCAGTTTCACCAAACTCTTTTTATCCGTACTCAACTTACGGTTATAATTCAATCACAGTATGATCAGATTAGGCCATGAATAAATGTTTACTATCTGATTTAGCAAAGAGTTGCTTGTTATTGAAGAACATGGGTAGTTCCGATCTGAACGTTATTTTCTTTTACATTTAAGACCAAAGTCAAACAACAAAGACATGTGATAATTTGTCAACGACATGAGATAATTCTTTGCTCAATCTGATAGTTTTCAAATACTGGAAGAAGATGCCTTCCCTCCACTTTTTGGGTGCTATTTACAATGTATAGCTACAGACATGATACACTTTTATCTCTGTTAACATTTTCTCCATCACTCAAGTCTAGAAAATAAACACAACAAGAAGAAAGCCCTGGGGAACCTGGGTGGCTCAATCGTTAAGCATCTGCCTTCGGCTCAGGTCATGATCCCAGGGTCCTGGGATCGAGCCCTGCATCGGGCTCCCTGCTCAGCGGGGAGCCTGCTTCTCCCTCTCCCACTCCCCCTGCTTGTGTTCCCTCTCTCGCTGTCTCTCTCTCTGTCAAATAAATAAATAAATCTTAAAAAAAAAAAAGAAGAAGAAAGCCCTGATTTGTAATGTTTGCTCCCATCATGGACAGTTCCAAGCTACCTACAGGATGTCACTGAACATAGTTTGGAAGAGGGGTGCACCATTATACAGTATTTCTACCATACGGATATAATAGCCATAAACAACTTCAGGAAACAACTGTATCAATGTCAAGTTTACTCAAGTTGATCACTTTACTCTGGGTAAGATAGTATATTTATTCTTAAAACTTACCCACCTGCCACTGTTATATTAGGTAAAGGGCCATGATATTTACACACACGCACACACATATATATATACAAATACGTATATGAGAGACAGAGTAAAGAAAGAAGAGTGTGTAAGCATAAATGATAAAGCAAGTGGGGAAAAATGTTAACACGAAGTGCAAATGTATCTGGGTTAAAGGATATATATGGGTATTCCCTGTACTATCTGTGCATCCTTTCTGTACATCTGAAATTATTTCGAAATAAGTTTTTTTTTAAATCAGATCATGCTAACATCTCTTTAACAAAATATATACCAATAAAGAACCCATGATTCTAAGTTGCCAATGGAAAATGACACATAATACCTCACTTTTTCTTTTTCCTACTTCAGGTACACCTTTTAGGGTTTTTTTTTTAATCACCCATGACATCAAAAGAGAAGCAAAATTCTGGATACAATCTGTGTCTATGAATCTCCTATGTTCTATGTCTTCCCTTAAGTTGTCTGTTTTATAATTTCCCTCTTCAGGCCAGCGTTCTTAGTAACTTTGGATAGTTACCCCTCCCAGGTTTTTCTTCTTTTTAAATTTTTACAACAGCTTTATTAAGATACAATTCACATAACCGTAAAATTTGCCCTTTTAAAGTGAACAATTCAGTAATTTTCGATTTAGTAAGTTGTACAACTGTCAATATTATCTAATATTAGAACACTCTCATCACTTCCCAAAGCAACCCCATCTGCACAGACTAAGCAGTCATTCCCCACTCCCTGTTTCCCCCAGCCCCTGGCAACTCCTCATCCTCTTCCTGCCTCTACAGATTTGCCCATTCTGTAGATTTTATGTAAATATCATCCTACACTATGTCACATCCTGTGTATGTCTTTTTTCATTTAGCATAGTTTTCAGGGTTCATCCATGTAACAGCATGCATGTATCAGTACTTAATTCCTTTTTATTGTTGGATATTCTTCTAGATGGATCTAATATAATTTGTTTATCCATTCATCTGTTGATGGACATTTGGATTGGTTCCACTTTTTGGCTTCGATAGATAATGTTTCTAGGAACACTTGTGTGTTTTTGCATGGAAACCTGCTTTCCATCCTTTTGGGTATCTACCTAGAAATGGAATTTCTGGGTCATATAGAAACTCTATGTTCAACATTTTGAGATTCTTTCCAGGTTTTAATGTGCTTTCAGGTTATGTTTTCTTCTCCTGAAGTGTCTTAGCCCATCTTATAGCATTGCTGCCCTGTATATGTTTGTTTTCCTGAATTTCTCTTTGTAGCTTTATGACAGGCATACTTCCTCATGAATTAAAATAGTTTATGAGCCAGGACCCCAAGGGTACAAGCTCAGTCTTTCCTCATCAATGGATCCCACTGAAGGACATCTTTGTCTTTCCCTTCCAATGAACGGCTAGTTAGACTCGGTGTAAACCATTCTGGCACGTGCCATTTCCTGCCTAGGACCACATTTTAAATATCTCAAGAGTATACCTTGCCTTTCTCACAGACCCATGAGCTCCTGGGAAATAAGGTTCACTCATTATCTTTCTTTCATGTCTTTCACCATGCTTAGCCAAGTATGTGAGTTAATGAAATGCTAAATACTAAGCAGGGACTGTATTTTATACTTCTTCGAAGTCCTTCACAGCACTTAGTTAAGTGTTGGGTACATAGAAGGTATTTAATATGAAATAAATTGATTTTAAGTTCCTAAGACTTTGCCCTAAAATTCTAATTTGGGGATTCTTAGCAAGACTCCCACTTGACAAATCTACTTATGGCAATCAGCATGTTCATTCCCCCTGGCACCCTAGAAAGATTTCCATTTCTCTACACAGATGATGCCAACGCATTCAATATCAGTCTTCTAGTGGCGGGGGATGGGGAGGAGAGAGAAATGAGCAAAGCATTTCTCTCTTTTCTCCTGCTCCATACCAACTTCTCTTGACAAAATCTGCCTCTTCTTTTTTTCTACCTTTCCTCAGGGTACCACTTCTCAATATTTTTACTAATTCACTCCTTGAGGCACTAAAACCTAGTAGTGGACATACAATAAGTATACATGATCAAGAGCAAAGCCAGAAACCATAGTCTAAGTATCATAGGAGAGTTACAGGTGAGTCCTACAGGCTCTAAGGATTCGGCGGGGGTGTGTGGGGGGTGTAATTTTTCCTGAGAACTCAGGTGGCCAAGGATGGTTTCCTGGAGGCAGGTTTGAATTATATCTTAAAGGAAGGTGTGAAAACTAACTGCAACATTCGGGGAAGGGTCCACACAGGACTGTCCTCACTTCTGAGACCTACTTTAAGTTCAGGGATTTCCCAAAACCACTCTCGGTTTTGAGAAGTCATCAAAAAGGCCCACAGAACTCAATGAGAAGCTATTACAGATTTATATATATATAAAGTTTATTTTACAGAGGAAGGATATAGATTCAAATCAGCCAAGGGAAGAAATGCATAGGACAGAGTCCAGGAAAAGTACCAAATGCAGAGTTTTTAGTTCTTCTCCCCCATGGAGTCAGGAAAGTGTTCTTTCCCTGGCACTGATGTGTGACAATGTACACCAAGTGTTAATAACCGAACACGCTCAGCAGAGCCTTGGTACCCAGTCTTTATCAGAGGCTCCATCACGTAGGCATGGTTGACCAAAGCCCACTTGGCTGATCTCAGTTTTTTGGGGAGGTCAAGCTGATACTATATGACCCAAAGCCCCTACTCTAAGTCACACTGTTGGTGTGGCTCAAAGTCCCAACCCAAAACTCATCTTGTTACCATCTGGCCTGACCCAAGACCGCCAAGCAAACAAAGACACTCTTATCAGGCATAATACTCCAAAGGCTTAGAGTTCCCCTCCCATAAGCTGAAGGGAAAGGCTAGACCTCTCTTTGGGCAAGGTTAGATTCTTCACTATACAGAAGGGGAGAATTTGATAAGCCTCTGTTCAGAACAATAGTGAATCACCTAAGAGTGTATGGTCAGCAAGCCTAAGACTCCATTCTTCTTAAAAAAAAAAAAAGGTGGGAATTTGTCAGTTTTGCAGATAATTTTTTTTTAAAGATTTATTTATTTATTTGAGAGAGCGAGAATGAGAGAGAGAGAGTACATGAGAGGGGGGAGGGTTAGAGGGAGAAGCAGACTCCCTGACGAGCAAGGAGCCCAATGCGGGACTCGATCCAGGGACTCCAGGATCATGACCTGAGCCGAAGGCAGTCGCTTAACCAACTGAGCCACCCAGGCGCCTGCAGATAATTTTTATAAAACTACCTGCTTTTGAAAAATACAGGTAGATATTCAGGATGAGCATATGGGGGGAATCAGATTGTTTGGCATGAATAATCCAGATCGTATACATTTTCTGCATGCTTTCTTAGTCCTCCTAACATTGTCGATAAGATTTAGTCAGTGTGAATACTCCATTCACTGAACATTTTCTGTAATTGGATATGATTTTCTTGATTTCTCAGATGAATCAAGCATTAATCTTGTGATGGTTATCTGTTACCGTGTGAGCCACCGCTCCAACATTTCATGGCTTAAAAGAACGAGTCATATCATTTATTCATGATTCTACAGGTCAGCCATTTGGGCTAGACTCAGACTGGTGGGTCTTCTGCTGCTTTGGCTTGCAGTCCCTTGTGCAGAGGCAACCACCTGGTGGCTGCCAGGGTCGGGTGGTCCAAGATGGCCTCACTCATACTCTTGGTGGTTGGCAGGCTGTCAGTTAGGATCTTCAGTTCTCCTCCTCGTGGTCTCTCCAGCAGACCAGTGTGGACTTGTTCACATGGAGCAACATCCACGAGTGACCCCAGAAGCTACTGGCTTAAGGCCAAGACAAAGAAGACCCACAACTCCCTCCTCCCTGCCTTCTCTTGGCCAAAGCAACTCTCCAGAGCAGCCCAGATTCACGAAGAGGGGAAAGACTCTTAACTCTTGATCAACATGGCCATTAAAAAAAAAAAAATCACAAATCCTAACCCATTTCTTTTTTTTTCCCCTCAAACCTCTAATTTAGCTTTGTAAATAGATGGCAAAGCCCCAGCTTCCCTAGAGAAAGAAGTGTTTTATGCTGCCTAAGTAAGAAACGACATTGGTTTGACTTTTCTAAGCTGCCATTTAAATGCATTTTCAAGAGCAGTTGAATGTCTGAGCAATGAGTAGTGGTACTTGGAGTTGTTAATAATCAGTAGAGGTGTTTGTGTGTTTGTGTGTGTGCGCGCGCGCGCGCACATGTGTGTGTGTGTATTTGACTCAGGCAGAGTCTTGTTACAGTGAAGAAACTTGTGTCTTTTTAGACCGTGCATGCAACGACTCCCTGGCCTGCCCCTTCATGAACATATCTGCTTCCAGTGCCCAGCTAAAGGGGCTGCCCCTGGAATGTCCACCACTGTGGGGTTCTGAAATTAATCCCCTGCCTTGTGGGGAAACAGAAGCAACGGGAGCCTCTCTATAAAGGAAAATGTTTAATCGATATTGCAGGTGGGCTGTCAGACAAGTTTAATTCCTAAGGATGGAACATTGATTTGAGGATGAAACACACACAGGGCCCGGAGACAGGCGGGCAACCAGTTAGGTTGGCGGGCAACCAGTTAGGTTGGGTCATGAGTGGTGACAGGGCTGGGGGGGGGGGGTTACCAAAGCTTTGTGCTCTGCCATTTCCCTGGGTGCCCTGGGACTTGAATTTCCAGGGAAGTAAAAAATGAATCACTCGGAGAACAGAACTAAAATTTCAAATAATATAAGTTGTCCTCAGTGGTCTTTATCAATGCAGACCGGAGTCTTCTAATAAAATGCTTTCTTCCCCCTGTGGTTATTAAAACTTCATTTCTCTGAGTGACATTTCCCTTTTCTGGCTCCCCTGGGGGATCAGGTGTATTTGCCTTCATGGTCAGTGGTCAGTCCAGCTGCATTGCCGTGTTTTTTGATTTCTACTTACATTTCTGTCTCCTGCTGCCCGCATTAAAGCAGGGCTCAGTCTTGGAGCAGGCTGCCCTGGGTGCAGAGGAAATGAGGAGGAGCAGAGACGAACTGTCCCGCTCGTATCAGCAGTGAAATATTTGCAAGAAATCGACCTTGGAGTTTCCGCCCATTGGAAACCACGGCAACCACTGGTCGCCCCTGGAAAATCATTTCTCCTTACAGCATCCCTGTCAATCACAGCATGCTTCCTCTACCTTCCCAAGCTGCCGTCTTTAGGATATGGTGGCCAAAATCTACTGTCTTAATATGGGGATGACTTGGTGTTTGGAGACGCAGGGAGACATCAGCCTTTCATGCTCCAGCCCAGATAATAATAGCTAGTATCTATATGGCACTTGATATCTACCAGGAGTTTTTTAAAGCATTTCATACATACTGTATTAGCTCATTTTAATGCTTGCAACAACCCCGTAAGGGCGGCATAATGATCTTCATTTTACACCTGAGGAAACAAGGCACACAGAGATCAGGAAACTTGCATGGGATCATCGAGGCAGCTGTGGGCCCAGGCCACCGGCTCTGGAATCCCTGTAGGAACACAGCACTGTTCTGCTCCTCATTAAAGACAGCAATAGCTTTCTGGCTGGAGGGGAGATTGCAGCCCTTGGCTGCAAGCTTTCCCCCTTATGAATATCTCATTGTCTTGGCCTATTAAGACCCTTGTATTCTCCTAGGTGTAACCAGAAAAACACACACTTCACGTATTTATAAAAGAGGGAATTAACTGCACTGGGTAATTGGGGCGATAGAAAAGTTAAGAGCCCAATATAGGGTAGCGAGGTAACCCAAACTAGCAACCGCAGGCCGGAAAGCTAGCGGAAAGGGGTCTTGTTCCAGGAGCCCAGAGGTTGAAGTCACCTAACAAAACCTGGAAGTACAGCGATGGGGGCAGGAGGTAGCTGGTGCCCCAGGAAGGGGGGGCAAGGGGTGGGTCACAGACACCCCACTAGTCTTGTGTCTCTTCTTTCCAGGTCCTTCTTGACGCCACTGCTAGGCTGACCTTTGTAAACTTACATCGAATCCTGTTCCGTGCTATTGTCCTACTTGACAAACCCTGGGTGACATGCTGCCTCGCCCCAGGCCTGCAGCGTGCCCCATGTATTCTAGCATCTCTGAACTGTCATGACTTCCCAGGATTCTATAGTTTTTCACCCTTTGTCTTTGCTCAGGCCATCCACCCAGCCCCAAATGCCATGCCAGTCAGGGTCCCAGCTGGGAAGAGACTGGATACTCGAACTGGTGTGCAAAGGGGTCCAGTGTATGCAGGGAAGTTTGCACATGAAGGGGAAGTGACCCCCAAGGGCTAAGGAGGTAACGTAGGGTCAGCCACAGTGCAAACATGCCACCCCTGGGCTGGTCTCTTCTAGGGGCGAGTGCTTACTGGGATGTGACAGGAGAGGCTCTCATAGAGGCCACCTTGAGAGGAGCAGGGATCTTTGGTTTAACTTTAGACTGAGAAACAACTACAGGAAGCAATCGCTCAGCAATGAAACCAGGGGAATAAAACACCCTGACCTCCCCTCTCCCCTTCTTCCAAGCTCCTGCTGGAGCTACACAGTGACTGGTCCCAACTGAAAGCCAGAGGGCACAAAGCCTGTCAGTACAGGTCCTCGCAGTCAGCTGGTCCCGTCACCCCAGCAGACGGCAAAAGTGAGAAAGTGGGGGTGGGGATCTGGGGGGCCCACCGAAGATGTCCAGCACACATGTGCTCTCCTCTCTCTGCTGCACGCTGCCACCACCCATTCTTGAGGATAAAACCCACATGTCACTGCTCAGTGATCCCCCGAACCCCGCTCTCCGAAGCTGGGACAGTTACTCATGGATCCCCCTACCCCACACACACACCGTTGTCTCTTCTGTCCCCAGTGTCTGTACCGTGGATGGTACACACCCAGCGCACGTTAGTCTTCCTACTACACAATGAGTCCTTGAGCACACGAACTATCTAATTGTATTTGCAATATCTGCACCTGATGCTAGAGGATTTTTTGCACTCAAGTTGGTGACGGATGAGTGAATGGACTAAGCTACTGCTTGTTCTGCACAGAGGATGCTTGCAGTGAGCTCTGAGACAGCTGCTTCTCTCAAACAGAAATGGTCTCTTTATACAGACTCTCATGCCCTCAGTTTCTAAAAAATTATTTTTCAACAATCAGCTGGCTGTCTCCTGCATAAAAACAACCGGACTTGATTAACCATGACCATGATCCACCACAACTGGTGGTTAGCGTTCCAAAAGAAGGACTCCAACAAAAACTCCAATTGATAGCCTTCGTCTTCCTGAGAGGTCGAGGTTTCCTATTAAGATGAGATTTCCTGTCACAGCTCTTCCAGGAGCCTTGGTAACTGGGGTATGTAGAGGACATTAATAGGATTCCTTCTCACAAACAACCAAGGATGTTTGTAAATGGCTGTGGATCCAGTTCTAGTGTGTGTGTCTATCCAGAACCAGCTCACTAACCAGCAAGGGTATTTGTGGCCATGTAGCAAAATGACAATCTTTTCTGAGGAAGGGAATTTGAATCAAGAAAGAATCTGGGTTTTCCTCGTGCCCACCTCTCAATAAAAGCTCTGTTCTGTCCTCGTCGTGGGGCTGATTAGGACAGATTGCTAATGAGGCACAATTAGAAGTTTAATCCTGATGTGAGGCAGGTGGCTTTGTGTTTATAGATTTGAAATGTCTGAGCTAGAAAGGGTCTTAGAGGTCATCTAATTCAATTCCTTCATTTTATAAATTGGAAAAAAAAAAAAGAAGAAGAAAGCCAGAGAGGTTAAGTGACTAGCTCTTTGTCATAATTATGTCTACGGACTGCTTTTAACCCCGGATCATCGCACAGCCCATCACTTTGGGAGCAAAAGAAATTTCCAAGCACATTCTCTAACGGTGTGCATCCAGTGTTTGATCGTCCAGTAAGAAGAACAGCGCATTGCTCTGGGTAAGATTATAAGGAGCCGCATGCAACAGAAAGAAGGCTGACATCCTGGCCACATCAATGTCCTCTGACTCTTACATCTCGTTTCCTTAGTATGTCTGCTAATAAAGTGGCTCACAGGCCACACACGTTGTTTTCCTTTAATGCTCTCCTTTAATGGGCACGTTTATGAACACGACAAAGAAAGGTCGTAGAAACAGCATGGCTGTTTTCTCTGAGAACGCACAGGACTGAAACACATTCTGCCGTCAGCAAGCCTCTTCCATCTCTAGACTTCCTGACAATCCCCCAGGAGCAGCTGCCTGTCGATAGAGACTAAGATCCACAAATAATACCCTAATTTTGTTTGAGCCCTGTGGTGACAGGACTACTTTATACATCACTTCTTCTCTCCCTGCTCGGGTTCTTAAGATGACCCTAATGAGAGAGCGAGGACAGGAGAGGCCCTGCCTAGTGCACCAGCACCCCGAGAACTGGGGATTTCTAATTTGGGGAAGTCACTGGAAGCCATTTGTTGTGTCATAGTTTCCCTAAATGCCTTCACTAAATGAACATAAATGCCTAACAAGGTATTCTTAAAATAGGATGTCATAGCAGTAAGTCCACAATCCCCGGGACAAACCTGAGTCTACGTCCCATTCTAAGGAAGTGAATGACAACTACCCTGCAATCCTTCTCTACTAAAACCAAACACTATACGTACATGTTCACATATCTTGGTTATTTTGTTCTACTGCTATTCCAGGTTCACAATGGAGTGGTGACTTACCCAACAACGGAGGTTTACCAGATGGCAGAAAACTAGGGATGACCTGTAGAGACAATTAAACCAGGGCTCTGGAGACTCCAATGTCTGCAAGACGTACCTGGAGAAACAAATGTCAAGCACCGTTTTCTGGACTGCCGGCTTGTACATCATCTTGCTCACCATGCAGTTTTTAGCAATTGAAATTAGTTGGTCTTTTCTGTGAAACACATACATTTTCATATCTGTTATCTTGGCAGGCCTGAATTACTTCTGGCGTAAGAACTAGTTATCTTCTTCTTCCATAACTATTTGTATCTACTCACAGCCACGGAGACTTCTGGTCTTGAGTGAAGAAGCATTCTCTGTGTTAAGCCATTGAGATTTGGGAGTCATTTGTTACCACAGCACACACGCTAGACGTTCAACCAACCATGACAGCTAGAAGCCTGGTGTGTAAAAGGAAGACCTTCATCTCTCTACAATATGAGCCCTGTCTTGGTATGCTGTTAATACCCAAGTCCCACCAATGGTACCTCTCCAGCAATCTCCATCCCACAGCCCCATGTTATCTTAGGCACATAGTACAATAGCCTTCTGACGGTTTTCCCTACCTCCAATCTTTCCTCATCTCGAAGTCATTCCTTCTCTCACCAATGGAATTACCTTTGTAAACATTATACAATGTAAGACACAACCTTGTTAGGCATTTATGTTCATGTAAGGAGGAGCCCAGGAACCAGGCCAGCAAGTGGGTTGAACAAGATGGCGCCCCCAGCCTCCCAGCATAGGTACCCCCTCTGTTTCTGTGTGTGCCTGCTGATGGTCCCCACGCCGCCACCTCTGGAGATGGAGAAGTGCCTAGCTTTTCTTTACGAGTACCTTTCTACCTGATGCAAATTCTATTTGCATGTGGTATTCATATGGTATTTTTACATAGTAATTTTTACTTTTTGACCCAAGAGTTTTTACTCTTAGTTTTTAATCTTTAGTTTTTGACCGAAGAGATTCATTTGAGTAGGTTCTGTCAGTATGCAGATGGAGAGGGCAACAGATAGGCTGTTTTGTAATAAATAAATAAATAAAAATAGATGCATAGATGCACATGTGTATATGTGTATATATACTTATGTAATGTATATTGAATATATACATGTATATTAAAAATATCAAAATATTAAAATACATATTCTTTCAAAACAAGTGCCAAGCTTTGTGCCATCTTGTCTCGCCTAGTTAGGCTCTGTCTTGCTGGGCGCAGCAACTCTCCTGCTTCTCTATGCATAACCTATTGTCCTAGCATGGTGCTCATCGTGCATGAGACAATAATTAGCATTTGTCTAACAGTGGACTCAAAGAATCCACTGTGGCTCTTCTCAGTGTGCACATGTCTGGGGTCTTCTTCTGTTCAGCACTCCCGGCTGGCATTCATGGGTCCCAGCAGTGCCTGTGGCTCTGCCTTTTTGTCCCGGAGAGCTCCTGATGCTTTGGCTCGAATGGCTGAAGTCCAGCTGAGCCAGTCCCCTGTCCCTCCTCAGCTGTCTGCAGCCACTTGTCATGCTGCTTAGTGTTCTGCTCCAGTGCATCCTTGCACCATCCATTCGCCCCCTTTGGCGTAGCAGTAACTGACTGTATTTTATTAATTAAATGTAGCTGGGCTTTACACAGCCCTTTGGCCCCCGAGTCACCCCGTGTGGAAAGAAAGGGATGAATCAGAAATGACAACACCATTTAAGTCAGTGGCTGACGGGCACAGAACAAAGCGACCACGCCATACGTTAGGGAGGGCCCTCCTGCCTGGTGACTCTGCCCCCTGGAGACAGGCAGTTTCTTGTTTCTGAGTCAGTGACAGGCTTTTTTTTTAATTGAACGAGAGGTGTTCTATTCAGTCCCTGATGACATGAAATCAATGCATCTTAAGATTTGGGGCAGGTTCGGGGTGCCTGGGTGGCTCAGTCGTTAAGCGTCTGCCTTCGGCTCAGGTCATGATCCCAGGGTCCTGGGATCGAGCCCCGCATCGGGCTCCCTGCTCCGCGGGAAGCCTGCTTCTCCCTCTCCCACTCCCCCTGCTTGTGTTCCCTCTCTCGCTGTGTCTCTCTCTGTCAAATAAATAAATAAAATCTTTAAAAAAAAAAAAAAGATTTGGGGCAGGCTCTGGGGCTTGCCACCTCAGAGTAAAACACTGATTACGGATTAACGTGATCCGTGGTCACCCATGTCCACACAATGGCATTGACCCAGTGCCAACATGTGGCTGGGTTAACCCAGCAGCATTCTAGGATCCGCTGAGAACTGGGGCTTTTTGAGTCTAGCCTTTAATGGGGGGTGGGGGTGGGGGAAGAGACTCGCTGGAAAGCCTTGATTCGTGCTGCGGTGGTGGTGGTGAAGTTCAGCATCAAATGGTCACTTCATCTTCAAAGACTTTTGAGGCCTCACAGCACTGAACGAGACTAGGGTAGGGAGTGTTATTTTAATACTCATTTGGTCAATGGCTCGAGTAACTTTTCCTAAGTGTCTTGTGCTAGGCGGGTAGTAGACTAATCTTCTTGGTGTAGACCCCCAAAACTGTACTATTGGGAACAACTCCAACCCAGTTTGTTAGGAATTGTCCTAGGACTCAAGAGAGAAGTTTCCTTATCAGATGCAGCCATCCTTGTAGAGACTCTGGATGACCGGTGTTCAGAGAGGGGTCGTTTCCACCCCAGGTGCGCCATCACACGTCAGGTGTCCTCATGTCTTCCTCCCAGATGCCCTTGAGGTGATGCAAGATCGGCTGAAACGGCATGTTTTCCTCCAGGTTTTGAGCAGCCGCCAGTGAAGCATACAAGTCCTGGAAATGGTCCTGAAGTGTGTCTAGGACATGCTCTTGTTCTGAGGAGGTGTTAGGGCCTCCGCCAGAAAGCGATGCTCTTCAGATAAGTTGCCACATTCTTCCCAGGAGTCTCTCAATGCTTTTGGAATTCCTGATAGTCTTGTTTTTGGAATTCTTGGAATTCAGGGGAAAAAAAAACACCCATTAAGTAGATGCTTATGACTTTTCACATCTCTCCTTGATCTCCCACTAATCTCCTTGCCCAGCTCAGGACTGTGTGTACATCAAAAAACAACACAGAGTCCATGCTAGGATCCTATAATCCTGACTCCCATGCATCAGGAGACCACAGAATTTGCAACAGATTTGAAAGATGTTCTTCCCCCCTCTTTTTTCTGATTTTGTTACTTTGAAAAAATAACTACTTCTTTGGTCTTCACTCCATTTTCTCATCTGAAATACAAATGTGTTCAGCTAGAAGGTTGCTAAGTATCCTTCCAGTTCTAAACATTCTCAGCATTTTTCTCCATGCACTCATTACTCGACAGGTGTCAGAGTTTGCAATATCTATAGCGTTCTTAAGGCAAGTAACAGAAGTTGAGATTGTTTTCAGGACTCCTCCACTTATTTATGTTTTAAAGATTTTATTTATTTGAGAGAGAGAGAGAGAGTGAGCGAGCATGTGCATGAACAAGGAGGCGGGGCAGAGGGAGGAGCAGCAGACTCCCCACCGAGCAGGGAGCCCGATGCAGGACTCGATCCCAGGACCCTGAGATCATGACCTGAGCCAAAGGCAGATGCTTAACCAACTGAGCCACCCAGGCACCCCAGGACGCATCCATTTAGAAAGCGTAGTAACACATGTTATTTCATTTGATCCCCTCCCCCAAAATCATGTTGGGTGGGGAATACTAGCTTTCCCGCTTATAGATGGAGAAACTGAGGCCTAGAGAAGTTAAGAGATTGGTCTATGATCTGTCTCTATGAAGCAGAATAAAAACTGAATTCAAGCAATCTCACTGCCAGACCCTAGCTCTTTCTTCTCTGCCCAGCAGCTTACTCGATTATTTTGGGCATTAACTATAACGCACAAGGGTCTGAGAAATTAAAAGGGCTGTTACCAGCCCGCACATCACAAAGTCACTCTCCAGTCTGTAAATGAATCCCGCATTGCCTACTCTGTGCGGGCTCTTTCTAGTTTTGTTAGGAGAAGAGGGGAAGGAGGGGCAGTGAGAAAGCTAAGCTCTCATTTTATTCCTTCCCCTTCCGAAATTCCCTGCGGCCTCTAGGGCTTTTCCCTTTAAAAACAAAATCATGGGCAAGGCAGAACCAGTTTGTCATCCCAAGACCTTTGGAAGAATGGCTTGGAAAATGAACTGACAGCTCAACAGACGTGCTCCTGTTACAGGCTGATGAACTGTTCCCCTTCATGCAGCTCGCATTCTTCCAGAACAAAGCCTCAGCGTTTGAGGAAAAGGGGGCTCGGGCCAATATAAACAACCACAACCTCAACCCAGGCCCTGGAGGTGACTCCAGGTTTCTCAACGCTTTGCCATGTCAAGAAGGGTATTTGGGGAAGAGGGTAGGAGAATGGTTACACTCCAACTCAGATGAGGGGTGGGCCCTGGATGGGGGAGCGTGCAGAGGATTGCCAGGAGGCATAAGGCGCCTGTAATGGGGTGTAAGGTTTTGTTCTCAGGCACACTTGAATGCAAAGTAGCCCAAAATGTCACCAGTCTTGAAATGGGCTAAGTGCAAAGCCAGACTCTCAAGTCAGCCCTGGAAGAGCTCCGGTGGGCGGGACAGATCTGGGTGCCAGGCACAGTTCTGATATCCAGTTTCTCTCTCTGGTCTCCCCCTTTCTCCCTCACATATCTAAGGAGGGATGTCAAGGAGCATTCCAGCGCTCCTCCAGGGCCTCATTGGACCACATGCTGATGACGCAGACATGGAGAGGACATTGAAGCATTTGCTCATTTTCAGCAATTGTTTCCATGCACTTTGCTTCTATGTGGGTTTTAAAGCTCCCCCATCACTACTGTTGTTTCATACTGTCCATATTAAAATGATTCCCCAATTATTTCTCTCTCTTTTTTTTTTTGGCCAGACTGCATTTCTGTACTGCCTCCGGAGCTCATTTTTCCTCTTCTTGAAGAAACCTCCCTTCCCCCTTTCCCCACTTGGCCTCGGTCTTGTAAGTACACTTCTGCCAGGGATGAAAGGCTCTCCATTTTTGTCTAACTGGAAACGTCTCCACTTCACTTTATTTTTCGGAGGCTACTTTCCCTGGTTATAGATTCTGGAGTGGCAGGATTGCTCTCTTTAAACTTGAAAGATGTCATGCTTTTGTCTCTGAGCTTCTATTGCTTCTTTTGGGACATCTTCCTTCTAATTTTTGCTTCTGTGAAGGTAACAATTCTCTGATCTGACAGCTCTTAAGATTTCCATATGCCCTTAGCATTCAGTGGCCTTCTTTTAGGTCTAGTTGTGGTTTTCGTGGCACTTGGCCTGTTTGTATTTAGTGTATGGCACTTGGTCAATCTGTGCCTTGATCGTACTCAAAAGTCCTAGAAAATTATCAGTCGTTTTCTCTTTAAGTATTGCTTCTTTTTGATTTGCTCCCCCTCCTTCTGGGGTTCCAATTCCACGTATGTGAGACATTTTCCCTGCATTTTGTCTCCTGCTCTTTCCCATAAGCTACGTTCTTTTTCTGCCAGTGATTTAGCTTTGATATTTTGTGCTGATTTCATTTTTACTTAACTAACCTTCAGCTTTATCATGAATGTTAAATCCACTCACTGGTATCTTAATAGCAGTTATAGAATTCTCATTTGATCATTTTTAAAATAGATTCGAGTTCTTGGTAAAATTCTCCAGCTTATTTTTTTCCTGAGCACAGTCAAGCCAATATTTGATTATTCTAGTGGCTGATTCACCTGTGGATTGGTTGCTCTTTTTCATTTTCATCTCTTGGGGTTTCTTTTTTTTATTCTTAGCTCTTTTGATTGCTTGCTACATACACTGTGTATGAAAAATTGGAGGGTCTCTGCATGATGCTTTCTTCCAGAGAGAATCTACCCTATCCTCTGCAGGCAGCTCGACTGATGGCCAGGTCACCTCAATCCATGTAAGCCTCAGTTTACTTCTGATTCTTCCCTGCTCTTAGGATATATAGTCCTTTAGGTTCTCAGTCGAGGTTGTGGGCTGTTTAAGGTGTATCCTGACTTCTGATTTTTGTCTCTCTGCGATTAAGAGACCGCTAAACATTCCACTCCGAATTTTAAATGGTATTAATTTGGCTTTTACACCTTTCATCAAATCTTCAAATGCCTTAAGGGGGAGAAGACCTACAAATGTTGGGCTCACTCCTCTCCTTTCCCTTCTCGCAGAGCTCTGGACCACAAGTCCTGGGTCCCCCAAACTCGATTTTTCTTCTTCCTTCTTCTGGTAGATTGGCAAAGGTTTGGCTGGCCTCTTAGATGTCACCTTTGCCTGGCTTCTCAGCCCCTTGAACTATGTCAAAAAAAAAAAAAAACAAAAAACTAGCATATGCCCCGAGAAAAAATGCACAGTGTAAAATGGTGAGGTCACATTAATGAGCTCTTTCTTCTGAGATCTTGGCCCCTCAAATCCTGATTTTCTTTGTTGCTCTCTTGATGCCTTGCAGATGAATTTTTTAAAAATACAACCTTTCTTGAATCATTGGTCTGCTACAAACTACTTCACAGTAGGAAAACAAATGAAAAATAAACCAACACCTATAGCTTCCAACATAAAATATCAGGAGTGTGCATGGGTGAGTGTGGACTGTGTGAATTGTGTGAGTCTACGTGAAAAAAAAAAAAGACTATTTCAATACATTTTTTCGGGAAAAGACAAATTTTAAGCTGGATTTAAAAAAAAAGATAATTAAGCAAGAGTCCTAGAGATCATAAGTAAAAGTATTCATGCATATAAATAAATCCTTTTCATGCATTCACTTCTTCCAAGAAGTATTATGATCTTGCTACTGGTCATCCACTAATATAGATTGTTCAAACAATCTCTTGGAGCCCATGGGATCTGGGGAATGCAGAGATAGGCAGGAATTTTATCATATTTGAGTACCTAACACAAGGATCTGTGTGGTTTGGAGCAATGGGTCTAGGTAGAGAACAAGACAAAAATGAGAAATAAGGTTAAGTGTTAGAGACCAAGCAGAAGGAATGATGGAGGATGGAGGAAATGTGGTGGTAGAGCATGCCTGGGGGAGAGTTCTAGATTCACACAGCAAGCAGACGAGCCTCGCGCCATGTCGAATGGGGGAGAATGTTAGTATCAACCTGCCTAAGGAAGATTATCCCAGCAATGGCAGATTCAGATGGATTGGCAACCCAACTGGAGAACCACAGGGATGGAGACCTATGGATGATCAGCGTACAGCACATGTACACTCAGAATCAGAACTTCCCCACACTAGATTTGTATCAGTCTTTGGATCATGGTCTCTTTTCCAATGACGCTACATGATCTAGAAACAATCAGGCCTCTGCTCCCACTGAGCCACCAACTGTGACCTTCCGAGTCCTCTCCTCTCCATTCTCTTCTCCTCCTTCCCAGTCCTTTCCCTTTTCTAGCTGTCCTGACTCCTTCTTCCCTCTTTCCTCCTTATTCCTCCTCCTTTTCCACTTTTTTTAAAAGATTTTTTTTAATTTATTTGATAGAGAGTGAAAGCAAGAGAGATCAGAGCTCCGGAGAGGGAGAAGCAGACTCCCCGTGGAGCAGGGAGCCTGACGCGGGGCTCGATCCCAGGACCCTGGGATAATGACCTGAGCTGAAGGCGGACGCTTAACCAACTGAGCCACCCAGGCACCCCTCTATTTTTTTCTTGCTTTCTTGCTTTCCTGAGAGGCTTCATCATTGGAGTCGTTTGGAATGCTCTAAGAAAACAAATTTGGAGAAAACTAGTACCAACCCTGGGTCTTTACAAACCAGCAGAGGTGTGTCAGCTGCAGTCCTCAGGATGTGACTGCCTTTCAAGCCCCCCTGTGGTGCTTGGATAAAAGAACCGTCATTTGTGTGCTGTATGTGTCCCCTGGTTTCCCTATTTTGTGTCCCCGAAGAGACACAGAAAATCAGAGGCCACGCTGTGATCCCCGCCAAGGACAGTGACGGAGCGGAGTTTTGAGAACACATCCTCCAGGATCTGTGTCAGCAGCTCGGGCAGCTCTGCTGGAGAAAGCTCACCAGGGTCATCCTCTGTGCATTAACCTCAGTGGCTCACTCCCCAGCTCCCGTCCGCTGATTCTTTACCGTTGAAAGCACACACAGTTCACATAATTAAACACTCATGAGCCAGCTTACATTTTCATGAATCAATCAGCAGTGAATTATTTTTGAATACACTCATGCAATACACTCCAAGTTTCTTACCCATATTTTGCAGATAGGCGGGTGTGGATTTATCACGAAGTAAAGGAGGCTGGAGCTGGCCTCTTAACTTGTGGGGGGGGGCCCCTCCTAAGGCCCCCAGGAGGAGCCCTGGCAGTTTTGTATTTGTAGTCTCCCCCATTTCCAACAACCAATTTTATAAGCTTGAGATCCCACAATCACTGAACCTATGCTCTGGAGAAACTCAAATATTCTTGGGGCGCCTGGGTGGCTCCGTTGGTTGGGCGACTGCCTTCGGCTCAGGTCATGATCCTGGAGTCCCGGGATCGAGTCCCGCATCGGGCTCCCTGCTCGGCAGGGAGTCTGCTTCTCCCTCTGACCCTCCCCCCTCTCATGTACTCGCTCTCTCTCTCATTCTCTCTCTCTCAAATAAATAAATAAAATCTTAAAAAAAAAAAAAAAAAGAAACTCAAATACTCTTATCTGGAGATTTATCAAGTGGTAAGTAGCAAGACCCCTTTGCCAGGCCAAGTGTGTAGCCCTTTGCATCCCATCTGATTCTGTCCTGCCTTTATCCCTAATTTCGGATGTAGAACTTTGGGTTTCTAGGCAGTTGGTTCCTCCAAATAGGTTTATTTTATAAAGATCCATCCCTTGACTATGGCCATCATGAGAATGTATCTCAGAGAATTCCAACTACAGGGATCTTCACTGATCAAGGGGCCAGCTGCCGAGCTCCGGAACCTGTCGCCATATTTGCATCTAGGCCATGCTTTCCATGGGCTGTTCCCAGCTGCGAACGGAGGATAGCAGGAATCCTTGGGCAGTGCTAATCCTGGAAGATGTAGGATGTGGGGGCCGATTTTGATGGGAGGACTCCTTGACAGTATTATGGAAACTTCCTTAGACTTCACCACAGCTGAGGGCACTTCTAACCGACTTTTCTTCCCCTCTCTTCCACATGGGGTCACATCCATCATGGTCTGATGGATTTCCCACCTTCCCTTGGTTGCTCCACAGTTTCTGTCCCCCAGCCATTCCCCTTAAAAAATCCTGTACATTGAATCCTGTTTTAGCATCTGCTTCAGAGGACGCATACACACTAACACACTGAATTAATAGGACAAATACGACTGGATATTGGAACCATTAATCCAAGTCCCACTGAATTTTCAGAGACCCAAGTAAATTAAATTTTTAAATAAGAACACTCATTAGCATGCACTTCCAATTTCCTTTTCTTCTCCTCTAAGTCCTGTTTATCACCTGAAGCCCAGCTCTATCCCACCTCTTCCATGAAACCTTCTTGGGTTCCCCCTCTTCTGAATTCTTCTGATCCTGGTTCTATGAACTTACTCATCATGGTAATTCCCAACGAACTGTTGGTGAGCCACCAATCAGTCTTCAAACCCCCAAAGGCCTGGTTCAGGCTAAGCCCTCTATGTGCCCTTCTCTTAGACCAGCAGTTTCCCAAACTATGTTCCAGGGACAGCAAGAGACACTATTTTAGGAGAGAAAGTTTCCAGGGTCAAATCAATTTGGGGGAAAATACCCACTGTGTACTAGGGCTCTTTCTCAGATATCCAAATGCATGTAGTTCACTGAAGGCTGGGGGACCACCTATGAGGACGGCTTCAGTGAACTCTCAGCCCCACATGTATTTGACCACAGAAACATTTTCTCATCAAGTTGCTATCCACAGCCACAGGATTTATTTTATTTTTCACAACCCAAGTTGAGAAATAGCTCTTTGAAGGATGCATTTGTATTGAGCCATCCTCTGACATACATATTTAATGGGCAGGGGAAGGGAAGGGAGCAAACCAGTGGGTAACATTGGCAGGTAGGGGAGCCTCTGGACCTCATCAGTGAGATCAAAAGAAAGGGGGTCAGGTACAGAGTAAGGTATAGGGTGCAAGCCAGCAAAGCAGGTCTCAGGGTGATACGAGTTTATTCTCACTGGATAATGTTTAAAGGGGACAGCAACGGACTCTCTTTCCTTCTGCATGGGGAGCACAGAGTCATCACTTGTAGGGAATACCCTTCAAAGAAAAACCAAGAGCTTCTGATGTGCTACCTTGCTTTGCAGGCTCTCTGAGTATCACAGTTTGCTCTCCACTGGATTATAAAGCAACGTCAGGGAAACCGTCCTACCATTCCTTAATGCGGCTCAGCACGGAGCATTCCCTCACTCATTCCTTAATCCAATCAATATTTATTATGCCTCTACTCTGTGCCAGGCCCTGTTCTTGGTGTTGGGGATGTAGCAGGGAACAAAATCCAACAAGGTTCCTGTCCTCAGGGGACTTCCATTCTAACTGGGTCAACAGATAATGAGGCAAATAACTCAGCTGGAATAGAAGAGTATTAATAACAAGTGCTGGGAATGAACTAAAGCAGGATGAATAGAGTATACTGGGCAGAGTTGATACCTAATGAAATCGATTGATTAGGTATGGCCTTTGCATAGCCCCAGGGACTCCCTGCTGCCTGCAAAGACAAGGTACCAAGCTACAAGGGCTAGTTCGGCTTGCACAGGTGTGAGCATGCTCTCATACATGAGCACACCTCACTGTGGGCCATACTTCAGTGATGCCCTAGGTGGCCCCCAGTCTGCTGTTCGCTGGCAAGGATTCCAACATTGCATCTTCAGCTGTCAGAGCTACATCTTCCGCACGTTGCTCTTGGTAGGAACATCTTGAAAATGCTGTTACCTTTCCCACATGCTTCCACCATCGCCCCCTCGTAATTATTGCGATGATTTCAGATTAAGATGTCACAGTCCAAAATGTTTGTGAAAAAAATTGGCAAGCTATCACTTCTGAATGCTCAGCTGAATTGCTGAATGAATAATAATGCAAAGATGCTTCCCGAAAGAAGAATAAATAAAAGCTCATTGTTGTGCAATAAATCCTTTTCTGTACAACACCACTGAGGAAACTGGCTCTGGGTTTATCTAAGTATTCAAGCCATTTTATTTCATTCTTTTCTGCGCCTTATTCTGTTCCAGAAACTGGTGCCCACTCCTACCCTATTATTCCCTCGCGAAACATTAATGCTACAGGATGGTATGGGGAGAGACGCCAGTTCCATGACTATTGATAGGAGCCTCCAAGGACTAGAATAGGGGGTTCGTTCACAAAGTGGCAGCCACAGGGAAATGTGCATTGTGAGCAGAGTTATTTTATTATCCTTTGGCCAAAAGGGAAGGTCTTATTTATTTATTTTAAACCTGAAGACCTAGATTTAAGGGTATCCATCTTGCCCATAGCAAAGAGGCTCTGCTTAAGTAAAAGGAGGAGGATGCTAAAGGACGCTGAGGAGGATGCTTCACCACACAGTCCACTTGGGCTGCACTGGATCTCCCTGGAAGGCTCCACCCATATGGGCCCTGATGCTTGGGGCAGACCTTGGGCTACACTGGAACCCAGAGGTCACGGTCACATCTGGGGAATTGGCAAGGCGCGTCAGATAATTAGGCACTAACTACTGTTCTACATAGTCTACTTTGCCTGGGTATATACGATTGATACATATATTGTAATCTCTTGACTCCCCAAATGGTCCTGGAAGTAGGATTATTTTGTCCATTTTAAAGAGGTGGCAGTTCAAATTCAGGGAAGTCAAGTAACTGGCCCAAGGTCACACAGCCAACAAGGTGGAGAGCTAAGATTCGGACCTAAGTCTCCCAAACTCCCTAGCTTGGGGTTTAGCTTCCCTTTTACATTATCTCCTCTTCAGGCTCAGAGAAGGAGCTCAGAGAAGGAGCCATAGATAGGCTCAGAGGAGGAGCTCAGAGAAGGAACAATAGACCATGTATATTTTTCTCACTACCCCTCACCCATGGCTCATTATGTTTATTATGTCAACCCTCCCAATGGCTTTTCATTTTTTTAGATTTTATTTATTTATTTGAGAGACAGTGCAAGCAAGCATGGGCTACGGGAGGCAGAGGGAGAGAGAGAAGCAGACTTCCTACCAGCAGGGAGCTTGAGGGGGTGGGACTCTCAGGCTTGATCCTGGGACTCCGGGATCATGATCTGAGCCAAAGGCAGCCCCTTACCCCACTGAGCCACCCAGGCAGCCGGCTTCATTTTTTAAACAGAAGCTTGTTAAATCAAAAGGAGTGCCTACCTAACATGGACTGATGGAAGTTTGCTGAGCGTGTCGTGGCGGGTAGGAACGGTGGAGTAAACAGTGTTCTCAGAGCTGTCTGGTCAACTTGCCGAGATTTAGATTCCGCTCCTATGTATCAGGGCTTTAATAAGAACCAAGACCCATGCTGCTGGTCTCCCACCCACCACCATCAAGATCTGGGGGATGTAAGTAGCTGTTTGAGGGTGCAAAAATGTTTAGTTCTTACCACTTCTAAGAAGAATACATTAGGAAAAAAGAAAATTTCTGCAGTGTCAGGGACAGCACACCTTTTAAGTCCTTGGATTGTCTTCGGAAGCTGCCTACTCATGAAAGAGCTTGGACTGTAATGCAAAGCCATCAGGAAATAAATAAATAAATAAATAAATAAATAAATAAATAAATAAATAAAAATAAATAAATAAATATTTCCTGCGTTGCAAAAATTCTAATGGAAAAAAAAAATTGTTGATTCTAATTCCTCAACCCAGGATTTCAGATGCCAATAATGACGGCTAGGAATCAACACCCACTGCGCACATCCGAGAAACTTAATTGTTTCCTTGTTAGTTAATATTTACAGCCCTCAGGATACACTGGCACTGCTGGGCTCATTTCAAGGGTCCTGCCTGGAACCCTGCGTGCACCCTGATAGGGCCATGCATGTGAAATGTGCAGAAATGCTATATGGAGAATCAACAGGTTTCCTCTTCTTTCTTTCTTTGCTATTTTGCGAAGTTTCAAGCCCTCCTTGCCTTCAAGGTAAGGGTACTAGGTCCCATTCTTTGGGGTTTCAGGTCTTTTGAGCCATCAAGATCTACCAGGAAAAAAGTAAGGAGTTTGGAGGAAGAGGTGGAAAGGAGGGGATGCTCGAGGGAGGAAGTGTCTCAGGGGAATTGGGGATTTCCTGAAAAAGAGGGCAGGTGGTCTTTCAATGAGTTCCCCAGAGGGGAACTGTTCCAAAGCTACTGGTGTGTGTGTGTGGGGGGGGGTTGCTGATCACGGCTCTCCTCAGTCACTTTTGCAAGAAGGACTACGTATACAGTTTCTCGCCCCATTGCCTGTGCCCAGGAACGATGTAATGATGGACTTCAAGTCATTAACCTCCTATACCTGCCCTGAGATTTCACAGCAGGACTGACCTTGTCAGTGCCTGTGACTCCTGCTGGATCTCTTCGAATTTGTCCCCCATGGACATCAGCCACCCTCCTGCATCCAACTTGGCAGCTTATGTATAAAGGAAAAAAAAAAAAGAGAGGGGTCCTAAACACCAGAGGTCTCTGTGTGTACGGGGTTGACGTGGGGTAGAGGGAAGCCCTGCCTCTTCCGTATCACATCCACAGAGATGGGTCAGTAATTCATGTTACCCTGGTTAAAACAATAAGGACCGACAAAACCAACCCTACACTGTCAGCCTGTGACCTGCTCCATCTGCCCTTTCTATTCAGGAGGAATTAATTCTGCTTGAATGAAAGCCAATGTCAACCACACAACCTGCCATGTTCCTTGACCCCTCGGTCAGCGCACCATCTTACATTCCAAAGTCACTTCACTTCCGCCTTAGGCTTCAGTCCTGCTGGCAGAAAAAAGGCCAGACTGAGGGGTCCCCTGGGCTTGCGCCACAGTATAAAAAACCCCAGAGCACAACCATCCAGCAGGCTTATAGTATCTGAGAAAGTTCTAAGATCAAGGACTTATTTTCTGCAGTTTAGTCTGAAAGTGGGGAGAGAGACTATAAACCAGGAAATCAGCAAAGTGCTTTTTTTATAGCAATATTGGCCAACCGTTTTTAGGCTTAGGTTTCTAAGAGTTGGTTTCATGAGATTGTTTTCTATTTCTTCCCAGGTACTCTACCTTTTAACAGTATGGTCTCATTGGCAGAGGCAGCCTTCCCCTGTGTATAGTCCGAGACAAAGATCAATTTCCAATTCAAGATACCTGCCCTACTTTTGGCCCTCAGCCTCCAGGTGGAATTTGTCCACTGTCCAGTCACTGGGCCCGGAGCTAATGCATCTGCCCTGGTGCTGGAGACAGGCGAGGCAGGGTCTGCCCCCTTCCCACACATGAACCCCCGCGAGCATCACCAGGCAACTGGGAACGTGTGTGGGTGAGGGGTAAAGGTTTTGACCCCTTTAATTATCTCAACCAGAGCAGAAATAAAGACCCATGGCAACAACCAGTCATAATCATCTTTTTTTTTTTTTTTAAGATTTTTTATTTATTTATCTGAGAGAGAGAACGGGAGACAGAGAGCATGAGAGGGGGAGGATCAGAGGGAGAAGCAGACTCCCCGCCGAGCAGGGAGCCCGATGTGGGACTCGATCCCGGGGCTCTAGGATCATGACCTGAGCCGAAGGCAGTTGCTTAACCAACTGAGCCACCCAGGCGCCCCATCTCTTATCTTGAGACTGATAGTCCAGCTTTCTCTTCATTGATTAAAAAAAAAAAAAAAAGCCAATTTCAAAGAGCAAGCATGCAAAATTCTCCAAGAGAGAGTTTTAACAAAGAACCTTAAGAGCGAGCATAATTATCCAAAAGAAACTTTCATCACAGGAGCTTTAAACATGGCATGATTTTCCTTCCCTAATCAGATAAGCAGGGTGACACCTGGAAAGAGCTCAGAGCCTTGTCGTGCCTTATTTCCGAGTAAGAGACAAAAGCCACTCTGTTGATCACAATTGCTTCCATGGAGAGAGTCAAGTTCTGACTTGGGGTGTCAGGTGCATAAGACTTAGGGCTCCCTAGAACTGCCATTCTGGGGACAGCTCATTTAGTGCTAGAGGAACCACTGCTCGGTTACTCCTCCACCCAGTGCTCAGGGTGTACAATCTCGCATGAAGTAATACCACGTGCCCACCGATTCTCTGACAGCCTGAGGCCATGCAGCCAAATTTAAAGTAAAAATTCAAGACTTCCGGGCGCCTGGGTGGCTCAGTTGGTTAAGCGACTGCCTTCGGCTCAGGTCATGATCCTGGAGTCCCGGGATCGAGTCCCGCATCGGGCTCCCTGCTCGGCAGGGAGTCTGCTTCTCCCTCTGACCCTCCCCCTTCTCATGTGCTCTCTCTCATTCTCTCTCTCTCAAATAAATAAATAAAATCTTTAAAAAAAAAAATTCAAGACTTTCACTGCCAGGTCACATTCCAATGTCCTCCTCGCTTGGGAGACAAAAGAGGAGACTCTGGCATGTTTTAAGAAGTTTGAGGAAGGAAATACTAGATATGGCCTGTGGTCTTTTTATCAGGTAAGAGTAAGTTCAGCCATATACAATATAAAATCCAGAGAGTAGTGGTTTAAGAAGAAAAAGATTTTATTTTTCTCTCAGGAAAAGGCAATCTGGGCATGTAGGATGACTAAGTTAAGAGTGTGTTTTATGCATGCACACGCACGCACACATGTTGGGGGGGCCCCCCCACACCAAGTTCTTGAACACCAGCTGGGTATCCTACAATTTAACTCGATTCTGACATTATCCACCCAGAGACAGCCCCTGATTTCACAGGTTAAGGGTTCAGTCCTTACAAGACGCCCCCCACCCCTTGCTTCGGACTGACCCATTATAGATCAGACCCTCCTTGGGTTTGGTTAATTTGCTAGAGCAGCTCACCAAAACCTTTAACTTACTAGGTCACTGGTTTATTACAAAGGATATTAAAGAATATGTACCAGCAGACTGGTGAAGAGATGTGGAGGGCAAGGTATGGGGACAGGGTGTCCATGTCCCTTCCAGGCGAACCACATTCCCCTACTACCTCTGTGGTTCATCAACCCAGAAGCTCCCTGAATCTGGTCTTTTTGGAGTTTAATGGAGGCTTCATTACCAATGCTCGATTGATTAAATCAATGGCCTCTGAAGATGGAGCCAACCCCCCACCACTTTCCCTTCACTGGAAAGTTCCAACCCTCCAATCACAGGGTTGGTTCCCTTGGCA
Organism: Mirounga leonina; assembly: GCF_011800145.1. Taxonomy (NCBI): domain Eukaryota; kingdom Metazoa; phylum Chordata; class Mammalia; order Carnivora; family Phocidae; genus Mirounga; species Mirounga leonina. The sequence goes on from NW_023270615.1 coordinate 12,632,184, forward strand.
ACCAGCCCCAACCTTAGGTCACCTGGGGGCCTGTCCAAAAGTACCTCCTCAACGTAACAAAAGACACGTTTACCTCTCTTACCTCCCTGGAAATTAGGAGCTTTTTAGAAAGCCTGTGTTAGAAACGACCAAAACCAAGTATATATTTCTCAACATAAATCACAATCTCACCAAGCTCACATCAGAAACCAGATTCCTTCTGTCTTTATGTTCCACAATCCTTAGGATTTGGCTTCTACCCTCAAGATCATCTTTTGTTCACAAAGCAGCTACTGGGGCCCAGCTACACGGCATCATTCTCAAAGTGTGCTTTCCTCCTGGGAACTTGATGCAAATCCTCTGCCCACTCCAGACCAGCTGCATCAGAAACTTGCAGGGTGGGGTCTAGCAACTCGGGTTTTAACAAGCCCTCCAAGTGATTCTGTTAGACCCTCAAGTTTGTTATCCACTGATCCTGAAGGCAGAAGGGTGCCCAGCAGCTGAGTCAGGTCCTGATAAAGAGGTTTCCCAGAACTCCCACCAAATGACTTCTGGTTACTTCTCCCTGCACCTGTAACCTCCCCCACACTCTCTCCCTCCCACCCCCAAATAACAAGGAAGACTGAGAAGTGTAGATTTTAGCTGGCTACACTGTCACTCCAACAACATGAAGATTCCGTTGGAAAGGAGCAGTAAACACCAGGTAGGTAACTCGCCGGAAAATTCTACCAGCACAGCAGAGGGGCTGGGCACATTTTGATTATTGTTGGGAGCCTGGCATGGTGGTGGTCAAAAGAATTTTCTCCGTGGGTAAATGATGATCCACCTTCAATTTGCAATTTGATATCACAGTAATAATATCACAGACCTGTATGGATTATGTATGACGACACCCAGTCCAGCTGATTGCATATACTCACGAGACTATTAGGAATGGGACATTTTTAAGTTTGGCAGCATCTTCTCTACTTTGAGAACTTTAGATTTTTCTAAAGTCAGAAAAGTGGGTCTTTAAACTAACAAACTTCTCAGAGCTGCTTTTGGTTGTCTATTCACACTTAAATAGCATTAATATGCTTTCCCTATCTTTGAGTGAACTGGCTCATGAGAAACAAAGAACCCAAATAGAGTAAAACCAGATTCCAACTCATGAGAACACTCTCCACCTCCTTCCCTGTTCTTACCAGGTTTTCTGCTTTTAGAGAAAAGCACCAGAGGATACCAAGTGGCCAGCCAAATCAGGAACCTAATAAAAAATGAACTCACCGGTTATGTCAACTTGCCGGAACACGGCGGTTGTCATCCTCGACTTCTTCATCTACAGATCTGTATCACGCAGGTGGTTGCTCAGAATCTTCCTGGGTTGAATCCCCAGGGGACTGACTCCGAGGTTTCGGGTTTGGCCTGCTGGAGGCATCCCAGGCAGTGTTCTCAGGATCCACACCCCGGCGGCTTGCGCCAAGCAGAACTGCACAGGAGTCGCTGGACTACGGTGCAGTTACCGCAGAGACCTCAACCCACCCCACAGCAGGCTCTGAAGCTAACCAGCTCCTTAGCTCTTATTCCAACTGAGGCAAGGGGGCGGAGCCTCCACATTCCCACGCTGACCAGACATTGGCTGCCATTGGTGTGGGCGGAGCGTAAGCCAGGGTGAGGCCCCGCCCTTCAACCCCAGCGCCCTTAGTTGATGTGCTGGAGGCTTCAGCTTCCCGCAACCCCGCCTGTGGGGGAAATGACCGCGTTGATCCTGTAGCAGGAATGGGATGTTCGGGTGTTCAGCATAGCATCCACTATGGAAATGATCAGAATATTTTTTTTTAATTTTTTTAAAGACTTTATTTATTTATTCGACAGAGAGAGAGCACAAGCTGGGGGAGCTGCAGGCAGAGGGAGAGGGAGAAAGAAGCAGGGGCCCCACTGAGCAGGGATGACCAAGGTGGGGGCTTGATCCCAGGGTTCCAGGATCATAACCTGAGCCAAAGGCAGACGCTTAACCAATTGAGCCACCCAGGTGCCGTGATCAGAGTATTTTTAGATTCAGATTCAGAAATTATCCATAATCATCAAAGACACCGAGTTAAAATTAAAATCCTCACCATGACCTACCTGACCTACATGACCAAAGCACAACTGTGACATTGCTTCTTAGCATCACCCCCAAATTGTCCTCTCTACCCTAGCTTTGTGTTCCTCAAACACCTGAAGCACCTCAGGGCCTTTGCACTTGCTATCCCCGCCCCCCAACCTATGGGACCATACCTCTCTCTAGGTAACCATATGACATGCTGTCCCATTTCAATCCAACATCTACTCAACTATCACCTCCTCTTGACCCTATTTAAAGTATTCCTATTATCTCTGGTCCCTTTATCTTTACAACTCTTAATGCTATATGTTTCTCTCTTGTTTTCTTGTTTGTTTTTTCTGTTCCCCCGATTATAGAAAGAAAATCCATGAAGTCAGGGTCTGGTCCGCTTGGTCAGTCATGTATAATACCCCTAAAATGGTGCCTGGCACACAGTGGAAATACAGTAATATGCAGTGAAGAATAAACAAATTCATTCCACTAAATCCTCTCTGATGAATGCGCTGAAGTGGAGAAAGTTAATTTTGGGTATAGTAATCTTCAGATAACCAAAAAATTTTATTTTATTTTATTTTTTTAAAGATTTTATTAATTTACTCGACAGAGAGACAGACAGCGAGAGAGGGAACACAAGCAGGCGGAGTGGGAGAGGGAGAAGCAGGTCTCCCGCCGAGCAGGGAGCCTGATGTGGGGCTCCATCCCAGGACCCTGGGATCATGACCTGAGCCGAAGGCCAACGCTTAACAACTGAGCCACCCAGGTGCCCCTAACCAAAATATTTTAACCAGTATATACATCACAGCCCTCACCAACCACTGCTTTGAAGGAATTGTTATTACGATAATTTTCTAACTTGCATCAGCTTATAAGGAATGTTTATAATATTTACCTGTAGTAAATCATCTTCTGCATTTCCCATTTGGTATTTTTATATCTTTGATCATTTTTATGCGTCAGTTACCTTAACCAGGTCCCATAGGGAAGAACAACTATGATCCAAACTTGGAACAAAATCAGGGAGCTATTTGAGGTGTCTTTCTCTTTCTTTCTTTCTTTCTTTCTTTCTTTCTTTCTTTCTTTCTTTCTTTCTTTCTTTCTTTCTTTCTTCCTTCCTTCCTTCCTTTCTTTCTTTCTTTCTTTCTCTTTCTTTCTTTCTTTCTTTCTTTCTTTCTTTCTTTCTTTCTTTCTTTTTTTCTTTCTTTCTTCCTTCTTCCTTCTTCCTTCTTCCTTTCCTTTCCTTTCCTCTTTCCACGAAAACCTTATTTTCGGTTTATGGACCACGAAGGCCAAGCAAATGAATTCAGCAGCCCTGGTAACAACAGTCTTTGGCTGGTGAAATTGTTTGTGTCAGCTTCTCTCCATCAGGGTCTGTTTGCTGCTCTTTTCAGAACCTGGGGAGAAAAGGGGTAGATTTGGAGTTGGGGCAGCTAAGAAGAGAGAAGAGGGCCTTGCAGGGCGTGGCCTGGTCTCTCCTGTCAGATCAGCTAAGGGCCTCTGTGGTGTTGTTAGCCAAGGCCACAATGTGACAGAACCGATTTCATGAGGGACTTGGTGGGACTTTGAGCCACACAGAGAGTGGCTGCTGGGCCCAAAGCACAATGCATGGCCCCAGGGTTGGAGGGCCACCCATGGCTACTTTGGCTCCCCAAGAGCTGACAGCCTTGGGGTCTGTGGAGACAGCTCCATTGAGCAAGAACACTGGCATCCCATGATGGGCAGCCATGACAACAGGGACACCAGTGAGTTTCCTTTATGGGCAACCAACTGGGGCAGGTGAGGCGGAGTGGGAAAGCTAAACAGGAAGAGGGGTGTATGGCAGTCCTCCGTCCCCAGTCCCCACGGACCCATGGAAGCACCCCTCGGAGACTCCCGGTAATAACCGGGGGGACAAGGGACACTGAAGATTTGCTTGAGCATCTATTGGATTCGGAGGCACTGTAATTATGGCCTCAGTCAGCTTGTCTCCACAGTGAGGTGACATTTGGGTTAAAGATAGATTGGCCTTCCAGTGCTTCTAGTGCAATTATCCTGGAAAAGCTACCTCTTAAAAGCCTCTTAAAAGGTTTAATTTACATCCCAAATAGAATGCATCTGTTTTTCAGATTCTGATTTTTTTTTCCACTTGGTTTCTGCAAAGGTTGATTTCCATAACGTGAATGCGTGAAAAATTCAAGTTCTAACCCTCTAGAATTGGAGCCGATATGGACTTAAAGGAACCCACAATTCACTTGCTTGGGAGGCTTTGCTCGAAGTTGCACTGCCCCTGGGCCTCACTTATAAAAGGAGGGCTGGAAATTTTTTTTGCCCTTGTAATAATAGGTGATTTTCTTTGAGCTAAGTGCTTTATCCTTATCTCTTTTAATCCTTTCGCATTTAATCCTAACGGTACATTGAAGTAGGAAATAGCATTTATGCCATTTTACAGAAGAACAAACAGGTCCAGGGACTGAAGTCATCCAGCTGGTGAGTGACAAGGAGGAATCAAAGCCAGCCCTAACCACCAACCCACACCGCCTCCCATCAGGAAGCAGTCCGTCTAGAATTCTTGAAAGCCCCGCTCTTGGCTGTCCTTCGCCCCCAATTCTATCCTCGGTCCCAACCCTGAAAGACACACAGTAGCTGCTTAATGAATGTCTGTTGTGTGGTTGGTTAATAGTTTACTTAAATGACCAGCCGCAAATGTTTTATGAACAAACCACTTGCAAACACAGGAATCAGGACAGGGTTCAGAGCCTCAAGTGTAGTAGAGTGCGTGCTGGGTTCCCTGCAGAGTGCCCACCTGCACCTTTCAGACTCATTATATGTGTGCTCACCAGTGCTGGAGCCACGGAAATCCACGGCAGGCCACTTTCCCCCCAATAGCCCCAGCCTGCCTGGTATTCTGGCAGGTGATGTGATTTAGCTCGGCGTTCATCCCCGCCCTGTCTGGAGCCAGAGCTTCAAAGCACGTTAAATAAAGTTAGGGTCTGCCGATGCTCTTATTGAGCGTGGGAGAGCCATCAGAACGGATTTTTTAAAATTAAAATTGCAAAAGCCGGCTGTGGAGCTAGAGGGTTCACCCAGTGGGCAAATCTGGTTCCTGATTTTCAACGTGGCCAAAGGCCCCCCGGAGCTCATCAGACTTTGTCCACGGTTTGGGAGTGAAAAGCACCAGCATCGTCTTCATCAGGCTTCCCTCTGCCAGAAATTCAGTGTCCCGTTCTGAATCCCTTGACTGCATTCCTGCCTCCAAGTCTTTATGGGTGTTTCATTAGCAAGCACACACGTGCCTGAGAATGATGGTCCCGTGCTTTGTACAGTCTCACAGGGACTCTCGGTACTTCTTCATCACCGAGTGTAGAGTCGCTTCCTGGACTTTCTACCCCTCTGTGCGCACAGGGGAGTTTGAGTTGCGAACACATGGTGCAGCCCATGTGTTTCCGTCAGCCTGGAGTGTGCCTGCTCAGCAACCCCACCATGCTTCTCCCACCCTTCGCTCACACCCCACATGTTTGCCTGGAGAATCCTGGTTTGCTCTCTTTTTTTTTTTTTTTTTTTTTGCATTAATTCTTCAAAGCCTTCTTTGACACTCTCCACCCTTGAAAATCAGGCATACACATAGTTGGTGCTAACTAGATGTGATCGGTTGCATGGATGGAGACCAAGAAAGGCAGTAGAATCCCATTCTCTGAACATTTCAGGAAATAAGAACTTGGAGTGGCAAAGAAAAACAAATATTTTGGTTTCCGAGGAAGAAAAAAAAGAATGCTCTCTGTGATTATTTTTTCCAGGGCCTGCTTAACCGCTAACTTCCTAGCAGGGGGTGACCAGGATAATGTTTTGAGGTCCCCACCTGCTCTATAAATAACTCTGTGACGTGAGAAGTTTGGGAGCCCAGAGAGATCACCTTGGCTCAGGGTAGAGGGGATGAAGGGGGAGTGGAGAAACCATCAAATCCCCAGAATTCTCAGAAAGGCCTGGCTGCTACTATAATCCCCAGATAGGCATGACTCCGTTCTCCCCCTCCTTTCTCTCCAGGACCCTCACCCGGCCACCTCTCTACCTCACCTCACGGGGAGGCAGCAGAGGAGAGCAGAAGGAAGGCAGGGCCCCTGGGACCACTGCGGTCCCCTCAGCGCATGCGTGCGGGGCTCCTCTCGGGGCAGGTGTGAGCCGCTCTGCCCTGCTGTGATCCGAGGCACCCGGGTCCCACTGGGCAGCCCCTCCCCAGCGGAGTGCTCCCTTAGCTGCTGCACGCATTGGTGCCTCAGCCTGAGCATCCTTCGGCCAGGCTTCCCTCTTATTTATTTACACGTTTTCATTACACAAATAACATATGAATACCTTTCGGTTGTAAAATTAAAATTAGGCATAAAAATAAAGCTAAAGTCTGCCTTGACCGTATGCTCCACCCGCCCCACACCCACCGTATCCCCCTTTGCAGAGGTAACCGGTCTTAGCTTTGCTTACACATTTAGGCTCATATGAAAATACGGGAGGAAAAGAAAATGGTCTTGTTTCATTATCCTCTTATGTATATACGGTGTTCAGTAAATTGCTTTCTTTTCCCTCTAATATTTCTTTCCTTGCCAGAATGTACAAATTGACCTCATTCTTCCAAATTGCTGCCTCGGAATGGCTATGGGGGCAGCAACATTTATCTAACCCATCCCTTATTAGTATTTCGGCCATTTCTGGGCTTTGCAGATAGAGATGGCACAGCCATGAACATCCTGTGAACTCTAGTTTGTGCCTCCCGGGAGTGCTTCTCTGAAGCAGGCAGCGCAAGAGAGACCTGCATGCTAGGTGTGTATTAAATTTTAATATGCACCAGCAAACAGTCCGTTAAAAGAGCTAAAGTAATTTACATCTCACTAGCAAGATGCTTGAGTACCATTTACTACAGCCTAGATAATGCTTGATGATCTCATGTATTAAAACCTTCATATTTGGCAGATCTTTATCATTGTTATTCAGTTAGTCATTCATTGGATTATTCAGTTAAGGGGTACTGATTCTTGGCCACTGTCACCTACCAGGCAGTAGGATCCAAACTGCAAACAGCAATCTGTGTGGGTGAGTCTCATGTCAAGAAAGCCTCCTCCTGACCAGCCCAGCCCCCTTCTGTCTGTCACCAGACACATGGAGTGCCTTCAATGGGGACTCCAGCTCCTGGTGCCTAGTGAGCTGTCAGCCTTCAGTGCAAAATGCTCCGGGAGGGGTCACATTCACCGAGGTGACTCATGCATGTCAAGGGTCCTATGGGATTATTCTGACACGGGGCTTAGCTGGAGGATTTGGGGAGAGAGAACAGCAGGGAGAGGAAGGAGAGCTTCCAGTTGTAGGCAAGGATGAAGACAGGAAGGGTTTTGTCTACTTCCAAGGCTCCCCTAGAATCAGGCAGATGCTACTCTAGGTTTGGTGGGACTTTGGTGTTTTCCCTCACATTTTGAGAATCATATACATGCACTCTTATAAAGGACCTAATATAAAAATGATGATGCTGGTAATAATAATAGTAATAATAATGTGTTTCATCAAGTCTTAACACTCCATTGATTGGCACACGAACCATTATTTTGTAAGCCAATAAGGAAAAATGCTGCCAAATATAACTGTCAGATGTTATTGATTATAAGTCACATCCTGGTTTTACGGATGTGAAAATAAACAAAAAGTCTTAGCATGAATGAAATATGGTAATCATTCACAATCCTCAATGTGCAAGACCCCGTGAAGCCCTTTAACACAAATTACCTTATTAATTCCCCCAAAATGTTTAACAGCTAGCTCTCCAAAAAGAAAATGCTCTGGTGTGTGGCATTTGCCAATTTCCATGGTGTAAATATTCCCACCTGGTTTTTTTCAACCCATCAATATGACGTCACTGAAGTCGGAGTTGGGAAGAGAAGCACAGAAACAGCTTTCTCAGGCCAGTGAGAGCTGACCCCAGCACGACACTGGATAGATCCTTTTATTATTCCCATTATACAGATGAAGTAACTGAGGCTTACAGAAGAGAGGTAATTTGCTCAGCGGGACGCTGCTAGTAAATAAGTCAAAGTGGGCACTTCACCAGAGCATTCTTACCCAACTCTCACTAACAGGGATTTGAATAGGGCGGGTAAAGGATCTGGAATCATTCTTACAACAGTCCACTCTGATGAGCAGGCAACTTCAGCCGACCCCTAATTCCCACCTTGTGGAGCTGGAGCATTTTGGGGGGTGAGTCTTATGCCCACAGAGTCCTTGCCCTCTCCTTTCCATGGATATGATTATTCTTTGTTTATATTCAGTGCAGCGAACGCTTATTATAGGCAAAGGATTGGCTTCAGCACCATTCCCTTTGTACCCAAAGCACACGGGAAGGCACCTCACTCCTCTTTCTCCTCCAGCTTCCGGGTGGAGGAGGAGGGCGTAACTGCCTAATATATATCAGAAATGTTACAGGTGCAGGAAATCACTTTTGAAAATTGGGAGACATAAATCATGATTCTATTTGTGTTGAGATGCAATGATAGATGGATTTTCACCATGAAAGAAAAGGAAAACCTAGTTCTACCTTCTACCTTCTTCCCTTCCTCCGAACATTTTATTTTATTTTATTTTTTTAAAGATTTTTTTATTTATTTGACAGAGAGATAGAGAGAGCACAAGCAGGGGGAGCAGCAGGCAGAGGGAGAAGCAGGCTCCCTGCTGAACAGAGAGCCCGATGCGGGGCTCGATCCCAGGACCCTGGGATCACGACCTGAGCCGAAGGCAGACGCTTAACGACTGAACCACCCAGGCGCCCCCCCCCCCCCCACCCGAGCGTTTTAATCAAGCTACTCAGGAGAGATCACCAGTAGGAAGGCACAGCAGCTCTGACTTTGCCTCTCACCCATCTCCTGGAGACTAACGTGTGATTCGAATTGGCTGGCTTTTCAAGCCTAGAAAGGCCGAGTTCATGGGATCACTGAAAAAGACGTTATCATGAGCTGGGTGAGCCTCCCAAGTGGGGAGCGCTACAGAGAATCCAAAAGTTGCAGGTTTACTGATGGGGGACAGAAATTCCTACATCTGCACAGTTGTCACTTCTTGGATCTCTGACTCCATTTCCAAGGAATAGACCATAGCCAGATGGGCTCCTGTCACCTGGTTACATCAACAGCAGGCAACATATTTGATGTATTTCTTTGCAGCCGTGCTCTGTGACATTTTGCTTTGCCTGACGATTTCCCGCATAGCCCACAGGCAGGCGTCACGTTCTCAGTGGCCGGATCCCCTTGTAAGAACACCACCAAGCACACCAGGGCATGACCGCCTGGGCAACTGCCAGATGGGAAAATCTTCAATGGAGATATTCACACGCTGAAACAGTTCCAAGCAGCAAGCCGTCTTGCAAAACCAACATGGCTTAGGAGACACAATGCCGCTGATGAGTAAGAGGCCCGGTGGTATTTGTGGAAACCCAGCTGTTGCAGATGGTGGCATTAACTTGGCTGGCTATGGTGACAGTCGTCAGGGTTTGGGATCGCTGAACCTTAATATGGGATTTTTTTTTTTGTCCCTGCTATTCTCTGCTGGTAAACCAAGATCGTGGGTCTCAGCGCAGCTATATATTTCTGGAGATAGACTTTTCCAGTTCTGCTAGCAAGAATGTATGAAATCACATGGCTGTGTGCTCACTTCCAAACTGGAAATTCGACTTTCTTTGGGCACTGGCCTAGCAGGAGAGAGGCCGTATAAAAGTTTCCAGGAAGAGGGTATGGTTTTCCCTCGTGGCTGTGGGTGGTTGTGAACCCATTGAATGAGGCAAGATTGCAGGATTCAGCAGGGAGGTTGAGTGAAAACAGAAAGCTTGGGCTGCCCTTGTGGTCCCTTAGAACAGAGGCCTATGAGGCACAGAAGGAAGGCTGAGCTTTGATCTTTGGAAACGTTGTTATACCCGCTCTTCTACCCAAACGTACAGAAAGCTGTACTCCCTCCAGGTCTCTTCCTTCTTGAATCTCTTTCACCAAAAAAATAAGTGAGCTTTTCTCTCAACTCTCTTCCAGACTTTACAAAGAATTTACTGGACGCCCATCCTTATGCTGGGCAATGTGCTAGGAGTCCCAAGTGACAGAACTGTAGGATGTGTGTTTTCGAGAAGCCCTCAAATGATGAGATAGGCATGCATGGTAAGGACCTATAATAAAGGACAGGGAGAGAGGTGAGCACAATGAAGCGGGATCTAGTTTTCTCGCTGGAAGAGGGGGCAGGCTCTGGCCAGCATCTTTTCTTTTTTTTTTTTTTTTAAGATTTTATTTATTTATTTGAGACAGAGAGAATGAGAGAGAGAGAGCACATGAGATGGGGGAGGGTCAGAAGGAGAAGCAGGCTCCCTGCCGAGCAGGGAGCCCGATGCGGGACTCGATCCCGGGACTCCAGGATCATGACCTGAGCCGAAGGCAGTCGCTTAACCAACTGAGCCACCCAGGCGCCCACTTTTCTTCTTTCTCCTATTTTCCTCAGCTCTTCATCTCTGTGGGAGAGGAGCAAGAATTAGTGGGTGACACTGGACAGGACCTGGAGAAGTCCAGGAAACTGAACGGTCTGAGATACAGTGGTTGGACTGGCTGACACTGTCAGTCTTCCTGATAGAATATGCCAGATGAGCTCGAGGTTTTCACTGGCTTCCCCGTTCCTCCTGGGGCTGCCCCCACCTCCCAGCTTCCCTGCCCTTTCCCCCAAGTGTCCGGTGTCCACATACTGATCCCTGGCTCTCCAAAATTACTGCTTAGCCGCTGTGTCCTGAGTTCTACAATGCCTTCTGTGCTATGTGAGTATACCCTGGTTTTCCAGGGAGGCAGTGTTATACCCCCTTTCCCCCTTTTCATAGGGGCAGAAAATACTCTGCTCCAGTATAAGTAGGTGGTAGAATCTCTCAATGCAGATTCGAGGTTGTCCTCAGAGCCCATATGCTCTATTGCCCTTGGATCGTGTACAACGAGGGTTTTTGTGACACAGGGGATGACCGAGGCTAAAATACCCACAGGACACATCCGGGACTTTCCCTGGTAACTTGTGGGGATTGTAAGCTCCATTTATTGCAGTTTCTGTAGCTCTCAGATTCCCATGTGACAGAACAAGCAGGGTTGGACCGAATGACCCACTCTGGCCTCCGTTGGAGTCTGTGAGGGCTCAGGATGGAACCACCATATCGCCTCTGTCCTGGGAACGCTCCCTCTTAGGCTGGAGCCCTGGGGATTTCACTGCCAGGGAGTAACCCAGGCTGGACAAGGAGCCCTATAAATGGGATTTTCCCAGAAGTCACAGTATTTCCACCCTTTGTCCCTGGGAGCACGTGCAACCTTGAGTCCAGGAGTCTCTTGATCTTTGCTTTGGAAAAGAGAACATCCCTTGCCTGTGTAAACGATTCCAACTTTTGAAGATTTTATTTATTTATTTGATGGAAAGATAGAGAGCACAAGTAGGCAGAGTGGCAGGCAGAGGGAGAGGGAGAAGCAGGTTCCTTACTGAGCAGGGAGCCCGATGCGGGGCTCGATCCCAGGACCCTGGCACCATGACCTGAGCCAAAGGTAGATGCTTAACTGACTGAGCCACCCAGGTGCCCCCAACTTTTGGACAGGTACAAACAAACAAATTTGGGGTATATCCTGGGGGAAAATATATTTGAAGAGGTGAGTTTATTACAAAGCATTACAGAAGTAATGACGTTTAAGTCGTCCGTGTGGATGAGTTCTGGAGTGTTGTGGAAATGCAAGCCCGGGAAAGAGGAGGTGGTTTTATCTGATCATATAGAACAGAGGTAAAAGCAGCGACACTTTTACTGCCAAGATAGATGACAGGGATGATGAGAAAGAAGCCAAGGGCATATTACAGCAGGCTTGATGAATGTCATCCCAGAATCTAACTCAATATTTGAATGCTATAAATTGTGTTAAGAAATATAAGACCAAATAAACCTTTGGGACTGTTTGTGACTGATTCAAGGCCACTGAGCTTTACTGTGGCTGATGAAATGGATGGGAGTCGAATAATGGTATAAACAAATTGAGAAAATCCTAATAAATCAGGGATGAAACCTGATTTAAGTTACACAGAAAGACTTGCCACAGCATGTGGGCTCGGCTTGGCTAACATCTGTGGTTTAGATGGGAGCTGAAGGTAGGGGGCAGAGTCACTGTGGTTCCAGACCCATTTCCACATCCTGTCAGGTGCAGTGAGGAGGGCATCCCTCTGACTATGCTCAGCATGTGGGCAAGCCTGGGTGTTCTGCCATGTCCATCTGGCCTGTGCACCCCTCTGCTCGGTCTGGATATCCCCCCGCTCCTCAGTTACCACAACAGGTGCAAGGATTCCGCCCCCCAGCCCCCCAACCACCCAACTAAGAAGAGATGAGGACATTCACGTATTCAATCTTCTTTACAAAAGGTTCATGGAATTAAGCTGCATTCAGAAGTTTAAGTCCAAGGCGTATACCCAATGGGGAAGTATACACATACTTCTTGGGGTATTCACCAAAGATACGTACAAAAATGGCAATTTCTGAAGTTGCCAAACCTTGAAACAACCTCCTTATCATCCACCAGATTAGGTAAATAAGTCAAGGCATATTCATATAATGGAATACTATATGGCAATGAAAATGAATAAATTTTAGCTATGTGGGGAAAGAATGGATGATTGCCATGAAACATAATTTTGACCAAAGAAGTAACTCACAATTGAAAACATTTTACAAAAGTGTATGTTTATGAAATCAGGCCCAATGACTCTGTTGCATTAGAAACACGAGAATGCTGAGGTTTAGGGGGCCAGGAGCAGTAGTTTGGGGAGGGGACACAGAGAACCTTCTGGAAACAGGGTTCTATCATGTAACCTGGGTGCTGGTGACATAAGTGTGCCCATTTTGTGATAGTTCATCAAACTGTATATTTATGAATTGTGCATTTTTCTGTCTGCGACTTACATTTTTAAAAAAGATTTATTTATTTCTTTCAGAGAAAGAGAGAGTGGGTGAAGGGGAAAGGGCAAAGGGAAAAGGAGAGAGAGAATCTTCAACAGACTCCCCGCTGAGCACAGAGCCCCATGTGGGGCTCGATTTTAGGACCCTGAGATCATGACCTGAGCCGAAATCAAGAGCCGGATGCTCAACCCACTGAGCCACCCAGGCACCCCTGTCTATACCTTATATTTACATTAAGAAGACAGGAAATCAGGATGCCTGGGTGTCTCAGTAGGTTAAGCAGCTGCCTTCGGCCTGGGTCATGATCCCAGGGTCCTGGGATCGAGCCCCGCATCGGGCTCCTTGCTCAGCAGGGAGCCTGCTTCTCCCTCTCTCTCCCTCTGCTTGTGCTCTCTCTGTCAAATAAATAAAATATTAAAAAAAAAAAAAAAAGACAGGAAATCATGGCAAGGGCATTATGCCTACAGGTGGAAGGTGGATCCCAGCCAGGTCTTGGCTGCCGTGGTTTATGAGGAGACCAGTCAATATCTACTCAGTCTTCAGTCCCCAGTTCAGATCCCACTTTACCTCTAAGTTGTCCTTGTAAAGTCAGAATTCTCTAAACGTATCCCTCTTCCGGGAGCCTGTCAGTCTTTGCTTGTACACTCCCATTTTAGTATCTGTTGTAATTTGTTTGGACTAGCTAGCTCTTTGCAAATTGTGGGGTTTTTTTCCCCCACTGAACTTAACTCCCTGATGCAGAAATTATGATCTATTTATCTGTATATCCCTTACAGCACCTAAAAACACTGACGGGCACGTGCTCAGTAAGCATTTGTGGACCCAAGTCACTCCCTGTGTCACACATATGTTAAAGTCGTAAATTGTCCTAATTAAGATAGCTGACATTTTATTAACATGGCCCTGTGACTTCAAAAGGAAAGATCATTAAGCACAGAAAATACGACATGCTTTTGCATTGTTACCTCCACCTTAGAAAATCCTTTATTCCCACAAACATATTTTGAGCATCTGCTAGGTGCCAGGCTCTTGGTTTACGAAAAAGATAATATTGTTCCTCCAGGAGCCCCCAGTTTGGAAACTGAAAAATAATTTAAAAAAGATACCAGTGAGGGCACCTGGGTGGCTCAGTCGTTAAGCGTCTGCCTTCGGCTCAGGTCATGATCCCAGGGTCCTGGGATCGAGTCCCACATTGGGCTCCCCGCTCGGCAGGAAGCCTGCTTCTCCCTCTCCCACTCCCCCTGCTTGTGTTCCTGCTCTCGCTGTCTCTCTCTCTGTCAAATAAATAAATAAAAATCTTTAAAAAAAAAAAAAAAGATACCAGTGAGCCTCAAGTTTTCTCAGAAAAAAAATCACAAAGAAAGAGAGATTGCAGGAACAAAGAATGAAGGATAAAACTTTTTTATTTTTTATTTTATTTATTTGTTTATTTGTTTATTTATTTATTTATGGGAGAAAGAGTACAGCCAAGCAGAGAAAAGCACATTAGCTTAATACACCAGCTCCCTAGAGTCACAGGCTTAGCTGGGGCCCGGTGGGGCTTCAGGAGAGGCTGGGTGTGGCAGTTTAGGTACAGGGCTGAGGCGGGACCTCCCTGTGTCTCTCAGACACCCTCTTCCCACCCCCAGGACACTGGCGCCTGCGTTCTCCCTCCCGCCTCAAGGCTCCAGCCTCACCCCTCCACAACCTGCGTTGTTGACCGAGCACTTCTGTCCGTCTTGCTTGCTCAGCTGGTGTACTTGGCGTCAGCCTGCCTGGGCCCCGGCATTTACTCACTTGCCGGAGGCCAGCTGCCTCCACGCTCGCTGGGCTGTCTCCCCACCCCCCACCCACTTCCCTTCTAAGAATGAGGCTCCCACAGCCTGTCCCCTTGTTCAAGAAGCAAATACAAAGGGGCGCCTGGGTGGCTCAGTCGTTAAGCCTCTGCCTTCGGCTCGGGTCATGATCCCAGGGTCCTGGGATCGAGCCCTGCATCGGGCTCCCTGCTCGGCGGGGAGCCTGCTTCTCTCCCACTCCCCCTGCTTGTGTTCCCTCTCTCGCGCTCTCTCTCTCTCTGTCAAAAAAAAAAAAAAAAAAAAGAAGCAAATACAAAAGTGGGAGTGGGCTAACAGCATTGTGCCCTGGGGGCGAATAGCAGGCGATTCATGCATCTAAGGGTCTCAGGACTGAGCTCACAAGTAGGTACAGAAGGCCACAGCCTCTGTGCTTGGATGAGAGCAGGGCTGCAGAACCTCAAGCACTACTAACAATGGGCGGGGGGGGGTGGGGGGCTGTCCTGTGCATTGTGGGTCATCAGCAGCATCTCTGGCTTCTTCCTGTGAGATGCCAGGAGCACCCCCTCCAAATGTGACAACCAAAGTGTCTCTAGTTAGTGCCAAATGTCCTGAGGGTGGGAAGTGGGGTGAAAATCCACCCCAAGGTGAGAACCAATGATTTAGAGGGACCACAAACACAGGCGTTTCTACCCATGCATCAATCCATCTGCCCAGCCACAATTGGACTAGTAAGTATTGATTATTAATAGCAACTGAATACCTATCCTAGTGCTAATAACTTAATATTAATTATTAAGACATTCTTAGGGATTAGTGACATACTATTACTTCTTGGGGTCAGGTAGGATGGTGAAGAAGGCTAACGGGGAAGATGTATAGACACACACAGTGTCTCAGGACCTGGGCTGGGCTGCCCTGGTGAATCTCAGAAGCCCACTGACAGCAACTCATTCAGACAAAATTATTCGAGGCTGGGAAATAAAGGCCTCATTTTGTATGTCATGCTTTCACTGATGAGAAGAGGGGCTAGTGTAACAGCAGTTGGGGAAGAAGAGTAAGAGTTAGAAAGACCTGTATTCGAATCTCAGCTCCATCTCCTATCCCAAGTGTGCATTCAGATGAACTCTGTCATTTCTCTGAGTAATACCCTTTCTTGTTATCCCTGCAGGGAATTACAGGGTCTAAGAAGAAGTTCAGGCCACCAAGCCTGGGAGCCAAGGAGTGCTGAGCTAGAAGTTTGGGAAGATGTCCAGAAGGTGCCCAGGAGTGGGGTTTGAAAGAATGAGTAGCCCAATGTATGAGCCCAAGCCCCTCACTTCACAGCCGAAGAAACCGCAACCCACGAAGGTGAAGTCCTACTCTAAATCAAAGTCTGCTCAATTGCACAGCTACAACCAGAACGTGGACTGTTTTTCATGGGAACTGTGCTTTCCTGAAAGGGGCAAACACACGAGGCTTGGTATTTGGGTTGCTTCTCCTAGAAATTCACAGTGAAGCGTGCTCCCCAATATGCAGCAGGCTCATAATAGAAATAATCAGTCTAGGAGGAGAATATACCCTCTATGTAGAAGAGTGTTAAAAAACCCAAATGTTGGGAAAACGGACACAGGAAGAAAGTAAAAAAAAGAAATCCTATATAAGCAAAGAAGAGAATTTTCACCCTGTTTCTTAACCCCTGAGAGCCTTGTAAGGCCACAATTTATAAAACGTGAAGACCATGTTTGCAACATATATGCATATAGGGGATAATCATTTAAAATATCTTTGGTGTTGTATTTCCATCTCCTAGAACGATTGTTGCCCTGGGGTTCTCCAACCACTGAAACAATTGATTGAAGAGCTTCAGGGGAAGGGTGGAGACCAACTATAACAATAAGGTTATTTCTCATCTCTGAGTAGCAAATAGGATTTTTGAGTCACTAGCAAGATAATAGACTTCAAAGCCAGGCTGTGGTGAGGAGAAATGGATTTTCAAGTCTTTGAGCTCCTATTAATGTAACAGGAGCTAGGACTGGAGGACTGGCTCAGAAGCTTCTAAGAACCTCGAGAAGAGAAGAGTCTGGATCTCATGTACGGAAAGTCTTGGTTTCATGGATGGTCAGAGAGAAGTCTGGAGTCAGGGCTTGGATTGGGGGCAGAAGAAGGTAGGGATGTAAACACAAATGTGTGGTTAGGGTTTCCCCCTTTTGGGGGATACTTGAGTGAATCAAATACTGAGATTGATGGCCTGCTTCTCGCAGCAGAACCTCTGTGTTTTGCAACTTCAGGGACACCGTTCCATTGCATCCTTTGGGAACAGCCCCTCCTGGACTTCGGCAATGTTGTGGCCCCATCCCCAGGCACAGCCTGGTGAACACTTCAGGTCTCTAGGAGAAATAGGGCAGAAGGAGACGAGGAGACTGGCTAGAGAGATGAGCCTGAAGGAAGCTCTCTGGATTCCGCTGATCCTTGGTGTGTTGGGCAAAGGGTCTGAAACTTAATGCTTGCTGGTGAGAAATAAGAGGAGGGCTAGACCAGCAACAGCCCCAGGGGGCAGGGGGAGGGGGAAAGGCAGAGACAGACAACTGCCAAGGGCATGAAATTCATTGACAAAGGCCAGCCATCAGCCTTGGGGGACGTTTTTTCCTGCCTTAAGGCCAGATGGGACCATCCTCAGCAGATGACAATGCTGAGATGAGATGGGTACAGCCAAAGGTCCCAGGTGCACAGAGAGGGACGTACCTGGGCCCGCTGCCTCTCACTGCCAATTATTAAACATACCCTCACGCTTCACCTTCACTCAAGCCATCTTGGAAAAGAGGAAAAAGAAGGGAGAAAGAGCTATGTAAAGAGTTTAAATACAAGTTAAGTGAATATTTGTCCAAAAGAGTCATTTTCATATGGGGACACTATTAATTGTCAGGTTAAATTCTGCCCCTTTCCCCACCTTATGTCACCACCATCCAGCAGGGCCTGGAGCGAAGCTGGCAAGGAGGGAGATGAAATCCGTTTTAGCGATTAAAGAAGCTCTTTAGGGTTTGTTTTTGCACCATAGAGAAGTAGGCATACACTCGCAGTCTTGTCCTACCAGCTTGGTTCATAACTCCTAGCCCTTTAGATGAATAGCTCTCAAAATAGTCTATCGCCATTTGTCTGATGTTCCCAGACGTCCCCTGCTGTCCCAGAGAAGGAGAGATGAATTGTCGAGTGCGCACTGTCTGTGACAGTTAAAGTGTGGGACTCTCGGGCCTGGAGGCAATCCAAGAGACCGTCGCCTCAACTCCACGCTTTTATTTTCAGAGAAGAAACTGCAGCCCAAGAAACTTCCACCTCTTGTCTCCCGGAACAGTCTCCGGGAGCTCTGAGTTGCTGCAAAAGAAGACGTGCTGGAGGCCACGTGCAGGTGTTGGGACACCAGCCCCCACTGAGCTCAGCCTCCCACCATCCCCACCGATGTGCCAAACGTTGAGTGAGCTGTGATGAACCAGACATACTAGTTCACCAGATGAACCTACTGAATGACTTCAGTTCCCGGCGTGGGGGGCAGAATCCTGCCCAAATTCCTGATCCACAAAGTCATGAGATGTTTAAAGCTGACTAGTTTTGGGGTGGTCTGTTATGCAGTGGGGGGCCGGGGGGAGAGAAGGTGCATACTAACTCTGGGGCTCTCTGGGATGGAGGAGGGGGAGTTTAAGTGTGGCCTTGAGGATGGGGGGCCATGGGCAGGTGGAGTGGGTGGGGAGCTGGGGGGTCGTCCCCAGTGCAGAGAGGAGGATAAGAAAGCGTGCAGGTACTACTGGGTATTTACCCCAAAGATACAAAAGTAGGAATCCGAAGGGGTACGTGCACCCCGATGTTTATAGCAGCAACGTCCACAATAGCCAAACTGTGGAAAGAGCCAAGATGTCCATCAACAGATGAATGGATAAAGAATAGGTGGTATATATATGCAATGGAATATTATGCAGCCATCAAAAGGAATGAGATCTTGTCATTTGCAATGACGTGGATGGAACTGGAGGGTATTATGTTGAGTGAAATAAGTCAAACAGAGAAAGACATGTATCATATGATCTCACTGATATGAGAAATTCTTAATCGCAGGAAACAAACTGAGGTTTGCTGGAGTGGGGGGTGGGGTGGGAGGGATGGGGTGACTGGGTGATAGACACTGGGGAGGGTATGTGCTCTGGTAAGCGCTGTGAATTGTGCAAGGCTGTTGAATCTCAGATCTGTACCTCTGAAACAAATAATGCAATATATGTTAAGAAAAAAAAAAAAGAAGAAGATAGCAGGAGGGGAAGAATGAAGGGGGGAAATTGGAGGGGTAGACGAACCATGAGAGATGATGGACTCTGAAAAACAAACTGAGGGTTCTAGAGGGGAGGGGGGTGGGAGGATGGGTTAGCCTGGTGGTGGGTATTGAGGAGGGCACGTTCTGCATGGAGCACTGGGTGTTATGCACAAACAATGAATCATGGAACACTACATCTAAAACCAATGATGTAATGTATGGAGATTAACATAAGAATAAAAAAATTAAAAAAAAAAACGTGCAGGTGACACATATAGACAATATTCAGAGCTTGTCCTGGGTGACTGCAGTGAGGCTGGTGTGGGTGGAAACAGTTTCAGGGAAAGATTTTTTTTTAAAAAGGTTTTATTTATTTATTTGTGAGAGAGTGCGTGTTCGCGCGTGTGCACAAGCGGGGGGGAGGGACAGAGGCAGAGGGAGAAGAGGACTCCTGGCTGACCAGGGAGCCTCATGGGGGGCTCAATCCTGGGACTCTGGAATCATGATGGAAGCCCAAGGCCGACACTTAACCGACTGAGCCATCCAGGTACCCCCAGGGAGAGATTTTTGAGAAAAATCCCTGGTGAATCTCAGGGCCATGCCTCAAATTGAAGATGCTTTTTGACACTGAGAAGGAGGTTTTAACATGAAGGCCTGGCTTCTGCTTACTGACTCAGTATCAGATGCTGTTTATTGTAATACTTCATGGAGATAACAAGTTCACTGGCCCAGCCTGAACCCCAGTGTGAGCGAGGATTCTTCATTGAGAGTATGAAAGGTATGGCTTGCCTTCAGTCCATGTCAGCTTTGGGTGGTTTCCTGGTCACAGATTAAATCTGAAACCTGCATCCCAAGGCTTCTAAGAAAGAGAATCAGATTGACCCTCTGGCTGGTCTCTCTGCAATGTGCCCACACAGCTCTGCGTAAAAATCTGAAATTCTTCTCTTAAAGGTGATTTTTTTCAGCTTTCAGAATCACCCTATTAAGGCATAGCCATTCTGTTCATTCACTCGTTCAACAGATGTTTCTTGGGAGCCTATTCTCTGCCAGGAACTGTTCCGGGCACTTTCCAACACTGAGTAAGGCAGACGAGGCTCTGATCCTGGGAAGCTCACATTTTCTGGGAAAACTGATGGCAAACAAGTAAACAAGCAAGATAATTACAAGAGCTGTAAAAGGAAGAAACCAGGGCATGTAACCAACCGTGACCAAAGGTAGGGGACAGTATTTGATAAAGGGTCATGGAAGGCCCCCCTGGGGAGACAATGTTTGGGTTGCAGTCCAAATTGCAAGAAAGGAAAGGAAGGGCTTCCAGAAAGAGTAAGCCGCATGTGCAAAGACCCAGAGGCTGAACCCACGGGATGCCTCCAGAATAGGAAGGTCACGGTGAGAGCAAGGCCGAGAGCAAGGCATGTACATCAGGGAGTCAGGTTCACAGGTTGGCCACAGAAAGCCTTGCGGGGGCCCCGTGAGGAGCTGGGTCTTATTTTAAGTTTCATGGGGAGCAAGAGGAGAGGGCATGAGCTGCTTTATTTCTTAAGCAGATCTTTGGCTGATGGAATAATTACCAATATCTGTTATGAAGTTACCAGGGATGAGATCAGTAAGAGCCAGAAAGGTAAATATTGTAGGCTCAGGGGCGGCTTGGTCTCTGTGGCAACTACTCCGAAGCAGCCTTAACTAACACGGGAACGGAAGGAGTGATGCTGGATTCCGCTAAAACTTTTTTTCTAGCAAAACAGGAGGTGGACCAGATTTGACCCAAGGGGCCCCAGTTTGCAGACCGCTAGATTAGGTAATGGGAAAGGCAACTGAGTGCACCCAGCGGGGAGGTGGTGTGTGTTCAGCGGGAGCACAGAGAATTCCAAGACACAGGCCATGGGCTCTGAAAGGGGAAGGGGCAGAAGGATGTCAGCCACAAAGCTTTTACGTGTCCTGATTTTGCAAGGGCTGGTCTAGTGAGAGCATGTGTGTGCATCTGTCTATGTCCAGGCGACGGACTGGGGCGGTTGAATTCAGGGAACCTGAAACTTAATAATTTTGGAGTCGTCTTTAAAAGAAATAAATATAAAATTACAAACACAAAATTAGGGACAGCGCCCTGAAAAAGAAAAAAAAAAAAAAAAAACAACCAGTACAAGCGACAGGCCCTGTGGCTTGTGCTTTGTTAGTTTCAGGGCGAATCCACCTCGCTTGTGTTTGTTTTTATCCCCCTGAGCTCTTAGCAACAATCGAAGCCTCATTATTTTAAGTCAGATTATTTCCAAAAAAGCCTCCTTTAGTGACATCTGGTGCATGACGAATACTTTGAAACACTCAGAATCCTAAAGATGAAAGAGCCACCTGCTCTGGGTATACTGTGGGGTCCTGCTGTATCCGATTTGTCACTACAGGGTGCAGGTGCGCCCGCCCAGTCCGTCCCAGTCCTTAATGACACAGCGGCAGCAATTCGATATACCACCTTGCTGGCTTGTGAGGCTGACGTCCTCCTTGCGTCCTTCCTCCTGTATTTCCAAGACTGACCCTAGAACCAGAAAGAGTGTGTACTGGTGCTTTAGGAAATGAAATGAAAGACACTTTAGGGACTGGATTTCTTCCATTTTATCCTGAAGGATTTCGCATGTGAGACTCAGTGCCTTCTCTTGATTCCACGAATCTTTATCAGGAAAATACTTTGATAAATGCCTGTAGTAGGAACGAAGCCTCCAACACATCTAAGTGTGAGTGCAATGGCCCTGTGGGGGGTGAGGGATGGGGTGGGGTTTGCTTGGTGGCTTAAGAGAGAGAGGGGAGAGAGGGAAGAGGGAGAGGGGTGTTGGGGCCAGCGGATGGTAGAAGGACAAGACTCTGCAAGTGCTCTCCCTTTGAATCCCACTCTGCCCTTTCTTTGTTATACAAACTGTCGCTTGAATCCACAGAAGGAAGGAAGGGAGGGAGGCAGGACACGATGTGCTCCGTGTGCCTGGATTTCTTTGGAGACAGGAGAAGTAGCTAAGCTCCGCAGCAGAAATGTGGAGGAGGGTGTTGGAGGCATGTGAGGGGTAAACAAAGCAGGTGAGGAAAATGGAAGCCATGGAAACTTCCAGAAAGTGGGGGGAAGGTTTAGATGGCCACACAAGTCCTGGGATGCAAGTTGGTTCCAAACTTACCCACGTCATTGAAATACAGAGGGGCTCCACCTCTGTCTCTGATGAGCACGGGGCGGGGGGGGTGGCGCGGGGGGGGGTGTCGTGTGGGGTCCCTGTGGGGAATGGTGGCAGCCGCCAACCGGCCCAGAATGTTGTCAAGCACACAGGAGTAATCCCTGGAGACCCTTAGAGATCTTGGGGGATTTGGCAAGGGGCTGAGTGTCTCGTGAATAGGTGTGTCCTTGTAAATCCAGGAGATGTGGGTGTAAATGCACTGCGACCTCACTGGAGACCTCACGAGAGTGAGCTTAGGTACATTTGGGCTGATGCGGGTTACGTTTTTGTCTCTTCTGCTTGACTCTGAAGTCACTGAGGTCGGGAAACTTGGTCTCATCCATTTTTATAATTCTCTCCGTCCCGCAAGCACTCTTATTCCTTCCTTCCCAGGGCCAAGCAAAGCCTCTGGCTTATATGGTATTCGCTCCGTGATTATATGTGTAATGAACACATGAATAAAGAAGGCGCTAATAAAACACTCTCATGAAGAAGTCTGTCCAGTGGCCCACGCCATCCTTCATACCTGAGCAACCCCAGCTTCCTCCCTGGGCTTTTGGTCCCTATCTGTCTGCCACGAGGCTGACATTTAAAATTATAGAATGGTGGAGCTGGAAGGGACCTTCCACTTGGAGTCCAAAGCTTTTGATGAAATCTGAGCTCCTTAAAAGGACACCTGAGGCGAATTTCAGTAAACTCCCATTTATCTGAAATCCAAACAACCAGGAAATGTGAATGACTGGAATCTTTTACACAGGCAAAACCATATTTTTATCTGTAAGAAAATCTTCTACATGCAAAGGTCTTTATGGGATGTTAAGTCCTTTCGCTTACGTTATCGCACTGAATTTTCACACTCTCTTTTTAGCTAATGAGCTCCCCCATTTTATAAAGATTAAATTACTTGCCCTGAATCATTCGGCTAGCAGGTGGAACCAGGGTTCAAGGCGGTCTGCAGATTCTAGGTGTAGAGTGCTATCCACCACGCGGTGGGAAGCTTACCATTCCATGAGCAACCAATAGGCAAGCTGATCCCCAGTATCTCCCCGATGAGAAACACAGCTCCCAGCTTCTCCCAATGTCCTGTTTCTCCTACAGCCCCAGCACTATATGGTAAGACCCCAAGACAGAAGTGCCCACTGCTATCCACGAATTCTCCTGCCTTGTGACAGGGTCTGAATTCTGTGTTAACTCTGGGTGAGGAGGATGTTTTTGTTTATCGCTGCCGCTGTAAGAAATCACCACAGGGGTGCCTGGGTGGCTCAGTCGTTAAGCATCTGCCTTCGGCTCAGGTCATGATCCCAGAGTCCTGGGATCAAGTCCCACATCGGGCTCCCTGCTCAGTGGGAAGCCTGCTTCTCCCTCTTCTCCTCCCCTTGCTTGTGTTCCCTTTCTCCCTGTCTCTCTCTCTGAAATAAATAAATAAAATCTTTAAAAAAAAAAAAAAGAAAGAAAGAAATCACCACGAACTTAGTGTCTGGGAAGCCTTACAGTTCTGGAAGCCAAAAGTCTGAAAATGAGTCTTAAAATCAAGGTGTCAGCAGGACTCATTTCTTTTGGAAACTCTGAGGGGAATCCATTACTTTCCCCTTCCAGCTTCTGGAGGCCATTAGCATTCCTCGGCTCATGGTCCCATCACACCAGTCTCTGCTTCCAGCCCCACGTTGTCTTCTCCTGCCTCGGGTGCGTCCTGCATCCTTTCATAACGGCCCCTGTGACGACGCAGTAATCCAGAATCATCTCCCCGACGCAAGGCTCTTACTTTAATCACACCTGCCAGGACCCTTTTGCCATTTTCACAGGTTCTGGGGATTAGGGCCCGGCCCTAGTTGGGGGACAAGGAGGATTGCATTGTCCTAAGGTATCAGGCTCCATATTTTTCAAAAGAAAGATTTCAAAATGTCACTTCCTAAGGGATTGATCTGGGAAGAGAATGGGAGGGCTACGGTGCACCAGGCCTGCACCCCCGATAAGGGGAAGAAGGGACCTAGCGTCTGGAGCGTGGACTGTCCTCACAGATATGTCCCCTTTGGTCCCCGAGTTCAGAGAGAATGTGGCAGGAGCAGACGGTGTCCACCAACAGAGACAACATCCCTTAGTCCTAGCCGTTGAGCCTCTACCACCTGTAAGTGGTGCCGGATATCAATATTTATGTGTGTATTATCACTCATTGGTATCAATTTGGGGGAGGGCAGGGGGCAGGATTTAGGTTCCAGCTTGAGAACCTTGGCCATCTCTGTCCTAGGATTCAAATCTGTCTGAGCACATGCAGGGGGCCTGTGGGGCTGACCCACCAGGGGCCTCTCTGCCTGCAGAACCCAGGAGCCCGCTGGACAAGGCTCATCCCGCAGGTGGCCGGAAATTGTGGAAGCCACATGCTCAGAGCATCAGAAATTGAATGGCTTTGGGGGACAGGGGCCATGTCTGTCACTCCAATCACCCCCTGCACCAGCCCCGTGGACTCGCGGCCCAGGAAGTTAAACAGTGAGGACAAACTAAAAGAGCTGTTTCTCTAAAATCCCAGGGATGTCAGGAAGGCAAGCAAGCCTTCACAGACTTGGCAGCCGGGGTGCTGCGGGTTCGGGCAGCCGTGGGAAGTGGCTTGGGCCCCTCTTGTAACGGCCTTAGCTGGCAGTTAGCAGGGGAAGGAACAACCGTGAGATCCATTTTAGGATTCCCCCCTAGGAATAGTGAAGGGATGAAGAGCTTTGACGGTGAGCCGAGGCTCCTGGAATTCTGAGTTGCCAGGAAGGCAGAGAGCACCTGCGGCAAAATGATATTTTAAAATATTAATGGCGGTCTTAATGTCCCAGCTATTGTCTGCGACCCCACCATCCCTTGACCGTTCTCTGTTTCAAGTCCAGATTTTGGGGTGTTCCTTGCCGTGGAGAGTTGGTGTTATTGCAGAACAGAGGAAAAAAGCTTTGAGTTTCAAAAGCCTAGCCTTGAGGGGACTTAAAGCATAAACAATAGATTTGGACAAATTAATACCTGCTAAGTTAGGGGAAGGCATCTTACTTTCAGAGGAGCTCAAGATTCCCAGAATTTACTGGGGAGGGTTGGAGAAAGAGGGGCAGCCAAGAAGGGGTGTCCATTGTGGACTGGTGGGGGGTTGGGGTGTATTGTGCTCTACCTGTCACTAGCCTGGGGGTGAGAGCGCTTCCAGGTTGTTGGGAAAATCCGCGAACAAAGAGACTTTGCACCTCCCTGCCCTAAATAGCACCCTAGGGCAAAAGGCCAGGCCCCAGAGAGGTGGCCGCCCATGTGGTATGATGAGGTGCATGGGGTCCTACCCAGCCCCACCATTGCCGGAGTCCCCATACTGCCTCCTACCCCCCAGTGGAGCTCAGCCTCAGCTGAGAGAGCTGCACCTAGAGGCCTTCCTGTGGGATGAGGGACGGCCCAGTGATTGCTCTGATGGGACCTGGAATGTCTCAGCAAATGTCAACCCAGAGATGATGCTACTTTCCCAACGGTCCCATTGACCCCTCTCCCCAACTCACACAGGGCCCCAGGGAAAGGGGAAATCCCCAAATAGACTAATTCACTTTATGCTCTTCTAGCAAAAAGGGGCCTTGAAATAAATCAGATGATGTGGTAGAAAAATAAAGAAATCACATTCTGTGCACATCTGAATTAGAGGACTGAACTTTGCATTATCTACTTACTGCGGATGCATTTACAGGTGCCCCCAAAGTCCCTGGCTTCTAGCAAGGTGTCATCTGGACAAGGCAAAAGTTTCAATCCTTCATGTAGGGAAATGCGTTCTTCATGGGAGATGTGCTTCGACCTGACCGCATCTCAATACCGCTCTTGCACGTGAAGTTACACTCACGGAAGGTCTGAAAAGATGACGTAAAAGTTCATTTTCGTTTACCTGTTGTATTGTTCATGACATGGGGTGGGTGGGTGGGGGGAGCAGGGAAGGTGGTCAGAGAAAATTCTATACAAATTCTATATTTCGATTTTTGTGAATTTGACCATTTAGAATTGCCTTGGGATAGATGTGGGTCAGAGGTCATCTGTGCTGTTTGATGTCTTAGAAAATTGGTGGAAGCAACAGAGACTATTTAGAGAAAGCTTAGATTGGTTTTTGAATGTCTTGTGTGAAATTCTGCACACACCCCAAATAAAAGAGAATAGTATACTGGGCTGCCACGTTCCCATACCCCAGCTTTAATTATTAACATTCTGCCAATCTGAAAACACACTTTTATTTTTTTATTTTTTTTAAGATTTTATTTATTTATTTGTCAGAGAGAGAGAGAGCACAAGCAGGGTGAGCGGCAGGCAGAGGGAGAAGCAGACTCCCTGATGAGCAAGGAACCCGATGAGGGACTCAATCCCAGGACCCTGGGATCATGACCTGAGCCGAAGGCAGGCACTTAACCAACTGAGCCACCCAGGTGCCCTGAAAATACACTTCTAAAAGAGGAAACACTTCATTTTAAAAGTGGGGCTAGGGCGCCTGGGTGGCTCAGTTGGTTAAGCGACTGCCTTCGGCCCAGGTCATGATCCTGGAGTCCCTGGATCGAGTCCCGCATCGGGCTCCCTGCTCGGCGGGGAGCCTGCTTCTCCCTCTGACCCTCCCCCCTCTCATGTGCTCTCTCTCTCTCATTCTCTCTGTCTCAAATAAATAAATAAAATCTTTAAAATAAAAAAATAAAAGTGGGGCTATGACAGGCAGGGGCTCCTGCAGACCTCTCTGCTCACACATCAGTTATCTGCTTACTTCTCTGAAGTGAGTGAAATTGTGCACTAATCAATAGTCAATATTCAATAGCTATAATATTCCATAGCCCAGCCATGTGGGAAAGTGGGAGGTCGCCCACCAGCCTTGAGTTGGCGTCACTCCTCTGAGAACTCCCAGGGTAAAGCTGGTCACGTACACACAGCCCAGGGTGGGCACTCGGCTGAGGCAGTGAGGCCCCTGGGAGGCAGCATTTAAGGGAACCTCGACGTCAAGGTCACGGGTGCGCACGTCAGCCGGTCAGCCCCTCGCTCACCTCCCCCATCCCTTCCCTGGGCCTGCTGTTTGTTTGCTCTGGCTTCTGACTCATGTTAATACCAGGAACCGCAGACTTGCTTCCACACTTGCCTTTCACGTGGAGTGACGCTCTTCTGAGCGCAGAGGTAGAGTGGTGGCTTGTCTCAGGCTCCTTCCACGCTTGTTAATTCACTGAACGATACGTGTCACTGTGAGCCAGAAGCAGCGCTGGATGCTGGGAGCTGGGTGAATCGAGGGCCTTGTGCTTGAGCGCACTATAGTCTGGAAGGGGCTTTCTGAATGGTTCGTTTGTCTGTTTAGGTTTGAAGGGGTGTGTTTCACACCAGGCTTCAGTTAATCCCAGGGACCACCTGTGGCTGAACGGCTAAGGCTGGCTTTACTCTGATTCTGGAGGACGCTGGATAGACCAGTAGTAATTTCATAATCCCCGGTATGTTTTTCACACGGGTGTTCTCGCTTGATTCTCAAAGCAATTCTACGAGGCAGGTCCTTTATGAGAGTATCTCTTTAGAATTGAAGAAATAGCACTTAGTGATAGTACTTCAGTAATTTGCAAGAGATTCAGCAGCAATAAGTTTCCTGTTGTGATTTGAACCCTTGTGCCTTAAGTTAAATTCTTTATGAACACACCCACACGCCCAGGTAAGGGATTTTTAAGTGGACACGCAGTTCTTTGCATTAAGAAATAAATATGTTTCTGTGTCGGTCATGATGGGTAAGGTTATGCTGTAGTAACAGACACAAGAAAAAGGGCCTTGTAGGTGACAAAGGAAGGGTTGAAAGCTTGGGGCCTTGGGAGAGAAGTGCTATAAACAGCCCCCTAGGCAGTGGAAGGGCCCTGAGGCCAGCTCACAGACATCCCAATCTCTCAGCCTATCCCTGTACTCTTGCCTAGCTGCCATCAGGATCTGAAAAGGCAGCCTCCCATCATGTGCTTTTGAAAGCCTGTGTATCCCCTGAATCATCTCTGCTTCCTTTCCTGATGCTGGAGAGCTTGTGTGACTATTAGCCTTAGAAGCCACAGAGGAGAATGGCATTCTCCCACCTTACACCTCTGGTCTCCCTGCAGAGCTGATTTCAGCCACCAAATGGGGCCTGAGCAGAAGGAGGGTAGAGTGGGGAGTCTCTTTCCAGGAGAGGAAGGATGCTGGGCTTTCAGATCTGAAAGTGCATTCAGTTCCACCCTAGTGTCACTAATGACCCCTGAAGAGCTAATTGCACTCAAGTTCTTTCGTGGGCCGGGTGTGCGAGAAGGTCCTTATGTTCATGATGGGCCTCAAGCTGAGGTGTTGCCGTCTCTGGGTGAGACTGGACACAAAGCCAGGGGAGGATGACCATTCCATAGCTCTAATGCGTCCCATTCTGACCACACTGTCTGTAGTGCCTTAGGGATTAAAAACACATAGAAATCCTATAATTTTAAAAAATATATCACAGATATGTGCATCGTGTCAATTTAAAAAACTTTAAAACAAATTTATTTATTTTAGAGAGAAAGAGTGAGAGCATGTGTGCACGAGAGAACGAGCTTGGGGAGGGACCGAGGGAGAGGAGAATCCTCAAGAAGGCTCTCCAATGAGTACAGAGCCCAACGTGGGGCTCAGTCCCAGGACCCTGAGATCACAACCTGAACCGAAATCAAGAGTCAGCTGATTAACCAACTGAGCCACCCAGGTGCCCCTGCATTTTTAAAATGGCAATATTTACTGCCATTTCATTACCTTCTTTTGACATTTCTTCATTTTACTTTAATGTGCAGAAGCCTTAAAATTGGAAATTGGCCTTTGGTGGCATCTGAATGTTTTGCCCAAACTTAATTTTGTAGGAGACCCGGTCCCAAGAATAGGGTATTGTTCCATAAGCTATTGATTTATTCAGGTTCTAGATTTCATTTAACGTCTCCAAACCACATCAAGAAATCACTCATATGCTGTGTCTGCCACCAACACTGACTTTGAGGCATTTGAGGTCATTGTCTGAGTTATTATGGCTCTAAAAACTGTTCATGGCTCCGAATCACATGTCATCAAGGAAATGTAAATGACAACAACGAGATACCACTGCACGCCTAGTAGAATGGCCAAAATCCAGAACATTGCCAACACCAAATGCTGGTGAAGTTGGGGAGCATCATACACTCTCATTCATTGCTGGGGGAACAACCACTTTGGAAGACAGTTCTCACCAAACTAAGCATACTCTTACCATACGATCCAGCCATCATGATCTTTGGTATTTACCCAAAGGAGATAAAAACTTAGGTCCACACAAAAACTTGCATATGAATGTTTATAGCAGCTTTGTACATAACTGCCAAAACGTGGAAGCAACCAAGATGTCCTTCAGCAGGTGAATCGATCCATAAACTGTGGTCCATCCGGACAATGGGGTATGATTCAGCGCCAGAAGCAAATGAGGTAGCAAGCCATGAAAAGAGCTGGAGGCTCCTTAAATGCATATTACTAAGGGAAAGAACCCAATCTGGAAACACTCCATACTGTAGGATTCCAATTCTATGACATTGTGGAAAAGGTAAAAACTTTGGAGATAATAGCAGGATCAGTGGCTGCCAGGGGCGGAGGGGATGGGCAGAGAATAGGCAGAATACAGAGGATTTTGAGGGCAGTGACAATACTCTGTATGATATAATGCTGGAGGTACATCATTACACATCTCGCCAAACCCACAGAATGTACAACACCAAGAATAAACCATTATGTACACAGTGGACTGTGGGTGATAATGATGCATCCATGTAGGTTCACCCTGTGTAAATAACACACAATTCTGATAGGTGATGCTCATAATGGTGGGGGGCGGGGTGGGGCTGAGTGTATGTGCAGGCAGGGGTATGCAGGGAATCTCTGTATCTCCCTCTCAGTTTTGTTGTCAGCCTGAAATTGCTCTTAAAAAATGTCTTAAAAAAATAAAACACAAACAAAGAATCTTGTTCATCTCAAATGTGCAGATGATGGACACAGGATGCCTTTGCTTTTAAATTATCTGGATAATTGCCTCAGGTCCCCTATAAATTGCAGTAAATAAATCAGTTAAATAGGTGTGTGTGTGTGTGTGTGTGTGTGTATTCCCATAAAACATATAATATTCAATAACATGTTTTGATACTTTAGAAATCATACTTACAATGAACTTTGATTCTTTTAAAAATAATGTACTGTAGGCTACATGGATATGAATATCTCTCATGCTTTCTTTTATATCCTATCCATTCCCCAACCAACATCCACATTGTTGGATTGTTTCACTTTGGAATAGGTGCCTTGTTTGTTCAGCTTAGAATTCGTGTAACCAAACACCAGCCCAGCCATGCAGTGATGAATCCAGGGTCTCTACAGTTAGGTAACGATGGTGGTCAGTGGTGCTGGTCGCCAACATTTCCCAGCACTTCACTTCCATCACATCCCATCTTCCCTGGGATGGGGGAGGTCATGGGAGCACTCTGGCTAAGGAGTTGTAAGTAGAAGCATGCCCTCCTAGGCCAGAGCACTCGAATCCTGCTGTAAAATGTCTGGGGCTTTCTTCCCTTTGCCCAGAAAACCAGTGACCTTCCAGATTATGGCTGACCTTTCAGTTTGGGTCCTGAAGTCAGGATGACCCAGAGCTGGGATGGACATATAACACGAGAGAGAAATAAACCTTTGCTATTTAAGCCCCTGAGGTCTTTTTCTTCCCATAGTATAGCCTAGTCCAACTTGACTGAGAGAGAATATACTGTATTTCTTAAAGAAAGCGTTTTAAACTAACTAGGTTGGTTTCCAGTCTGACAAGATGATACCATATTAAATTTCTTTTCATATGTTTTTATCTCTATTGCAATCAAGAGATCATATGACAGTACACTAATGCTAATGATAAGGAAGATCTGTGTCCTAAGATGGCTTACCGAGCCAGCGAGAGAGTCCCAGTCCTTGCCCTGGGGCTCTTCGGGGTTCTTCTCCCTGCCCTGCTTTGCTTACGCGCGAGAAGTGCCAAATATACGGAAGTAGAAGTGTATAAATTGCCCCCTTTGTTTGAGCTCGGGGCTCAGACCTTTGGAGATCACTCTCCTCTGAGCCCGCCAGCCTTAAATAAACCTCCTGTTCTCCAAGATCTCCGGGTGCTACTTGGTTCTTCCATTGGGCGATCCAATCCAGGTTCCGTAATACTAATAGGAAGCTTTTGATCATGGGTCCAGATGATCCTGTTTCTATCTAGATTTGAACACATCCTGTCAATATGCAAAACAAACTTGTTTTCAACTGCATGCCTCAGTTTCCCAGCATAGGAAGGGTGGGAGATGAAAAAGTTTTATGGGAGAAAGCGAGTCATTTTGAATCTGGGTCCCTCCTCTCTAACCAGAGAAGCAAGTCAACCATCAACTTTGGCTTACAAGAAGAGCAGATTTTACTGTGAAAAATAATCTCATACTGTGAAATGAAGTTTGAGGTCTTTCTGGCTGATGATGTCAACGGTCCTCATTCTTAATCAGCTTATGGAACATTCTAAGAAGCACATCATGAATTGGGAAGAAAAAGAGTATGGGGACTCAGACCTTGGATCACATTGCAGCTACTGAGCTGACTGCAGTGTGATCTTGGGCTAGGAGCATAGTCCTTCTGCCCCTAATCTGACGGCTCTAAAAGTGGGATGATAACTTGTCACGATGGTTAAATGAGAGAATGTAGGTAGAGTGCTCAGCACACAGGGTGCTTAGCAAACAGACTGTTTAATAAGTGGTGGTAGTTGTTTTCGTTGTGACTGTGATTCGGCAGGTTTTTGAAATGGAAGCAACTCTAAGGTAGAAACATCATTTTAAGAGAAGAAAGGAATAGAGCCTCGGTCACATCTAAACCTACTTGCTATGGAGTGATTGAGATATCCGATATCAACATCGGGCTGGGTAACAGGAATACAATTTTCTGCAATGGAATTGTTTGTTTCAGCCAGAGGGTGGAAACAAAACAGAATGAAGCTGTG
Source organism: Mirounga leonina (assembly GCF_011800145.1). Lineage (NCBI taxonomy): Eukaryota > Metazoa > Chordata > Mammalia > Carnivora > Phocidae > Mirounga > Mirounga leonina. Next base: position 12,664,394 of record NW_023270615.1, read on the forward strand.
TTTGCTCCTCTGTGGCATCCGGCGCAACACATACTTTCGTGCAGCACAAAGGAGAAAGAGGCAGTGCGTTCAGAGAGGAAAGCCCGTAGAATTCAGAAACAGGCGGGATTCAGCGAGAAGTCTGGTGTCTTTCTTTCCAGCTGTAGGAAGTGGAAGAAGATCATTATTCTCTCTTCGCCTCAGTGACCCTCAGCTGTAAGTAGGTATTGGCTAAGTGGGCGTGCCTTCTCCCCCTTAGCTAACTTGGGGCTGTTGTGAGTAATAAGGAAAACCAACACAGAGTAAGTACTATCCAAGTACTCACACATACTAATGCGTTTCACTAATGCGAATTCAGGCAGTAGGTTACAGTTACTACCCAGACAGATGAGATCATTGAGGCACAGAGGCGCTAAAGCCCCACTTCTAGTAAGTGATAGGGCGACGCTTTGAGACTGGGAAGTTTCCAGAGTCAATGCTCTTAACCATTATGTTGTGTTGCCTCTCATGATAGTGCATGCTGGGCCAAACATCTCGTACACAGAAGGTCTTCCAGAATGATTACATCCCTTCTCTATCATGCAAAAGCCCTTCCTGTCCGCCCCCCCACCCCTCCCAGATTCTCCACATCAACCGGGATGCAGTCGAGGGCCATTTCCTTTAAGAAATCTTCTTATATCCCCTGAGTTTCCTCATTCTCCTTTTCTCTTCAGCCCCTGAGGAGATCTATTTGTCATGTCTATCCTCTACTGTAAGGAGGCTCGAGTTCTTAAGAGTAAAACCATTCTAAATATTGAACACAGAACACAAGTTTGGTATTATGAATCACCCCACCCCATTACATGCCAAGAAAGACAGTCTTATGCCCAATAACTGAGGTTACGTTTCCAGTTTGATGTGGCACCTGATGGAAAGTTCTGGAACCTCTGAAATGAGGATTTGCTCCTGCTGTTTCAAAAGCTCCCAGCCTGTTCATGAAGGTGGTGATGAGTTATTTTTGAAATTTTTGGAGTTTGAAAGGATCCATGACTAATTGGTGGCTCTCCAACACACAAGTTCCTTTTGTTTTTGATCAAAATTATAGCCACTTAATGTCCACATCAGAAGCTCTGATTGGCACTTGATGACTGGATTTGTGAAACATAAATGATCAGTGGACTTCATGGAGGTATTGGAGCCAGAATTAGAGAGTGACAGTGCTTGAGCAGACTGCTTCCAGGACGGGTCAAAGGAGCCCAGCATCCCAAATGAAGGGCAGGGCAGTGGCTGTGGCCCAGAGTTGGTTTCCTTATCGATTCATTGCTCGTTAGCCTCAGCCTGGCCAGGGTTCAGCTGATTTTACCACCTCCTTCGTGTCTTAGTCTGCTCCAGCTGCTGTAAGGGAATATCATAGACTGGGTGGTTTAAACAATAGAATTTTATTTCTCATGGTTCTGGAGGCTGAGAAGTTCGAGATCAAGGTACCAGCAGATTCAGCTCCTGGTGAGAGCTCTTTTCCTGGCTTGCCCAGTGGCTTCTTGCTACATTCTCACAGGGGGGGGAGAGAGAAAGAGAAATAAAGCGCTAGTCTGACTCTCTTCTCAAGACACTAATCCCATCATGGGATCTCTACCCTCTTAGTCTCATCTAAACCCAGTCACTGGCCATGGGTCCCACCTCCTCATACCATCACATTGAGAGTTAGGGTTTTGACATATATATTTTGGGGGGACACAAACACTCAGTCCATAACACTTGGTAATTATGGATCCTTGTTGAACATTGGGACCATTGATTGCATCATGCTGGTGTTTCTCTTTTCTCCCACTTCCTGCTCCCTGAGTTCCATTCCCCTCCCTTCTCTGTCCTGCTCTTGCCTTGAGAGGCCAACCCCAGTAGATTGCTTGCTCTCTGGATTCTAGTTGATTTGGCCAATGAAAAGTACCAGCAGAAGAGGAGAGGGTGGAAGGAGAAAAACAACATATTTATCCCTTCTCCCTCTGTCACCTTCTTTGTGTTGTTCTGGAAATGGCTGCTTCCCTTTTTGACCAAAACTTCTGTTGGGCAACATCGTGTTCCATGGCTTCCTACCTCAATGCGGCTCCTGCATCAGTGTCCTGTCCTCCCCTTCAGGCCCAGGAGTGTTCATGGTTTCCTGGTTGCTGGGTTCTGGGCACCTCACTTTCTCTTCTCTGTTACCTTAAACCAGGATTTTCAACCTCAACACTGTTGATATTTGGGACCGCATAACTCCTTCTTGTGAGGGGGCTGTCCTGGGCATTGTAGATAGGATGTTTAGCAACATCCCTAGCCTCTATCCACAAGATACTGGTAGCAACTCCCTTAGTTGTGAGAACCAAAAGTATCTCCAGATATTGCCATGTATCCCCTGAAATGCAGTCATCCCTAACTTGGCTACCGCTACCTTAAACCTATTTCTGTAAACAGCCCTTTCATTTAAAAACATCTTAAAATATTCCAGTGTGTTGCCTATTTCAGGATGCTGTTGAAAACAGGGATAATTAATAAGATAAATGGAATTGATTTATCATTTATTACACTCAGATTGGAGGAAGAATCTTTTAAAACAGGGGCTCCAAGGAAGAAAACAGTGTAAAAAGGGTCTTGATTGGTGGCAAGCCTAGAATGATTTATCATCTCAATGGCATGAACAGCCATTGGCAGATGTAGAAGGTTGCCATATTGAAACTTGTTTCAAACGGGGGCCATGGTGTAGGGAAGAGGCGCATGGTCTAAACTCCTGGGTACACAGTGACTGTAATCATTGTTCTGGGTTTAGACTGCTCAAGTTTAAATCCCAGCTCCACTGCATACCAATCCTATGACCTTGGACATGTTCATCTCTCTAGGATGGGGCCTTGACAGGGTGATGGGTACCTGGTAGTCCTTCTCTCACCTGGAAACTGGGTCTAATACCATCTCAGATTATTGTGAAGATTAAGTGACATAATTAATATATGTGAAATTCTTAGGACAGTCCTGACACATTGTAAACTTTGAAAGAATGACAAAAGGATTATTCTTGAATCTCACACACACACACACACACACATACACACACACACCATACCACACCAGGCACACACTTATTAATCCTACAGACACACACCACAAAGCACACACTTATTAATCATGATGAATATGCTAAACCTGACTTACATTTTAAAAAATTAAAAATGATAATTCATGGTATATAAATCCATACTCACTGTGAAGATTTAAATAATACTAGTATTCCCATCTTTAAATATACCTTGCATAGATGTCCACAGTAGCCAAACTATGGAAAGAGCCTAGATGTCCATCAACAGATGAATGGATAAAGAAGATGTGGTATATATACACAATGGAATATTAGGCAGCCATCAAAAAACCGCCACAAAATCTTGCCATTTGCAACAACGTGGATGGAACTAGAGGGTATTATGCTAAGCGAAATAAGTCAATCAGAGAAAGACATGTATCATATGATCTCACTGATATGAGGAATTCTTAATCTCAGGAAACAAACTGAGAATTGCTGAAGTGGTGGGGGGTGGGAGGGATGGGGTGACTGGGTGATGGCCATTGGGGAGGGGATGTGCTATGGTGAGCGCTGTGAATTGTGCAAGACTGTTGAATCACAGACCTGTACCTCTGAAACAAATAATACATTATATTTTTTAAAAAAAATAGAAGATAGTAGGAAGGGAAAAATGAAGGGGGGGAAATCGGAGGAGGAGACAAACCATGAGAGACTATGGACTCTGAGAAACAAACTGAGCGTTCTAGAGGGACCAGGTTGAGGGGATGGGTTAGCCTGGTGATGGGTATTGAGGAGGGCACGTTCTGCATGGAGCACTGGTGTTATATGCGAACAATGAATCATGGAACACTACATCTAAAACTAATGATGTAATGTATGGGGATTAACATAACATAATAAAATTAAATTTAAAAAATATATATACCTTGCATATCCTACTCCATTCCTCAGATAGAACCATTATTAATATTAGCTTAAGCGTTATCACATTGCCATTTGTAGGTTGAAAATTGTCAAGTATTGTAATGCCATGTTGTTCACTCTTTTTTTATTTTTTCATGTTGTTCATTCTAACAGTGTCAAGTGTGTTCTTCTAATTTTGTTCTGTGCATTTATACACCATTATATATACATATGCTATGCGTCATTAATGAATGGGTGCAATAATGTATTTCTTTTTTTTTTTTAAGATTTATTTATTTATTTATTTATTTGAGAGAGCAAGAATGAGAGAGAGAGAGTACATGAGAGGGGGGAGGGTCAGAGGGAGAAGCAGGCTCCTCGCTGAGCAAGGAGCCCGATGCGGGACTCGATCCCGGGACTCCAGGATCATGACCTGAGCCGAATGCAGTCGCCTAACCAACTGAGCCACCCAGGTGCCCCTGCAAAATGTATTTCTTAACTATCAATGTGCTTGGGAAGTCTTTCTATGTCCATCTCATTCTTTTTATGGTCAGCATAATATTCCATTTTATGAGTGACTCAAGATTTACAGACTCTCCTTTGTTGATATGAACTTTCCAGTTGTATTGCTGTATACAAACTGTGTGCAATTAATACCTGTTAGAAAAATATTTGCGCATATAGGTGAGTATTTCTGCAGAATGGAATCCTAAAGTAGAATTGTGGAGTCAAGGGGCATATATATATTTAAAAACACGACAGATTTGCTGTCATTCACCTACCCACTGACAGTATGCAAGACTGCCAGTTTTCTCAATCCTCATCGCTGCTATATATTGTCAGGCTTTTAAATTTCTGCAAATGTGATGGGGATGGAAAAAGATAGCTCATTATAGTTTTAATTTGCATTTCTCTAAATACCGGTAATGCTGAATATCTTTTCATGTGCTTATTGGCTTTTTATTTTTCTTCTATAAATTGCTTGTTCATATCTCAAGCCCATATATTGGGATATTTGTCTTTTTCAAATTGTAGGAGCTCTTTATAGATGCTGGATATACATCTTTTGTTTGTCATACATGTTGCAAATATCCCTGTTTGTCACTTTTCTTTTTAACTTAGTTTATGCTGTCTTTCATCACTTAGAAGTTACGATTTCTTTTTTTTTTAAAGATTTTATTTATTTATTTGAGAGAGAGAGAATGAGAGAGAGCACATGAGAGGGGGGAGGGTCAGAGGGAGAAGCAGACTCCCTGCCGAGCAGGGAGCCCAATGCGGGACTCGATCCAGGGACTCCAGGATCATGACCTGAGCCGAAGGCAGTCGCTTAACCAACGAGCCACCCAGGCACCCAGAAGTTACGATTTCTTATGTGATCAACTCTATCAGCTGTTTCCTTGTGAGCTGTGGAGTTATTGGGCCTGACTTCTAGAAATCTGGGGCATTATCCTAAGGTATCCTCAAGTCAGGATCTGGATGTTGCCTTGAACTGAGATACCTGTGGTTTATTTTTTTACCTTTTATATTAATGGTGGTGTATTTTTCCTTGGGAAAAAAATACTACACACATGCAAAACCAAGACTGAGGACACTAATGCTTGTTCCTACCAACTCAAAAATAGACAAAGAATGGTCTCCTAGCAGACAGTCTCATTAAAAACATACACGGAGTTCTCAATGAATGTAAAACTTTAATAAGGGAGAGTAAAAGTCCAGTGTGAATGAAGTATGTTTGTACAGACATCTATTTCTTTTCTTTTTTTTTTTTTTAAAGATTTTATTTATTTATTTGAGACAGAGAGAATGAGAGAGAGAGAGCACATGAGAGGGGGGAGGGTCAGAGGGAGAAGCAGACTCCCCGCCGAGCAGGGAGCCCGATGCGGGACTCGATCCCAGGACTCCAGGATCATGACCTGAGCCGAAGGCAGTCGCTTAACCAACTGAGCCACCCAGGCGCCCCAGACATCTATTTCTTAAAAAGCAAGCCCTTAAAACTGACTGTGTGCTCTGTGGTGATGCATCAGTAGGCAATTGCTTAAAAAAGATCAGCCAGTGTAGGATGCCATTATTTTTCATTATTCTTATTAGAAAGCAGGGAACTGTAGCTCAATGATCATTTTCAAAGGTCAGGTAAGCTGGTAAGTGGCAAAACCAGACATGAAACCCGGCTTTTCTGCCAAACCTAATGTCCTCCTCGTTCTGAGACAGATGTTTGCATACAGTCAAGGTGTGTAGGTGTGTGTGCACATATGTGTGCGTGGGGGGTTGCTTTTTTTTTTTTTTTTGGTCTCTGTGTTTGTCTGTATGTGTAGTGTGAGTATGTGTGTGTCTCTGTGTTTGTCTAGATGCGTGCATGTGTGTGTGTCTGTGTGGAGAGAAAGAAAAAGGCCGGCCTGGAGGCTAGAGACCGGGGAAGAGCTGAGGTTGCAGTTAGAGCCCAAAGGCTGCCTTCAGGCACACCTCCATCTTCCTCTTGGGAGGTCCGTCTTTTTCCCCTGAAGCCCAGTAACTTCACAGAAACGTCCAGCATAATGTTTGGTCAAATATTTAGCTACCATAGCCTAGCTTACAGACAAAATTGACCATCACAGAGAGGGAGCTATGTTTCATCAAATGCATTTGAAGCGTGTATTGTATGATTTTCTCCTCTGTTGATACAACTTAATTTTACTATTATATTTTTGAATATTAGACTCTCCTGGCATTTCTAAGAGAAGTCATACCAGTTTTCACACACTAGATTTCCAAATATTTTAAGAGATTCAAAATAGGGGCGCCTGGGTGGCTCAGTCGGTTGAGCGTCTGCCTTTGGCTCAGGTCATGATCTCAAGGTCCTGGGATCAAGCCCCACGTCCTGCTCCTTGCGCAGCAGGGAGTCTGCTTCTCCCTCTCCCTCTGCCTGCCGCTCCCCCTACTTGTGCTCTTTCTCTCTCTGTCCAATAAATAAATAAAATCTTTAACAAAAAGATTCAAAATAACAAGTTTTGGCATGGTCACTGGGACGTGGGTGTAAGTGGCAAGTCTTTTTGGAGAGCAATTTGACAGGATCATTGGAAATTTTAAATATATCTCTTATGACCTGTGGGTTCCATTCCCCCCCCCCCTTGTATCCCTGAAAACACATTTTCATGTAAACAAAGAAGCATGGGCAGAGCAGTTCATTATAACATTGTATATAAAGTAAAAAAAAAAAAATTGGAAACAACCAAAATATCAGGAGGAGGGTAATAAATGAACAACCAAACATCAAAGAAATAGTAGCCGCAATTGAAAAGAATCTCTTAGGTCTATACATATGTACACTTAGAAATCTCTGACCTCGAGAAGTTTAAAATTAAAGCAAGCTGGGTGCCTGGGTAGCTCAGTCAGTTGAGTGGCTGACTCTTGATTTAGGCTCAGATCATGATCTCAGGCTCCTGGGATTGAGCTCTGTGTGGGTCTCTGCACTCAGCAGGGAGTCTGCTTGAGGATTTCTCTCCCCCTCTCTCTGCCCCTCCCCCCGCTAATGCTCTCTCTCTAAAATAAATAAATCTTTTAAAAAATGAAAAAAATAAAATTAAAGCAAGCTTCAGAACAATAAGCACAAGATGATATCACTCATATTAAAAAAAAACAAATCTTCATATGTTCATTATGATATAAACAGAAAGAAAATAATTTCAATTATACCTATCACACTGATAATTGTTACCTCTGGAGGGCTGTCAGGGAGGATTGCTATTTATCTGTACTGGTTGCATTTTTTACAATGGAAAGTACTAATATATTATTTATATAATTTCAATTCAACATTAAAGGTTCTAAGTTTACAAAATATACTTTCATCTCAAATATTAGAATTTGGTTTTGAATCTAGATATGTGAACTGTGTACATTAGAAGACAGATTACAAATGACAAAGTTGTTGATATCAACATTTTAAATTTATATTGAAAAATTAAATACTGAGCTCTTACAATATTATTTTAATCTGCAACATACAATGTCTAATCTCGAGACAAAAAGTGAATATATTTTATATTAAGTCAGATAATGGTGCTTTGATAAGAATCTTCTGCTAGTTTGGACAACACAAGTAGATATGAGGTCTAATTTTAGTTCACATGATAGTAATTTGAAAAACTAAGATATATTATTCTTTCATAAAATATTAGCTTTGTTCCTAAATAATTCCCAACATGCTGGGCATTGTGTGTCAGTATTTCACAGTCATAACCAAGGGGAGAGAGAAAGTAATAACAATATGATTCAATAAACATGGTTTCCTATAAAAAAACTAACAAACAAGTGGAAATAATTCTTTATAATTTCATTAGAGAAACTAAAACGTCCTCTAGGCAATCAAAAGCTGAAAATTATCTTCTGATACTTTTATTACACTGATCAATAACATACAACTTTCATAAGATTTCTTGCTTCCAAGAAAAAAAAATAATATAATAAAATCTCACATTTATTTTTCTTTTTATGGATGAATTTAAGCTTTTTCTTAATTTTAGAAAGGGAAAAAAGCAAAAAACAAACAAAAAAATGCCTTGCTTTATCATTGGGAACACTTTTCTCAAGAGAATAAACTATACCCAGCCAGCTAGAGCCCTGTCCCTTCTACAGTAACAGAGGTCCAACTGGAAGGAAGTCTTTCTGGAGACAGAACACGATTTCCCCTACGTGTTCCTGGTACCCAGTGTGTACCTCCCTCTGTCCACCCCACCTGATTCTCTCAGCCTGGAATTCCCTTATAACCTCCCATTTGATGATTCGTCATTCAAACACCCAAGTTGGAGCCGGCTTTGTGGTCATCTGCACTCAGCGCTTGGTTGCATCCTCTGCTGTTACAGTCTTGAAGTACTTAACACTTCTCTCTTTGAGCTTGTGTTTTGTGCGTGAAGCCTGAAGGAACAGAAGAGTGCACACATGAGCCATGCAATAGGCATGCCTCTCTCCCTTGCTGCCCCATTGGCTCGTGGTGTTCAAGTCGTTTCATGAGCACAGAATTCTGGTGGGCCCAAGAAGCAAGACGGTTCAAGGTGAGTACAAGCTCAGGACACTTTCTCTACGACGAAGTGGGGGAACTGATGGCCTGGAGAAGCCACATACTCTGCTCTAACCTGAACTTATTTCAACACAGAAAGAAGGCAGTGGTGTCCTAAAAAACAGGAACAACGAAGGAATCCTACCATACCCTTCCTTACTCATGTCACTTCCCTCAGGCCACCAGTATTGGATTAACCAACCAGTTGAACTGAAAATGATACATGACAGGAATAGGAAACATAGAGTAACCCATTGTTCCTTTTCCTTTAGTTCCTCCTTCCTTCCTCATTGAAAAACTGAAGATAGAATGAGCACATATCAAGAAGTGAAATTAGGGGGCTCCTGGGTGGCTCAGTCGGTTAAGCCTCTGACTCTTGATTTCGCCTCAAGTCCTGATCTCAAGACTGAGATCTGGCCCCACGCAGGGCTCCACGCTCAGTGGGGAGTCTCCTGGGGATTCTCTCCCTCTCTCTGCCTCTCCCCATGCTCGTGCTCTTTCTCCAAATAAATAAAATAATCTTTGCAAAACAAGAAGGGAAATCAAAAGAGTTCAGTTAGTTCTGTGCACTATTTCCACTGTTCTGGTAAGAATGAAAAACATATGCCTGTATGAGCTCCAAAATACGAATTGTGTAATGTTGGTCATTCTGCATGTTAATTAGATGCTCTTAAATTTACATTTAAAACTGGCCATTGCACAATATAAAGAGGAATGGTTTAATTCATGCAAATAATTTAATTTTGAAATTTTTCTTTACTTAGAATGTCATTAAGCAGCAAATAAAAAACACCATGACAAACAAAACAAAACAAAACAAAAAAACACCACCATGACAAGTCGAGAGACTGAGAACGAAAGGGAAAAGCTTTATATTTTAGTATCATTAATGCCATGCTTTTCCCAATTTTGGTAAAAAGGACTCCAGATTTTCATTGTGCATTGGACCCTGCAAACTATGTAGCTAGGTCTAGTTCAGACATCTCCTCTGCACGAAAGTTATCTTTGGTTCCTACCACTGCCCATTCAAAATGATTTGTTCTTTGCTTTTCACTTTTAATTATTTTTAAACTTGTATTTAGCGCTCTATTTTGCCCATGCTGTTTGGAATTATGATGTAACTTCCCGGTAGCTACCGCTAGCAAGGTGTAATTTCCTCCACATGTCACCTGTGGGTCATCTACATTAGAATCACCAGAGAGTGTTTGGGGCTTGGGCCTCTCCTTACAAGCTCTGCTTCAGGTTGGGAGACCACTGATGTGGGGCACAGGGTCTCTAAATGTGGTCTGATGACCAGGAGCACCAGCCTCACCTGGGATCTTACTAAAACACAAATGTGTGGGCTCCCACCCCAGGGCTGCGGCCCAGCTCTCTAGAGGGCTCTGCAGTCCAGGGACCACTGATGGTGCAGGCAGGAACATGAGCTCTGGGGCAGCTAGACTGGGGCTTGAACCTGGCTGAGTCACTTACTAAGTGACTTTTGAGCAAGTTCCCTCTCCCCAGGATAGGCTGAGAACCTGAAACCAGAAGAGAAAACTTACAATACCTGCAAATGTCCTATAAAAAGTCTCTCTTTGTTTAGAAACCATACTTTCTGCCTTTGATGCTATTGTTGAAGAACAAAGAGAGATCTAATCTGAGTGCATTGAGAGGGTTCTCATTAGATATTCACAGCCACCCCCGCCCCTCCCTCAGGATGCCGGAGGAGAGCTGGAGAAGGCACGGGGCTGGGTCTTGCTGCAGAGCTGGCTGTGGGAAGGGAGACCCTTTCAGAGGTCAGCACCCAAGGAGCCACAGAGAGAGCTGATCCAGCTCAAAGGCACTGAAACCTCGGGAGGAAATCCATCATACCTGAATGCTGTGTGCACTGCATTTATTACGAGACAAACAGTGCAACTCTTTCGACTAAATTTTATCTCCCAGTACCTGGGAATTTCTATGTCCCTGTGACACAAGAGAAACTATAGTTTTACCCAGATTGGAGAGAGACCCCTAATTTTGATGAGCCGTACGAACATTTTTTAGCATTCGATTTAATCAAATGGTTAAAACCGAAACATAAGGAAGAAAGATACAGAAATCTTAAGCTCTGAATGGTCCTTCTATGATTGTTTGTTTATGTGTACAGGGGTGTGTGTGTGTAATTCTGGGTTTACTGTTTTATTTGGCGACTACAATACCAAAGTAAAATGCCAGTATTGGTAATTTGATACTTATTTTGCATAACATTAAAATACTAGTGTTGATCCGGGCATTTTTATGTTTTTTAAATGTATTCAGAGTTGATGAAACGAAAAGTAAAGCCAAATACTTAATATGTAACAATTAAACAATTTACTCTAAACAAGTAAAAATGTAAATTTTAAAAGTATGCATATTAAGAATACATTGATATTCCAAAATCACTTGTTAGCAATATAATTAATAGAGTAATGCTCAAAAATGCTATATAGAAAGAAAAACGTTATCAACCATGAAAAGTTGCAAATTAAATATTACTGAAAAGTTAAGTTTACATTAAAAATACACAGCGTCCTGATGAGAGTCTATTTGGGGACAGATTTTTCCAGCTATTGGTACACTGTAGGGGTGACAAAGATGAAGTTAGTTATAAATTGGCCCCAAATGTTTCCCTCTAACATGTTCGCATGTTACCTCTTGTTGACAACTCTGAGAAGGTGTTTTTGGCTTTTTCTTCGGCAGAAATCTCCGTCTTTTGATCGACAGCAAGCTACAGCTTTGCGTCAAAGACAACGCTGCCCCCATGCCTTTGACTCTTCAGGTCTCATCGTGTGTGGACAGAGTATCTGATGCAGACCTACCTGCATCCATTTCAATTTTGTCAGGTTTATTTTCCACTTTCGCAGAAAGCCTTTGAACTAGAGTGAGAGATGTTCCTTGCAGTAGAAGTTTGACTTGCCTGACTGATATTTTCATTCTCCTCTTGAGGATTACGAAGGCATAAATGAACGCTTTCTAAGTGAGTGCAGTTTTGGTAGATTTGAAACTTTAATGCAGCAAATAATTCTTGGTATATCTCAAGTTGTAAAGAAGTCAGATTTCAGAATTAAATACATATATATATATATATTGCTCCAGGAAAAATACAAGTGTTTCTATACCTAAGAAACATGCACTGCAGTTATTTACATAGATGACATAATGATCACAACATGCTAGCTCACACACAAACACTAACTCACTTTTAGCGAAATTCTTGTTTATTTCACAGTCATTTCATGATGCTGTAGGTTCAGCAAGAGATGGCGGAAGAGAGTGCATCTTCTTCTGAAAGCAGTGAAGTCCCATGATGTCTAGCCACAAAGACGGACTTGATTAGGGCATCACAAACTCTGAAAACTCCAACGCACCCACTTGGGACTCAGGCATGTGCTGAATGCTCACTGCGGCCCACCCTGGCCTTGGGGCAATGTACAGAAGGCCCATTGCGGGTAAAACACACTGGACGATTCTCCCACCGGCCCACTTGGAACCCCTGTGCTGGCTGAGAAGCGGCCCAGCCCAGTAGAGTTCAAGTCAGCTCTGAGCCCCGAGGATTCTTGGTTCCGCTCAGAGTAAGGCTCCCCACAGCCAGACTCAACCCACTTAGGGAACTATACAGATTAAGTTAGGAGACCAGCTGAGTCAACAATACTCAGAGAGTAAGAAGACTAAAGTAGAGCTTTGTAAGGGGCTCCCCACAGGGCCTGCGTCTGTTCCCCTGCCTCTATAACGCAGACTTGAAGTTTTAAGTGACAACCCTCCAAGGTTCTCCAGGCTCCTTTCCTTTTATTCAAATTCCCCATAGTGCTGAGCCCTGACGGCTGCCCACTCCAGCCTGGGCCGATTTTCAGTGGGTATCTGGCCAGCAGGGGATGGGTCCAGCATTTTCTCTTTCCAGAGAGTCAAATCATCCAGGGTAATCTCTGGCAGCTGAGGAACCCTGGGAAGGTGCTTTTTCAGCAGATCAAATCAAAAGCAGATGGGAAGAGGAAGGTCATGGCTAAGAGGCCTGGCGATTCTCCATGACCCGCTTTTTCTTGGGAGGCTGGAGCCCATCCAGACTTGCACAGCTCCCTGACGCCCTGGCATGCTTCCTGGAGGCCGTGTCTCTGTAAGGGACTCTCCGGATTGAACTGCTGATGTCTTGTGAATCTAAAACCACAGCAGGCAAATACACGGAAAAGAAATTGGAGTCCATTTGAAATGTCATTTAACGAACATTTGTGTACATTTATATGTCAGGCATCCTATTAGAAGCTGGGATATAAAGACAAATAGAATAAAAATCTAAGCATCCAAGAAGTTCACGCTGCAGAAATGTAAATACTCACATGGCAATGAATGCGACCGGCGTGTGGCTAAGACATGAGCACTCAGACGGGAGGCAGGGAAGGTGACCTAGGCTGGGTCTTAAGAGGTAAGCAGACCTCGTCAGGTACTAATAGGGAAAAGCCCTCTACTTCGGAAAACTGATATGGACACAAGCAGGGAGTCAGAAAAACCATGATTGTAGTCAGAAATCACCGGGAAGCACCAGGTGGCTGGGTGTACGATTTAAGCCGGTTAGGAATGACTTGAAACAAGGTAAGGCTCTCTTACCAAGGGCAAGGGCCATGTCTGTCCCCAATTTCTATCTGGAGTTAATCCAGAATGGCATCGCTAGATTCCCAGCCAGGGAGGGCAGGGACAGCTTATGGTTGTAGAGAGTTCAGTTAGCCGGTAGTACAAAAGAATGAGAGAAATGGAGGCAGAGAAGGCAGGCAAGGGAACCTTTGAAAAGGAAAAATGGTGGGGCATCTGCGTGGCTCATTTGGTTGAGTGTCGGACTCTTGGTTTGGGCTCAGGTCACGATCTCAGGGGTTGTGAGATCGGGTCCTGGGCCAGGTTCCCTGTAAGTATAGAGTCTGCTTGAGATTCTCTCCCTCTGCCCTTCCCCTGCATGTGCATGCATATTCTTTCTCTCTCTCTCAAATTAAAAAAAAAAGAAATTTTTTTTAAGGAAGAACGGAGATGGGGTGGTGTCCTTAAGGGAGAAGAGTATTGAGAGTATTGTTTGGAGATGGAGGAGATCTGAACATGTTGTAGGCTGAAGGTCAGTTGCCTGGTGATGGGGTGACTGATGATACAGGAGAAAACAGAGAGAATCCAGAAGCAAGATTCGTACCCATGCCTGGCCCAGCATCTGATTCTCTTTCAAGTAACCAAACGCCGTGTGTCCGTGTTGGTCCTTTGGTAAAAGAACACGCTACATACTCATCGCCGGTATAACACCACACAATAATGTCAAGAGAGCAGAAGCCATTAGGGGAAGGCCTGCATTTCAGGGTAGACGGAATGACATTGACTAAAAGAGTCTACCAACAAAGAGTAAGATGATAGATTAGACGAGATCATATAGAATAGTCAAGTTACCAGGAAACCAAAGTGCTGTGAAGGGTGGTAGAGAGGGAGGGCGGGCAGGAGGAGAGTTGAGAATCAAAGAGCACAGAGCCGAAAATGACAGTTGGGAGGAGGATAAACAAGGACAGAGGGGTCCCTGCCTTGTGAAGGGAGAATCATGACGTGGTTTTCACCAGCTCACGAACGAATCCTGGGTTCCCCTAAAGACCGGAAAGGCCGGGAATGAGATGCCGGCTGTAGCTCATTGTATAAGAGGCTGGAACTCCGTGGGCTCTTTGGAAGTGGTTTGCAGCGTCTCTGGGTCTCTTGGGTCACCCCATGGTAAGCTGGCTGTCCGTCTTTTCCACCTGGCTGACCACCACCCATAATTGCAAAGAGAGCTGTCCACAGAAGGCCTGGCCCTGAGACCCTTGGATACACCGGGATCTCCCTTCACCTTCAATCAATCCCCTCTTGTCTCCTCAATAATGAATAAACATAGTGCTGTGTTCACGGGTTAAGGAGTGTTTACCTCTCCCCCAGTGACAGGTGGGGACAGGGATGAGCACAGCTGTCCTCACTTTCCAGACTCCTCCAGGAAGTGTGTTCAGAGCCCGGCTCAATGCTGCTCAGATTTTAAGTTACATGAGAGTCACCTGGGAATCTTGCTGGAAATGCGGGCTCTGATTCAGCAGGCGTGGTGTGTGGAGCCGAGATTCCTAATTTCTAATGAAGCCTCAGGTGATGCCCATGCCTCCGGCCCATGAACCACATCTTGCGTAGAAGGGCCTAGGAGCCGCCCCTCGGTCTGCAAGGGGAGACTCCGCGTAGAAGGTACAAGATGCTGGCTCTGCTTTACCGCTCCCCGGGATCGCCGTGAATCTGTCCCTGGCTCTGCTCAGCCCCACATGGCCTTGGCATCAGGGTTTCTGACCACAGTCATTGGAGCCCGAGGCTCATGGAAATCTGTAAGTACGATTTCTCCATCTTTCTTAACAGATGAAGGCGAACGTTTCCTAGAAGGTTTATATTTAGGTTCTGCCCAAGGGGTGTTCTTTTTATCACCTGAATGTGTCACTTTAATTTGACAAACAGCAGGAGATGCGAGACTGGCATTGAAAAATACTTATAACATTGGGTAATGCTTCACTTAGTCCAGCACAGTGCATTCTTCTAGGAGGGAAGTTTTATTTTCTGTCTTGTCGTATCAGTTTTGTTCAGCTCGACAAACACGCATTGAGTGTCTATTTAGCAGGCAGTGTGCTGGGCGCTGAGCACACGGGGTAAAAGAGAAATGGTTGCTGTCACAGGGGACCCTCGGTGCTATGTGGGAGACAGACAAGCAGAGAAAGCACGTCTATGCAGTGTTGGTGCAATAGTTGAGGGGAGTGTTGGGGGCACCTGTGAAGTCTCCTTAATCAGCCTGGAGGTCAAGGTACTGGAGTGCGGAAGCTTCTCTGAATGGATAAAACCTGACCTGAATCGAGAAGCGTGAGCAGGAATTCAGTAGGTGAAGAAGCTTTAAAAAGGTGAGTGATTAATACTATTCATCAGCTCTTCCTAGTTTTTCCTCTCTTTGGCACCCAATGGAATAGTCTGCCCCATCCTCTTGAATTTAAGTGTGGCCATACATTGTGCTTGAGCCGATGAAATGTGAAATGGACGGACGAATGTCACTTCTGGCTGGAAGCTTTATTTTATTTTTAAAGATTTTATTTATTTGACAGAGACACAGCGAGAGAGGGAACAAAAGCAGGGGGAGTGGGAGAGGGAGAAGCAGACTCTCCGCTGAGCAGGGAGCCCGATGCGGGGCTCGATCCCAGGACCCCGGGATCATGACCTGAGCCGAAGGCAGACGCTTAACGACTGAGCCATCCAGGCGCCCCTGGCTGGAAGCTTTAAATGCTAGGATGTGACTGATCATTTTCCCCCTTTACTGCTAAAAAAAACAGGGAAACCTACATTAAGATGAAACTTCCACCTATCAAGGTTCTTGAATGACTACAATGAGCAGAAATAAATCTTTTTTGAAAGCCATGAAATTTCAGTAGTTGGGACCACAGCATAAGCTAGTCTGCTCTGACTGACACAGAAGGGCATTCTGGGCAGGGAATTTTATTGACAAAGGCTCAGAGATCTCGAAGAGCTTTGATCTGAAAAGTGCAAATGGTTAGTAACACCAGAGTAGGTGTCAGGGTGGGTGGAGATTGGGTGGTGCTTCACATCTCTTGGGTCTCAGGATCGTAAAAGCTTGGTTGATTGAAGTAAAAGGCTCACCAGGTGAGCTCTTGAGTTTCCTTTCTAACTGAAGACTTTGATTTTACCACATGGAATGCAGTTAATGATGGTTCCCTCTGGGAACACCTTTTGCCAAAATCCTATACGTGGTTGGATTTCTTGTTCTAGAGAGGGGCGGCTTTTTGGTTGGGTGTTTATTTTGTTTATCTTCAGTAGGTAGTTGCTTGATTGCAGTAAACACTTCAGCTGTCATCCCAAGATCCTGTACAGTGCCTAGCAGTGTTAGAAATGTCTGAACAAAAGAAAACACCCAGCCTCTTCATGGGACCTATCTTGGGAACCTCCTCTGATTCTTTTGTCCTCCTCGGTCTCCCAGTCCACCTAAGTCATGCCTATGGCCAGTTCCCCTTTGGCCTCACTGCTTGGGGGCAGCCAACCCCCGAGCCTTTGCCGCTTCCATGCACTGAAGCCCATGCTGCCGGGCTGCCCGAGTACCTGCTGAAAACGCAAATTCCACTCAGGTCCATCTGGGAGACAGTCTTTTACTGATGGCTGATAAGGAGCCAGCAGACAAATTCTCTTTCTCCAATGAACTATTGCAAAGGATTAGCCTGGATGGAGGTGTCCCACATGGCGAAGCAGGTACTCTGCCGAGTGTTCGGCTGAGTCTCTTCATGGCTCATGGTGAACCGTGTCCAGGTGGTAACATACCCCATTTCATGGCTTCTGACCCTCTGTGCCTCAACTCTGTTTTCCTTTATTCTCACTGCCCTGGGCTCCAAGAAAGGGTCGGTATGCCCTCTGGTTCAGACTGTTCTCGAAGGCACATGGGCTGACACAGTTGATTTCGGAGGTGGTTCTAGAGCGCAGACCCTCAGCCTGAGCTGGGGAGTGTGACCGCCCACGGTCAGAGAGTGGTAGGATCGCGGACCTAGTGTGAGGATGGCGGAGGAGTAGGAGACCTGGATTTTGTCTCCTCTCAGGAATTCAGCTGGATAGGGATCAAACCATTCTGAACACCTACAAACTCAACAGGAGATCGAAGAACAGAAGAGCAACAACTCTCTCATCAGAAAAGCGACCACTTTCTGGAAGGTAGGACGTGTGAAGGGAATCCGAGGCGATATTCGGGAGGATAGACGGCGGGGGAGGGGCCTCCGTTGGCGCTTCTGGCAAGTGATAGAGCCGCGGAGCACAAAATTGGAACTTTTAAAAGTCTGCTCCGCCGAGGGACGTCACTCTGGTGGCTAAGCGGGGGCTGGAACCCTCCGGGACAGTGTGGTCTCAGGACCCTCGGGGTCACAGAAAGACCGGGGGTGCCTGAGTGTGGCCGAGCTCCCAGGTAACGCAGCAGGGAAGCCGGCTGCAGAGGCGGAGCCCAGGCGCGGGCTCTCAGCTCGTGGTGGCCATTGACCGTGATCCGCGGCCCAGTCGGGCCCCTGCTCCTCCAGCAGGGACCCCACAAGCGGCAGATCCGGGGAGACTCACCTTCCTCCCCCGGGAGGAGCCGCGCGGGAGGGCACTGCAGGGATCGGCTGGGTTTGGAGACTCCACCCGGGGTCGGGGGCCAGAGACAGAAACGCTCAGCCACAGGCCGGGTGGGCACGGAGTGCGGCCGGAGACCGGGGAGACGGGAGTGACTGACGGCTTTTCTCTGGGGGCTCACGAGGAGCGGGGCCCCGAGTTCTCGGCTCCTCCGGGGCGGAGATTGGGAGGCCGCCATTTTCACTCACGGCCTCCAAAGCTGGACGGAAAGCTCGCAGGGAACAAAAGCCCCGGAGAGCAAACCCGAGCGGATGACTTCGCCGGGAGGGGGCAAGGGCGGGGCACTTCCGCCTCCGGCAGAGACATTCGGAAACCACGGCAACAGGCCCCTCCCCAGAAGAGCAGCGAGAACAGCCAGCCAAGACCAAGTTTACCGATCAATGAGAACGGCAGAACTCCAGCGCTAGGGGAATAATGCACATGGAATTCACAGCTTTTTTACCATGATTCTTTAGTCTTTCAAAGTTAAGTTTCTTTTTTAACTGTCTTTTTGTCTTTTTATTTCTTTTTGAATTTTTCATTTTCCCTTTTTCAACCAACATCTTATCAATCCCTTTCTAAAAAAAAAAACATATTTATTTTTCATTTTTAGAGTCATATTCTATCCCTTCATAGTAATTACCCGTATTTTTGGCATATATAT